>NW_027507894.1:0-1200000 GCF_037356315.1 Lithobates pipiens | reverse complement strand
GCTATAGAGCAGGCGCTTTCGTCCGGGAGGCCGTCCCTGGACGTCCTGGTGTTTACTTCCGCAATGTGCACTGCCGCTGGCGCGCATCGGGGAAGTTCTGTGTTTGCCGTGTCCCCCAGAGACACAGATCGCTGTAAACGGCTAATCACAGCGGCCGTTTACAGCGCGATCGGCGTGTCCAATGTGAGATGATCTCATATGTAAACATATGAGATCATCTCTCAGCGCCGCTCTCCCTCCTCACACAGACAGCGTGTGAGGAGGGAGCGATGAACGGCTGCAGTGGCCGTAAGTGGGAAAATAAAAAAATTTATTTAAAAAAGTGCCATGCTCCCCCAGTGCCATCCGCCCCAGTGCCATCCACCCCAGTGCCATCCACCCCAGTGCTACCTGCCCCCAGTGCCACCTGTTAGTGCTACCTGCCCCCAGTGCCACCTGTTAGTGCTATCTGTCCCCAGTGCCACCTGTTGTCAGTGCCATTTGTCCCCAGTGCCATCTGTCGTCAGTGCCACATATAAGTGCCATCTGTCATCAGTGCCACGTGTCATCAGTGCCACATAGTGCCATCTGTCATCAGTGCCACATATTAGTGCCATCTGTCATTAGTGCCACGTATCAGTGCCATTTGTCATCAGTGCCACCTGTCAGTGTCACGTGCCATCTGTTGTCAGTGTCACGTGTCATCAATGCCACTTATCAGTGCCATCTGTCATCAGTGTCACGCGTCATCGGTGCCACGTATTAGTGCCATCTGTCATCGGTGCCACGTATTAGTGCCATGTATTAGTGCCATCTGTCATCAGTGCCACGTATTAGTGCCATCTGTTAGTGCCACGTGTCATCAGTGCCACATATAAGTGCCATCTGTCATCAGTGCCACATATTAGTGCCATCTGTCATCAGTGCCATGTGTCATCAGTGCCAGGTATAAGTGTCATCATTGCCACGTATCAGTGCCATCTGTCATCAGTGTCACATGTCATTGTCCTGGTGCTCCAGGGCCTTCAAAAGTGTAATAGGTAGTCAACAAGTTAGATGTGTAATTTATGCTCCTAGAACACCTGATGGCGCTCCCTGCATGTTGGGCCTCTCTATGTGGCCAGGCTGTGAAAAAGTCCCACACATGGGGTATTGTAATACTCAAGAGGAGTAGCAGATTTTTTTTGGGGGTGTCATTTGTGGTATACACATGCCACGTGAGAGAAATAACCTATTACAATGACAATTTTGTGTAAAAAAAATTAAAATCTTAATTTTGCAAAGAATTGTGGGAAAAAAATGACAACATCAAAAAGCTCACCATGCCTCTTACTAAATACCTTGGAATGTCTACTTTCCAAAAAGGGGTCATTTGGGGGGTATTTGTACTTTCCTGGCTTTTTCGGGTCACAAGAAGTGAGATAGGCCACCAGTACATCAGATGTGATCAATTTTGTGCGATTCGCACCACAGCTTGTAGACTCTCTAACTTTCACAAAGACCAAATAATATACACTAATTTGGGTTATTTTTACCTAAGATATGTAGCAGTATAAATTGTGGTCAAAATTTATGAAGAAAAATTAATAATTTGCATAATTTTGTCACAGAAACAAAGAAATATGTGTTTTTTTTCAAAATTTTCGGTCTTTTTTCATTTATAGCGCAAAAAATAAAAACCCCAGAGGTTATCAAATACCAGCAAAAGAAAGCTCTATTTGTGGGAAAAAAAGGACAAAAAATTCATTTGGGTACAGTGTTGCATGACTGAGTAATTGTCATTCAAAGTGGGAGAGCACCGAAAGCTGAAAATTGGTCTGGGCAGGAAGGGTGTTTAAGTGCCCAGTAAGCAAGTGGTTAATTATTTATTGTCACTGCCCATGGTAACTGATTAATTATTTATTGTCACTGTCCACAGTAATTGATTAATAATTTATTGTCACTGTCCACGGTAACTGATAATTTATTGTCACTGGTGACGGTAATTGATAATTTATTGTCACTGTCCACGGTAATTGATTAATAATTTATTGTCACTGGTGACGGTAACTGATAATTTATTGTCACTGGTGATGGTAATGGATTAATAATTTATTGTCACTGTCCACGGTAATTGATAATTTATCATCACGGTAATTGATTAATAATTTATTGTCACTGGTGACGGTAATTGATTAATAATTTATTGTCACTGGTGACGGTAATTGATTCATAATTTATTGTCACTGTCCACGGTAATTGATTAATAATTTATTGTCACGGTAATTGATTAATAATTGTCACTATCCACAGTAATTGATAATTTAATGTCAATGGTCACGATAACTGATTAATAATTTATTGTCACTGGTCATGGTAATTGATTAATACATTAATGTCATTGGTCATAGTAAATGATGAATGAATTTACTGACACTGGTGAATTAATTTACTGCCACTGGTCACGGTAATTGATGAATAATTTACTGCCACTGGTCACGGTCACTGATTAATGAATTTGCAGCCACTGGTCACGGTAATTGATGAATAATTTACTGCCACTGGTCATGGTTACTGATGAATGAATGTACTGCCACTTGTAGTCATGGTCATTGATGAATGAATGTACTGCCACTTGTAGTCATGGTCATTGATGAATGAATGTACTGCCACTTGTAGTCATGGTCACTAATGAATGAATGTACTGCCACTTGTAGTCATGGTCATTGATGAATGAATGTACTGCCACTTGTAGTTATGGTCACTGATGAATGAATGTACTGCCACTTGTAGTCATGGTCACTAATGAATGAATGTACTGCCACTTGTAGTCATGGTCACTAATGAATGAATGTACTGCCACTTGTAGTCATGGTCACTGATGAATTAATGTACTAACACTGCTGGTCATGATCACTGATGATGAATTAATGTACTAACACTGCTGGTCATGATCACTGATGATGAATGAATGTACTGCCACTGATCACTGATGCATTAATGGCTGACCACTGGTCAGTCATTAATGCATCAGTGACCAGTGGCAGTACATTCATTCTTCAGTGTTCAGTGGCAGTACATTCATTCATTAGTGACCCGTGGCAGTACTGGCAGTCTTGGCAGCAGCACTGCTTGGGGAATAACTGCTGGGTTGGCTGAGAGCTCTGCTGAAGTGCTCATCCACCACTGAGCTGATATCTCCCTGGAAATAGGTGAACAGGGCACTTCTGGAGGACTCTCCTCTTCTGGGTTGCAGTCCTCTTCTTTAATATTGGCTGAGATATGGCTGGAAAAGGAGCTGCCACTGCTACCATTGCTGTTGCTGCCACTCTTTGGAGCTTCCTGCATCATGGAGTAAAAGGCTACTTTCTGTGTAACATAAACTGACAACAACCATCAGCTAAGTTTTTAATTAAAAGAGAAGTATGTTATATTTTTATTTTTTTTCCTGTTTTATACTTACCTAGGTGGATGCAGCATCTATCCCCCGTCGCCTCTGCACTGAGAACCAAACCATCAAACACCGGTGATGGCTCAGGTTTTCCGCTTGTAAATCAGCAGCTCTCTGCTCTGCTCTGCTCTGCCCCCCCCCCCATGCTCACTGGAGTGCTGAGCTGTGGAGGAGCGGGGAGCGTCTGTCTCAGGCTCTCAGCGGCTCTTTGAGAGGCTGAGGTGGCGGGTATCAGTCCAAGCACCTGGCAGGTCCAGACTTTATTGTCATGATGACACGGTGCCTGGACTGATTTCTGTGACATCAGTAGAGAGTGGACTTCAGCCCACTCTCTGCTGAAAATGGGTCTCAGGAAAACTTTGCAGATGGTACATTTCTGTATTTGGGGAAATGCAGATGCAAAAATCTGCAATGCAACAATCCATTCCAGATTAATTGCCCTGTCCTAGATTTTTCAATTCTTTTGCCAATTCATGACAAGTATATATGTGTCTGTATTGCATGTTCAAACCTTAATAGCATAGATAATAACATAAGATTAATAGAAGTTTACTCCAGAAGTATATAAGCAGTTTTGAAATTCTAGAGCAATGTTTAAATAATGTATTACACTTTAACTAAACCCATTAGGTGTGACGTGCAACAACATACATATTAAAACACAAAAATAAACGTAAAGGAGGAGCTGAGAAGTTAAGAGAAAAAAAAAAGCAAGCACTTGAGGCAGATGCTACTAAATGTGTAAAATTAGATGTATTATTTGCTGGAACATCAGCAAAAGCTGAGAGCAGCGCAGGCCTGACTGCTGTGGTAAGTCAGACATTCATTTTTTATTCCTTTTTAAACAACATAAAGATTTGTGGACTTTTTGGAACATATTATGCCTACAGTTGTGACTTACTATATGTCCATTCTCAGGCTGGGTCCACAATAGAGGAGAGTGGAGAGGAGAGAGAACACGAGGCAGGCGTTGAATGTGAAGAGGATAGAGGAGATGAGCAGGAACATGAGTGTAGACAAGAGAGAGAAGGTGAGAAAAAAGATAGAGGATTAGAGAGAGCAGAAGACATAACTAGTGATGGCCGAACGGTTCGCCCGGCGGTCGTTTCGCGGCGAATTTCCGACTTTCGCCGTCCGCGGGTTCGAACGCCTTTTTCCGTCGTTCGCCCCGGCGGACTTACGTGTTTAATGTATACAAGAACTTTAACCTTTCGTGACACGTTTATCATGTGTTACAGGACAACCAATTGAGACATGACAGCTCATGGACACTTGGACATTCCCCCTAACCTATAAATACACCCGATCCGGTGGCCATTTTACATTCTTTCTTCTGTCACTGTAGGGAAAGGATCCTGTGTGGAGTAGGGACAGAGAAAACGCTAGCTATTTGGTACACAAAAGTTCTTTTCAGGACTGGTATAGGTGTTAGGTCAGCAGCCTGAGTTTCTTTTGTCAGTTTAGATAAAGGGACAGAGCGCTGTATGCTGCTATTTTAGGGACAGCTCAGCCAGATTAGTCTTTCTTCATCATCATCATCATCATCATCATTAGCTGTTACTATCAGGTCCACAAAAGAGCTGTTCCAGCTAATCGTTCCAGCCTACTCTTTTTTGCCAATTTGTATAGGGACAGGCAGGAAGCAGTGTGTCAGGCAGTGAGGATAATTTTAAAGACTTGCTGTTACTATTAGTTCCACAAAGGTTCTTTTCAGGACTGGTATCAGTGGTACGGTAATAGGCTTGTACACGTATAATATTCTTTCTTCCAAATATAGAAAGAATATTATACTTGACTGCTGCCCTTCTGCTGCAGTCTGCTAATCATTCACAACTCACTTGTTCCACAAAGCTCTTTATCAGGACTGGTAACTTGGTCTGTCTAGGGTGCTACGGTACATAGGCTTGGGTGCGGTACAGTCTGCTGTTCTGTAAGGACCGCTATCGGTCCACAATACATAGGGTTGCCGTGCACTACTGCTGACCGCTGCCCTATACTGCAGCAGTCCTTCATTGGTATAGGGACTGACGTACAGTCTGCTAATCACTAACACACAACCTGCTTGGTCCACAAAAGTTCTTATAAGGACTGGTAACTTGGTATAGGGTGCTACGGTACATAGGCCTGAGTGCGTTACAGTCTGCTGTTCTGTAAGGACCGCTATCGGTCCACAATACATAGGGTTGCCGTGCACTACTGCTGACCGCTGCCCTATACTGCAGCAGTCCTTCAGCGGTATAGGGACTGACGCACAGTCTGCTAAACACTAACACACAACCTGCTTGGTCCACAAAAGTTTTTATAAGGACTGGTAACTTGGTATAGGGTGCTACGGTACATAGGCCTGAGTGCAGTACAGTCTGCTGTTCTGTAAGGACCGCTATCGGTCCACAATACATAGGGTTGCCGTGCACTACTGCTGACCGCTGCCCTATACTGCAGCAGTCCTTCATTGGTATAGGGACTGACGTACAGTCTGCTAATCACTAACACACAACCTGCTTGGTCCACAAAAGTTCTTATAAGGACTGGTAACTTGGTATAGGGTGCTACGGTACATAGGCCTGAGTGCGTTACAGTCTGCTGTTCTGTAAGGACCGCTATCGGTCCACAATACATAGGGTTGCCGTGCACTACTGCTGACCGCTGCCCTATACTGCAGCAGTCCTTCATTGGTATAGGGACTGACGTACAGTCTGCTAATCACTAACACACAACCTGCTTGTTCCACAAAAGTTCTTATAAGGACTGGTAACTTGGTATAGGGTGCTACGGTACATAGGCTTGAGTGCGGTACAGTCTGCTGTTCTGTAAGGACCGCTATCGGTCCACAATAGATAGGGTTGACGTGCACCACTGCTGACCGCTGCCCTATACTGCAGCAGTCCTTCAGCGGTATAGGGACTGACGTACAGTCTGCTAAACACTAATACACAACCTGCTTGGTCCACAAAAGTTCTTATAAGGACTGGTAACTTGGTATAGGGTGCTACGGTACATAGGCTTGAGTGCGGTACAGTCTGCTGTTCTGTAAGGACCGCTATCGGTCCACAATAGATAGGGTTGACGTGCACCACTGCTGACCGCTGCCCTATACTGCAGCAGTCCTTCAGCGGTATAGGGACTGACGCACAGTCTGCTAAACACTAACACACAACCTGCTTGGTCCACAAAAGTTTTTATAAGGACTGGTAACTTGGTATAGGGTGCTACGGTACATAGGCCTGAGTGCGTTACAGTCTGCTGTTCTGTAAGGACCGCTATCGGTCCACAATACATAGGGTTGCCGTGCACTACTGCTGACCGCTGCCCTATACTGCAGCAGTCCTTCATTGGTATAGGGACTGACGTACAGTCTGCTAATCACTAACACACAACCTGCTTGGTCCACAAAAGTTCTTATAAGGACTGGTAACTTGGTATAGGGTGCTACGGTACATAGGCCTGAGTGCGTTACAGTCTGCTGTTCTGTAAGGACCGCTATCGGTCCACAATACATAGGGTTGCCGTGCACTACTGCTGACCGCTGCCCTATACTGCAGCAGTCCTTCAGCGGTATAGGGACTGACGCACAGTCTGCTAAACACTAACACACAACCTGCTTGGTCCACAAAAGTTCTTATAAGGACTGGTAACTTGGTATAGGGTGCTACGGTACATAGGCCTGAGTGCAGTACAGTCTGCTGTTCTGTAAGGACCGCTATCGGTCCACAATACATAGGGTTGCCGTGCACTACTGCTGACCGCTGCCCTATACTGCAGCAGTCCTTCATTGGTATAGGGACTGACGTACAGTCTGCTAATCACTAACACACAACCTGCTTGTTCCACAAAAGTTCTTATAAGGACTGGTAACTTGGTATAGGGTGCTACGGTACATAGGCTTGAGTGCGGTACAGTCTGCTGTTCTGTAAGGACCGCTATCGGTCCACAATAGATAGGGTTGACGTGCACCACTGCTGACCGCTGCCCTATACTGCAGCAGTCCTTCAGCGGTATAGGGACTGACGTACAGTCTGCTAAACACTAATACACAACCTGCTTGGTCCACAAAAGTTCTTATAAGGACTGGTAACTTGGTATAGGGTGCTACGGTACATAGGCTTGAGTGCGGTACAGTCTGCTGTTCTGTAAGGACCGCTATCGGTCCACAATAGATAGGGTTGACGTGCACCACTGCTGACCGCTGCCCTATACTGCAGCAGTCCTTCAGCGGTATAGGGACTGACGCACAGTCTGCTAAACACTAACACACAACCTGCTTGGTCCACAAAAGTTTTTATAAGGACTGGTAACTTGGTATAGGGTGCTACGGTACATAGGCCTGAGTGCGTTACAGTCTGCTGTTCTGTAAGGACCGCTATCGGTCCACAATACATAGGGTTGCCGTGCACTACTGCTGACCGCTGCCCTATACTGCAGCAGTCCTTCATTGGTATAGGGACTGACGTACAGTCTGCTAATCACTAACACACAACCTGCTTGGTCCACAAAAGTTCTTATAAGGACTGGTAACTTGGTATAGGGTGCTACGGTACATAGGCCTGAGTGCGTTACAGTCTGCTGTTCTGTAAGGACCGCTATCGGTCCACAATACATAGGGTTGCCGTGCACTACTGCTGACCGCTGCCCTATACTGCAGCAGTCCTTCAGCGGTATAGGGACTGACGCACAGTCTGCTAAACACTAACACACAACCTGCTTGGTCCACAAAAGTTCTTATAAGGACTGGTAACTTGGTATAGGGTGCTACGGTACATAGGCTTGAGTGCGGTACAGTCTGCTGTTCTGTAAGGACCGCTATCGGTCCACAATAGATAGGGTTGACGTGCACCACTGCTGACCGCTGCCCTATACTGCAGCAGTCCTTCAGCGGTATAGGGACTGACGTACAGTCTGCTAAACACTAATACACAACCTGCTTGGTCCACAAAAGTTCTTATAAGGACTGGTAACTTGGTATAGGGTGCTACGGTACATAGGCTTGAGTGCGGTACAGTCTGCTGTTCTGTAAGGACCGCTATAGGTCCACAATAGATAGGGTTGACGTGCACCACTGCTGACCGCTCACCTATACTGCAGCAGTCCTTCAGCGGTATAGGGACTAAGAGTTTTGTCACAGGGTCATTTAAAAAATGACATGCAGAGGAAGAGGCAGGCCCTTCCGCAGGGGTGGTAGGGGTAGGGCAGGAGCAACAGGCTTGAGCCAAAGTGGGAAGTTGCAGAAGGTGCGTTCAATTACTTTAAAGGATGCACCAGACTTGGTTGAGTGGCTCGCTCAGCCTTACTCTTCTGCACCCTCCTCATCCTCTCGATCTGCACCCTCTTCTTCACTCTCTGCTATGTGCACCCCCAAAGACACTACCACCAACAACACGACCACCACCACCACCACCACATACCTTCCGCTTGAGTCACTGGAATTATTTTCCGATCCATATCAAGAGGACATTTCTGATGCGCAGCCACTCTTGGTATTGGATCAGGAAGAGGAGGTAGCAACAAGCGCTACTCAGCAGTCTGACGCCAGTACCCAGATCAGCCCAAGGAGGAGGTTGGTCCCCGGTGTTGCTGCCTACTCTACTTATAGCGGTGGGGAAGGTGACGTTGATGATGACGTGTCTAGTGATGTCACGTGGGTGCCCACAAGAGAGGAAGAGGAGGGGAGTTCAGAGGGAGATATGGACCAGCAGATAGGGAGGAGAAGCAGCAATGACTTACATTGCACAGCAGGGACAAAGCAGACTGCAAATGTATCAGGAGCGAGTCATCGACCATGTACGGTCACATCTGGCGCTCCCAGGACACCGGCACATGGCTCCGCAGTGTGGGCTTTTTTTAACGTGTCCGCTGCTGACAATAGCGTTGCCATCTGCAATCTTTGCAGTCAACGCGTTAGTCGCGGTAAGCCCAATACTCACCTAGGGACGACCGCCTTAAGAAGGCACATGAGCAGCCATCACCGAGCCCAGTGGGAGCAACGGAACACACAAAGCCACACTGCAGGCTCTCACCGTCCAGCCTCGTCTTCTACTTCTCCTTCTCCTCTCTCCTCACAATTGTCCTCCACTCCACCTTCCATCACGCCAAGCTCACATTTTTCTGCAAAAAGGCAGGCTTCCGTGGGCCTAATGTTTGAGCGTAAAAAAATGATGACGCCGGATAACCCTCTTGCCCAACGGTTGGCGGCTGGCTTGTCAGAACTCATAGCCCGCCAACTACTGCCATATAAACTGGTGGACTCGGAGGCCTTTCGCAAATTTGTGGCCATTGGAACACCACAATGGAAGGTCCCAGGAAGGAAGTATTTCTCAGAGAAGGGCATCCCAGAGCTATATGGCCATGTTCAGCGGCAAGTGAATGTATCTCTGGCACACAGTGTCGGTGCCAAGATACATCTGACCACAGACACGTGGTCTAGCAAACACGGGCAGGGAAGGTATATCAGTTTTACTGCCCACTGGGTGAACCTTCTGACGGCCGTCAAGCATGTAACCCGTGGCACCCGTGTAGATTTGGTTTTACCGCCACGGATTGCATGCAGGCCTGACTCTTCTTCTCCTCCTCCTACTCCATCCTCCTCCCTCTCCTCCTCAGCTGCCTCCTCCTTTTCCGCTGCTAGCGTCTCTTCCACTGCACCGCCCAAGCTCCCCAGAACCTATTCCACATGCCAGGTGAGACGTTGCCATGCCGTGCTGCGTCTGTTGTGCCTGGAAGCAAAGAGCCACACTGGCCCGGCACTCCTTTCAGCTTTGCGTTCACAGGCAGATGAGTGGCTAACACCGCTCAATTTGACAGTTGGTAAAGTGGTGTGTGACAACGGTGCCAATCTGCTTAGCGCATTGAAACAGGGCAAAATCACGCACGTGCCGTGCATGGCACACGTCTTAAACTTGGTCGTGCAGCGATTCCTTGTCAAATACCCTGGGGTCCAGGACATCTTGCGGCAGGCAAGGAAAATCTCGGCCCATTTCAGAAGATCTTACACGGCCATGGCTCGCCTTGCTGACATTCAGCGGCGACACCATCTGCCGGTCAGACGTCTTATTTGCGATTGCCCGACGCGATGGAACTCAACCTTCTATATGCTTGATAGGCTGCTCCAGCAGAAACGTGCAGTTAACGTCTACCTGTATGAACTCTGCGAAAGAAACGGTTCTGGGGAGCTGGGTTTTTTTTCACCGCGCCAGTGGCTGCTCATGCGCGACACATGCAGACTTCTGCGGCCATTTGAGGAGATCACCAAACTGGTCAGTCGCAGCCATGGCGCCATCAGTGACATGGTACCTTATGCCTTCTTTCTGGAGCGTGCATTGCGTCGTGTCATTGATCAGGCTGTGGAGGAGCAGGAGCGGGAAGATGAGGAAGTCGCAATGCTGGATGAATTCCCAGGGGGGGCTACTCTATCTGAGACAAGTCAACAACAGGAGTCTGATGAGGAGTCAGAGGAGGATGGTGCCGGGGCGGATGAGCAGGAGCAAGAAGAGCATGCTTTAAACCTTTCTGGGATCCCTGTTGTGCGAGGATGGGGAGAGGAGAATGAAGAGGACGACATTATCCTGGATGATGAGCAGGAGCCAGGCCACCACACCGCTTCCACTTTAGTGCAAATGGGGGCCTTCATGCTCCAGTGTTTTAATAGGGACCCCCGTATAAAAAGCATGAGGGTCAAGGACCAGTACTGGGTGGCAACGTACTTAGACCCCCGGTACAAACACAAAATGGCGGAAATGTTACCGCCGTCGCAGAGGGCTGTCAGAATGCAGCACTTCCAGGCCTTGCTTCGAGAAATGCTGCATTCTGCTTTTGCGTGCGCTGGCAGAGGAGCAATTCCCACTCCCAGAGAAGGATTTGCGGGTACCAATCCAACAGCGCCTGCAAGAAGAGGCCGGTTTGAAGATGTGTTGGTGACTTCGGATATGAGGTCATTCTTTCAGCCGACCCATCGACAGGTGTCATCCGGATCCAGCATCAGGGAACGCCTAGACCGTCAGGTGTCCGACTACATTGGGTTAACGGCCGATGTGGACGCTCTGAGGAGTGATGAACCCCTAGACTACTGGGTGGGCAGGCTTGACCTCTGGCCAGAGCTTGCCCAATTTGCAATCGAACTGTTGGCTTGCCCCTCATCCAGTGTCCTGTCCGAAAGGACGTTCAGCGCAGCAGGGGGGATTGTGACCGATAAGCGTACTCGCCTAGCTCACCACAGTGTTAACTACCTCACATTTCTAAAAATGAATGAGGCATGGATCTCGGAGGAATTCAACACATGTGATCAGTAGACCATGTATATGTCTATAAACAATTTTTGGAATCAAGCACACAGACCTTCTTAATTCATTTGGCTCACTTCCCTGACCCAAAAAAGCACACCGTACTATATGCCCCTACCCTCCTCTTTGAAGAGGTTGAGCGGTGTCATATTTCTACTGGGGCTGCTTATTATGAGGGGTTCCCACCATCCCTGTGCTGTGCTGACTTCCTCCTGGGTGTTCTTATTATGAGGGGCTCCCACCATCCCTGTGCTGTGCTGACTTCCTCCTGGGGGTTCTTATTATGAGGGGATCACACCATCCCTGTGCTGTGCTGACTTCCTCCTGGGGCTGCTTACGGTGCTGCTGTCAGCGCTGTATGTCACGGAGCTGCTGTCAGCGCTGTATGTCACGGAGCTGCTGTCAGCGCTGTATGTCACGGAGCTGCTGTCAGCGCTGTATGTCACGGAGCTGCTGTCAGCGCTGTATGTCACGGAGCTGCTGTCAGCGCTGTATGTCACGGAGCTGCTGTCAGCGCTGTATGTCACGGAGCTGCTGTCAGCGCTGTATGTCACGGAGCTGCTGTCAGCGCTGTATGTCACGGAGCTGCTGTCAGCGCTGTATGTCACGGAGCTGCTGTCAGCGCTGTATGTCACGGTGCTGCTGTCAGCGCTGTATGTCACGGAGCTGCTGTCAGCGCTGTATGTCACGGAGCTGCTGTCAGTGCTGTATGTCACGGAGCTGCTGTCAGCGCTGTATGTCACGGAGCTGCTGTCAGCGCTGTATGTCACGGAGCTGCTGTCAGCGCTGTATGTCACGGTGCTGCTGTCAGCGCTGTATGTCACGGAGCTGCTGTCAGCGCTGTATGTCACGGAGCTGCTGTCAGCGCTGTATGTCACGGAGCTGCTGTCAGCGCTGTATGTCACGGAGCTGCTGTCAGCGCTGTATGTCACGGAGCTGCTGTCAGCGCTGTATGTCACGGAGCTGCTGTCAGCGCTGTATGTCACGGAGCTGCTGTCAGCGCTGTATGTCACGGAGCTGCTGTCAGCGCTGTATGTCACGGAGCTGCTGTCAGCGCTGTATGTCACGGAGCTGCTGTCAGCGCTGTATGTCACGGAGCTGCTGTCAGCGCTGTATGTCACGGAGCTGCTGTCAGCGCTGTATGTCACGGTGCTGCTGTCAGCGCTGTATGTCACGGAGCTGCTGTCAGCGCTGTATGTCACGGAGCTGCTGTCAGTGCTGTATGTCACGGAGCTGCTGTCAGCGCTGTATGTCACGGAGCTGCTGTCAGCGCTGTATGTCACGGAGCTGCTGTCAGCGCTGTATGTCACGGTGCTGCTGTCAGCGCTGTATGTCACGGAGCTGCTGTCAGCGCTGTATGTCACGGAGCTGCTGTCAGCGCTGTATGTCACGGAGCTGCTGTCAGCGCTGTATGTCACGGAGCTGCTGTCAGCGCTGTATGTCACGGAGCTGCTGTCAGCGCTGTATGTCACGGTGCTGATGTCAGTGCTCTGTATTACGGTGCTGCTGTCAGTGCTCTGTATCTCCTGCACCCTCTTGTTTGCCTACCCTGGTCCCTGACCTTCCCTCTCCTCCATTGCCTTCATTAGCTCCATAGTCCTGAATTGTCAGAACAATTTCCCAAATAAAAAAAAAATGCTTGTAGTTATCGATCCCAAATTCACCTCATACATGTATTATGCTATTGTCCAGGTGGTGGGACTACGTGCTACCCCCTAATAATTACCCCGTGGCCGCAAATTCGACCTAAAGGTTTGCGAAATTCGCCTCCCATTGAAGTCAATGGAGCCCGCGGCGAACGGTCGTTTTCGCGAACGTTTGTGTCCGTTCGCGTTTCGCGTTCGCGAAACGTCCCGTCGGAAGTTCGTCCATCACTAGACATAACGCATGAGGGAGTAGATGACAGAGGAGATGTAAACCAAGGAGAGAGTGTAGAAATGGCAGCATACACAGAGGAAAGTGAAGTCACCGAGGAAAACATTGATTATTACATTCGTCCCCACCAGGAAAACGTGAAGATATTTTTTAATTATCATCCGCAACAAACATCAAGTAATCCATTGGTACAGAAAGTGTTCTGGTGCAAGGATGGTACTCATAGACAGTGGCTTACTTACTGCCAATAACGCCATGCATTACATTGCTCTGTCTGCATAGCATTTGCCAAGTTAGCTGACAAATCTCCATTTATAAGTGGTATGACAGACTGGAAACATGTGCATCAGCGCATAGAGGAACATGAAAAGAGCATGGCACACAAAACCTGTGCAGAAGCATACTTCTTAAATGCCTCTAAATCTGGCATTAAACATTTACTTAGTGGAAGTCAGCTGTCCTCACACAGAGAACAAATCAGAAAGAGACGACAAATACTGGAGCGTGTGGTTGATGTTGTCAAATTGATCGGCAAAAGAGGACTTAGCTATAGGTCAGAGAATGAGGCTGCATACATGCTTGATGACAGCAATATCGATCATGGCAACTTTTTAGAGATTATACTCCTGTTAAGCAAGTATGATGTCTGTCTGAAAGAGCATTTAAAAGAATGCATTGAAAAATCTAAGAAGCTACATCAGACTGGGGCAAAAGGCAGAGGTTCCCTGGTTACGTTACTGTCTGCAAGAACCATTAATTCTGTAATTGAAACCATTCAGCACCTTATTCAGGAGACCATTGTGAGAGACATAAAGAATGCCGTAATGTTCTCGGTGCAGATTGACACCACACAAGACATCACCTCACAAGACCAGTGTTCTATTGTTTTGCGATATGTTACAGACACCATTCATGAAAGGCTTATTAGTATTGTCAAGTGTAAGGAATCTACTGGACAATATTTTGTGGATATTGTTTCAGAGCTTGCAGAGAAGATCAATTTAGACTTGAGCAACTGCATTGGACATGCTACAGATAGTGCCTCTAACATGCAAGGCCGCTACAAAGGCTTTTCAACTCAGATGTCCAAATTTTCACCAAATCAAGTGCATGTTTAGTGCTATGCCCATGTTCTTAACCTAGTTTTGGCTGACACAACCCAAACGGTAATTCAATGTGGATCACTTTTTTCAGTGCTTAATGACATCGCAGTGTTCTTTCGTGAGTCATATAAAAGGATGAATGTGTGGGAAAGTGAGAGCCAAGACAAACACCAGAGACGACTCTCACTAATTGGAGAGACACGGTGGTGGGCCAAGGATAACGCTCTCAGGAAAGTGTTTGGATCATTTGCAAATCCAGATAATTGTCTCTACGTGGATGTCATTCTTGCATTGACAGCAATACAAGAAAATATTACCTTAAAAACGACTACTCGCATTCAAGCACGAGGATTTGTAGAAGCTCTGCTGAAGTATGAGATGATACTGACGGCACAAACCTTCCTCAGGATATTTGAGAAGACTTCACCATTGTCCAAATACCTTCAAACGCAGGGGATGGATATACTGTCTGCTCATAGAATGGTTATGGCAACATATGACAGTCTTAAAAATATGTCTAGAGATTTTGCCTCAGTTAGCGCAGCTGCAGAGAAATTTGTTCTGTGGGCAAATGAAAAATTGCAGGAGCAGGACAAAGAGATAGAACTGGAAGTTCAGTCTACATTGCCATCACAAAGAAAAAGGAAGAAGAAAACCATGTCTGGAGAGATTGCTCATGCTGAAACGATCACAAGTCCAGAAAAGGCTTATGAAGTCACAGTGCACAATCCGATAATGGACACAGCTACAGAGACATTGCACAGAAGATTCCTGAGTCATAGCACACTCTATGCTGACCTTGCATTTCTGGACCCAAGAAACTTTGTTCAGTTAAAGTCCTCGTCTCTTTCACCACTTATGTTCCAAGAACTTAGCAAATGTCTGTTGAAGTTTGACAGTGAAGCAAGTGCTGAGAATCTTCAGAGTGAATTAAGCAGTTTTGCTCTTCAGTGGGAAAGATTAAAAATGTCTCCACTAGATGAATACAAGGTAAAAACATTTTAGAATGAGAGTGAAGACGAGCAAGTTGAAATCCAATGTAAGAAGTGTTCCTCGTGTAAAGAATGCCCGCTGTGTTGCTACCAGATTCTCAGGAGGTTCAATCTAATGTCAAATGCCTACCACCTCCTAGGTCTTGCATACCAGTTCCTACTCACCCTGTCCATCACTCAGGTTGCTTGTGAACGTACATTTTCAACACTCAAGTTCATCAAAAGCAGACTCAGAACCAAGCTGTCACAAGAGCATCTGGAAGCTTTTATGTTGATGTCAACAGAAAAGGACATCCTCTGCTCTCTTGACTCTGAAGTGATCATTGACAAAGTTGCAGAGAAAAGTGAATTGTTTTCTAAGCTTCTTCTATAAGCCCTAACAGTGATTTTGGACCTTTTTGTATGGTTAGCCGTTTATACTGCCTTTGTAATTCGCATTGTATGTTACAGTGGATATTTCCCTGTCTGTTTATGTTTGTGATTCCCATAAGTTATTATTTGAACTGTTTCTTGTTAATATTATATTCAAACATAAGATGTTATTTATAACTGTTTTCCTTATTTATGACACCTGCCGTTTATACTTACATTGGAATGTTTTACTTATTTTTTTGCGCAATTGCGTATAGTTTATATACTGTTTTTGTGTGTGTTTGCAAAATTAAAGTGGGCCAGTCTGGATAAAGTCCAGGGCCAAATTTTTGTCCCAGTCCAGCCCTGACGGCGGGTGACGTCTGCAACAAGCTCCTCCCCCGTACGTACGTTACATCCAATCAGGACTTCGTCAGCGGTGGGTGGAGCTAAACTGCCTCACCCTTCACATTTTAATAGTGTTCTGTTACCATGGTAAACCTGAAGCTTTGTAAGATGGCGATGGGCGGTGTAGTGTCATATTTTGCTGCCTATCACAGAATGCTACGGAAGTGACGTTGCCGCCAGAAATTGCATACTGCGCATGCGCAAAGCATTCCAAACACTCGCGCTGTGCGTTCCAACATAGTTTCGGCAATACAGTTCAGCGCAACCATCACATAATGTTACGGAAGTGACGTTACAGACAACACAAACACTGGGCCGTGCGTTACAACACTAATACTTTCCTTGTTACCTAGTATCATTTTTTAACCAACCATGCTGAGCTACGTGCGGTGTTAGGTTCTGCATTGCTGGGACTTGTAGTGCCTATCCTGAGCTACGTGCGGTCTTAGGTTCTGCATTGCTGGGACTTGTAGTGCCTATGCTGAGCTACGTGCGGTGTTAGGTTCTGCATTGCTGGGACTTGTAGTGCCTATCCTGAGCTACATGCTTCAATGTTCAGTGTCCTCATTCTTATCCCCCTGCTTCAATGTTGAGTGTCCTCATCCTTATCCCTGTGCTTCAATGTTCAGTGTCCTCATCCCTATCCCCCTGCTTCAATGTTCAGTGTCCTCATCCCTATCCCCATGCTTCAATGTTCAGTGTCCTCATCCCTATCCCCATGCTTCAATGTTCAGTGTCCTCATCCCTATCGCTGAGCTTCAATGTTCATTGTCCTCATCCCTATCCCTGGGCTTCAATGTTCAGTGTCCTCATCCCTATCCCTGAGCTTCAATGTTCAGTGTCCTCATCCCTATCCCTGAGCTTCAATGTTCAGTGTCCTCATCCCTATCCCCGGGCTTCAATGTTCAGTGTCCTCATCCCTATCCCCGTGCTTTAATGTTCAATGTCCTCATCCTTATCCCCATGCTTCAATGTTCAGTGTCCTCATCCCTATCCCCAGGCTTCAATGTTCAGTGTCCTCATCCCTATCCCCGGGATTCAATGTTCAGTGTCCTCATCCTTATCCCCATGCTTCAATGTTCAGTGTCCTCATCCCTATCCCCCTTCTTCAATGTTCAGTGTCCTCATCCCTATCCCCGGGCTTCAATGTTCAGTGTCCTCATCCTTATCCCCGTGCTTCAATGTTCAGTGTCCTCATCCTTATCCCCGTGCTTCAATGTTCAGTGTCCTCATCCCTATCCCCGAGCTTCAATGTTCAGTGTCCTCATCCCTGTGCTTCAATGTTCAGTGTCCTCATCCCTATCCCCATGCTTCAATGTTCAGTGTCCTCATCCCTATCCCCAGGCTTCAATGTTCAGTGTCCTCATCCTTATCCCTGTGCTTCAATGTTCAGTGTCCTCATCCCTATCCCCGGGCTTCAATGTTCAGTGTCCTCATCCTTATCCCCGTGCTTCAATGTTCAGTGTCCTCATCCTTATCCCTGTGCTTCAATGTTCAGTGTCCTCATCCCTATCCCCGAGCTTCAATGTTCAGTGTCCTCATCCCTGTGCTTCAATGTTCAGTATCCTCATCCCTATCCCCGGGCTTCAATGTTTAGTGTCCTCATCCCTATCCCCATGCTTCAATGTTCATTGTCCTCATCCCTATCCCTGGGCTTCAATGTTCAGTGTCCTCATCCTTATCCCTGTGCTTCAATGTTCAGTGTCCTCATCCCTATCCCCGGGCTTCAATGTTCAGTGTCCTCATCCCTATCCCCGGGATTCAATGTTCAGTGTCCTCATCCCTATCCCTGAGCTTCAATGTTCAGTGTCCTCATCCCTATCCCCGTGATTCAATGTTCAGTGTCCTCATCCCTATACACCATCCTCCATATATATTCACATCCCTCCCCCAATATACACCCTCGACATATACATAACCCACCAATATATATATTCACATATCAGAGGTAATCCACATAGGGGAGGTAACATATACATATATATATATATATATATATATATATATATATATTTATGGTGTAGAGCCCTCTGACCGATACGGATAAGGATGACAAACAAGGATAACATAAACTCGCTTACTTGAAATGGACCTGAAAGTGTGCCCTGGTCTAACGTACGGTATACCAAAATAAGGGGGCATACCTCAAAATGAAATGAATATGAAATGATGAAATGAGTACTCACATGAGGAGTATGCTGGAGAAAAGCCCTGATAAAGGGGCGGGTGGGCGGGTATCGCGCACCGGAACCGACGAGGAAGGATGGGCGAACGGCGGGTTATATACACGACCGGGCTCCTCCCATAATTTCAGGCCACCATACTGGCCTTTCTATTTATGGTGTAGAGCCCTCTGACCGATACGGATAAGGATGACAAACAAGGATAACATAAACTCGCTTACTTGAAATGGACCTGAAAGTGTGCCCTGGTCTAACGTACGGTATACCAAAATAAGGGGGCAAAACACTCAGGTAGGGAATACATTTTATTGAACCAAGACTGTTACTGGGTGAGTTTGACGAAGGCCTGGGCCATCTCCACTTGCGGATTGGGTATGTAACGGGCAAAACAGGAGGACTTCCATCTACCCAACTTTTTGATAACATGGACCGGGACCCCTTGGCGGGAGGCCGTCGAAGCTGCCCCGATACGAAATGAATGTCCAGAGTAGTGGGCAGGATTGAGGTGAAGGATGCCCAGGAGTATCCTGACATGTTCCATGAACTGGGCTGCGTTGAGAGGTTTCGTGTGGAAGGGCAGAAGCGGGCCAGTCCCTGGTTGATCGGCCAAAAGGGTCAACAAGCGGGTGAGAACAGTGACCGGGCACCAGCGGTTGTAGGTCTTATAGAAGTGTATGTCCGTGCCTGAGCCAAGCTGCTGTGTCTTGGAAACCGCTAAGTGTAGGATGAAGTGGTCCTCGAACCTGATTAGATGGTGCTTACACAGCATGCGTGCCGAGGGGCTACTGCAGGTAAACTCGCCTGGTCGTAAGAAGCCGTAGAAGGCCAGATGTATGGCTGCTTGCAGGACGACACTAACGTGGAGACCGAAAGGTGAAGAGGCCAGAATATCTGACATGTCCCTGAACACTTCACCTGTGATAGGCAGCCGTTTGGTGCTGGACACCGGCCGACGCTTCTGAATGCCGCGCATGAGAGCCCGGACGGCGTGGTAAGTGAACAAGGAGGGCTTAGTAGGGTCCTGAAGGGACGTGAAATGTTGTACCCCGGCCAAGTACAACCGGATCGTATTAAAAGACAATGCCAACTCCGAATGGCAGTAAGAAATGAAGGCAAGGACTTGTTTGACCCGGGAGGACTCTGTGCTGTGAGACGACGCAAAGCGGCTAAAGGCCCTCCAGGCCGATTGATAGGCCTTGCGGGTATTGTTTGAGAGGGAGAGATCAATGAGTTGAGTTGCTGCTGAGAGGTGTGGGGCTAATCCAAGGTCAGTTGAGACCAGTCCGGGATAGCTGCTGATGTTGGTCCGGCTCCGGGCACCTGGTCAAAAAACGAAACAAAGTTAAAGCGGGAGAGGGCATCCGCTGCCTGATTAAATTTACCGGGGACAAAGGAACAATGAAGGTTGAACTGAAACAACAATGAGAGCTGGGTCAGTCGCCGCAGGAAGGACATAATCTGTAGAGACCTGGACCTGCCTTTATTAATGATCTCCGCAGTGGCCAGGTTATCTGTAGAAAAAAACACCGTCTGGCCCGACCAGCTGCGGCCCCACGTGTGTGCAGCGGCTACAATGGGATATAACTCGAACAGGGAGGACGTCTCAGTGAAGCCAGGAATAGCCAGTATCTGGGGAGGCCAGGGGGCTGCGAGCCAGAGGTTGCCAAAGATCGCCGCAAAGCCCGTGGAGGCCGCCGCGTCGGTCACCACCCGAGGTGAAAGGGAGGACACGGAGGGGACGAACAGGGACACTCCATTCCAGGAAGATAGGAATTCCTCCCACATGGCAAGGTCTGCTATAGCTGCGGAATCCAGGCTGAGTACTTGCTCCGGGTCCTGAGAGTGGGACAGTAAGGCTAACAGGCGTGACACGAACGAGCGCCCCTGAGGGATGATGCGCATGGCGAAGTTAAGCATGCCAAGAAGGGATTGAAGCTGTCTCTTGGTACAAGTCCTGGCACGGGTGAAGTCCCTCAGGACCGTCCTGATGCGGGTCAGTTTATCCGGGGGAAGGCTGGCCTGCATAGTGTTAGTGTCTAGGCTGACCCCGAGAAAGGTGATGGCCTGCGATGGCCCCTCCACCTTATGCTCGGCAATGGGGACGTTAAGATTATTGAAGACTGCCCTCAACTTACCCAGATCTCGTGGAGGAGAGCCGGGTGACTCTATCAGCAGGAAGTCATCCAGATAATGAATGACTTCCTGACACTGGGCTACGTGCAGCAAGATCCATGCGAGAGCCTGCGCAAAAGTGTCGAAGAGCCAGGGACTACTCTTGGATCCGAACGTGAGTTTAGTGGCAAAGTAGTACAGCTGCCTCCACTTAATGCCATGCCAGCACCAGAGGGATGGATGGATGGGAAGAAGCTTGAAGGCGTTTGAGATGTCGGCCTTGGAAAGCCAGGTACCTGTGCCTGTTTTAAGAATGACCTGGATGGCCATGTCTACAGATGCATATTTAAGGGAGAACTCCTCAGAGGGGATAAGGGAATTGAGGCTGGGGACCGTAGAGGAATTAGGCGCTGACAAATCATAAACCAATCTGAGTTTATTAGAGAACTTGCCCTTGACAAGCCCAATAGGGCTGACTCGCCAGGTGTTAAATGGGGGCTGTACGAAAGGGCCGATGACAAAGTCCTGGTCTAGCTCAGATTGCAGCAGTAGGTCAATGGCTTGTTCATCCGTGGCTGCCGAGCGTAGGTTCTGGCATTCGTGCGTGATGTGAGGGAGAGAGACAAGTCCAGTATGAAAACCATGCGTGAAGCCCTGGACGAGGAAGGCGGATAGTGAGGGGGTAGGATGACTGGTGAGGTAGGCACTAAGCCATGAAATGTTGAGCCGGCTTAGTCAGGACCTCTTGAGCGGCTTGAGCTCACACATCAGCCGGGGGTGAGCTCTATGACACTGGGTGCACACATGGAGCAGCCTACACTGGCTAAAATTGCACGACCCACTGTTGTAATTGTTGCAGATTGGTGCACCGCCCATGGTTTTGACTGGGCGCCCAAGCTTATCGGTCTGTGGCAGGCGTGCCGGTGCCTGTAGGCCCTGAGCGGCACTCGAGGTAAATGGACCGTCTAAGGGCGGGGCTGCCACTGAGCTAGCGCACCAAGCCGCAGTATGAGTTGCTGACTGGCAGATCGCACACAGAGGGGACCGTAGCCCCGCGAAGTGGCGGCAGAACAGCTCGGTATCCATGGTGCTCCAGTCCGTAGGTGTTTGGCGGCTGCTTTAGCAGAGAAGGAGCGGTGGTAATCATAGAATGAAAACCCGCCGTACTTGTAACCCAGGTCAACTACCACATGGAGGTACCGATCCAGCTCCTCCCTCCTGCCAGGGGAAGCTGAGCAAATGATGTCCCTCATCATGCCGAAAGCCAAGGTAAACTCGGTGATAGAGAGTTTCCTGTCCAGTCTGGAATCCTTGGCTTTGAGGACCACTGATACGTCCCCCCAAGTATACGCCTTGTTCTCTGCCAGCTCATGAATAGAGATGAGGAGAGAAGCCAAATTGACGTCTTTGCCCTCTAAGATGTCCTTCCTGATGTTAGCTGACACCAGATGGGACGGGTACACATCCGGAGATACCTGCGGGAGGATTAACAACTGGCTCGGATGCTGGTACTGGCAGAGGAACAGCGGGGTGGGTCTCGAGGAGGGCCACTCGACTCTGCAGATCTGACATTGAGGTTGTGAGGGACGACACCAGGGTGTGAAGCTGTGAGATTGAGGAGGCGATGGAGCCCAGGGAGGCCTGCTGGGCAGAAGCCTCAACCGCCGCAGGGGGAGGAAACAGGAGCCTGAAAAGCTCGGCCTTTCTGGCTGTTGCTGGAAAGGGCACGCCCCTGCGTCTTAGCTCGGCTGTGAGCCTGGGAATGGTCCACGCTCTGAAGGCCCTTTGGCTGCCATTCTCTGAGACAACAGATGGAGATAATGGAGCCGTGAGGTCCTCGCTGCCAGCCTGGGACATGGTGGCAGAATGTGGGTCTGGCGAGGCTACTAGTCCTCTGATCCGGGTTTTCTCCTAATATGGACCTATAGGGGTGACATGGATTACAAACTGGTTGGAGACTCCTAAAGAAAATACATTTTTCTTTTTTCTTTTTTTTTTTTTTTTTTAAAGAAGGATGATTGTGCTGAAGAGCATCTCCTACCAGAAGATAATGCTTACCTAAGGAGGCACCGTCCGACCAGGTACAGGCTGGACCTACTGAACTCGACTGACCTGAGGAGATGAAGGTGAAGTTTTGTTTGAGACTCCCACCTGACGAACGGCTAGCTAACAGTGGAGGTGAGATTTAGACATGAGATGAAACGACACAATGAAAGAAACAAAAGAAATCTCCTCTTCCCTTTTCTTTTCCCCCTTTCTCTCCCCTTTAATTATATATATTTTTTTTTTTTGTCAACTCCATAGCGAATGAGGCTGACGAGCAAGGGCCCCCCGATAAAATCCAACATTGAAGAATCAACTGGACTAGAAGCGGGAAGCGATGAGTGACCGTGAAATGAGTGAATCTGCCATGACAGAGATCCGAATCGCCATGCCACGAACTTGCGACCGAGCACGAAACGGATTCTGGAGCATGTACTGAAATGAGGCCAATCCTGGGGCACGCCGGGACGAATTTGGTCCACGAATGTGACTATTCGTACCGGAACGTGATAGGTGAAATGAAATGAAACCCATGACAAAGACTGGAATCAGAAGACAAGCCCATGAACCTAACAGATGAATCCCGTCTTTGGAGCATGTACTGAAATGAGGCGTAGCAGCTGGGCACACCGGGACGAATCGGTGCATAAATAAATGCAACAGGATTCGAATCGAAGCGTAATAAGTGACAGAAATGATATCCCATGACAGAGACAAGATTCCACGACTGGACTGACGGTAACAACAAAGAATCCGACTCTGGAGCATGTACTGAAATGAGGCGTAGCAGCTGGGCACACCAGAACGAATCGGTGCATGAAAATGCGACAGGATTTGAACTGGAGTGTAATAAGTGACAGAAATGATATCCCATGACAGAAACAGGATTCAACGACTGGACTGTAGGTTACAAAGAATCCGTCTCTGGAGCATGTACTGAAATGAGGCGTAGCAGCTGGGCACACCAGGACGAATCGGTGCATAGAAGAATGCGACAGGATTAGAATTGGAGCGTAATAAGTGACAGAAATGGTATGCCATGACAAAGACAAGAATCAGGGACCGTGCGTGATCCTGCGAGTGACTCAGTCTCTGGAGCATGTACAGAAATGAGGCCGAACCCTGGGGCACTTCAAAGCGAATCGGTGCACCAGAGGTGCGACAAGATTCGCGCCGGAGCGCGGCTAGTGACAGAAATGACTTGAAACGGTAGAAATGAGTAGGACTGAAATGACTTGAACGAGACAAAATGAGATACATAACACAACTGTATGAATGATGAGACATGTCGAACTGGGGCAGACCAACCAATACGTGCGGACTGCTTGCTTTGTCGTAACAAGCAGTCGGCTGTGAGTCGAACGATTCGACCGATACTAATAGAATGCTCGGGGAGTCGAACGGTTTCGAATGTACCTGCGAACGAATCGCCTGACGTGGCGTGATAGACCGAAGGTGATAACGACTACATCGAAAGTAGAAACAGTGACATGCGTACGAGAGCCACAGTAAAACATTCGAGCGGTTCGTGAGTTCAGGGAATGTTGCATTGTAATACATGAACTGAAAAAAGGGGGTGCCGAAGCCCTACCTGCGACAGCCGGCCCGACGTGTAACGACAAATTCGATGGTAAGACGACACTCCGACGGCGAAACCCACGGACGCTGATGAACGGAAAGATGGTCAAGACGGAGACGAACAACTCACGAACGGGCTCACTGCGTCTGGTCTAGGATAGTCGGCCCTTGATATCTGACGTATCAGGTATCGCGCACCGGAACCGACGAGGAAGGATGGGCGAACGGCGGGTTATATACACGACCGGGCTCCTCCCATAATTTCAGGCCACCATACTGGCCTTTCTATATATATATATTCACATATGTTACCTCCCTTATGTGGATTACCTATGATATGTGAATATAATATATGTTACCTCCCCTATGTGGATTACCTCTGATATGTGAATATATATATATATATTGGTGGGTTATGTATATCAGAGGTAATCCACATAGGGGAGGTATGCACGGCGCGAGTGTTTGGAACGCACGGCGCATGCGCAGTACACAATTTCTGGCGGCAACGTCAGGCGCATGCGCAGTACACAATTTCTGGCGGCAACGTCACTTCCCTAGCATGTTGCCGCCAGAAATTGCGTACTGTGCATGCACCGTGCATTCCAAACACTCGTGCCGTGCGTTCCAACATATTTTCGGCAATACAGTTCAGCGAAACCATCACATAATGTTACGGAAGTGACGTTGAACTTTTGAATGAGCGGAGAGCGGCAGAGAGAGAGTAGGTAACCATGGTGTGGATTACCTCTGATATGTGAATATAATATATGTTACCTCCCCTATGTGGATTACCTCTGATATGTGAATATATATATATATATATAAATGTTACCTCCCCTATCAGAGGTAATCCACATAGGGGAGGTAACATATATTATATTCACATATCATAGGTAATCCACACAGGGGAGGTAACATATATGTAAGAAGGCCAGTATGGTGGCCTGAATTTATGGGAGGAGCCCGGGGGGTATTTACCAGCCCACTCGCCTGTGGTCTTTTTGTCGGTTTCCTGTGCGCAATACTACGTCACTAGTTTCGTTGCCATTCGGATAAACTTCTCTCTACAAGAAGTCTCGTGGTTTTCGTTCCCGTTCGTGTTTTTTGTACAACGTCTCTGGCTTGACTAACGCAGGTAAGGGTCTCGATTGACCTTCCCTTACTAAAAACATTTCTATTGAGTGTCTTAAAACCCGAAACTCGACACTAAACTCTTGAGTCATTCGTTGTGAAACCGGGTCGTTAGTCATTTGAACACACTATTATCGCAGCTCGCTTCATAGCACGGGCCTCATTTTGGTAGAATTGCTTAAACTAAAAATATTGCACTATTTCCATAGCTTATTGTATTTTCTGCCTCGTCACCGTGTTCCACAGAAAATTGTTGCATCACATGGCACAACGATTCGTGCCTCTGCCACGGCTGGCTCACTTGGATCATTTCATTTTATCATTTCAAACATTTCACTCATTTCTGTCACATACTGCGCTCCGATTCGAATCCAGTAGCATCCGCAATGCGCCGATTCGTCCCGGTGTGCCCCAAGTTGCTCGGCCTCATTTCGGTACATGCTCCAGATCCCGCTCGTTGTTAGTCGTAGCGTTCGGCTTATCGATCCGGGTCTCTGTCATGGGAATCATTTCACTGCCACCTATTACGTCCTAACTCGAAACCAGTCGCATTCGCAATGCACAGGTTCAATCGGCGTGTCCCAGTTGCGTTGGTCTCATTTCAGTACATGCTCTAGAGCCCGCTTGTTGTTAGTCGCAGGTTTTCCGACCTCCCCGATTCGTGTCTCTATCATGGGAACCATTTCATTATCACATAATGCGCTCCGTTCAAATCCGATCGCATCCCTGTGCGTCGATTCGTCTGGACGTCCCCCAGGAATTTTTTCAGCCTCATTTCAGTGCATGCTCCAGAGACCAGTTCGTTTTCCAGTCACAGTTCGTGGCTGATCGATCTAGGCCTCTGTCATGACATAAAAGTTGTTTGTTTCATTTCACTGTCACGCTCCGCGCTCCGGTTCGAATCCAGCCGCGTCTAAACACGCACCGATTCGTTCCGGTCCGCCCCAGGTTTATTTCCCACATTTCAGTACATGCTCCAGAGTCCGGTTTGTTGTCAGTTGCTCTGGCAACATGACCATTTCGTGCCTCTGTCATGGCAATCGTGCTTCATGTCACTATCACTTACCGTGCTCCAATTCGAATCCAGTAGCATCCGTGATGCATCGATTCGTTTCGGCGTGCCCCAGATGGATCGGCCACATTTCACTTTTTCCACAGGTTGTCTTATTTTTACGGTCACAATTACAGCACTTATTCGTGCTCCCACGCTTGACACGGATCATCCCACATTTCGTCCTTTGCGCAATGATACGTCAGATTGGGACAGGAGTATACAAAAAAAAGGAAATAAAAGGAAAAAAAGGAAAAAAAAATAAAAAATGATGAGAGAATTACTGCGGAAAACTGTCTACTCATCGGTGCACCTCGGTCATATCAGCCAGCCGTTTACGTCACCCTTCAGTTTACTTGTCAGGCTCCTCATCAGATGTCAACTGTTGTTTCTCTCTCCAGGTCAGTCAAGTTCAGTAGGTCCACCCTGCGCCAGCTTGGACTTTATCTTTCCCAGGTAAAACAAAAAAAAAAAAAAGAGAGGGGAAGGCGCAGGCAAAATGCGACAGCAACTATGCTGGCATACGTGTATATATATATATATATATATATATACACACACACACGTTCGCTCCAGCCTTAGCGCACAGCAACAGGCGGATTTGCTTGGTAAGATAGAGAAACAGTCTTGACTTATGTCACCCTCTATAGGTTCCAGTCGTCCATCTTGCGACCCCAAAGAGATAGGACATCACTCCTAGGGCACGATCCACCTGGAGCCATGTCTCAAGTCTGCAGCGAAGACCTTACCGCCCCCTTGTCTCCTCGCCCGCCTTCAGTGAGCGACAGCATACAGTCCTTCAGGAGTTGGACTATCCCCAGGCTGACGGCAGAGCTGAGACGCAGGGGCATTCCCTTCCCCGCTACGGCTAGGAAGGCAGAGCTTTTCAGGCTCCTCTCTACTCCACCAGCTACGGTCGGGCCCAGTACCCCACCTCAGGCCTCCCTCCAGTCCATCTCAGTGGCTATATCGCAGCTACATTCAATGGTGTCGTCCTTAACCAACATGGTCACAGACGTCCAGGCCAGAGTGACGCTCCTAGAGGCTCACCCAGCCACAACCACCCCTGTTCCAGTTGCAGTCCCGTCACCACTGCCGACAGGTACCGCAGGGACATGTCCCATTGTCTGCCCAGCACATCTGGTTCCGGCCAGCATAAGGAAGGACATCCTGGATGGCAAGGATGTCAACCTTGCCTCCCTGCTTATTACGGTCCACGACCTCGCAGAAAACAAGGCCTACACCTGGGGAGATGTCTCCGTAGTCCTCAAGGCCAAGGATCCCAGGCTGAATCGCAAACTTTCCATCCCAGAGTTTGCCCTAGCCTTTGGTATGCTAAGGGACGTCATTTGCTCAGCATCCCCCGCCAGAAGGGAAGAGCTGGACTTGTACCTCCACACCGTGGTGGACCTAGGGTACAAATACGGAGGCTTCTCCTTCTACGATTATCATCGTTCCTTCTCTGCCAAAGCAGCCGCTAGGCTGGCACAGTTTCAGTCACCCACAGACTGGAGCCTTATGGACACCAAGTTGTTCTGCCAGCCTTTTGCCAGCCTACGCTCACGCCTGTGTGCCATCTGCCAGTCCTCCACCCACACCGCCTTCTGGTGCGCCAACATGGCGGTTAGACGCCCAGTAGAGTTCCCCTCCACCTCCGGTACAGCCCAAGGCCCATCAGGCCCCGCTCTGAAGACACAAGTAGACAAGTTTGGACGTTCAGTTCGAACCATAGGGGGGGGGGGGGGCTGCTATTTGCAATAACTACAACTATGGCTCATGTAATTTCAGCCAGTGCCGCCTACTGCATGCCTGTGTCTTATGTCACAGAGCGCACCCCAGGAATTTGTGTGAGGTTAAAACTCACAAGGGCTCATGACTGAGCCGCATAGACGTCCTATGGTTGGGCTTCTACCTCACCATGCACCCTGCTCCCTCACTAGCCCCCTTCCTCATCTGTGGCTTCACAACAGGCTTTCATACCGGCCTTATCTCTCTGCCCCACACAACCTATGAGTGTAGAAATCTCCGCTCAGCAGCCTCCGACGAGCAGGCCATAGACCGGCTGCTGCAAACTGAGGTGGAACAAGGCTTCGTCATAGGTCCCTTCACACAGCCCCCTTTCAATATGTGGAGAGTTAGCCCTATTGGGCTTGTCAAGGGCAAATTTTTGAATAAAAACCTCTTGGTGTACGACCTGTCTGCACCTCATTCTTCCCACATTCCCAGCCTAAATTCCCTGATCCCTTCCGAAGAATTCTCATTAAAATACACCTCTGTTGGCATAGCGATTCAGGCCAACCTTAAAGTAGGCACAGGTGCGTGGCTGTCCAAAGCCGACATTTCCGATGCCTTTAAGCTGTTGCCTATCCACCCGTCCCTCTGGTGCTGGCATGGCATTAAATGGAGAGACCGATATTATTTCGCCACTACACTAACATTTGGCTCTAAAAGCAGCCCCTGGCTGTTCGACACGTTTGCACAGTCTCTTGCCTGGATCCTCTTGCACAAGGCTTGTTGTCAGCAAGTTATCCATTACCTGGATGACTTCCTATTGATTGAGCAGCCGGGCGTACCTCCAAGGGACCTCGACAAACTAAGGACCGTCTTTGGGAACCTCAATGTCCCCATCGCCGAACATAAGGTTGATGGGCCCGCACAATTCATCACCTTCCTCTGAGTCAATCTTGACACCAGCTCCATGCAGGCCAGCCTGCCCCTTGACAAACTGACCCGCATCAGGGCAGTTCTCTGCGAATTCACCCGCACTAGGGGATGTACAAGGAGGCAGCTACAGTCGCTATTGGGCATGCTTAACTTCGCCATGCGAATAATTCCACAGGGTCGCTCCTTTATCTTGCGCCTGTTGGTCTACCTTTCTCAGGCACAAGACCCGGATCAAGTCCTCAGCCTGGATACCGCAGCCATAGCAGACCTGTCAATGTGGGACGGGTTCCTCTCCACCTGGAACGGTATCTCCCTGTTCATCCTGTCCATCTCACCTCGCTCGCCACAGGTAGTGACAGATGCCGCAGCGTCCACAGGGTTTGCGGCTATTTTTGGCCACCATTGGTTCGCCAGACCCTGGCTTTCTCAAATACTCTTGATCCCTGGGTTTAGTCAGTCTTCATCCCTCTTCGAGCTCTACCCCATTGTAGCAGCCGCCCAGCTCTGGGGTCATACCTGGACAGGACAAACCGTAGGTTTTACCACCGATAACCAGGCCACAGCCAAAATTGTCAACAAAGGCAGGTCTAAGTCTCTCACCATGATGTCCTTACTGCGCAGGCTGGTGCAGCTGTCTCTGCAGCATCAGTTTAATGTCTACTGCACGTTTGTCCCAGGAAAGTACAACCTTGCAGCTGACGCACTGTCCCGCTTTAATTTCCTTTCCTTCTTTCGGCAGGTTCCCGAAGCCGATACAGTGTCAGCTCCTATTCCGCTTTGGTCTCAGTTGACCCTGGACTAGAGCCGCATCTACATGGAGCCACTCAGCTCATCAACCAATCACTCTCAGACAACACTCTGAAAGCCTAACGGGTAGCCTGGAAAGTGTTTAATAAATTTCTGGTTGCCTCCACAGTAGGCACCCCCACAGATGCCAGGCATATACTAGCGTTCACCTCATATTGTCATAGTCGACTGGCCTTGTCCTTCAAACACCATCCGGTTATACTTAGCTGGCATACAGCACTTCCTCTCACTCCAGGATCCTACCAAACCATCCATCTTCTCGTCCCACGCGATCCTAGCCGTCTTGCGCGGCATCCAGAAGCAGCAACCGCCAGTTAAAGTCAAACGGCTCCCCATCACCAGTTCCATTTTAGGGACATGTCCACCATGCTTACCAGCTACCCCTTCTGTGTTCTCCCCAGTCTGGTCATACAGGCGGCCATTTATCTGGCCTACTATGGCTTTCTACGACCCAGCGAGTTCACCTATAACAGCTCACACAGTCCAGTCCTTCGCAGACGTCATCTGCTCCGTCGCGAGGACCACTTCGTCCTCCACCTCTCGGTAAACAAAACCCAGCAGGCAGGTGCCAGCGTAGATATCCACCTCTACAAAACCAACCACGCCTGGTGCCCGGTCGCTGTGCTTACGCAGTTACTCACTCTACTACCCGAGCTCCCGGACTCTAGTCCTCTTTTGCCCTTCCCGGTCAAACCGTTAACGAACTGCCAGTTCATAAAACACGTAAGGACTCTCCTCCGCAACTTGCTTCTCAATCCCGGTGAGTACTCCGTCCATTCCTTCCGCATCCTGGCACGGGGTCCCGGACCACGTCATCAAAAGATTGGGCCTGCTTCGCTCGATACATCCCTAACCCACAGGCAGAGATGTCTCGGGCATTCACCCAACTGGCTCAATAAAGATAAAGCTGGAAACAATAAAGTTCTCTTACCCCTACCTAAGTGTTTTTGCCCCCTTATTTTGGTATACTGTCCATTAGACCAGGGCACACTTCAGGTCCATTTCATATAGTGTATCTTATGATACGTATCTGAACAATACAAACTTATCGGTCATAGGGCTTCGGCCATAAGTAAGAAGGCCAGTATGGTGGCCTGAATTTATGGGAGGAGCCCGGGGGGTATTTAACCAGCCCACTCGCCTGTGGTCTTTGTCGGTTTCCTGTGCGCAATACCCACCCTCCCATCCCCTTTTTTAGGGCATTTCTCAAACATTTCTCTTCAAACACATTCATTTCTAATCACTGGGTATGCCCCCTTATTTTGGTATACCGTCCATTAGACCAGGGCACACTTCAGGTCCATTTCATATAGTGTATCTTATGAGAAGTTTGTATTATTCGGATACGTATCGGTCATAGGGCTTCGGCCATAAATATATATATTCTAAATAATTATAAATTAATAATATATATATATATATATATATATATATATATATATATATTCACATATCAGAGGTAATCCACACCATGGTTACCTACTCTCTCTCTGACGCTCTCCGCTCATTCAAAAGTTCAACGTCACTTCCGTAACATTATGTGATGGTTTCGCTGAAATGTATTGCCGAAAATATGTTGGAACGCACGGCGCATGCGCAGTACGCAATTTCTGGCGGCAACATGCTACGGAAGTGACGTTGCCGCCAGAAATTGCGTACTGCGCAGGCGCCTGACGTTGCCGCCAGAAATTGCATACTATGCATGCGCCGTGCGTTCCAAACACTCGCGCCGTGCGTTCCAACATATTCTCGGCAATACAGTTCAGTGAAACCATCACATAATGTTACGGAAGTGACGTTGAACTTTTGAATGAGCGGAGAGCGGCAGAGACAGAGTAGGTAACCATGGTGTGGATTACCTCTGATATGTGAATATATATATATATATATATATATTGTTACCTCCCCTATGTGGATTACCTATGATATGTGAATATAATATATGTTACCTCCCCTATGTGGATTATCTCTGATATGTGAATATATATATATATATATATATATATATATATATATATATATATATATATATATATATATATATATATATATATATATATTGGTGGGTTATGTATATGTCGAGGGTGTATATTGGGGGAGGGATGTGAATATATATGGGGGATGGTGTATAGGGATGAGGACACTGAACAATGAAGCCCGGGGATAGGGATGAGGACACTGAAGATTGAAGCACAGGGATAAGGATGAGGACACTGAACATTGAAGCTCGGGGATAGGGATGAGGACACTGAACATTGAAGCAGGGGGATAGGGATGAGAACACTGAACATTGAAGCACAGGGATAAGGATGAGGACACTGAACATTGAAGCACGGGGATAAGGATGAGGACACTGAACATTGAAGCACGGAGATAGGGATGAGGACACTGAACATTGAAACACGAGGATAGGGATGAGGACACTGAACATTGAAGCTCGGGGATAGGGATGAGGACACTAAACATTGAAGCCCGGGGATAGGGATGAAGACACTGAACATTGAAGCCCGGGGATAGGGATGAGGACACTGAACATTGAAGCCCGGGGATAGGGATGAGGACACTGAACATTGAAGCACGGGGATAGGGATGAGGACACTGAACATTGAAGCCCGGGGATAGGGATGAGTACACTGAAGATTGAAGCACAGGGATAAGGATGAGGACACTGAACATTGAAGCTCGGGGATAGGGATGAGGACACTGAACATTGAAGCAGGGGGATAGGGATGAGAACACTGAACATTGAAGCACAGGGATAAGGATGAGGACACTGAACATTGAAGCACGGGGATAAGGATGAGGACACTGAACATTGAAGCAGGGGGATAAGGATGAGGACACTGAACATTGAAGCATGTAGCTCAGGATAGGCACTACAAGTCCCAGCAATGCAGAACCTAACACGGCACGTAGCTCAGGATAGGCACTACAAGTCCCAGCAATGCAGAACCTAACACTGCTCGTAGCTCATCATAGGCAATACAAGTCCCAGCAATGCAGAACCTAACACCGCACGTAGCTCAGCATGGTTGGTAAAAAATTATACTAGGTAACAAGGGAAGTATTAGTGTTGTAACGCACGGCCCAGTGTTTGTGTTGTCTGTAACGTCACTTCCGCAACATTATGTGATGGTTTCGCTGAACTGTATTGCCGGTGTAGTGTCATATTTTGCTGCCTATCACAGAATGCTACGGAAGTGACGTTGCCGCCAGAAATTTTGCACTGCGCATGCACGATGCGTTCCGAATGCTTGCACCATGCGTTCCAGAGTATTTCCGACAATGTAGTTCAGTGAAACCGTCAGATAATGTCACGGGAGTGAGGGGAGGTAATCGTGACATTAACTTTAGACAAAGCAGAGAGCGGCGGAGAGAGAGCAGGTAACTGTGGCTCAGGGAGGGGATTACCTCCCCTCACTTCTCTGACATTATCTGACGGTTTCACTGGTCTGCATTGTCGCAAATCATTTGGAACGCATCGCGCATGCGCAGTGCTAAATTTCTGGTGGCAACGTCACTTCCGTAGCATTCTGTGATAGGCAGCAAAATATGACACTACACCGAAACTATGTTGGAACGCATGGCGCGAGTGTTTGGAACGCTTTGCGCATGCGCAGTATGCAATTTCTGGCGGCAACGTCACTTCCGTAGCATTCTGTGATAGGCAGCAAAATATGACACTACAGCGGAAACAGAAGCCAGCCGCCCTACAATTGCCAGGAAATAAGTACTTTACATCTGGGGACACTTGAGATTAAATGTCCATAAACAGTACACCGCCATAAAAAAAATGTATGGAAGAAAAAGAAACAAACAACCTAAAAAGGCACTGGTAACAGCATTGACTGATTGCATGCCCTGCTAAAAATGTTACCATACCAAATTACTATTAAAGCAATTAGTATTCAATGTGTATATATTTGTGTAGAATGAAAAAAAAAAAAAAAAAATCACAAAAAAGTCTTGTAAAAAAATAAAAAATAAAAAAAATAATATATATATATATATATATATATATATATATATATATATATATATATATATATATATATATATTGCTATAATTTCCCATAATTTTTCCCCAAAACTTTTTTCAATCAAAAAAATATTGGACAATTCACCCGCTGTCAAAAAATTATATATATATATATTATATATATATACATACACACATATATATATATACACACACACACACACACACACACACACACATACATAAATACATATCTCATTTATCTGAAATAAAACAATTTAAATCGAAATCGATATTCAGTCCTCCCGGAGTGAGAACCCTAGTCTCGTGGATCCAGAAGGATTCACGCTGACTTAAACTTCAAATAAAATTACCTCCCCTCCAATGTTTTTTTCACTTTTTCAACGCCCCAAAATTTAAGGCATCGGGGGTACCTACCATGAAAATACCTAAAATGTTTGGACACATTGTGGGAACGTAAACCTTTATTAATGTTATTAACATGCTCTGCGGCGTGGACTCCAAGGGACCTAGAAGTCCTCCCTATATACTGGAGCCCACAATCGCATTCGAGCATGTAAACAACTCCTTCAGTGTTGCAGGTTATGAGGTTTTTAATTGAATACATTCTTCCTGTACTAGAAGCCATAAACTCCTTTCGTCTCTTGATGTTAAGTTTACATGCGGCACATTTGCCACATGCGTAAAAGCCTGTAAGGAAAGAAAGGATCCCATTTTCCTTCATAACAGGCGGATCAACTACACTTGGGGCTAATATGTCCCTCAAGGTGGGAGCTTTCTTGTAAATAAATTTCAGACAGGATGGTAAAACTGGGCCTAGAATGCGAAATGTAAAAATCCCTTGTAATAGAAAAAGCATGACAGGTCCTCTTAAATATGAGATCTGGGGTCAGAGAGACCTGAGATCTCATATTTACACTAAAATGCAATTGAAAAAAAAATTTGTCATTTGAAAAAAATAAATAAAATGTCCCTCTAAGAGCTATGGGCAATGACTTGGAGACGGGGGGGGGGGGGGGGGGGTGGCGACGGCGCTGCTATCTTCCCCTCACTCGTCTCCATGTCAGGCCAGGGACAGGTCCGGATCGCCGTCACGGACCTGGCGCCTAACTTTTTAAGCTGGCTCCTAGATTCCAAGCAAATTTGTCAACCCCTGGTTTAGGAGATATTGCTTGGACCTACAAGTAAGCCTTAATCTAGGCTTACCTGTAGGTCAAAGTGGTTTGTAAGGGTTTACAACCACTTTAAGTATAACCTTTTTAGACCTAGAGATCTTTAAGGGAGGTTCTTGTTTTAAAACCAAAAATTATTTTAAACAGACTGATAGGAATGGATACATACCATTGGACAGTTGCCACCATCCGTCATGGTTATGCAACATTCCAAGGGGTCAATTTATTCGGCTGAGGCGCAATTGTGCCCGTGTAGAGGACTATTGCGCACAATCGAATGTCTTGGCCGAACGTTTTTTGCAGAAGGGATACAACCCAGAGACTATAGATAGCCAAAAATCAAGTGTAGGTACCTTAGATAGCCACTTTAGTCCCTAACCATCTTAATAATAACGATGATTATCGCAAAAAACCTAAGAATAATGAATTCAGGATGATTTTGGATTATAATATTCAATAAAGAAAATTTGAGAAAATTATTGTGAAACACTGGGATATCCTGAAGAAAGATCGCATTCTAGGCCCAGTTTTACCATCCCGTCCAAAATTTATTTACAAGAAAGCTCCCACCTTGAGGGACATATTAGCTCTAAGTGTAGTTGATCTGCCTGTTATGAGGGAAAATGGGATCTTTTCTTTCCTTACAGGCTTTTACGCATGTGGCAAATGTGCCGCACGTGTAAACAGTATAAATTTAACATCAAGAGACGAAAGGATTTTATGGCTTCTACTACAGGAAGAATGTATTCAATTAAAAACCTCATAACCTGCAACACTGAAGGAGTTGTTTAAATGCTCGAATGCGATTGTGGGCTCCAGTATATAGGGAGGACTTCTTGGTCCCTTGGAGTCCGCGTCACAGAGCATGTTAATAACATTAAAAAAAGGTTTACGTTCCCACAATGTGTCCAAACATTTTAGGTATTTTCATGGTAGGGACCAGTGGCGTAACTAGAACCTTCAGGGCCCCGATGCAGGAAACCATGGCGGGCCCCCCCCCCCCCCCCGACCTCCGGACAGGGCTCTTTTCTCTGAGCCCGATGGTGGAACACCAGGGCCCAGTCCCAAGTGGGTGGCTGCATATAAAGGAACCGATTTAAAAAACATCAATTACAGCCACTGTGCCCATAAAACGCCACCACTGTACAATCTAATGCCACCACTGTACCATCAAATGTCACTACTGTGCCCATCAAACTCTGCCGCTGTGCCCATCAAATGCCACCGCTGTGCCCATAAAATGCCACCACTGTGCCCATCAAATGCTACCACTGTGCCCATCAAATGCTGCTACTGTGCCCATCAAATGCTGCCACTGTGCCCATCAAATGCTGCCACTGTGAATCCCCACTGCCCGCTCACTGTCTGCCCGCCACTTACCCTGTCTTGGTGGGGCAGCGGGTAACGGCCATGAGCGGGGTCCTCCATGCAGCTACTGTCATCCTCATCTCCCGTCCTCTCCTCCTGATGGGCGTCCAATAGCTGTGTCTATCGTTTCAGCCAATCAAGTGATGGGTAAAAGACCCGCACACACAGGCGGCACAGTGGTGTAGTGGTTAGCACTCTCACCTAGCAGTAAAAAAGGTCACTGGTTCAAATCCCAACCATGACACTACCTGCCTGGAGTTTGCATGTTCTCCCTGTGCCTGCGTGGGTTTCCTCCGGGTACTCTGGTTTCCTCCCACACTCCAAAGACATGCAGGTAGGTTAATTGGCTTCTGTCTAAAATTGGCCCTAGTATACAACTGGGGATCTTGGATTGTGGCTCCTTGAGGGTAGGGACCAATGTGAGTGTGCAATGTAAAGGGATAGGGACAATTGTAGACACTCACTCAGGTTGAACTGGATGGACTGATGTCTTTATTCAACCTTACTAACTATGTAACTATGTAACTATGTAACCTGATTGGTGGAGAGGCGGTTCAGTGTTAGGAAAGTGAATATTAATTCACTTTTCTAACACACCTGGCTGGGTAGACTGTGAGCATCAAGCATGGCGCTTGCAGTTCGCCTATTATAGCCCATGGCTCTAATCAGGCGCTGCAAAAACACCCCCCGCCGCTGTAATTCAGGCACCCGGCACCCCAAAAGGAACCAGACACCTAAATATGGGGGTGGCAGCGGTGGCCATGGATAGATTCATGCTATGCTATGCATGAATCTATAAATTGGTCATAGAGGGGGTGGAACCTGTGCACCCTTTTGGATGCACCGCCACTGATAAACACATGCACACACACATGCATACATACACATACATATATGAACACACACACACACACACACACACATACATACATGCATGCTCTCACACACACATACAAGCATGCTCACACACACACACATACAAGCATGCTCACACACACACACACACACACACACGCTCACGCACACACAAGCATGCTCACACGCACATGCAAACATGCTCACACACACAAGCATGCTCACACACACATACAAGCATGCTCACACACAAGCATGCTCACACACATGCACATACAAGCATGCTCACACACACATACGAGCATGCTCACACACACGCACATACGAGCATGCTCACAAACACACATACGAGCATGCTCACACACACACGCACCTTACGAGCATGCTCACACACACACGCACATACGAGCATGCTCACAAACACACATACGAGCATGCTCACACACACACGCACCTTACGAGCATGCTCACACACATACGAGCATGCTCACACACACACACACGCACACACACACACACAAGCATGTTCACTCATACAAGCATGCTCACACACACACATAAAAGCATGTTCACTCATACAAGCATGCTTACACACACACACACACACACACACACACACAAGCATGTTCACTCATACAAGCATGCTCACACACACACATACAAGCATGTTCACTCATACAAGCATGCTCACACACACACATAAAAGCATGTTCACTCATACAAGCATGCTCACACACACATACAAACACAAATACAGAAGATAGGCTTATTAAAAAAAAAATAGCAGACATTTACCTCTTCCTGGCGGGTACTGCACTCTAGGGGAGACAAAGAGCACACACTGCTTTCACTAAGCCTAATGTGAGGAGCTGCCGCACAGTGCCGATTTCAGTTCGGCTGATGATTGTGAGCTCCTCTCAGCCTTCCCTCCTATCGCAGAAGTACAGGAGGCCCTCGGGCCCCCTGCAGCAAGGGGCCCGGTCGCCATGGCGATCTTGGCGACCCCTATAATTCCGCCACTGGTAGGGACCCCCGATGCCTCAAATATTGGGGCGTTGAAAAAGTGAAAAAACATTGGAGGGGAGGTAATTTTATTCGAAGTTTAAGTCAGCGTGAATCCTTCTGGATCCACGAGACTAGGGTTCTCACTCCGGGAGGACTGAATGTCGATTTCGATTTAAATTGTTTTATTTCAAATAAATGAGATATGTATTTATGTGTGTGTGTGTGTGTGTGTGTGTATATATATATATATATATATATATATATATGTATGTATATGTATATATGTGTGTATGTATTGTATTATCATATATATTTTTATAAGATTTTTTTGTGATTTTTTTTTCCCCGTCTAAACAAATATATACACATTGAATACTAATTGCTTTAATAGTAATTTGGTATGGTAACATTTTTAGCAGGGCATGCAATCAGTCAATGCTGTTACCAGTGCCTTTTAGGTTGTTTGTTTCTTTTTCTTCCATAAAATTTTTTATGGCGGTGTACTGTTTATGGACATTTAATCTCAAGTGTCCCCAGATGTAAAGTACTTATTTCCTGGCAATTGTAGGGCGGCTGGCTTCTGTTTCCGCCCATCGCCATCTTACAAAGCTTCAGGTTTACCATGGTAACAGAACACTGTTAAAATGTGAAGGGTGACGCCGTTTAGCTTCACCCACCGCTGACAAAGTCCTGATTGGACGTAACGTACGTACAGGGGGAGGAGCTTGTTGCGGACGTCACCCGCCGTTTAGTTCGTGTCTCTGCTCTTTGTTTATCTGATTTTTTTCCGAAGTGTATTTTTCTGCAAGCTGTTTTGGCTCCTGTCATTATATGCTCAATGCCTGCTATTACATAGACTATGCTGGCATCTTGTGGTGTAAATCAGTACTGACACCTTAGTTGTTATTATTATCAAATGATTCACTTATATGACTGTGGACTTTGAAAGTGAAGGATTTTTCTGGTGTTTAAAAATTGATAAAAAAAAATTTTTTAAATTGTTTAACGTGTATTTAAATAAAATGATCTGTTTACAGCTACACTTAGATCGTTTTTTTTTTTTGTTTTTTTTTATATTTATATTTTTCAAATTTTGCTGGAGTTTCTCCTGGATTTTTCCTGTGTACCTACATCTGCCCATCTATACCTGGAGTGAAGTTGCTGGGCTTGTATTTGGAGTCGGCTGCACCTGACCAAGCAACCTAGAAAATTGCCTGGTAACTAAGCAATAAGGCTCCTGCACACCCTGAGTGTGAATACGCGCATTTCACTATCTGAGATATCAGAGGTCCATCAGAGCTGTTAAGAATTTATTCCTACTAGTGGAAGGAGGGTCACATACAAGCAATACAGCTGTCTTCCCACGTGGTGTCTCCTCTCTACAGGCTCTCCTGCTGTCATATTTGACCAATCCGTGTGGATTTTTTTATATATTTTTTTAATAATTTTTACATTTTGCGCTGCACCTTTTGTATCATTTAGTATATATAATCATACTCATGTTTTTGTTTCTACTCCTTCTATATGCCGTGATGAGGTGCTACTGTTGCCTGATTGGACGAGTGAACAGAGTCCGAGCAGATGACCCCATCTTCCTCACTGAGATGAGATGCCCCGAAGCCCAACCAGCGATGTAAGTAACTCAGTTAAAATAAATGAAGTTACTTAACACAGTTATTTCAGAGGGTAATGAGTAATCTAACTGATTATTGTTCCCCTCATGGTAACACCGTTCCCATTACTCGGGCGGCGTTACCGCAATTACATCCTGTCTGGAACACCCCATCTCGCCCCACCTATGCAGAGAGGTATCCATGTTACCCTCGGCAGTCCGGCAGACAATCCGCCCGTCTGTGCTAGTCCGCCAGACTTTTGAAATGAACGGACTTGCCTACACACGGAGTAAAGTCAGTTCATTTTGAATGTGACTCCAGGTAGACGGGACTAGCTAAGCATGTGAATGCGGCTGCCTCCATTGGTGAGATCGATACCTCGCGAGCCCAGTCGTCTGGTATGGATATAAAGGGGAACCCTTACGCCGAAAAAACAGTGTGGGGGTCCCCCTACCCATTCACCTGGGGAAAAAAAGTTCTAATAAAAAAAAACACAACACAGGTTTTTAAAGTACTTTATTAGACAGCTCCAGGGGTCTTCTTCTGACTTCGGGGGTCTTCTCACCGGCTCCTCCGCTATCTTCTGCTCTTTTACCGCTAGCTCTTTTACTAGCGGAGGAGCCCGGCTTTCTCTTTCATCGCCACCGCCGTCCGGGGGTCTTCTTCCGACTTCGGGGGTCTTGTCCCGCTCTTTGCTTCTTCTGTCGGGCCTCCGCTATCTTCTTTAAGCTCTTTTACTAGCGTTGGCCTGGTCTTGTCGCTGACGCTTGTTGCTGTCACCACCTTCTTCTTTTCTATTTCTTCCTTCCGATATTGACACAACGCTCTCTCTGGCCGTAATGGCAGGGACGTGTTGTGTGGCAACTTGTATAGGCATAAGGGGCAGGGTCACTGGGTGATGTCACATGGTGACCCCACCCCTTATGACATCACAGTCCCGGGGTGCACCCCCCATGTTGAGGGCACGCGGCCTGGTACGGTACAGGAGGGGGGCACCACATCCTTTCCTGACCGGCCGGGCTGCGTGCTCGGATAAGGGTCTGCTATGGACTTTGGGGGGGACCCACGCCGTTTTTTTCGGAGTAGGGGTTCCCCTTTAAATCCATACCAGGCGACAGGGCTTGCGAGGTGTCAATCTCGCCGATGGAGGCAGCAACATTCACTTCTGTCGCTAGTCCCGTCTATAGAATATCAAAAAAAAGTCAGTTACTTTGCTGAGTAACTAATTACTTTTCCGATGTAGTAACCAAGTTACTAACACAATTACTTTTTGGGAGAAGTAATTTGTAACTTAACTAATTACTTTTTTTAAAGTAAGGTGACCAACACTGAGCCCAACCCACATAAAAGACACAGAGGATCCCAGACCGACCGGCCTTCATGTCCTCTAAGTCATCCCTCCTGAAACAGAGTCTACAAGTCAAGCCGTGTTTTCCTTTTTTTATGGACTCATATGGATTGTAAGGATCTCCAGGTGTAAGAAGATCAAGATTCATCGAGGGACACATGGGAGCATATGAAAAAGAGGAGGGACTGTTGTGGAAATGTTATGAAGATATATTTAATATGTATTGTCATAGTGTCTCCCGGTGTTAGTGTTAGTTCTCCTGCAGCCTGCTCTAAAGAGCTGACTGGGGCAGACTGACGCTGGTTGAGATCTGTCTGGTAGTAAAAAGTTTCTTGGGGATGTAGAGAAGTGTTTGCAGAGTGGGGATATGTCCACCATCAAAGGGCCCCTGTGCGATGCACAGACCGATCATCTGGGGAGGATGTGTTCGCTCTGCAAAGACATTATCGATTTAGGGGATGTACGCTCGTGTGTCTGCTCAGCACATGACAGGACCGTAGAATGCACCTGCAGATAATCTCCCATCCACACGAAAAATGGGACCCTTTGGGTACATTATGGTTGGACAGCATCCATGATTTCAAGACCAGCCATGAGATGCTTAGCTGAAGATGATAGCTTCCAGGTACAGGGGGCGGGAAATCATTCACTCTGCCCCGACCAGACACGCCCATAAGACTCCCCTAGTCATTGTTCATTGGTTGTTGTATACCCCTCCTATTTGAAGGAATGCCTGTGCTTGATTGGACAATTGTGAAACCATCAGGCTCTATTTGTTATATGAATAAAGATTGCTCCAAGGTTCAGGTCAGTTGGTGGAGCGATGGAGCTGAGGATGTAAGAGGACGGTGACTGTGTCTGTTTACTTGGGGAAATGGGGGAAACAGGGACATAGTAAGATGCATTATATCAAAAGGCTGAAAGGGCGCTTAGTAGTGCAGGAGACAGATTGCGCATAGTGTATAGCAAATCTCCACATCACCACTTTAAATTAAATGGGTTGTGTTTGGCAGTGATACTGCCTGACAAACATGACATACAGTAGATTATAATTTTTGCATTAGCAGTGGCATGTGTACTGCCCTATCTGGCTGGTATGTAAAATTAAAACCTCCTATTTTTATTTCCCCTGACCACAACTGTAAACTGGGCCTTAGGCTTGGTCCACACCTATATGTTTTCCATTACTTTTTGCAGAAATGCAAAACAGTCCATTTAACATGGTTTTCTATGGGACATGTTCACAACTTTGCTTTTTGCAGCTGCTTGGAAAGGGCCAGGGACTTTTTTTTTTTAAAGCAAAACAGTGAATTTGTGGTTTAATAGACTTTAATGGAAAAGCTGCAGAAAAACATGTAGTGTGTTTTTTTTGCTGTGATTTTAACGCAATTAGCATTTTTTTATCTGTTCCAACAACAAATTGTCCCCAAAAAAAAAAAAAAAAAAGCATAAAAATGCAAAACGCATCAAAGACGTGGAAATAAAAAAAGTGTGTGCAAAAAATGCAAAATGCACTGCAGAAATGTAAACTGCATAGATGTGAACCAATCCTAAATGGATGATTATGAAAAAACAGAAAATTGTTTCATACTTACCGTAATTTTCCTTTCCTGGTGCCTATCCATGGCAGCATACCAGTGATAACTCCGCCCCGGAGTCCTCCCCTCAGGATAGTTACTAGCTACTAGTTACTAGAAACCTATATCCCCCTAGCATTCTACAATTATATCGAATACCAGGGAGGGTATGTATGCTGCCATGGATAGGCACCAGGAAAGGAAAATTACGGCAAGTATGAAACAATTTTCCGTTTTCCTGGTGCCTCCATGGCAGCATACCAGTGATACAATGAATAGCTAAAACCAGGGTGGGTAATGCTTCAAAGGAAAACTTTATTTAAGGCAATGCCAGGGCTGACTCAATAGTCCTTCTACCAAATTCCACCAAAGTTCCCCTGGGTCAAATCTGTAGTGACGCATGAACGTATTTGGAGACGTCCATGTGGCTGCCTTGCAGATAGTCTCTAAAGATACGCATGTCCTTGCCGCCCATGAGGACGAAACAGCTCTAGTGGAATGAGCTCTGACCGCCGGCAGATCCAACCCTCTTGCTCTATACACCTTTTGAATTAATTTGCAGATTCCAGAGGCGATAGTCCTAGATGTGGCTTCTTTCCCTTTATTCTTACCCCATGGTATTATGAATAGCCTATTCGAGGACCTAAAGGGACTCGTGACCTGTAAGTAGCACGTTAAAACTTTTGAAATGTCCAGTTCTTGTACCGCCCCAGAGTGTGGGTCTGTAAAGGTTGGTAGTGCCCAGGCTTCAGAGAGTGTGGCACGGGAAGAAACTTTCGGGACAAAACCATGCACTGTCCGTAGTTCTACCCTGTCTGGAAAAAGGTTATGTGCTCTTTTTCTGCCCTCAACACTTGCAACTCTGAAGCTCTTCTTCCTGAAGTAATAGCCACCAAGAAAACCGGTTTCAGGGTTAGGTTCCAAAGTGAAGCAGAATCCAATGGGATGAACGGTTGAGACTTTCCAGAACCAGAGGTAGATCCCCGGCTGGAAAGGAACGTTTTAGCGGTGGGCGAATCTTCTTGACTGCCTTAAGGAACTGTACGATGAGTGCATCTTCTGCCCATCTTTTCTGGGTACTCGCTGAAATAGCTGCCACTTGGAATTTTAGAGAGTTTAGAGAGTTTAGGCTTAGTCCCAAGTCTGAGCCTGATTGTAAAAATTCTAAGATTACTGAGATGGACAGCACAGCTGGGTTCAACTGTCTGTCTTCCGCAAACTGTTTGAACTTATCCCATATCTTTGAGTAAATGTAATTAGTAGAGGGCATCCTTGCCTTTAATAGGGTTGAAATTACGCCCGCCGAACATCCTAGGGATCGGAATCTTTTCTGTTCAAGATCCAGGCATGCAAGTTCAGCTTGTGTGGGGCTGGATGAAAATTTTTTCCCTGTGAAAGCAGTTGCGGGAATACTGGGATCTTGACCGAAGGACGTACACTGAGGCTCATTGTCCAAGAGAACCATGGCCCTTTTCGGCCAATAGGGAAGAACTGTCACAACCCTGACCGGCTCCCACGATAATCTAAGCAGAAATTTTGCAACCAATGGTCTGGGAGGAAATGCATATGCTGTCTTGCAGTGCCACGGGCCCGATAAGGCATCTATCGCCTCTGCTCCAGGGTGAGGTAGGCGGGTCAGGAACCTTGGCAACTTTACGTTTGTCGGGGAGATGAATAGGTCTATTTCCGGAGGTTTCTGTAACTTCGCAATCCACCTGAACACCGCCAGATGGAGCGACCATTCGTTGCTGTCTGGGAAACAGTGAGATAGGAGATCCGCCTGTTGATTCAAGTGGCCCCGGGAGATAGATTGCTTTCAAATCCACCAGATTTCTCTCTGCCCACAACATAATAGGCTCTACCTCTATCAACAGCATGAGGCTGCGAGTTCCCCCTTGACGTTGTATATATGCTACCGCTGCTTTATTGTCCAGACGGACCAGGACCTGTTTCTGACGTACATGTTCCTCCAAATTTATCAGTGCCAAATATACCACTCGCAGCTCCAGGATATTATTCCTTCTGTGGGGATATACCAGCTCCCTTGTACCTCTAGGTGACCACAGTGTGCCCGCCACCCCTTCGCATCGGTGGTAAGGATGGTCCAAGAGGGCCCTGTAGGAGGCGAGGCCTCGAGATGTTGTCTTTTGTCCACCATAGCAGACCCCTCTTCATGGATGTAAATATCGCTATCCTTTGATACAGTGAATTCCTCTTCCATTGTGTCAAAAAGCCCCATTGAAAAGTCCTCAGATGCCAATGGGACCAGGGCACCATCGGTATACAGGCTGACATGGTCCCTATCAGACTTAGGCAATTTGACACCGACAGGTGAGATAGCGTTCTTATGTGGCCCATTTTCTAAGCGATCGCTGTCATTTTCTGGGGGGGGGGGGGAGGCGCAACCGTGCCTGCCTTGGTGTCAAAGAGGGCACCTAGATAAACCATTGCTTGCGTCGGGATCAGGACCCTCTTTCCTGTGTTTATTAGCCACCCTAACTCTTTCAGAGTGGACAGAAGAATTTGCCTATGCTCTACCAATTGGTCTGAACTGTATGCTAGCGATAGGATGTCATCCAGACAATGAAGTCCCTTCTCTCTGAGGAGTGCTAGAACTGCAATCAACACCTTTGAGAATATTCTTGGCGATGTGCACAGACCAAAAGGAAGGCACTGAAATTAAATGTGAGTTGATCTTACTGCCACCCTCAAAAAGCTTTGGAAGGCAGGCAGCATGGGCACATGGAAATACGCATCTTGCAAATCCACCGAGATCATCCAGTCTCCTGGTTGAACTGCCTGTATGATTGTCTGTAATGATTCCTTCTTGAAGGATTCCAAATGAATAAATCGATTTAACCTTTTCAGATCCACTACCGGCCTCCACTCTCCACCCCTTTTGGGGGGTAAGAAAGAGAGGAGAGTAGAACTCTGTGAATCTTTCGGAGGGAGGGACAGGTATCACTGCCTTGTTGCACCAGCAGGAGTTGAAGGTAACTTTGCAGAGCTTCTGCCTTTGGAGGTTAGGTTGGGATCTTTGTTTGAATGAATGAGTCTTGTGGCGGCTGTTCTTGAAACGTCCATAAATGTCCGAACCTGACCGTAGATACCACCCACAGGTCCCTGCATCTGTGCAGCCAGGCTTCAGCGAACTCCTTCAAACTGGCACCTACTGGTGGGGATGACCTCTTGTCAAAAGGGCTTCGCACCCTCCTGGGTGCTGGGGAGATTTCTTTGCTTATTTGTTTTCAAGAAAGTAGCCTGAGTGCTTCTCCAAGTCCTTTTGGAGTCCCTACTTTGCCGGAAGTTGCTAGAATTTCTATTTCTAGACCACTGATATTTAGACGACACCACTCGAGAACGCCTAACCCTTCTATCCTGGGGGAGCAACCCTGATTTTCCCCCAGTCACTCTCGAGATTGCCTTTTCCAGCCTCTTTTCCCATCAAACGTGATTTTGCACCAATTTTGTTTGGATGCCGCATCCGCTGCCCACAGCTTTAGCCACAATGCTCTTTTGGCCATGTCAGCATGGAACATTGCCCTGGCTGAATATCTCATGGTGTGTATTGCAGCCTCTCCAATAAAATCTGCCGATATTTTAAGCTCATCCAAAGCTTTAATAATATCTTTGGGGACATCTTCTCAAATAGCCTCCTTGATATTCTCCGTCCACACTTTGACCACATTGGAGACTGAAGCCAGGGCCACCGATGCTCTGCAGGCTCCGCCAGCCAACTGGTAGGCCTTCAGGTCCGCATCTATTCGTCTATCCAATGGGTCCCTAAAGGAAGCCGAATCTTCCATAGGAAGGGTAATATTCTTTGCTAGCCGCACTACCGCCACGTCAATTACCGGAGGAGTGTCCAGGAAAGCAGCATCCGAATCCGCCAGAGGATATAACTTCTGAAGTCTATTCAAGGAAAAACGTTTGTCCGCTTTTTCCCATTCACCATCCACTAGATCTTTCAATTCCTCCAGGAAGGGGAAACAATTCATTTATTTATTTTGTTTCTTTGGAGGCTCTACTGCTTCTACCCAACCAATGGCTTGTTTAACCGCCAATACAACTGGTTGCGCTAGCGAAAAAATGGAATCCACCCGGATCCGATTCATCTACCTGCTCGGGTAGGTGGGCTTGATGTAGCGCCTGCAGGGGCTGCAAAAGACGGGCCAGGAACGGATAACTCCTGCCAGAGGAACCCTGCGGAGATGGGTTCACCTGCATTAGTTCAGTTAAGGAGTCTTTGACTACTCTTTTAATAAGGTCTGTGACCTGCTCAACTTCGGTCCCCTGAATCGCATAACCCTGCAAGCAATTTTGGCAGATATGTTTATCTGGTAAAGGCGTTGCTCCACATGCCCTAACCCTCTTTGATCTCTCGTCTGGATGGGCTGCTTGACTGCTGCCTTTTGGAGGATGACCTTTAGACTGATGATGAGAGCTAGACGAACGGCTGTGTCTTGAGCTTGGACTGGAGCGTCCACTTTGGTGGCCAGAAGTCTGGTTAGACGTGTTCTGGTGTATAGGGCTGAACCGAGAGTAACAACACAAGGCACTCTTTTAGTCGAATTCCTTTCTTTTTTTTTTTATAAAGTATGTATGTGCCCTTTCCTAAGAAAGTGAGGGTCTTGGTCAAACGGCGGCTGGCTCATAATTGTGAAGGCAAGTAAGGGCGGAAAAGGCGACTGAAATCGAAGCTAAAAGAATGGACAAGAAAGAATAAAAAGGCTCCTAAAAAAATTGTCATTATCTAATTCTACAAATTTTTATATATATATATATATATATATTATATATATATATGTATATATATATACACACACACACACACATATACACATTATATACACACACACACACACACACACACATATATATATATATATATATATATATATATATATATATATATATATATATATATATATATATATATATACATACATACATACATATTTTTAACTAACTGCAAGCGAAAAAAAGGAAATACTCCTCAAACACCCCATATTCCCTAGAATTATATAGGTATACATATATACATATATGTACATTCACAAACATATTGACTAATCCTTACCGCATACCAAAGTATACAAACTACACAAAGGTTTAATCACTCAATTAAATTAAATAAATTAAACACATATACACCTATATACACACCTACCCACATACATCTCTGAGAAAGGTAAGGAATAGACCACTTACTAAGTTGAAATGGTAGAGTTGCAGAAGCACTCCCAGGCAGGACAATTTTATCAGAGCTTGCCACCTTTAGCTTGTTTGAGCTTAAATGGAGAGGGGGGAGGGGAAAAGGTAAGCAAAGGAAAATAGAGCCCCTACCTGCCTTCAAAGACCAGCATAGCCTGTCTGCAGAACTGAAGCCCCTGTTAGGAAGCTGTTGCTGCTGCCCCAAAAGACCCTCAGAAGGGGCTCCCCTCTTTTCAGTGCTGTTAGCAACCCAAGACAGGGGACTGCGTCTGGGAGAAGCCAGAACCCAGACTGAAGCTGCGCCAGGCAGCGGTAAGACCACATACAAAACTATCCATCAGATATGAGGAAAAAAAGGAGAATGCTAGGGGGAAATATGGGTTTCCTTTTTATAAGCTAGTAACTATCCTGAAGGGAGGACTCCGGGGCGGAGTTATCACTGGTATGCTGCCATGGAGGCACCAGGAAACATATTTAGTGAGCAAACATGTTAGAACATTACATTTGCCTAAAACATTGTTATCCAAAGTTTAGTTCCATTGCACAATGAATTGCCAGTTTTACAATTATGTTAAAAATTAGCAGTTTTTACAGGCTGTTGCTTGCAAAGTAGCGTTTAAGACTAAGTCCCCTTTCACACATTAATGTCAGTTTTCACTGACTCTGCTTGCTCAGCAGGGATCGATCCGCTGATCCCTTTTGAGCCGGCGGATGACAGGTCCATCTTCACTCACTGTGCAGAGTGATTGCACTCACTGTGCACTGTCAGAGCCACACTCTCCTCTATGGGGGATCGGAAGAAAACGGACAGGATCCGATCCGACAGACGGATTGAAAATAGGGTCTCCTTCCGTCTGAATTTAGCTAATCAGATGTCTGCAGACATGTCCCCGCTGACATCCGTCACTCCATATAACTTATTGGAGCATTCAGGTCCACCTAAAAAACTGACAGGCGGACCTGAACGGTTCGCATGTGTGAAAGGGGCCTTACTTTCAAAATAAAAGATTGTTGTTTACCTGGGTTGCTTTCTTCTTTCAGCCAGCTGTCCCAAGACTCTGCTGGAGTTAATGAGATCTTGTCTATCTCACATAAGTATTGTTCTGCCGTAGGAGAACCAGGAATGCTTGCAAGTGGAAAATGGTTTTCATTAAACATTCCAATCCCCAAAGAGTCTGGACTGTCTTGGCCATCCTGTTAATGAAGCAAAACAATGTAAATTACCAGCAATATTTTATTTAAAGAGAATTTGAATAAAGGCGTTTCAACACATTAGAACAAACTAACAACACATATCGTAATTACCTGTGGATAACACGCACATTCATTTTAAGAGGGACGTTTTAGGAAAAAACATACATTTTAAATAAGGAACTTTGAAGCAAAAGAAGGATCAGTGCCCATCTGCAGCCCCACCACTGTGATCAATGCAGCCTGTTCAATGCCTATCAGCAGCCTCACCACTGCCTTCAATGCAGCAGCATCCTATTACAGAGGGCGCCAAGTAAACAGGAGATTCTCACTGTATGTAATCTAACAGCGCTCGTCACGTCCCCCTCCCTGTCTCCTCCGAGGCAGCTAAAATGGAAGTAGGCGTATAACATGCACATGCTATTTGCACTAGATTTTCATTATTAAAAAGTGAGTGTTATATGCCAATAAATACAGTAAGTCATCTTTGGTCAAAAAAGGATTTCCTTTAGGTGAATTTACTATATGGCTGTGTGGTGCTACAATTGGAAAAAAATATAAGCCTTATTTGCAATATGAATAAGAACATTGCTACTGAAATACTGTAGTAGCAATGCTGAAAGAGACAAACAGTCAACACTGGAACCGCGTGACATTTATCATGGGATAGTGGCATTGCCTCTAGTATCAAAGTGACAGTAATTATTGCCATTATGTTTTCATGAAAAAAATATACATTTCACCTAAGGGTTGGGCTTAATGTTAAAAGGTAGATTCAGGTTAATGGTAAATTTAGGTCTTAAAGTATTACTAAACCTAGGACCCTGCATTTACTATATCTGGTCGTAGGGTGGCACAGTAGTGTAGTGGTTAGCACTCTCACCTAGCAGTAAAAAGGGTCGTGGTTTGAATCCCAACCACAGAACTACCTGCCTGGAGTTTGCATGTTCTCCCTGTGCCTTCATGGGTTTCCTCCGGGTACTCCGGTTTCTTCCCACACTCCAAAGACATGCAGGTAGGTTAATTGGCTTCTGTCCCAAATCGGCCCTAGTATATGAATGGGGACCTTGTATTGTTGGATCCTTGAGGGTAGGGACCGATGTGAGTGTGCAATGTACAGGGATAGGGACAATTGTAGACACTCACTCAAGTTGAACTGGATGGACTAGTGTCTTTATTCAACCTTACTAACTATGTAACTATGGTCTCCCATAGTAAACAAAACATAGAAATACAATCATTTTATTAAATATTAACCTTTTAAATACCTTTTTCTCATCAGCAGTATATAGCAGTCTTGTGCCTTCTATCAGTGCCTGGTTAAAGCTTGTAGGAGGAGTTTCCATACTGCACTGGCTGTTCTATCAGGATGCAGGACCCCTGACCCTCTGTCTAGACAGTGCTGATTGACCCTGTGCTGATCACATGCACTCTACCAAGAAAAAAAAAACTCTCTAGCAATACACACCAAACTGAGCATGTGCAGCCTGACTCTGGTAACTCTGTCTTATCCAGACATGTTTTTGAGACAATGCTAGAAGGGGAGGATCTGTGCATACAGGATCAAACAGGTTCCACAGTGAGTATAACAAGCATGCTTTACTACATATACAGACTGATTTTACTGTTGTGGGTTTAGTAAAACTTTACATTTAGTGGTTCACCTTTAAAAATAAAAAAAATAAATGTATTGTTTATGCATGTATTTTTTAAGTAAAAAAAAGTGCATTTCTCTTCCTCTAGCGTTGTGCTCGTATCCCCTTTCAGGCTTTCAGTTACAAGGTTGGAGGAAGGCTGAATGAACTATAAGCACGCTGAACACTGCATTTACAGGCCATTCAAACCACAAGTACATTTGCCATGGTGAAAGATGGTACTTTTTAGGTTTCTTCATTCACAGGAATCTGTGAAGGAATGACGTGGCTGTGTGGGCAGAGCTCCGCACAGCTGCACGGTTTTCAAAAAGAGACAATAGGTGCAAGGAGAGAATCCAGCTGCAAGGTTTTGTTTGGTACTCTGTCCCAAGTTTGTCTTTTTTAACATACAATGCAAGAATCCTAGCCCCTACACCCTTAACTCTTTGTTAGGACAGACATTGTTCAGATCTAGTTACATGTGATAATAATGAAGATCTGCTTGAACACTGCAGACAAGGTTAATTTTGAAAAACTCCCCAGCCCCCTAATAAACAAAGAGAGCTATTCAGAATTTTCCCCTGCTGGAGGGTTTAGAACTGCGCATCTAAAAATGTGTACTGCAGAAACACTTCTGAGAGTGAGAAACAAGGGCAACATCATTGGTTGAAAGCAGCACCCACCACTACATTTTCACTACTACCTGAGCCTTAACCACTTCTCGCCCGGCCTATAGCAAATTGACGGCTGGGCGGTAGTTCAGTTATCCTGACTGGGCATCATATGACCTCCTTCAGGATAACAGCCGCCTTTGCAGCGATCAGTGAAGCGATGTGTTAGTCTGACACACCACTCCACCGATCTTGATCAGCCATGTCCAATCACGGTTGATCACGATGTCAACAGGGAAAGCCGTTGGTCGGCTTTTCCTCACTTGCGTATGACAGACACGAGTAGAGGAGAGCCGATCGGTGGCTCTCCTGACAGGGGGGTCAGTGCTGATTATTTATCAGCGCAGCCCACCCTCGGATGCCCACACTAGACCACAAGGAGAGCCGCTAGGACTACCAGGGAAGGAGGCAACATGTGGATGGCCAGGTATGTACCCCATGGCCATCCACATGTGCAAATTATGCCCAATATGCGCCAATCAGTGCCCACAAATGGGCACTGACTGGCACCATTGTATAACCTAATGCCCAGCAATGCCACCCATCAGTGTCACCTATCTGTGCCCATCAGTGCCACCCATAAGTACCCATCAGTGCCACCCATAAGTGCCCATCAGTGCCACCTATGAGTGCCACCTATAAGTGCCCATTGATGCCACCTCATTGGTGTCCATCAGTGCAGCCTTATCAGTTCCCGTCAGTGCAGACATATCAGTGCCCGTCATTGAAGAAGAAAACTTACTTATTTACAAATAAATTTAACAGAAACAAAGAAACTTGTTTGTTTTCAAAATTTTAGTTTTTTTTAATTTGTTGCGCAAAAAATACAAATCGCACAGGTGATCAAATACCACCAAAAGAAAGCTCTATTTGTGGAAACAAAATTATAAAAAATTTGTTTGGGTACAGTGTAGCATGACCACGCAATTGTCATTCAAATTGTGACAGCGCTGAAAGCTGAAAATTGGCCTGTGCGGGGAGGTGTCTAAGTGGCTGGTATTGAAGTGGTTAATCAGTTACATCTGTAGCACCCTTCTAGATAGGTCCTAGGATTAGTTAGAGTTAGTGCTGGCTCACTATGTTCAGTGGAGCTGTATTTTTGTTAAACTTTGTAAATTTAGATTATCTCACTGTAATCAGTGCAGCTGCATGTGATTAGATTTGCTTAGCATTTCAACTGCTGCTAGTTTTGACTGTTTCCTCTGCTTTCCAGAGAAATGGAGAACTCTCTGGAACATAAATGTGAAGCAGTGCAAATAGCAGCATGGATACAGCCCTGGCCAATCCCAGGGAGAATGACCCAGAAGGCTGCTGTGAGCCTTTATAAATACTCTAATGCCACGTACACACGATCAGACTTTTTGACGGACTAGGTCTGACATTCTTTCCAATAGACTTTGCAGCGGAGGTCTGCTGGACTTTCAAACGAATGAACTTGCCCACACACGATCACTCCAAAGGTCCCCCAGTTTCGAACACGGTGACATACAGCACGTACGACTGGACTAGAAAAGGGAAGTTCAAGTCCCAGTATGCCACCCTTTGGGCTCCTTCTGCTAATATCGTGTTTATCTCGTGTTAGTAGAAGTTTTTTGGGAGACAATTTGCGCTTTTCAGACTTCAACTTATTTAAATCGTTTTCTGCAGTTCAGTTTGTGCTTTTGGGACCGCTTTGAAGCCATGGTGTGTACTGGTTCTCGAGTTCGTGCTGTGTGGGGGCTTGGTTTTGGGGTTAATACTTAGGGATGAGCTTGGTGTTCGAGTCGAACGCATGTTCGACTCAAACACCGGCTGTTCGCCCGTTCGGCGAAGCCAGAACTCTGCAGGCCATTCGCGCCAAATTCGTGTGTCGCTCACGGCCCACAATGCACTGCGCCATCGCAGTGCATTACTGGCTCATGATTGGCCAAGCATGCACTGTGACCCCGCATGCTTGGCCAATCACAGCGCCGGCAGCGAGGAGAGCCAATCATAGCTCAGGCTGTGTAGTACACGCCCCATACTATATAAGGCCGCCAGCGCGGCGGCCTTGTGTAGTGTGTTGGCGTCTGTAGGAGTTAGTGGGTGTTCTCTGTGTACCTTCAACGCAGTATAGACCGTACATTATCCACCGATTTAGAATTCTTGCTCTTCTGTAATTGAGCTTTCAGCCAGCTGCAGGAGTTTGTGGGTGTTGTCTGTGTGACCTGAGTGTAGTATACACCATTATCCACCGATTTAGCATTCTTGCTCTTCTGTAATTGAGCTTTCAGCCATCTGCAGGAGTTTGTGGGTGTTGTCTGTGTGCCCTGAGCGCAGTATACACTATTATCCACCTATATAACTATATTGCTCTTCTGTAATTGAGCTTTCAGCCAGCTGCAGGAGTTTGTGGGTGTTGTCTGTGTGACTTGAGTGCAGTATACACCATTATCCACCTTTTTGCTCTTCTCTAATTGAGCCATCTGCAGGAGTTAGTTGGTGTTGTGTGCCTCCAAACACAGCACAGTATACACCGGTATCTACTCTTTAATTCCTGTTGTTCTATAATAAAGGCATCTGCAGGAGTTAGTGGGTGTTGTGTGCCTCCAGCACAATATACACTACCCAATTGCTGGTTTTCCCATCTCCCTTCAGGCCAATACCATGTATGGAAGGCCAACAAGGAGAGGCAGACAGGCACGAGCCGATAAAAGAGGGCAAGCAGGCTCTGTGTCTAGAGACAACAGTGCTGGTCGTGGACGCGGTGCATTGTCATCAGCACGTGGCCATGGGACACGCTTGTCCTTATTTTGAGCCGCATCATGCTGAAGACTTGGTAGAGTGGATGACCAAGCCCTCTTCATCCTCCTCATCCTCTCACCCAGGCTCAGGGTACTAGCAAAGCAGCTGCCAACGCATCGTCTTCCCTCATCTCAATGTCATCATCAGTGACTCCTTCCCTAGACCCAACACGTCCTCCTGAGGAGTCCCCTGAACTCTTTGAGCACAGTGTTGTGTACATGCTCCAGTGTTTTGTAGGCTCTGATGATGATACTCAGCTAGAGGAAGGCAGTAGCTTGAGCGCAGAGAGAGGGGATGCTCAAGAAGGACAGCAATCTGTCAGTCATGTTCCACAAGCTGCAGCATACTGCCAGGTTTGCTCCGGCGATGAAGAGGGAAGGAATGATGAGGGCACTGACTCCATGTGGGTGCCTGGTAGGAGAGAGGAGGAGGAGGCACATCTCCAACGAGGCAGGATGCCCTCCGGGATCCAGCTTAGGGGCAGCACACCAACTGAATTACACCGCAGAGCTCCACCTGTGCAGGGCACTGCTTCTGCGCGTTATTCTAAAAGTTCTTTGGTGTGGGCCTTTTTTGAGATGAGTGCATCAGATCACACTGCTGCTATTTGCAACATATGTCTCAAGCGTATCTCGTGTGGCCAAAACATCAGCCGCTTGGGCACCACATGCTTGACCAGACATATGTTGACCTGCCATGCAGCTCGTTGGCAATCTTACTTCAAAGACCCACACCAAAGAACAAAGCGGACCTCTCCTTGCTCCTCATCAGCTGGGATCTCCAACCCCACTAGACCTTCGGTCCTTTCTGAAACCTGCGCTGAGAGGAATGAAGGTGTAGAATTAGGTGTGTCACCGCCAAGTGCTGGCGGGCACTCTGCTAGCAGTACACCCACGTCCAATTATAGCAGGCAAATTTCTCTGCCCCAGCTGCTGGAACGTCAAAAGAAGTTCACTCCCAGCCATCCACATGCCCAGTGGTTGAATGCTAGCTTGGCTAAATTGCTAGCACTTCAACTGCTGCCTTTTCAGTTGGTAGACTCAGGCCCCCTTCTGTGAGTTTATGCAATGTGCGGTTCCTCAGTGGCAGGTCCCCAAACGCCACTTTTTCTCACGGAAGGCGATTCCAGCTCTCTACCGGCATGTGGAAGGCAATGTCCTTGCCTCACTGGACAGGGCGGTCAGCTGTAAGGTGCATATTACCGCTGACTCATGGTCCAGCAGGCATGGACAGGGACGTTACCTGTCTTTCATGGCCCATTGGGTCACTCTTCTGGCAGCTGGGAAGGATGCAGGACAAGGTGCAGTAGTGTTGGAGGTTGTTCCGCCACCACGCCTCCAAAATGCTTCAACCCGTTGTGACACACCTCTCTCCTCCACCCCTCCTCTTCTACTTCCTCCATGGCCTCTTCCAGTGCTCTGTCCTTGGAACCAGCGGTGCTCTGTAGGCGTTCAAGGGGCTACGAAAGTACGCAGGCAAAACGATGCCATGCTGTGCTTGCGCTGGTTTGTTTGGGGGACAGGAGCCACACTGGGGCAGATATTTTGTCAGCTCTGCAGGGGCAGGCCGAGAGGTGGTTGACGCCACGATTGGTGGTTTGCGACAATGGCACCAACCTCCTCTCCGCCCTCCGACAGGGACAACTGACCCATGTGCCCTGTGTGGCTCACGTCCTTAACCTGGTGGTGCAGCAGTTCTTGTGCAGGTATCCGGGCTTACAGGATGTCCTGAATCAGGCCAGTAAAGTCTGTGTGCATTTCCGCCAATCATTTAATGCCTGTGCTTGGCTGGCTGAGCTCCAAAAGGAGTTGAACCTGCCCAAGAACCGCCTTATATGTGACATGTCCACCAGTTGGAACTCAACGTTGGCCATGCTGCAGTGGCTGCACATGCAGCAGAGGGCCATCAATGAGTACCTGTGCAACTACGGCACCAGGACAGGGTTAGGGGAGCTAGTTTTTTCTCACCACGCCAGTGGGGCATGATCAGGGATGCATGCACTGTCCTGTCACCGTTTGAGGAGGCCACAAGGATGGTGAGCAGTGACAGTGCATGGCATCAGGGACACTGTACCTCTTGTCCACCTGTTGGAGCATACGCTGGGTGGAATAATGGACAGGGCACATGAGGTAGAACATAGGCAGGAAGAGGAGGACTTCCTTGCCTCTCAAGGCCCCCTTTATCCAGACAGTGTTCCTGCTGTCCCACCCATCACACAGGAAGAGGACAAGGAGGAGGAGGAGGAGGATGATTGTGTCAGCATGGAGGTGGAGGCTGGCACTCAGCATCAGCAGCAGCAGCAGTCTTGTAGGCATGATTTACAGTCCCAAGAAACCCGTGGACTTGTACGTGTCTGGGAGGAGGTAGCTGTGGATCATGTTGTCCTTAGTGACCCAGAGGACTCCGGACCAAATGCCTCAGCTAACCTACACTGCATGGCCTCCCTGATCCTGCAAAGCCTACGGAAGGATCCTCATATTCTTCGGATCAAGGAGAGGGACCATTACTGGCTGGCCACTCTCCTTGATGCACGGTACAAGGGTAATATTGCCGACCTTATCTTGCCGTCGTAGAGAGAGCAGAGGATGAGACATCTCCGGGATGCCTTGCAGAAAGGTCTGTGCAATGCATTCCCAGAGACTGGGAGGTTACAAACTCCTGGTCCTGGACAACGTTTTGCTGAGGCTTCGGTCAGAAGGAGCGGTGGAGAAGGTGGCTGTCTGACCGATGCGTTCAGACAATTTTTTAGTCCGCAGCCCCAAGGTATGATCGGTTCCAGCAACCAGCGTCTGATTTACATGATGCAGGAATACCTAGGGGCAAGGTCAGACTTGGACACCTTTCCCACCGAAAATCCTCTGGCTTACTGGGTCTTGAGGATGGATCACTGGCCAGAGCTTGCACAATATGCAATTGAGCTGCTGGCCTGTCCTGCATCCAGCGTTCTTTCGGAACGCACCTTCAGTGCTGATGGTGGCTTTGTTACCAATCACAGGGTGCGCCTGTCCACTGACTCGGTTGATCGACTGACCTTCATAAAGATGAATCAGTCTTGGATCACCCACAGCTACCAAGCACCTGAAGCTGATGCAACCGAATCATTTTTTTTGAAATATCACATCCCTTCAAGACTGCCTATGCTGATGCTGAGTGACTGTCCTGTTATGTTGATTGTCTATCCTCTTCCTCCTCCGCTGATATCTTGGAAGAACATTTTTGGTTCTGGGTGATGCCACCAGACCAATTTTTCTGCCCCTGTTTAACGGGGGCATTTAATTACAATTTTTGATGCAATGCTTTGCAGCAGGGCTCATTCCTGCACTACAACTAGAGTATATGGGAGAGGTTGCAGTGTCATGGCACCAGCACCAGTGCCTAAGGTCCAATTTTTCAGCCCCTGTTTAACAGGGACATGTAATTACAATTCTTGATATAATATTTCACAGCAGGGCTCATTCCTGTGCCCACCGAGAGTAACTGTGAGGACTTATAGTGTTGTGGCACCAGCACCACAACCACCAAATGCCCAATTTTTCTACCACTGTTCAACAATGGCATGTAATTACAATTCTTGATATAATCGTTCACAGCAGGGCTCTCCAGCACCCACCAAGAGTCACTTTGAGGGCTTACAATGTTGTGGCAACACCAACACCTTGTTCCGCCATTTCTGCAGAGCATATAGGGCAGGCCCCTACTTTCAAACATCCAACTTACAAACGTCTCCTACTTGCAAATGGAAGGAGACAACAGGAAGTGAGATGAAAAAAGACGGACGGCAAAACAAATTATACAGGGGTGATAACCCTTCCCTATGTTTTCCAAAAAGCTTAAAAATGTATTTTCTGACTGGAGCTACACTTTTAAAAATGTACTAGGTCAAAATTACAAACAGATTCTACTTAACACAACAAACCTACACAGTCCCTGTCTTGTTTGCACCGCCTGTATACTGTTGTTCTGAGTATATAGGGTCTGGGAGCACCACGTCTTTACTTTTTTTAATATGGGTACGGGGTTCCCCTTTATATCCGTACAAGACCCAAAGGGGCTGGTAATGGGCAGGGGGGCTACCCATGCCATTTTTCTCAATGATTTTCATCCATATTGCCGGAACCAGATATTACATTAAAACCGCAAGCAGTTTTAAATGACTTTTTTTTCCGTTAGATGTCATTTTGTGCAGGGACTGTTCTAAACACGGGAAACACGTGGCACTTCACAGGCATATTATAGACACCCCCAGGCATGATATTTAAATGAACTTTTCACTTTTTTTTCACTTTAATCGTCATTAAAATCAGTGCTCCTGAAAAAACGGCAGTTTTTAAAAACATTTTAGGCATTGACCCATTTCCCCTGGGGCAGGAGCCAGATCCCCAACCCCTTTTTAGGACAACATCTTGCATATTAGCCATTAAAATTAGCACTTTTTATTTTGAACGTTCGAGTCCCATAGACTTCAACGGGGTTCTAAAGTTCTGGTGCAAACCAAACCGGGGGGTGTTCGGCTCATCCCTATTAATACTTCGACCCGAGCCCAGTCCATGATAAGGGCGAAAAGGAGTTCATGGACGAAGAATTGGCTGCACCAGCGTGACCAATTCTTGCATATGCCTTTGCTTCGTGAGATCCGTGAGAATAATCCTGAGGATTTCAGGAATTATCTCAGGATGACGGACCCTCATTTTCACCATCTGCTGGCTTTGCTGACCCCTTATATCAGCAGGCAGGATACCTGCATGCGGCAAGCCATCACTCCAGAGCAGAGGCTAGTTGCCACGCTGCAGTACTTGGCGACAGGGAGAAGCCTTTAGGATCTCAAGTTCACAATAGGCATCTCCCCCCAGGCTCTGGGGATCATTATCCCAGAGACCTGTTCTGACATTATTCAGGTCCTGCAGAAGTACTATATTAAGGTAGGTTTCATCCTTTAACATTACATTATATGTATTAATTTCATCATTACCTAATTACCATGATTTGAATATGCTGTGAATGTCCCCTTTATCTTCATGCATGCATGTTTTTATTTTTTAAACTCTTTTTTGGCCTAAATGCATATTTGCCTTAACTAACCTCCCCAGCATGCAATCCTGGGCCCATATACACCTATAGCCTAGTCCCTTTAACAATGTATATTGTCAGCTCCATTGTACCGCTTTCCCCAAACTGCCCCCTCAAATGTCTCCAAGTGTAATGGGTCTTAAAATCATTTATAACCCTCCCCCACCCCACCCCCATACAATTTTATCAATGGGCCATCAGAGGGGGTGAGGAATCGGATAAGTGGGCCTTATATTTTTGAGTTTTTGAAATACTACTTATAAAAAATGTTATACTGCTGTTGTGCAATAATGTTTTTCTGTAACCTGCTTGCAAAGTTATGCTTAAAAGTACTTAGATATGGGGCGTGGCCTGACCTTGCATGGAGTAGGACGTGTGTCTCCGGAGCTCCGCCGAATGATCCTGTCTCCCACGCTGATCCTGTGACACCACAGCACAAATACTTACCTGAATACGTCTGGAAGGCTTCCCTTCATCCCGGTGGACATGTCTCCCTCGAAATCCCAGCGATCGGCGGAAGCGCGGCTGTCTCAATACCGCCGACATGTGAGTGAGGAGGGGGAGGAAAATGGCGGCGCGGAGGAGACGGGAGGGCCGCGTGCAGCGGGAGACACGGACAGGCTTCTTGAAGCCATTACATTGTGCCGCACGTCCCTTACATCCCAAATTGAAGAAGTGCAAATGGACATCTCTTTAATAAGGCAGGATTTTCAGAAGCTACGTGACCGGGTGAGGGAAACTGAGACCCGCATTAGCAATGTGGAGGACGCTCTCCCGCCACTGCAAACTGATGCTGACCACATGCAGAAGCAAATAGACCTCCTGCTTGCTAAGCAGGACGAAATGGAAAATATGCATACGCAGATGCAATATCCGACTGATTGGTCTTCCGGAAGGGGCTGAAGGTAAAGACCCCACAACTTTTCTGGAACAATTGCTGATAACTACCTATGGTCGGGAGTCTTTTTCCCCCATGTTGACGGTTGAGCGCGCGCATCGTATGCCTGCCAGGCCTCCACCTCAAGGTGCACCCCCGCGCACATTCATTGCAAAACTCCTGAACTATAAGGATAGAGATGCTGCCCTGCGCATGGCTCGGGAAAAGGGTAACATCCCTATAGGAAATGCTAAAGTTGCAATCTTTCCTGATTTTTCAGCGGATGTCCAGAAACGCCGGCAGAGTTTCCTGGAGGCTAAAAGATTGCTGCGTGCACAACAAGTGAAATACTCTATGCTATTCCCAGCGCGTCTCAGGGTGGAGGCAGGGGACCGGGCACTTTTCTTTGAACAACCCAGGGAGGTCATAGCATGGTTGGAACGCAGAGCGCCTCGGGATAGAGCTGACTAAGTACCTGTGGGACGGGTGAGCTTAACACTTTTTTATTTTTCCCCTGGTGTCCTGGAAATATGGCATGCTACCTGATCCCTTTATCCTGCTCCAGCATCGCTAGGATGCTTGCATCTGTGGCGTCCGATACTCTTATGCCTCTTCTACTTTGGGACATGCTGGACTTTCCGATTCTGGACCTAATAGGGGAAGAACTTTTACGCATGCTGATGGTGTCAACGTTCATGGAACGAATTTTTTTCTTTTTTTCTTCGTGTCCATATTGAGGGACTTTTTCTGCAATACATACCTGTTAGTTTATTTCAACAATTTTGGGGGGTTTATTTTTTCCCTTTTTTTTCTCCCGGAGCAAGGGGAGACATGTTAGTCCTACGGACTGATTGCAGGGTGCAGCGGAAAACTGCTCTATTGTCTGCTGGGACTTCTTATTGCCATGGCGGAGTTGGTCACTGGGAACGGACAGCAACTGACACTTTTGCCTCTCTACCCAGGTCACCGCTGTGTGCTGTTATGCAGGGTGCTCTACTTTACCTGGCCTTCTGGTACCGGTGGCCACGACCCTTTTTCAGATTTATTGTTCTAGGTTTTCTTTCTAATTCACTGAAACTGGTTTTCCCAGCCAGGCATGTTTGGTTTTTGGGGGAATATACCCGCACAAGTTGGGGCAGGTGCAGGGTAGGGTGGGGGGAGGGGGGTGGATTGGTTTGGGTTTACATACAGAAGAGTACCGTATATACTCGAGTATAAGCCGAGATTTTCAGCCTCTTTTTTGAGGCTGAAAGTGCCCCCTCGGCTTATACTCGAGTCACCGCTGTCTGACTGCTCGATCAGCGTATCGAGCAGACAGACGGCGGACATTAAAATTCAAAAGCCGCGCCTCCTTCTCCGCCTCCGCTTGTGATAGGCGGAACACTGAATTTCCCAGCAGTCAGTGTTCCGCCTATCACGGACATCCGTTCATTCTCATACTACGGACGAGTATGAGAGGATGTCCGTGATAGGCGGAACACAGGCTGCTGGGAAATTGAGTGTTCCGCCTATCACAGGCGGAGGACGGAGGCGCGGCTTTTGAATTGTAGAATGGCCGCCGAGAAGAGCGGCGATCCATCGGCACGACACGGGACGGAGGAGGCACGGGACGGAGGAGGCACGGGACAGAGGAGGCACGGGACAGAGGAGGCACGGGACAGAGGAGGCACGGGACAGAGGAGGCACGGGACAGAGGAGGCTCGGGACGACGGCGGCTCGGGACGGAGGCTTGGGACACAGGTAGGCTGGACACACACACAAGGCTGCACGGACACACACACACACACACACACACACACACACACACACACACAGGGATGGATGGATGGATGGATGGATACACACACACACACACACACACACACAGGGATGGATGGATGGATGAATACACACACACACACACACACACACACACACACACACACACACACACACAGGGATGGATGGATGGATGGATACACACACAGGGATGGATGGACGGACACACACACAGGGATGGATGGATGGATGGATGGATGGACACACACACAGGGATGGATGGACGGACACACACACAGGGATGGACGGACACACAGGGATGGACAGCCATGTCTCACCCTCGGCTTATACACGAGTCAATACGTTTTCCAGTTTTTTGGGGGTAAATTGGGGGCCTCGGCTTATATTCGGGTCGGCCTATACTCGAGTATATACGGTAATATGAACAAGCTGGAGTACGTAATTGGATTATGTGTGGCTTTTGACGACTGTTTTTTGCAACTACTGACTAAGCAGTCCCTATATGGGCTCGATCAAGCACAATTGTATTGGGGTGCGCTTACAGGAGGGCTGTTAGGGGGAAAGCTGAATGCACTCATTACTGAATATGACTCTATATGGCATCTATACGGTTTTTTGTTTGGAACGTGAGTGGCCTGCGTGATAAAATTAAGCGTGCGGCAGCTTTCACGTTCCTCAAGAAGCAAAGGGTGGAGGTGATGGTGTTGGTTGAGACCCATGTGGAGGGTGGACTGCAGATGGCCCTTAAGCGCCCTTGGATTGGGTGGGCATTTCATTCCACCCACACGTCTCACTCGAGGGGAGTTTCGGTACTTGTAGCTAAGTCTGTCCAATTTGAACTTTGCGAAGTTCTTACTGACCCGCAGGGCAGGTTTGTTTTTCTGCATGCTAAATTGTATGGGGAACCCTACCTTATTATGGCCTTTTATATCCCCCCTCCATTTAACATGGCGTTGGTTGTTGAGGGACTGTCTTTTATGTCCAGACACCCGGCGGTTCCTGTTATCTGGCTGGGGGATTTCAACACTACGCTTAATCCTTCCCTGGATAGGCTCAAACCCCCCGAGTTGATGGTGGGGCAGGCTGGGACCACTAGGCTGTCCAGGCTCTTAGCCACCATTCATCTTGTGGACACTTGGAGACACAAATTCCCTCAAAAGAAAGAGTATTCATGCTTCTCACCCACACATGGTTCTCTATCACGTATTGATTTTATATTAATATCTCAACAACTCACTCCCAGACTCAGGGAAGCATTGTTTTGCCCCAGACTACTTTCGGACCACAGCCCCTACTCTATAGTGCTTGATGTACCCCTGGGTAGGCCTCCACGGGCGTGGCGGTTAAATCCGTTCTGGCTGACATTATTACCCGACGATGGCACTATTGAGGCGGAGTGGATAAGATTTTTTGAGGACAATGACCACACGGCATCGGATCCGGCCGTGTGGGATGCATTTAAATTACATGCTCGTTCGGTACTGACTACCCACATTAATAGGCTCAAGGCTGATTCGGCTACTGCCTTTGCTGGGGCTGAAGCGGATTTGAGCTCCATGGAACACACCTACATAAACGACCCGTCTACGGCAAACGCCGATGCACTTAGACTACAGTCGAGAGTGGTTTCCCAACTGCACCATGACAGGGCCCGACAGAAACTTTTTTTTACCAAACAAAAATATTTTGAATCTGGGGAGAGAGCTGGTAAGTTGCTAGCATACTTAGTGCATAAGGAAGACAGACCCCCAATTGTTATCTCTTTGCATGGACAAGGAGATACAATGATCACGGACCCCTCTGAGGTAGTGGCTAGATTTCGGGACTTTTTTGCGGACTTATACACCACTACAGTATCCGACGACACTACTCAGATGGACAGCTTTCTAGCTCAGGTGTCCCTCCCCCAAGTCACTGAGGAACAGGTGCAGGCTTTGGAGGCCCCCCTGACCACTGATGAAATAGTGTGTGCTATTGCGGAATTTGCAAGATCCAAGTCACCGGGGTCAGATGGTCTTCCCATTGAATTTTACTCCTGTTATCAAGAAATACTGGCGCCTCGGCTTCTCGCCCTCTACAGGAGTCTTTTTGATACACTGACACTGCCTCCATCCATGAGGGAGGCAACGATAGTTTTAATACCCAAACCTGGAAAAGATCCAGGTTTCCCAGAATCCTACCGCCCAATCTCCCTATTACAGGTTGATATTAAGATTTTAGCTAAGATACTTGCTACTCGATTGAACGGAGTGATCCTTACCCTGATCCAGGCTGATCAAGCGGGCTTTATGCCGGGTCGAAATACGTCGTTCAATCTACGCAGGCTCTATATTAATTTACAGGCAACGCATGAGGCGGTGGGTGAGCGGGTGGTGGTGTCCCAAATCTTACCTATTGACAGTTTTCCACAGTCAGAATCTCAGGCCAGCCTGCCTCTTCAGAGAGTGGGAACTATTAAATATCTGGGTGTATATATCTCTAGGACTCCGGCAGATTATATTGCACTGAATATAGAACCTTTATTCTCCCTAGTGCGCACCAAGCTTCAAGCCTGGGCTCGTCTCCCCCTTGGGGTTTGGGGGCACGTTAATCTTATTAAAATGGTTTTATTACCTAAAATACTGTATGTGCTGTGGCACGCCCCGGTATACTTACCGCTAAAATATTTTAAATCCCTCGAAAGTCTTCTTAGACCCTTTGTATGGGGGAATAATAGGCACAAGCTTGCTTGGCAAGCTTTGAAAAGCCCGACTGATATGGGGGGCATGGCTCTTCCAGATCTAAATCACTACTATGTTGCCTCACAACTGTCTCAACTTTTTCATGTGGACAAGACTGATAAACAACGGTTTCTTACCCTTCTCTGCCCCACCTGGGCTCAAATTGCAGATGATCCGATTGCTGCTGTCTCGACGGGGGCTGGGATCTCTGCACTAGAGCCAGGTAAACACTCCATGCTTTTTCACTACAGAAGGATTTGGGATCTGGCATCCACTAAACTGAATGTTATGTCCCCAAATGACTATACACCACTTTGGCATAACAAACAATTGCCAGAACTTCAAAAGATCCAGAGTGTTCAGTTATGGGTGTCGAGGAGCATATACTACATGCATCACCTGCTTCACCATGGCACTATTAAAACATTCCAGACGCTGCAGGAGGAATTTGGTATTCCAAACACTATGCTATTTCAGTACCTTCAGGTTCAGCATGCACTCAGGGCACAATTTCCGCAGTCATTGCCTCAGCCTGCTCCCAACCCTATTGTCGCCATAGTGAAGGATACTGATCCCAAAAAGCTTATCTCGTGCTTCTATGGTATGCTTGCGGCCCCCATCTCGGCGAGACTGGCATATGCCCTAAAGTCCCGCTGGGAGGGTGATGTAGGTGAGCTGACAGATGAGGAATGGGAGGAGGCCCTGGAGACGTGCAAGCTGGTGTCCCCTAGGCTCCAAGACAGGCTTTCCCAAATTTACATGGTGCATAGAGCGTACCTCACCCCCCTTAGGACCGCCAAATATAATACGAATCAATCTGTGTTCTGCCCGATATGTACTGTTGAGACTGGGACATTTTTCCACCTTATCTGGTCTTGCCCCAAACTGCAGGAACTTTGGATACAAGTAGTATCATTTCTACATGACGTTATGGGCTCACCCTTGGCCCTCGACCCCAAACCCTGTCTCTTAGGGATATTCCCCGAAGTATTGGATAAATTTACCAAAACTTTTCTGCAGGAAACCTTGTTTTCTGTTCGAAAAGTAATAGCTAGACAGTGGATGAGACCACTTCCGCCCAGGGTGGAGGACTGGAAACGGGAAGTTAATTCCACGCTCCCATATAAAAAATTCATATATAAAAATAGGGGTTGCCCAGCCAAATACAATAAAATTTGGGATAGGTGGTTGCAAGAGGCTGCCACGTGTGATCAGGACCTTTGATGTAATGTTGAAGTAAATGCAATGTATGTGCTATGACTTTGTTTAGCTGTGATCCATACTGTCTACTGCAACGGAGAAATGTTTCTTTATTTACTGTTATGGTTATGACGCTACACCTTTTGATTGTTCAGTGTTTGCCACTGTGATTGTACTCTCTGCAATAATGTTCAATAAACAACACATGTTTAACCCAAAAAAAAAAGTACTTAGATATTTTTTTTTGTTTGACTCCACAGTTTCCTTCCACACCACAGGAATGGCAGACTGTGGCCTCCCAGTTTGCTGACCGTTGGGACTTTCCCAACTGTGGAGGGACGATCGATGGGAAGCATGTTCGCATTGTGCCACCACCCCGTTCGGGGTCTTACTACTTAAATTACAAGGGGTTTCATAGTGCAGTGTTGATGGCAATGGTGTCAGCACAATATGATTTTATGTACGTGGACAAGAACGGCCGGATGTTGGATGGAGGAGTCTTTGCCCAGACAGAGTTCTGCCAACATCTCCAGACTGGTGGCCTGGGATTGCCACTTGATGCTGAGAACATTGAGGGACACCCCTTTGTATTCATAGCAGATGAAGCCTTCCATCTGGGTGAGCACCTGATGAGGCCGTTCCCCCAATGGACTCTCACCCAGGAGAGGAGAGTTTTTAACTACCGGCTGGCCAGAGCAAGAAGAGTTGTGGAGAATACCTTCGGGATAATGGCCAGCCGGTTCCGTTTGTTTCTCTCAGCCATCAATATGGCGGACTATAAACTCAATCATATAATCCTGTGCTGTTGCATACTCTATAATTTTTTACGAAAACATTCTCAAACATATATTACTTCAGTTGGGCCTGAGGCCGGACTTCCAGAATCTGTACTTACAGGCCTAGATACTGGCCATACTGGCTTGGCCCCCCAAACCACCGGTCAAATGCGGGACAGATATGTCAATTATTTTAATGGTGGGGGAGGGGGGGGGGCATTGCAATGCCAGAACATATATTTAACATTTCAATTAATAAAAAAATCTTTTTATAATAAAATCTCAAGTTTTTCTTCTTATTTGCTTTTCTTTTTGGCTGTCTCCTAGGTTCTCCTAGTGCACTTGTAGTGCCAAGTGGATTTCCCTTTAGTAAATAAGCCCCTTTGTCACTGAAAACACAAAATGAATTACAAAACTGGTATTGGTTATTGAAAGAAGAAGCCACACACATTGTTGTAATTTAAAATTTTTACTGTATGCACATTCCAACGTGCGTTTTTTTTTTTAAAACGTCATTCAATGTTTTTTTGGTGTTTTTATAATTTTTACTCAATATAAAAAATAAAAAAATATATATTTTTATAGAAAATGGATTTGGTTCAACTGAACAGAATAAGCACCCATAAGAATAGGCACCACAGCCCAAGAAAATTTTATGAAAAGTATGATAAGAAGAACAGAGGGATTTTACCGGTGCATCCTATTTTTCATTTAGTGACTAGTTATACAAAAGAAATTTTAATTAAATATTTATTTAGCTCAGGATTAAAATTGTCATGCATACATGAAATATACAAACAATAGCAGTATAATGTTTTACAGGACAGTGATGGTCATGAATAATACTGGATGAAGATATTTTATTGCACACTTTCCCGACATGTTTCGCAAAAATTGCTTCCTCAGGGGATGTGCGAATATTCCAGCGATAGAATGTCTAAATTTTAATTTAGACATTCTATGTATACATGAAATTTGTATATTTCATGTATGCATGACAATTTTAATCCTGAGCTAAATAAATATTTAATTAAAATTTCTTTGGTATAACTAGTCATTAAATGAAAAATAGGATGCACCGTTAAAATCCCTCTGTTCTCCTGATCAATATTTTTTTATATATTTTTTTTTAATTTGTATTTTAAAACAGTTTTTTTTTTTTTTTTTATAAAACTAACATACCCAACTCTGGAACTTACAAAGTTCAACATGAAAAAGTTGCAAGTGATGTCACCCATGTAAAAGCCAAATTTTGAAGATGTTGGGAGTCCAAATGGGTAATGTCAACATATGCTATCTCCCAGGGTAGGTTAATTAGACCTTGTCTAAAATAAAATTGGCCTTAATATGTGTATGTGTATGTCAATGTTGTATGTGTTTGTAAGCGTGTCAGGACCTTACGGGGTAAAGGACCACGCAAAAGCCGCAGATGGACTCTGGTGGCAAGAAAGCGCCCTGAGGCGATTCAGTTTGCATAGGTAGCGCTATACAAGTCACTCACTCACTTCCATCATGGAGGATCAATGGATGTGTTTTGTGGGTGAAATCCCTTCCTCTCACCTACTAGCATTATGAGGAAGGGGTGGCAAACACAAAACGCGTATATTGAGATACCCTGATGGCAGATAGCACATGTTGACATACCATGTGCATCTTCAAAATTTGGCTTTTAAAATTGTAAAAATATAAAAAAAGAACAATGTTCTCATTTACAAAGGAAATGAAGAACATGATCGATTGTGTTTTAGGGAAAAATGGATTAGATTCTCCCCAAAACATTGATCATGTTCTTCATTTCCTGCTGCATGGTGTCCAGCTGATTTTTCATGCTGTCTAGCTGATTGCGCATTTCATCAATGTGCCCATTCCAGGCCATGGTCTGCCCAATTAATCTTTGGGCACTGTCGGTGGTAAATGGGTCCGCCGCTTGCCCTTCCACAACCAGAACATCACCTAAAATTTTAGAAAAAAGTTGTTTTAGAAATATGCAGACATAAATAGATTATCTTAAGCTGGAGTGTCAGACACTCACCTGGTGGGGTGCAGATCTCACCCGCTTCCTCCACCTCTCCTTCCTCCAAATCCTCGGGTGGGCTTGGGCTAAGTAACCAATCAGGCTGGTGAGGTCGGAGGGGCCTGGGATCCTCTGACTGTTGTCTGAGTCTTTTCTCCCCTATGAGAATGAAACCAAATGTATACTTAGCACACTGATATTTGAGTCCAGAAATAGGAATATGACACATTGCTTTAAAGTGGTGTACAATTGTGAAAAGATCCAAGTTGAAGACATGATTCAAATTTCCTTTTAACCAAACTGCAATACTTACCTTTTTTGGCCAAGTTTCACAGATGGAGACACTTCAAGTATCCCCTGGAGCCCCTGTGTGGGTTATCCTAAAAAATGTTCTATGGTGTCCCACACTACACTAGTGCTCCTGAGTCCAGATGTGGAAACAGCTGCTGTGTCCTCTCCTTATATTACACTGAATCATTTTTTGAAACCATTCTAGTTTCCAACACATCTACACAACAATATCCGAAACTTCTTTTAATAAGACAAATTATCAAGACCAAAATGTAGGTATAACCCTGTACCAGCTAAATACATTGTATTTATTGGCAAGCGAACGATATTTACGAACGATCTTATAAACGATACAGTACAACATTATAAATGAAAAGCACATGGATCAGCATGCAAGTTAAGTATCAGAATAAGAACACATGACAAGTACTTACTTTTTTTAAGCACCTTCTTGATTCTTCAAAACTGATCTGGCTCCCTAATTTTAAGGTCGGACCAGCGCTTTCTCAATTGGTCTTTAGCCTGTTGTACCCCAAATTGCTGCTCCAGAGTGGTCACAAATGAGGACATTATTTGGTGCTTCCGCAAATTGGGTTGGTTGTACGAACCATTTTTGCTATCATAGTCATCCCTCCTTAAGATGTCCACCATCTCCAGCATTTCTTCAAAGGCCATGTTACTGGCCTTAAATCCCCTCCTGGATCTGGATGTTTGGGGCTCCGGGCTTTCCCCTGCGCTAGTTCCTGAAAAGGTTTCAGCCATCTTTATGTATATACTCCCACTGCGCAGCGAAGAGAGAAGGGGCGGGGAAAATTTGTCAAAAAGAACGTCAGGGGCGGGGGCGACGCAGGCGGAGCTTGACACATGCGCAGTGTATATAAAGCTAGTACGCTGTCATACGCATGTCTGAACGGAAGTAGCGAGTATTGGGATAAAGATAATACTGTGAGTTTGGACTGACATTAGTGTTTTTGTCTTGTGTATTGTGTTTCAGAAAAAATGACTCCATTTAAGGAGCAGGAGTTTTTGAGTCATTTTATTGACCTATATCAAGCTAACCAATACCTGTGGGAGGTTAAGCACCCCTTGTATTTCAATAAGCAAGCAGGAAAGACAACACTGGGGACACTTGTGGAGTTTGTGAAGACTCGAGTCCCCCAGGCAGACATTAAGTTGATGGACAATAAAAGTGGGATCTTGCGGGATATATGTACAGGCCGGAGCACAATAAGATACAGAAGTTCCTCAGATCAGGAGCAGCAGCAGATGAGGTTTATGTCCCCAAGCTGTGGTACTATGACAAACTCCATTTTCTCGATGACCAGACTGAAGCGAGGCAATCGCTTCCCAGCTGGAAGAACCGGGCCCTTCCATCCTTAACCACCTCAATACAGTGCACTTACACCCCCTTCCTGACCAGACCAATTTTCAGCTTTCAGCGCTCTCACAGTTTGAATGACAATTGCTCAGTTAAGCAACACTGTACCCATATGAAACTTCCGTCCTTTTATCCACACAAATAGAGCTTTCTTTTAGTGGTATTTAACCACTTCAGCTCCGGACCAATAAACACCTTAAGGACCAGAGGTCTTTTTGCAATTTTGCACTGCGCTGCTTTAACTGGTAATTGCGCGGTCATGCAATATTGCATCCAAACGAAATTTGCGTCCTTTTCTTCCCACAAATAGAGCTTTCTTTTGATGGTATTTGATTGCCTCTGCGATTTTTTTTTTTTGCGATATAAATGGAAAAAGAGCGAAAATTTTGAAAAAAAATGATATTTTCTTCTTTTTGTTATAAGAAAAATCGAATAAACTAAATTTTAGTCATACATTGAGGGCAAAATTTATTCAGCCACATGTCTTTAGTAAAAAAAATGTCAATAAGCGTATATTTTTTGGTTTGCGCAAAAGTTATAGCGTCTACAAACTAGAGTACATTTTCTGGAATTTACACAGCTTTTAATTTATGACTGCCGATCTCATTTCTTGAGGTGCTAAAATGGCAGGGCAGTACAAATCCCCCCCAAATGACCCCATTTTGGAAAGTAGACACCCCAAGGAAATTGCTGATGGGTATGTTGAGCCCATTGAATATTTATTTTTTTTGTCCTAAGGGATTGAATAATGACAAAAAAAAAAAAATTTTTTTACAAAAAGTTGTCACTAAATGATATATTGCTCACACATGCCATGGTTATATGTGGAATTGCACCCCAAAATATATTCCGCTACTTCTCCCGAGTATGGGGATACCACATGTGTGGGACTTTTTGGGAGTCTAGTCGCGCACGGCACCCCGAAAACCAATCACCACCTTCAGGATTTCTAAGGGTGCAAATTTTTGATTTAACTCCTCACTACCTATCACAGTTTCGAAGGCCATAAAATGCCAAAATAGCACAAAACCCCCCAAAATGACCCCATTTTGGAAAGTAGACACCCCAAGCTATTTATTGAGAGGCATGTTGAGTCCATGGAATATTTTATATTTTGCCACAAGTTGCGGGAATATTACAAACTTTTTTTTTTTTGCACCAAGTTGTCACTAATTGATATATTGCTCACACATGCTATGGGCATATGTGAAATGACACCCCAAAATACATTCTACTGCTTCTCCCGAGTACGGGGATACCACATGTGTGGGACTTTTTGGGAGTCTAGTCACGCACGGCACCCCGAAAACCAATCACCACCTTCAGGATTTCTAAGGGTGCAAATTTTTGATTTAACTCCTCACTACCTATCACAGTTTCGAAGGCCATAAAATGCCAAAATAGCACAAAACCCCCCCAAATGACCCCATTTTGGAAAGTAGACACCCCAAGCTATTTACTGAGAGGCATGTTGAGTCCATGGAATATTTTATATTTTGCCAAAAGTTGCGGGAATATTACAAACTTTTTTTTATTTGCACAAAGTTGTCACTAAATGATATATTGCTCACACATGCTATGGGCAGAAGTCAAATTACACCCCAAAATAAATTCTGCTGCTTCTCCCGAGTACGGGGATACCACATGTGGGGGACTTTTTAGGAGCCTAGCCACGTACGGGACCCCGAAAACCAAGCACTGCCTTCCGGATTTGAATATAAAATGCTCTAAAAAACAAACTAACCAGAGTCACCCGTAACACTTATACGGTGATCAGTGGTGAAAGGGTTAACTAGGGGCAATCAGGGGGTTCAAATTTTTATTAGGTAGTATATGGGGGTCCCTGGCGCTATATAAAAACCTGACGGGGAACCTAAATAACTAACTGGCTAACCAGCGTCACCAGTGACACTTATACTGTGATCGCTGGTGAAAGGGGGTGAAAGGGTTAACTAGCAGCAATCAGGGGGTTAAAACCATTATTGGGTAGTATATCGGGGTACCTAGCGCTATAAAAACCTGGCGGTGAACCTAAAAAAATAACTAGCTACCTAGCGACACTAGCGACACTGATGCAGCGTTCAGAAAAATTATCGCTTAGTGACACTGGCAAAAGGGGGTGAAAGGGTTAACTAGCGGAAATCAGGGGGTTAAAACCATTATTGGGTAGTATATCGGGGTACCTAGCGCTATAAAAACCTGGCGGTGAACCTAAAAAAATAACTAGCTACCTAGCGACTGTAGCGACACTAATGCAGCGATCAGAAAAACGATCGCTTAGTGACACTGGCAAAAGGGGGTGAAAGGGTTAACTAGCGGCAATCAGGGGGTTAAAACCATTATTGGGTAGTATATCGGGGTACCTAGCGATATAAAAACCTGGCGGTGAACCTAAAAAAATAACTAGCTACCTAGCGACACATGCAGCGATCAGAAAAATGATCGCTTAGTGACACTGGCAAAAGGGGGTGAAAGGGTTAACTAGCGGCAATCAGGGGGTTAAAACCATTATTGGGTAGTATATCGGGGTACCTAGCGCTATAAAAACCTGGCGGTGAACCTAAAAAAATAACTAGCTACCTAGCGACTATAGCGACACTAATGCAGCGATCAGAAAAACGATCGCTTAGTGACACTGGCAAAAGGGGGTGAAAGGGTTAACTAGCGGCAATCAGGGGGTTAAAACCATTATTGGGTAGTATATCGGGGTACCTAGCGATATAAAAACCTGGCGGTGAACCTAAAAAAATAACTAGCTACCTAGCGACACATGCAGCGATCAGAAAAATGATCGCTTAGTGACACTGGCAAAAGGGGGTGAAAGGGTTAACTCTAGGGGCAATCAGGGGGTTAAATCTTTATTGGGGGGTGATAGGGGGCTACCCTGGACCTAACACTAACTGTCCTGACAGTTTTTACTGTCACAACTGACACTGAATGCATTGATCAGTAAAGAAATGATCAATGCAATCAGTGACACTGTGACTGGGGGGGGATCGGGGGGCGATCGGGGGGGGGGGATCGGGGGGGGGGTTTGTGTGCCTGTGTGTACCTACATGTCAGTGTAGTGTTGGTGCACACTTACTATTAGTCTTCTCCTCGTAGTCCGGTCAAAAAGACCGCCCCGAGGAGAATGACATCACTTCCTCCTTCCTGTGTAAACAATACACAGGGGAGGAAGCTTCTCATTGGCCAGGAGCGATCCAGAGGGGGTGGCCGAAAACCAACGGCCATCCCCTCATCACGGAGCGCTCCTGGACCGAATCGGACCGCCGTAAACAGCGGGAGGGGGTCCGATCGGACCCCCCACCTGCTGGAAGGCAATCACGTAGATGTACGTGATTGTGCCTGCCTGTGCCATTGTGCTGACGTACAATGGCAATACGGCGGTCCTGAAGTGGTTAATAACTAGTGGGTTTTTTATTTTTTGTGCTATAAATAAAATTTTGCTAATTAGCAATTTTTCTTCATAAATTTTGGCCAAAATGTATACTGCTACATATCTTTGGTAAAAATAACCCAGATTAGTGTATATTATTTGGTCTTTGTGAAAGTTATAGAGTCTACAAACTATGATGCCAATCACTGAAAATTGATCACATCTGATCAGGCCTTCAGTACATCAGGTGTATCTCATTTCTTGCGACACTAAGGCCGCGTACACACGGGCGGATTGTCTGGCCAACTAAGTCCGTCAGACAATCCGACAGACAGTCCGTCCTACTTTTGAATGAACGGACTTGACCACACACGACGAACAGACAGTACGCTGAAAGCTTGCGCGATGACGTGTACGGCACGTACGACGGGACTAGAAATTCGTCGTCCAATACACTGCAATGCAACCTTCGGCCGTGTAAATCCTTTCTGAGCATGAGCCATACTTAGTCCGTCGAACTAGCCTACTCACGAGCGGACTGTCCGCTGAAACCAAGTTTGGACGGACAATATTACGGAAATTCCGAAAGACTTAGTCCGCCAGACTGTCCGCTGAAAAAGTCAGCTGAAGCCCACACACGAGCGGATTGTCCGCTGAAACACGTTTCAGCGGACCAAGTCCGTCAGACAGTCCGCCCGTGTGTACGCGGCCTAACAAGTCAGGAAAGTACAAATACCCCCCAAATGACCCCCTTTTTAGAAAGTAGACATTCCAAGGTATTAAGTAAGTAGCATGGTGAGTTTTTTTTAAGTTGTCATTTTTTCCCACAATTATTTGCAAATTAAGTTTTTGTTTATTTTTTATTTTTTTACAAAATTGTCATATTATCAGGTTATTTCTCACACACAGAATATGCATACAACAAATGACACCCCAAAGTACATTCTTCTACTCTTCCTGAGTATGGCGATACAACATGTGTGAGACTTTTACACAGCATTGCCACATACAGAGAACCAAAATTGAAGTAGCACCTTTAGGCGTTCTACGAGCAAAAATCGGATTTCTCAACCACCTATTACACTTTTGAAGGCCCTGGAGCACCAGGACAATGAAATTGTCCACAAAATTACCCCATTTTGGAATGCAAACACCCCAACGTATAATCTGTGAGGCAGAATTAGTCTTTTGAACAGTTCATTTTTTTCCAGAAGTTTTTGGAAAATGTTGAAAAAAAAATGAAAATGCATTTTTTTTACACAAAGTTGTCAATTTATAAGATATTTCTAACACATAGCATGTATATAGCAAAAATTACACCCCAAAATACATTCTGCTACTCTTCCCGAGTATGCTGATACCACATATGTGATACTTTTACACAGCCTGGTCACATAGAAAGGCCGAACATTGAAGTAGTACCTTCAGGCGAGCTAGAAGCATAAATTACACATCTCATTTCATTCCTACCCATCACACTTTTGAAGGTCCAAGAGCAACAGGAAAATGGAATTACCCACAAAATGACACCATTTTGGAAAGCAAACACCCCAACGTATATTCTATGAGGCATGGGCTGCAAATAGGTACTCTGGTAATCTCATGGGCTGGTGACAGGTGCTCGGGTACACTGATGGCCTGGTGACAGGTATTCGGGTACTCTGATGGCCTGGTAACCGGTACTCGGGTACTCTGATGGCCTAGTGATAGGTACTCAGGTACTCTGATGGACTGTGAAAGGTACTCGGTACTCTGATGGAGTGTGACAGGTACTCTGATGGCCTTGTGACAGGTACTCTGATGGCCTGGTGACAGGTACTCGGGTACTCTGATGGGCTGGTGACAGGTACTCAGGTACTCTGATGGGCTGGTGACAGGTACCCGGGTACTCTGATGGATTGTGACAGGTACTCAGGTACTCTGTTGGCCTGGTGACAGGTACTCTGATGGCCTGGTGACTGGTATTTGGGTACTTTGAAGGGAGGTGATAGGTTCTCAGGTACTCATATGGACTGTGACAGGTACTCAGATGAACTGTGACCGGTACGCAGGTACTCATATGGATTGTGACAGGCACTCAGATGGACTGGGACAGGTACTCGGGTACTCAGATGGACTGGGACAGGTACTCGGGTACTCTGAGGGAGTGTGACAGGTACTCGGGTACTCTGATGGAGTGTGACAGGTACTCTGATGGACTGTGACAGGTACTCGGGTACTCTGATGGACTGTGACAGGTACTCTGATGGACTGTGACAGGTACTCGGGTTCTCTGATGGACTGTGACAGGTACTTTGGTATTCAGATGGACTGTGACGGGTACTCGGGTACTCTGATGGACTGTGACAGGTACTCGGGTACTCTGATGGACTGTGATGGGTACTTGGGCACTCTGATGGACTGTGACAGGTACTCGGGTACTCTGATGGACTGTGACAGGTACTCGGGTACTCTGATGGACTGTGACAGGTACTCGGGTACTCTGATGGACTGTGAGTGACAGGTACTATGATGGGTGGTGACAGGTCCTCTTTATTGGGGGGGGCAATCGGTGTGTTTTGGTGTACACTGTAGGCGGTAACGAGATGTTACCGCAATCTCCTTCTCACACACGATCGGTGTGTGAGGAGGAGAACCCGGTAACATCTTGTTACCGCGGTTTGTTTACATTTAGTGATCGGCTGTGAAAGGATCACAGCCGATCACATAGGTAAACGTTACCGCCGTCGGTGACAAGCAGTGTTCCCAGGAACACGCCGCCACCGACGTGCGTGCGCATGTGCCATGCACATTGGGGGTGGAACTATCTGTGATCATCTGAATGAAGTCACGGCCGAAAGCGTGGTAAACAGCCATACCCAATGGCTGTTCACCCCCCTCGGTGGCGAGCGGTGTCTCCATGACATGCCAACACTGAAGGAACAGGGATGCGTGCGCACAATCGCACGTATTCCCTGTTTAAATGGGAGGACGTCATATGATGCCCTCCCGCCACAAGAGCCGCACAGCCTGGCCGTCATTTGACGGCTGGCAGTCGGCAACTAGTTAAAGAAGTGGATGCGCCCAGCTGGAGCCAGGTATAATTTTTGGGGAAAATATTGATTGTCCTAATATTAATGATGTAAACTAAAATGTTTGAATTGCTTACAAATCAATGATTTAATCACAAAAATTACTATGTATACATATCACTAGACAGCAGTGGCCAAAGATGTTAAAATATTGGTGAACAGCTAGAAAAATGCTGGAGTCAAAATTATAGCCTTTTCTATTTGTTTCAAATTCAATATGCAAGTCATAAGCTGAAAATTGTATGTCCATTTTTTTTATATACAGGATGAGCTTGGCCAGGAGGAGGCCATGCCCAGTGATAGAGAGTAGGCCATGCCCAGTGGTAGAGAGGAGGAGGCCATGACCAGTTGCAGGCAGGAGGTGGCTGGGCACAGTACGAGCCTCACAGAATGCCAGGTTCCTCCCCTCCGCCTTCCCTCCAAAAGGCCCAGGAAGATGACCAGAACAGAGGAGGAATCACTTGCCCTCATTCAGGATGCCAGCCAGTTCTTCAGTACCCCCCTCCCAATGCTGAAGAGGCCTATGGTACATATTTGGCCACCAGGTTGATGGAACTGGAGAAGGGCCAACGCCTCCTCTGTGAGGGGCTTTTTTATGAGGCCCTTCAGAAAGGTTGGAGGGACCAGCTTGCGGAATCCAGTGATATTTCTAATAAAGCCCCTACTCCTCCAGCCACAAGAACAACACCAGAGGCACAGCCTCCAAGGAAGGCTGCAGAGAAGCATGGAGCGTGGAGGGAAGGCTGCACAGAAGAGTCGAAAGTGATTGCCTGGCTTCAGTCTGGTATGACAGAAGATGCAGGCTGTTGTAGTACCACAGGCTGGGGACATAGATGTAATCTGCTGCTGTTCCTGATCTCTGGAAGTCCTGGATCAGATTGTGCTCCCTATTATATGTAGCCCCGCAAGATCCCAATTTTGTTTTCCACTGACTGATGTGTGCCCGGGGGGACAAAAGGCTTCACAAATTCCAAAAGTGTCTCCAGTGTTGCCTTCCTCTTTATTTTGTTAACCAGAATAAATGGCTATTTTATTTTCAAAAAACAATGTATTATGTGTTTTTATTAAAAAAGGACAGTTTTTTTGTGAGTAGGCAGGCACATATCAAAAAGACTATGGGTGTTATTTACAAAAGGCAAATTCATTTCGTATTACAAGTGCAAACTACAAGTGCAAAGTGTACTTGAAATTACAGTGCAAGTGCACTTGGAAATGCAGTCACTTTAAATCTGAGAGGAAGATCTGAAATGAGGGGAAGCTCTGCTGATTTTATCATCCATCTCATGTGCAAGCTAAAATGCTGTTTTTTTTAGTTTCCTTGCATGTGCCCCTCGGATCCACAGCGAATGCACTTTCAAGTGCTCCTTCAGTGCAATTTCAAGTGCACTTTGCACTTGTAGTGCTAAATGAATTTGCCTTTGGTAAATAACCCCCTATGCCAAATTAACAAGGGACACCAACCTCACTAAGGTTCATAAAAAATACAAGATAATATTATTGTGGTAACTTGAAACTCCCAAAAAAATGTAAAATGGACATCACTAGAATTTTTTATATTTTTTTAAAATTTGGAAAATATATATTGTTGAAATCTAAAATGATAAAAGATGAGTCTAAAAAAAAATTGTAAACATTATTTATGGAGATCTGGCTTTTAAAAAACTAGAATATTAGTCATGAGTAGGGACAAGCCAAAACACCCCCCCCCCCCCGGTTCGGTTTGCACCAGAACCTGCGAACGGACCGAACGTTTGCACGAACGTTAGAACCCTATTAATTACAATGGACGCAAATGTTTGAAATCTAAAGTGCTAATTATAACGGCCAATATGCATGTTATTGTTTAGGGACCCGGGTCCTGCCCCAAGGGACATGTATCATTGCAAAAAGAAGTTTTAAAAACTGAAGTTTTTTCTGGAGCAATCATTTTAATGATGCATAAAGTGAAAAAAAAGTGAAACATTCCTTTAAATATCGTACCTGGGGGGTGTCTAAAGTATGCCTGTGAAGTGGCATGTGTTTCCCATGTTTAGAACAGTCCCTGCACAAAATTACATTTGTAAAGGAATAAAAGCCATTTAAAACTGCTTACGGCTTTAATGTAATGTCTTGTCCTTGCAATATGGATGAAAATCTTTGAGAAAAATGGCATGGCTACCCCATCACCCCCCTACGCCAGCCCATTACCAGCCCCTTTGGGTCTTGTATAGATATTAAGGGGCATCAACCCCGCACCCAAAATATGTTATGTTAATGTTAGGCAGATGCCTGTGTTGCACAAATGAACTACACAACACCAGCAACGAGGGGGTAGATTCAGGTGCATGCTGTGCAGGAGGCACACTACACTGACTGAATATTAGGCAGATGCCTGTGTTGCACAAATCAACTACACTAGTGATGGCCGAACGGTTCGCCCGGCGGTCGTTTCGCGGCGAATTTCCGACATTCGCGGTCCGCACGTTCGAACGCCTTTTTCCGTCGTTCGCCGCGGCGGACTTACGTGTTTAATGTATACAAGAACTTTAACCTTTGGTGACACGTTTATCATGTGATACAGGACAGCCAATTGAGACATGACAGCACATGGACACTTGTACATTCCCCCTAACCTATAAATACACCCGATCCGGTGGCCATTTTACATTCTTTCTTCTGTTAAGATAGGGACAGGTTCCTGTGTGGAGTAGGGAGAGATAAACCACTAGCTATTTGGTACACAAAAGTTCTTTTCAGGACTGGTATAGGTGTTAGGTGTTGATAGGTTTGCTGTGCTGCTGATTCTTGCAGCAGCCTGAGTGTCTTTTGTTAGTTTAGAGAAAGGGAAAGGACGGTGTATGCTACAGGGACAGCCAGATTAGTCTTTCATCATCATCATCATCATCATCATCATTAGCTGTTACTATCAAGGTCCACAAAAGAGCTGTTCCAGTAACCACTAATCGTTCTCTTTTTTTGCCAATTTGTATAGGGACAGGAAGGAAGCAGTGTTGTCAGGCAGTGAGGGTAATTTTAAAGACTTGCTGTTATTATTAGTTCCACAAAGGTTCTTTTCAGGACTGGTATCAGTGGTACAGTAATAGGCTTGTACATGTATAATATTCTTTCTTCCAAATATAGAAAGGATATTATACTTGACTGCTGCCCTTCTGCTGCAGTCTGCTAAACATTCACAACTCACTTGTTCCACAAAAGTTCTTATAAGGACTGGTAACTTGGTATAGGGTGCTACGGTACATAGGCTTGAGTGCGGTACAGTCTGCTGTTCTGTAAGGACCGCTATCGGTCCACAATAGATAGGGTTGACGTGCACCACTGCTGACCGCTGCCCTATACTGCAGCAGTCCTTCAGCGGTATAGGGACTGACGTACAGTCTGCTAATCACTAACACACAACCTGCTTGTTCCACAAAAGTTCTTATAAGGACTGGTAACTTGGTATAGGGTGCTACGGTACATAGGCTTGAGTGCGGTACAGTCTGCTGTTCTGTAAGGACCGCTATCGGTCCACAATAGATAGGGTTGACGTGCACCACTGCTGACCGCTGCCCTATACTGCAGCAGTCCTTCAGCGGTATAGGGACTGACGTACAGTCTGCTAAAAACTAATACACAACCTGCTTGGTCCACAAAAGTTCTTATAAGGACTGGTAACTTGGTATAGGGTGCTACGGTACATAGGCTTGAGTGCGGTACAGTCTGCTGTTCTGTAAGGACCGCTATCGGTCCACAATAGATAGGGTTGACGTGCACCACTGCTGACCGCTCACCTATACTGCAGCAGTCCTTCAGCGGTATAGGGACTGACGTACAGTCTGCTAAACACTAATACACAACCTGCTTGTTCCACAAAAGTTCTTATAAGGACTGGTAACTTGGTATAGGGTGCTACGGTACATAGGCTTGAGTGCGGTACAGTCTGCTGTTCTGTAAGGACCGCTATCGGTCCACAATAGATAGGGTTGACGTGCACCACTGCTGACCGCTCACCTATACTGCAGCAGTCCTTCAGCGGTATAGGGACTGACGTACAGTCTGCTAATCACTAACACACAACCTGCTTGTTCCACAAAAGTTCTTATAAGGACTGGTAACTTGGTATAGGGTGCTACGGTACATAGGCTTGAGTGCGGTACAGTCTGCTGTTCTGTAAGGACCGCTATCGGTCCACAATAGATAGGGTTGACGTGCACCACTGCTGACCGCTCACCTATACTGCAGCAGTCCTTCAGCGGTATAGGGACTGACGTACAGTCTGCTAAACACTAATACACAACCTGCTTGTTCCACAAAAGTTCTTATAAGGACTGGTAACTTGGTATAGGGTGCTACGGTACATAGGCTTGAGTGCGGTACAGTCTGCTGTTCTGTAAGGACCGCTATCGGTCCACAATAGATAGGGTTGACGTGCACCACTGCTGACCGCTGCCCTATACTGCAGCAGTCCTTCAGCGGTATAGGGACTGACGTACAGTCTGCTAAACACTAATACACAACCTGCTTGGTCCACAAAAGTTCTTATAAGGACTGGTAACTTGGTATAGGGTGCTACGGTACATAGGCTTGAGTGCGGTACAGTCTGCTGTTCTGTAAGGACCGCTATCGGTCCACAATAGATAGGGTTGACGTGCACCACTGCTGACCGCTCACCTATACTGCAGCAGTCCTTCAGCGGTATAGGGACTGACGTACAGTCTGCTAATCACTAACACACAACCTGCTTGTTCCACAAAAGTTCTTATAAGGACTGGTAACTTGGTATAGGGTGCTACGGTACATAGGCTTGAGTGCGGTACAGTCTGCTGTTCTGTAAGGACCGCTATCGGTCCACAATAGATAGGGTTGACGTGCACCACTGCTGACCGCTGCCCTATACTGCAGCAGTCCTTCAGCGGTATAGGGACTGACGTACAGTCTGCTAAACACTAATACACAACCTGCTTGGTCCACAAAAGTTCTTATAAGGACTGGTAACTTGGTATAGGGTGCTACGGTACATAGGCTTGAGTGCGGTACAGTCTGCTGTTCTGTAAGGACCGCTATCGGTCCACAATAGATAGGGTTGACGTGCACCACTGCTGACCGCTGCCCTATACTGCAGCAGTCCTTCAGCGGTATAGGGACTGACGTACAGTCTGCTAAACACTAATACACAACCTGCTTGGTCCACAAAAGTTCTTATAAGGACTGGTAACTTGGTATAGGGTGCTACGGTACATAGGCTTGAGTGCGGTACAGTCTGCTGTTCTGTAAGGACCGCTATCGGTCCACAATAGATAGGGTTGACGTGCACCACTGCTGACCGCTGCCCTATACTGCAGCAGTCCTTCAGCGGTATAGGGACTGACGTACAGTCTGCTAAACACTAATACACAACCTGCTTGGTCCACAAAAGTTCTTATAAGGACTGGTAACTTGGTATAGGGTGCTACGGTACATAGGCTTGAGTGCGGTACAGTCTGCTGTTCTGTAAGGACCGCTATAGGTCCACAATAGATAGGGTTGACGTGCACCACTGCTGACCGCTCACCTATACTGCAGCAGTCCTTCAGCGGTATAGGGACTAAGAGTTTTGTCACAGGGTCATTTAAAAAATGACATGCAGAGGAAGAGGCAGGCCCTTCCGCAGGGGTGGTAGGGGTAGGGCAGGAGCAACAGGCTTGAGCCAAAGTGGGAAGTTGCAGAAGGTGCGTTCAATTACTTTAAAGGATGCACCAGACTTGGTTGAGTGGCTCGCTCAGCCTTACTCTTCTGCACCCTCCTCATCCTCTCGATCTGCACCCTCTTCTTCACTCTCTGCTATGTGCACCCCCAAAGACACTACCACCAACAACACGACCACCACCACCACCACCACATACCTTCCGCTTGAGTCACTGGAATTATTTTCCGATCCATATCAAGAGGACATTTCTGATGCGCAGCCACTCTTGGTATTGGATCAGGAAGAGGAGGTAGCAACAAGCGCTACTCAGCAGTCTGACGCCAGTACCCAGATCAGCCCAAGGAGGAGGTTGGTCCCCGGTGTTGCTGCCTACTCCGAGATCTCTACTTATAGCGGTGGGGAAGGTGACGTTGATGATGACGTGTCTAGTGATGTCACGTGGGTGCCCACAAGAGAGGAAGAGGAGGGGAGTTCAGAGGGAGATATGGACCAGCAGATAGGGAGGAGAAGCAGCAATGACTTACATTGCACAGCAGGGACAAAGCAGACTGCAAATGTATCAGGAGCGAGTCATCGACCATGTACGGTCACATCTGGCGCTCCCAGGACACCGGCACATGGCTCCGCAGTGTGGGCTTTTTTTAACGTGTCCGCTGCTGACAATAGCGTTGCCATCTGCAATCTTTGCAGTCAACGCGTTAGTCGCGGTAAGCCCAATACTCACCTAGGGACGACCGCCTTAAGAAGGCACATGAGCAGCCATCACCGAGCCCAGTGGGAGCAACGGAACACACAAAGCCACACTGCAGGCTCTCACCGTCCAGCCTCGTCTTCTACTTCTCCTTCTCCTCTCTCCTCACAATTGTCCTCCACTCCACCTTCCATCACGCCAAGCTCACATTTTTCTGCAAAAAGGCAGGCTTCCGTGGGCCTAATGTTTGAGCGTAAAAAAATGATGATGCCGGATAACCCTCTTGCCCAACGGTTGGCGGCTGGCTTGTCAGAACTCATAGCCCGCCAACTACTGCCATATAAACTGGTGGACTCAGAGGCCTTTCGCAAATTTGTGGCCATTGGAACACCACAATGGAAGGTCCCAGGAAGGAAGTATTTCTCAGAGAAGGGCATCCCAGAGCTATATGGCCATGTTCAGCGGCAAGTGAATGTATCTCTGGCACACAGTGTCGGTGCCAAGATACATCTGACCACAGACACGTGGTCTAGCAAACACGGGCAGGGAAGGTATATCAGTTTTACTGCCCACTGGGTGAACCTTCTGACGGCCGTCAAGCATGTAACCCGTGGCACCCGTGTAGATTTGGTTTTACCGCCACGGATTGCATGCAGGCCTGACTCTTCTTCTCCTCCTCCTACTCCATCCTCCTCCCTCTCCTCCTCAGCTGCCTCCTCCTTTTCCGCTGCTAGCGTCTCTTCCACTGCACCGCCCAAGCTCCCCAGAACCTATTCCACATGCCAGGTGAGACGTTGCCATGCCGTGCTGCGTCTGTTGTGCCTGGAAGCAAAGAGCCACACTGGCCCGGCACTCCTTTCAGCTTTGCGTTCACAGGCAGATGAGTGGCTAACACCGCTCAATTTGACAGTTGGTAAAGTGGTGTGTGACAACGGTGCCAATCTGCTTAGCGCATTGAAACAGGGCAAAATCACGCACGTGCCGTGCATGGCACACGTCTTAAACTTGGTCGTGCAGCGATTCCTTGTCAAATACCCTGGGGTCCAGGACATCTTGCGGCAGGCAAGGAAAATCTCGGCCCATTTCAGAAGATCTTACACGGCCATGGCTCGCCTTGCTGACATTCAGCGGCGACACCATCTGCCGGTCAGACGTCTTATTTGCGATTGCCCGACGCGATGGAACTCAACCTTCTATATGCTTGATAGGCTGCTCCAGCAGAAACGTGCAGTTAACGTCTACCTGTATGAACTCTGCGAAAGAAACGGTTCTGGGGAGCTGGGTTTTTTTTCACCGCGCCAGTGGCTGCTCATGCGCGACACATGCAGACTTCTGCGGCCATTTGAGGAGATCACCAAACTGGTCAGTCGCAGCCATGGCGCCATCAGTGACATGGTACCTTATGCCTTCTTTCTGGAGCGTGCATTGCGTCGTGTCATTGATCAGGCTGTGGAGGAGCAGGAGCGGGAAGATGAGGAAGTCGCAATGCTGGATGAATTCCCAGGGGGGGCTACTCTATCTGAGACAAGTCAACAACAGGAGTCTGATGAGGAGTCAGAGGAGGATGGTGCCGGGGCGGATGAGCAGGAGCAAGAAGAGCATGCTTTAAACCTTTCTGGGATCCCTGTTGTGCGAGGATGGGGAGAGGAGAATGAAGAGGACGACATTATCCTGGATGATGAGCAGGAGCCAGGCCACCACACCGCTTCCACTTTAGTGCAAATGGGGGCCTTCATGCTCCAGTGTTTTAATAGGGACCCCCGTATAAAAAGCATGAGGGTCAAGGACCAGTACTGGGTGGCAACGTACTTAGACCCCCGGTACAAACACAAAATGGCGGAAATGTTACCGCCGTCGCAGAGGGCTGTCAGAATGCAGCACTTCCAGGCCTTGCTTCGAGAAATGCTGCATTCTGCTTTTGCGTGCGCTGGCAGAGGAGCAATTCCCACTCCCAGAGAAGGATTTGCGGGTACCAATCCAACAGCGCCTGCAAGAAGAGGCCGGTTTGAAGATGTGTTGGTGACTTCGGATATGAGGTCATTCTTTCAGCCGACCCATCGACAGGTGTCATCCGGATCCAGCATCAGGGAACGCCTAGACCGTCAGGTGTCCGACTACATTGGGTTAACGGCCGATGTGGACGCTCTGAGGAGTGATGAACCCCTAGACTACTGGGTGGGCAGGCTTGACCTCTGGCCAGAGCTTGCCCAATTTGCAATCGAACTGTTGGCTTGCCCCTCATCCAGTGTCCTGTCCGAAAGGACGTTCAGCGCAGCAGGGGGGATTGTGACCGATAAGCGTACTCGCCTAGCTCACCACAGTGTTAACTACCTCACATTTCTAAAAATGAATGAGGCATGGATCTCGGAGGAATTCAACACATGTGACCAGTAGACCATGTATATGTCTATAAACTATTTTTTTAATCAAGCACACAGACCTTCTTAATTCATTTGGCTCACTTCCTTGACCCAAAAAAGCACACCGTACTATATGCCCCTACCCTCCTCTTTGAAGAGGTTGAGCGGTGTCATATTTCTACTGGGGCTGCTTATGATATCCCTGTGCTGTGCTGACTTCCTCCTGGGGGTTCTTATTATGAAGGGATCACACTATCCCTGTGCTGTGCTGACTTCCTCCTGGGGGTTCTTATTATGAGGGGATCACACCATCCCTGTGCTGTGCTGACTTCCTCCTGGGGCTGCTTACGGTGCTGCTGTCAGTGCTGTATGTCACGGTGCTGCTGTCAGCGCTGTATGTCACGGTGCTGCTGTCAGCGCTGTATGTCACGGTGCTGCTGTCAGCGCTGTATGTCACGGTGCTGCTGTCAGCGCTGTATGTCACGGTGCTGCTGTCAGCGCTGTATGTCACGGTGCTGCTGTCAGCGCTGTATGTCACGGTGCTGCTGTCAGCGCTGTATGTCACGGTGCTGCTGTCAGCGCTGTATGTCACGGTGCTGCTGTCAGCGCTGTATGTCACGGTGCTGCTGTCAGCGCTGTATGTCACGGTGCTGCTGTCAGCGCTGTATGTCACGGTGCTGCTGTCAGCGCTGTATGTCACGGTGCTGCTGTCAGTGCTCTGTATTACGGTGCTGCTGTCAGATGCCTCTATCACGGTGCATGTGTCATTCCGGTATGTCACGCTGCTGGTGATCATCTCCTGCACCCTCTTCTTTGCCTACCCTGGTCCCTGACCTTCCCTCTCCTCCATTGCCTTCATTAGCTCCATAGTCCTGAATTGTTAGAACAATTTCCCAAATAAAATAAAAATGCTTGTAGTTATCGATCCCAAATTCACCTCATACATGTATTATGTCATTGTCCAGATGGTGGGACTACGTTTTACCCCCTAATAATTACCACGTGGCCGCAAATTCGACATGAAGGTTTGCAAAGTTCGCCTCCCATTGAAGTCAATGGGGCCCGCGGCGAACGGTCGGTTTCGCGAACGTTTGGGTCCGTTCGCATTTCGCGTTCGCGAAACGTCCCGTCGGAAGTTCGTCCATCACTAAACTACACAACACCAGCAATGAGGGGGGGGGGGTAGATTCAGGTGTATGCTGCGCAGGAGGCACACTACACCCACTGTAACAGCGCTAGGTTAGGAAGCAAAGCAAAGCTGACACTGTCCCTGCCTATCCTGCAGTGGCGGCCCGTCCATAGGGGGCGCCTGGGCGCCGCCCCCCCCCCCCCCAGTCACCAAAGAAAAAAAATGAAAAAAAAAATGAAATTTTTTTTTTTAAACTGGCCCTTTAAAAAAAATAATAAAAAAATTTGAAAAAAGGTCCTTAAGTGCACTGTGTCCGGGCGCAGTGCACTATGGGAAACACCACGTCAATGCAATCATGAGATTGCAGACGTGGAGCTTCATTTGCGGGAATTTAACCCGCCTTGTGGAGCAAATGAAAGTGCCAATTAGCTTCCGCCCGTAGAATCACTATGGGCAGGAGCATTGTTGTTTAATTTAGAGGTTACTTCCGGGTTTTACGAAAACCGGAAGTGACCTCACAGCTCCATTCTTTGCATGGCCCGAGCGGAGCTGGAAGCAAGGTAAGTGCCTTGCAGCCCTGAGGCTTTTTATTAGTACTGTTAGAAGCCAGATTAGATCACCCCCCCCCCCCCTTTTCACTACACATTCCAAAAAATTGAATGCAAGTGTGATTATAACCCTCCTGCATTTACTCCACTGAATTTTGCTCACAAATCGGCTGATATCATCAGAACTCTGTATGTCACTCTGCTCTTCACCCCCCTTCAGGTAGACTGCTCCGGATACAGTAACTCATGGCATGGCAGCTGCCAGCTACTTTGTGGGACTCTGTGATAAGATGGGGAAGCTTCACAGCAACAGGTTGTTTTAAAATGTGGAAAACTCAAAACGGACATTCAGGCTGGGAAGAAGTGTGTTCTGTGTATGTGTGTGTATTGTATGTACTGGGTGTTCTGTGTGTGTGTGTGTGTGTGTGTGTGTGTATTGTATGTACTGTGTGTGTTCTGTGTATGTACTGTGTGTATATTATGTACTGTGTGTGTATTATATGTACTGTGTGTTGTGTGCGTGTGTGTGTGTGTGTGTGTGTACTGTGTGTGTGTTGTATGTACTGGGTGTTCTGTGTGTGTGTGTGTGTATTTTATGTACTGTGTGTGTTCTGTGTATGTACTGTGTGTGTATTATATGTACTGTGTGTTCTGTATATGTACTGTGTGTTCTCTGTGTGTGTATTGTATGTACTGTGTGTGTATTGTATGTACTGTGTGTGTGTTGTATGTACTGTGTGTTCTGTGTGTGTGTATCGTATGTAGTGTGTGTTCTGTGTATGTATTGTGTGTACTGTGCGTCCTGTGTGTGTTCTGTGTATGTATTGTATGTACTGTGTGTTGTGTGTGTGTGTGATGTACTATGTGTGTTCTGTGTATGTACTGTGTGTGTATTGTATGTACTGTATGTACTGTGTGTTCTGTGTGTGTGTATCGTATGTATTGTATGTACTGTGTATTCTGTGTATGTATTGTGCGTCCTGTGTGTGTTCTGTGTATGTATTGTATGTACCGTGCGTGTTCTGTGTATGTACTGTGTGTGTACTGTATGTACTGTATGTACTGTGTGTTCTGTGTGTGTGTATCGTATGTATTGTATGTACTGTGTGTTTCGTGTATGTATTGTGTGTACTGTGCGTCCTGTGTGTGTTCTGTGTATGTATTGTATGTACTGTGTGTGTATTGTATGTACTGTGTGTTCTGTGTATGCACTGTGCGTTCTGTGAATATACCGTGTGTATTGTATGTGTTGTGTATGTACTGTGTGTATTGTATCTGTTGTGTATGTACTGTGTGTTCACTGTATGCATTGTGTGCTCTGTATGCACTGTGCGCTCTGTGTATGTATTCGGGTATTAGGAGCCATGACAGCAGAGGATGGGTAGATAGGGACCTGGAGGGGTTTGCGCCCCCCCAACATTTTTCATCACCAGCCGCCACTGCTATCCTGCTCTCTCCCTGAACACTATACTCACTGTAACAGAGCTATCTAAAGAAGTAAAGCACAGCTGACACTGTCCCTGCCTATCCTGCTCTCTCCCTGAACACTACACTCACTGTAACAGAGCTATCTAAAGAAGTAAAGCACAGCTGATACTGTCCCTGCCTATCCTTCTCTCTATGAATGCCGCAACACACTACACAAGGCCGCCGCGCTGTGTACTAAACCCTCTGAGCTATAATTGGCCACAGGCATCCAACCTGTGGCCAATTATGGCTCTCCTCGCTGCTGGTGCTGTGATTGGCCAAGCATGCAGGGTCACAGTGCATGCTTGGCCAATCATCAGCCAGCAATGCACTGCGACTGGTGCAGTGCATTGTGGGCCGTTCGTATCACACGATTTTAATGCGAATGGCCCACAAAGTTCTCAGTTCGATGAACGGATGAACGGCCGATGTTCGATTCGAACATGGGTTCGAATCGAACACCGGGCTCATCCCTACCTCTAGGGAACCAAGGGGGCCCTAGATCACGCACTACTTTCTCAGTCAGCACGTTGTGGCTTCTCCCATGGCTCCGGCCAAGATGGCGCCACCGCTACCACCACCAGCAGTAAGAGAGGCACATAATGCTGCAATGGTCGGGGACTTGCATCCTCCCGGCCATCTGCCGCTCTCCCCTATACCATCCCCAGACATCCCTCGCTCAGACCCACAGCCTGTGTCACAGAGCGTGGTAGTGGGGGGCAGGCAGCCACCCTGAGAGGACTCTCCGGGACATAGTTGTGGGCCTGCCCATTAAACAAGACCTCTAGACCCTGGCTACCTCAATTGTCACTGCCCTCACATGGGAGCTCCATAACCTATGCCAGTAGGTAGACACTGTGGAGAAGCGGGTGATGGACTTGGAACCTTCCACATCCGCAAGAGATGCCCGCCTCACCACCCTGGAGTTGGAGCAACAGACCTTTTGCCGCCATCTTTTTGAGGTACAATTATGGCTGGAGGATGGGGAAATTCGCAGAAGTTGCAAACAACCTGTGACTCCGCTGCATCCCAGAAGCCACCATGGGCCCAGATCTGCACCCCATGGTAACAGCTATCCTTAACCAAGTCCTGGGCGAAACTCCCACTTTGGAGCTGGAACTGGACAGGGTCCACAGAGTTCCGGGCCCTAGGGTGCCTCCCTCCTCCTCCAGACATGCTACAAGACATGCTTTGCCGGGTCCACGTTTTCACTATCAAACAGGAGATCCTTCGCCTGGCATGGTCAAGGGGCTCTATTGCCTTTAACGGAGCTATGATTTGGATCTACACGGATGTCCCCAGGCAAACACAGGCTCTGCGTCTTAAGCAGCCTCTCCTGGAAGTGATCCGCGCAGCAGAGGCCACTTACCACTGGGGACACCCCTTTCATCTGATCGTGTGAAAGAAGGGATCCGAGTTCTACCTTCGCTCGCTGGATCAACTCCCTGACCTGTTCGGCTTCCTGGACCAACCGGTCATCAGTGTTCCTAATTGGTATGACTTTCTACTTGTCCAAGAAGCTCTAGGTTCACCTTTGCCAAGACTGCAATGGCTAAGAAGACCCTGATTCCATGCCCCTAGTCATAAGGCTCCTAGGTCCCACCCAACCTTATCCGAAGCGTGACATCTTCTTCAAGAGCGTGGTTGGTAAGACCATATGTACTGTGTCCCTGCACTCTAATCCGGAAACAACTTGTAACTTGCTGTGACCTCTGGGACAAGGTCTATACCAACCCAATATTTCTTCACTCTCTGGGTACACACGTTTTGCCTGTTGGTCTATTGTTACTGTGCCTTAGTTAGTTGACCTTACAGCTATATATCCAGGATGTTGAGAAAGGCTATGGGTATCCAGGGAACTGTCTTAGTCGGGTATGGCCATTTGGCTCCTACTAACCAGTCTCACTATATTTTGTCTTGCTTTCAATGTCTGTTCGCTCTCCCCAGTCCGCCATACTCTTTGTTGGGATGCAGACGGGGAGACTGTATTTCAGGTGGCAAGGGTCTCTGGACAGGCATTCCTGCCCGCCCATCTCCCTTCCCCTCTTTCGCCTCCCCCTTAATGGACTTTGCCAGTCCATACCTCTACCTTGCCGGAGGGGGAGATGGGACCTGTCTGGTGGCTTTGTCTTTAATGGAGAGGATGGTCTTGCTGGTCACTGGGCCCGCATCGTTCTCCTTTTACATGGTATATACCTTCCACGATTGAGCCCTCTGTCTTGGTGTCTTAGGGCCTGGGGCTGAGGCTGTGCACCTGTTTGTTTTCATTAGCTGTTGCCTACCTGAGTACTGTGCCCTTCTCATTGCTCCCCCCAGGGAGGCCATCATGGACTGGTCTCGGTCGATGGTCCTCTATTATTGTCATTATTTTCCTTGTTCTTATCCTGTGCATCTCCAAATGTGTCCGTTTTTCTTTTTTAATCGTAACCTGAGCTGCCTGCTTTGGGCACCCTCCACCACTTCTACCCCCCCCCCCCCCCCCCCCCAATTAGGGCACACTCCCACTCGGGCACTTTGTGTGCTGAGTTGGAGACCTCACTTTCCTAACGTTCTAGACAGATCCTCCCTCACCACTTCTCCTACTTACTCTCGGATCCTCCTCTTGGTGGCGAGGCCACTCCTCAGCCCTATCTTGCTTCCTCGGGCATGCCATCTCTACCTCTTGCAGTTTAGGAGGAATTGGAGCAGCCTATTACGGTTGAGGATCTGGCCCATTCAAAGCCCAAGAAGGCCCCTGGCCCAGAAGGTCTCACCCCACGCTATTACAAAGTTGTTGTTTTTTTTCTAGACCCTCTGTCAACTGCTGGTTTAAGCATTAAACTTGATCACGGAAGGGGAGTCCTTCCCCATTGACACTTTGAGAGCCTACATCTCTCTTATTGCGAAGGAAGGGAATGACCCGCTACACTGCGGAAATTACTGCCCGATAGTGCTCCTGGATACGGATCTGAATTTCACAAAAATTTTGGCCAATAGGCTGCTCCCACATATCCAGAGTCTTGTCCACAGAGACCAAGCAGGTTTCGTCCACGGACGCAGAGAACGCCTTTGACTGGGTAAATTGGTCCTTCATGCGAGTCACTCTAGAACATGTTGGTCTATGGTCCTCCATGCTGAGTTGGATATTGTCCCTCTATTCGAACCCCACGGCCGCAGTCAAGGTCAGTGAGACGAGATCTGACTTTTTGAACATCCATAACGGCACATAACAGGGATGCCCTGTCCCCTTTGATTTTTATACTCACCTTAGCCCTTGTACATATGGTCGGACATTCTGCCAACCAAATCCGTTGGATTTTGTCCGACGGATTGTGTCTGAAACTGTTGCATACACATAGTCGGACCAAGTTGTCTGAATTTGCGGTTGCCAAGAACGCGGTGACGTAAGCCGTGTACAGTGGGACTAGAAAAGGGAAGTTCAGCACCACGTCCGGCACCCTTTGGGCTCCTTCTGCTGATCTCGTGTTAGTAGAAGTTTGGGGAGAGACGATTCGCGCTTTTCAGATTCGTGATTCAGATTGCTACTGCTCTTCGGTTTGTGCTTGTCTTTGCGTATCTGATAATCAGTGTGTGCAGTCATGAAGTATTTATTTCTCATTGTGAACTATATCTTGGTATAGTACACTTTGAAAGGCATTTTTTATTGTCTGCTTGCTTCTGCTATTCAGGTCGTTCTTTCAGGCCTTGCTGTTTATCGGTGCTTTCTGGTGTCCGTTCTGACCAGCCGACCGTTTTCAAACCATGTTTCGTCTACATGGAGTTTGTGCTGTGCAGGGGCTTCATGTTGGGGTTCTTACTTTGACACAAGCCTGGTCCATGAACAGGGAGAGGGAGGCGTTTGTGGACCAAGAATGGGTTGCGCCAGCGTGACCAGTTCTCTCACATGCCTTTGCTCCGTGAGATCCGCGAGAATAATCCTGATGATTTCAGGAATTATCTCCGGATGACAGACCCCATTTTTCACCGTCTGCTGGCTTTGCTGACCCCTTATATCACCAGGCAGGATACCTGCATGCGGCAAGCCATCACTCCGGAGCAGAGGCTCATCACCACGTTGCGCTACTTGGCGACAGGGAGAAGCCTTCAGGACCTCAAGTTCTCTACAGGCATCTCCCCCCAGGCTCTGGGGATCATTATTCCAGAGACCTGTTCTGCAATCATTCAGGTCCTGCAGAAGGACTATTTGAAGCTAAGTTTTATCCTTAAACATCACATTCTATGCATTTCATGCTTGCTAATGTCTTGCATTTCTTTCCTCATTCTCTAATTACCATCATTGCAATATGCTCTAATTCATATACTCTGCCCCTTTGTCCTCATGCATATTTGCCTCACTAACTTCCCCACCATGCTCTTCTTGGCCCATAAAACTATAGTCTAGTCACTTACCAATGTCTTTTGTCAGCTCCATAGTATTGCTTTTCCCTAAAGACCCCCTAAAATGTCTAAAAATGTGATGTGTGTGCTTCAATTCATGCAGAGTGACGTTTTTTAAATTTTTGGGGTTGTGCCAAACTCATTAGTAACCCCCCTCCAACTGCTAGCTCAGCTGATAGCAATCCTCTATCTGATGACTTGACCAAACCCAATACACACTATACCTACCTTTTTGATGATCACATTTATGGATGAGTTCACCTAAGCATGTAGTGCAAGGGCCTGCCTCAATTCTTTCAAATGCTATTTTTTTTTAACCTATTCATTATCTTGATATGTAATAGCAGAATGTCAAAATGTGCTTCCATTTTGTTTTCTTTTTGGTATTATGACACTTCTTACCTGTCCGGTGGGCTGCCAATAGTGTAACTAAGGAGGGGCTTCCCAAAGTATCACACATTATTTAGGCATTCAGCTCTCAATCAAGTGGAGAGGGTTACCTGTCCTAAACATCCCCCCTCATTTTTTAGCAAGGGCCCATCAGATGGGGGGGATTGGGGGGGGGGGTGATACTTTAGGCTTTAAATACTCAGTTCCCAAAATGTTATACTAATTTTGACCAAAAATGTGGGTGTCTAATCTGCTTGCAATGTTGATTTGTCAAATTACTAATTTTTGTTCTGGATTCACTACACAGTGTCCTTCAACGCCACAGGAATGGCAGACTGTGTCTTCCCACTTTGCCAGTTTTTTTCAAGTTTTTTCATTAACAGTGCAAACCCAAGTTCAGTGCAAGATGAGGGGACAGTCTCTTCTTCAGATAATCTTATTATGTTGTGGGTCTGCTACACACACACCTTCTTTTTGTAACTAATGAATGTAGTGCATTACTGACCAAAATCGTGCTCATTTTCAGCACCATGGGAGGAAAATGGCATGATTGTCCAAATTTACACCTCACTGTGGGTGTTTTTTTACTAAAGGCACATCCACTATGCACTACAAGTGCACTGCAAAAGTACACCTGAAACTGCACTTGGAGTGCAAAGTGGAGTTGCCTTTAGTAAATCACACTCCTTCTGAGCACAAACTAAAATTTTACTACAAATAAATTTTTGGCGCAATGAAAAAGGAAGCCCCACATTGTTGATAATTAAACTTTTTAATACAAGCACATTCACATGTGCGTTTCGAAAAGGTTTTTACAACAAACCAAGAAATTGTGTGTATCAAAAACAGAGTTTAATCAAAATTTTGTTTACTTGGTGTTTTTGTATAAACAGGCATGTATCAAACCGTCAAATAAAGAAAACAGGAACTTGCAAAGTTCAACTTTGAAAAGTGAAGACAATATCAGACATGAGTATGTACAAACTGGGCTGATATTGCCTTCATCACATGGGGTGTCACCCCTGAAGAATCCGAATTTGGAAGATGCACACAGTGTGTCAACATGTGCTATCTCCCATCATGGGGGATCAATGTACATGCTTTGGGGCTGCAACCCCTTCATCTCAGCCACTTTACACAAAACACGTACATTGATCCCCCATGAAGGGAGATAGCACATGTTTACACACTCTGTGCATCTTCCAAATTTGTAATTTCGATAAATACAACATTTTTTGTTTAAAATAGCAAAAATAAAACCCTATCTAGTTTTTTGTGTTTCACACTCTCCCCAAAACATCAATGATGTTCTTCATTTTATTTTTAACATCATTGATGTTTTTCTGTATATTTTCCAAATCCTGATTGCACCCCATTATCTCCCCAATCAGGATCTGGGCACTTTCACTGGTAAAACGGGATTCTTCTTCCACATCACCTACAAAACAAAGCAAAAAAACACACCATGTAATAAAAATATGGTGACATACATTGATGAGCTTACCGGAAGCTGGGTTCTCCGACACTCACCTGTTGTGGTGACAATTTGCCCAACCTCCACGATCTCTCCTTCCTCCTCCTCCTGCTCCTGCTCCTCTGTTTCTGATTTTGGAAGTTGGCCTTCTTTGGGAGGGGTGTGGTCCCTGGTGTCCTCATACTTGCCGAGTCTTCTCTCCCCTATGAGAATGTAAACAAAGAATAATTAGCACCCAGAGGGCAGAAAAAGGAATCTGAAACATTGCTTGGAAGTGTTGTACAATTGTGTTTTTTTGCCAAGTTCCAAGGTGAGAACTTTATTGGGGGCACTTTGTTAAGCTGGAATACTTCCCTGCAGAACGATGTTTCTTACGAACGAATGAAACCATGAACTTGAAAGTGGCCATTTTAAAATGCACAACATGAAATCAAAGCACATGGAGCATTATGCAAGCAAGAATAATCATATGAACACACGACAACTACTTACTTTTTTTAAGAACACGCTGGATCCTTAGGTACTGCTCATGCTCCCTCAGTTTCAGGTCTGACCAGCGCTTTCTCAGTTGATCCTTGGATCGGCGTACCCAAAAAATTCTTATGAAGACTCTTCACAACTTTAGACATGATCTTGGCCTTTCTGATATTTGGGTTTGGGTAAGGTCCATACTTCCCATCATAGTCGGTCCTGTTCAATATGTCGACCATCTCCAACATCTCTCCAAAAGACATATTTGAGGCCTGAAATCTTGTCTTCCTGGATCGGGACGTTTCAGGCTCCGGGCTTTCCTCACCCTCCTCCTCGTTAGTGGAACTATTATTAGTGCGCACCTGCGTTCTCTCCGCTATGTGCTCTCCCCACTGCGCTGGAAGCGAAGGGGCGGGGAATAGTCTAGAAAGAACGTCAGGGGCGGGCGGAGTTTCACGCATGTGCACTGTATATAAAACGCAACACGCGTGTATCGTCCGTACGATCTGGGAAGAGAGTGAGGCGCGGACACGACGAACGTGCAAACGAAGGTAACATTTTTAACTTGGTGCATCGCTAGACTAGACTGCTTCTATCTAGGCCGATGTTGGGACAAGATTAGGAGGGTTTTTAATGGCATTATTAGTATTTGAGGGTTTGTCTTGTGTTGTGTCTTGCAGACAATATGGATCCATTCAAAAACCCAAATTTTATGGGGCTATTCCTCGAACTCTACAAGGAGATGCCCTGCCTGTGGCAGTTCCACAATGAGTTTTATGACAACATAACAAAGAGGAACGCAGCCCTGGAGAAACTGCTTTCTTTGGTGCGGATCATGGTCCCCACGGCAGACATGGCCTATCTGAATATGAAAATTGGGGCCATGAGGATTACATATCTCAGGGAGTGAAAGAAGCACCTGGAGTCCTTGAGAGCAGGAGATACAGATGCCGTTTATTACCCCAAGATGGTTTACTTTGAGAGGCTGCATTTTCTGGTAGACCAGAGGGTACCCAGGCCACCACTCTCCAGTCTTCCTTCAAGGCATCCTTCACCCCCAGCTGAGGCTTCCAACGTCCAACCTGGGCCTTCCAGGCAGCAACATGTGGTGGGGCCCAGCTTGAGACAAGTATTGCATTGTTGAACATATTTCTTGTGTTACATTTAATGATGTTAACTAGATGTTCTTATTGATCAGTAAGTTGTGATTTATCAAAGTGGTTTACATCTCAATAGACAGTAGTGACCAAAAATGATTGGGAGGGGATAGAAAAATGCTGGGCTCAGAATGATAGTCTGTTCTATTTGGTAACATTCAATTAGCAAAACCCAGGAGCACAAAATGGTGTGATTGATGAGCAAAAAACTAAAACTATGTCCCCTTTTCATACACAGGAAGACCTCAGTCTGGGGGGAGGCTATGGCAAGTGGCAGCCAGGAGGTCGACCAACGCTCTCCTTCTCCTCCTCCTGCCCCAACTACAGGAGACCAGCCACAGCCTCGAAGGATGCTTGGAGGGAAGTGCCGAAGGAAGACGAGTGAGTGATGGCCTTGGTTCAGTCTGGTCTGCCAGAAGATGCAGCCCCTTGAAGATCCACATCCTGGGGACATAAATGGCATCTGAATTTCCTGTTCTCTAGGACTTCGGGACCAGACTTCTCTCCCTGAGATATGTACTCCTCAGGCCACCAATTTTTTATATTCTAATTTGTTCATGTCTGCCCTGGGGGCCAAAGGCTGCACCAAAGTAACAAGCTTCTCCAGCGCTGCGTTCCTCTTTTTATTTTATTGCGACCAAAATAAAGGTTTTTTTTTGTTTGATCAAATACTTGTGTATGTGTTTTCCTTCAAAAAGTACAGTTTATTTGTGAGCAGGCAGGTACATTTCAAAAAAACTAAGTGAAATGAATAACAAGGGGTACAAAAAATAAACAACCTCGTGTAGATTAAAAAAGAAAAACAAAATATCAAAAATACAATAATGTTGTGGTAAATTTACACACAAAAAACACCTCAAAAAAAGGAGAAATGAGCAAACTGTCTTTAACCACTTGCTTACTGGGCACTTAAACCCCCCTCAGTCCCAGACCAATTTTCAGCTTTCAGCGCTGATGCACTTTGAGTGACAATTACGTGGTCATACAACACTGTACCCAAATGAAATTTTTATCATTTTTTTCCCACAAATAGAGCTTTCTTTTGGTGGTATTTAGTTACAGCTCGGAGTTTTATTTTTTGCTAAACAAACAAAAAAAGATGCAAAAAAAAAAAAATCATGTTTTAATAGTTTGTTATAAAATTTTGCAAACGGGTCATTTTTCTCCTTCATTGAAGTGCGCTGATTAGGCGGCACTGATAGGCTGCATTGGTGGGCACTGATGGGCTGCATTGGTGGGCACTGATGGGCTGCATTGGTGGGCACTGATAGGCTGCACTGGTGGGCACTGATAGGCATAGTTAAGGCGGCACTAATAGGCACAGATAAGGCGGCACCGATGGGCACAGATAAGGCGGCACTGATGGGCAAAGATGGGCACAGATAAGATGGCACGGATGGGTGGCACGGATAAGTGGCACGGATGGGTGGCACGGATGGGCACTGATAGGTACCACAGATAGATGGGACTGATGGGCACTGATAGGTGGCACTGATAGGTGGCTCTGATAGGTGACACTGCTGGGCACTGATGGGCGGCACTGCTGGGCACTGATGGGCGGCACTGCTGGGCACTGATGGGCGGCACTGGGGTGCAGCACCTTTGAGGCAGATTTTGGGTGGCACTGTGGGTGGCACTGCTGGGTGGCACTGTGGGTGGCACTGTGGGCACTGCTGGGTGGCACTGTGGGCACTGCTGGGTGGCACTGTGGGCACTATGGGCACTGCTGGGTGGCACTGACAGGGGGGCACTTACTTTATTTCAGGATGGCACTGCGGGTGGCAGGTGGGCACTGGCAGGGGGCAGGTGTCCGTTTAAATTGCTGGCCGTGATCGGGACTGATGTCCCGAACACGGCCGCCGGCGATGGGCTTTTTTTTTTTCTCCTCGCGCTGTCAGCGCGAGGAGGAATACTAGCCGATTACCGGCTCCGTTTTATCACATGATCAGCTGTCATTGGCTGACAGCTGATCACGTGATAAGGGGTCGGGATCGACCCCTTACACGGATCGGTGATCAGGCGAGTCTCACGGACTCGCCGATCACAGAGCGCGCCGCGCGCGCCCCTCAGGGGGCGCGCAGGCCGCTCGTAACCGGGACTACGTCAATAGACGTAGTCCCGAAAATGTGGGTCCGCGCTATTGCCGTCATTTTGCAATAGCGCGGATCCCAAGTGGTTAAAGGAGATTTTTAGGAATTAAAAAAAAAACATCCAAAAAAGAATAAACAAAATCTAAAATTGTGTAGATGTGACACAAAATAAAATTGTATTGCTGAAATGGTGAAAAAAGAGTAATGAAACACGTTCGGGAGAAGTGTGTGTGACTATGAGCATCAAAAGAAGTTCGTTCTTGCAGCATTGTAAAGAACAAGAGAATGCGCTTCATGAATTAATTTTTAACATTGCAGCGTGACGAATGTGCTATATCGCTTACGAGCAGTAGTTTTACCTGAACGAGCGCTTCCGTGTCGGAATTTGAATGTGAGCATGCGTGGTATATCCAGCAAGTTGAAAAATTGGGTCCGACGAATATTCCGACGGAATCAGTCCGATGCATACCACACACAGTTGGATTATCCGACAAAACGTTCTGATAGGACACATTCCGTCGGAATCTCCGACCGCGTGTACAAGGGCTTAGAGCCTTTCCTGTGCACTGTTAGGGCGGACTCTTCCATCGCCGGCTTTCAGAAAGCTTCTGGTGTGCACAAGGTGCATTTGCAGATGATTTGATATTTTTCCTAATGGACCCACTAACCTCCCTTCCGAAACTCCTTCAGTCTTTACAGGAATACGGTGCCCTCTCTTTCTTTCAAATTAATGTATCCAAATCGTCTGCTCTGAATATCATGGGAGGAAAAGAGCTGATCAAATTGCTACGCCCGGTGTTCTCCTTCCACTGGGAAACTGACTCGATTCGCTACTTGGGTGACCCTTCCACTTTATATTTGTCAAATTTCATACTCTTACTTACCTGCCTCAAAGCAGATATGCCCAATTGGCACTCACTCATGTTAACGTGGTTTGGTCATTGCAATGCCCTCAAGATGAAATTACTGCCCAGGGTGTTGTACTTGCTGCAAGCACTTCCCATTCGCTTTCCCTCAGTGTTTTTCAAATGGGTAAACTCAATGTTTAGACATTTCATCTGGTCCTATCGCAAGTCTCCTATCAGGTTACATAGTTACATAGTTACATAGTTAGCCAGGTTGAAAAAAGACACAAGTCCATCCAGTTCAACCTTAAAAACAAATAAATAAAATAAAAAATAATCGTACAATCCAGATACCCAATTTTATGCCCACAATTGATCCAGAGGTTGAAACTTCTCCATCTTGTAAAGCATAGGGGAGGAGTTGGTCTCCCAGATGTGAAAGCTTATTACAGAGCAACACACCTCACCAGGTTGGTGGAATGGCACTGTCCCACAGAGGCGAAACATTGGGTGTCCATGAAGATGGAGGAGCTGCAAGAGCTGGCCTTGGATTTCATCACCACTCCAAAGGACCCTCACTGACCATCCTACACTGGGTGGCACTCTTCTGGTAGCCAGGGACACATTCAGACATACTTCAGTGTCACCACTACCCTCTCCTATGGTACCGGTACTGGGCAACCCGGAGTTCACGCCCCGCTGTCAGGAAATGTTCCATCCACTGATAATATCTGTCTTTGGGCTGCAGTACTGGCATCCACCAGCAGATGGATTATTTTTTTTTTATTATTTACATAATCTTTATTTATTTTATATAAATTTTTCCATAAACAAACTTTATACATTTAAATACTCAATTTTACAAAATTAAGAATTCTCTCTACCCCCCCCCCACCCCCTCCCCTTCAAGGACAATATGGGAAAAGACAATGGGTCCCTCATACACAGACTGTGATCATAATACTCCCAGTATCACTGTCTTCTTAACACCTTTTCCAAAAAACTCTCTCTCTCGTTCCTCCCTCCCATCCTCAGTCACTCCAATCCCTTATGCTGGGTGTCCCAGCCTATCCAACCATGGTTTCCACATCCTTTTAAATTCCCTAAAATTCCCTCTCCTTACATATACTACCTTTTCCTTCCAAACCGTCTCTGTAATTAGCTGCCTCCAGTCTGCTACCGTCGGAGGGTTTTCTGCCTGCCACCTCTGCGCTATCAATTTTCTAGCCTGAAACATACACCTCATCACTGCTTTATTTATACAGGCTGATCCTCTTATTCCCTCGTTCAGGCCCAGCACACACATTCTGGGGTTCCCATTAACCGTCACTCTAAATGTTTCATTCAGATCGGCAATAACTTCTGACCAATAGCGAAACAGTTTAGGGCACCTCCAGAACATGTGTGTCAGATCTCCTGTCGCCTGACATCTCGGACATCCATCGTCTACTCTTCGCCCAAACCTATATAGCCTCTTCGGTGTATAATAGGCTCTATGTAGCAGCATCAAATGTGACACCCTCTGGGCTGGCGAGACAGATATCAAATGTCCCCCCTCAAGTATCCTCATCCACTGCTCATCTGAGAATGTTCCTACTTCCTCCTCCCATTTTCTTCTACTTTTAAGTTTTCCTGGGGTTACTATACTCCCTTCACATATGTGTGGATACATTTCTGCTATAAAACCTCTCTCTCTATCTTGGGAGTTTAATCTATTATAAATGGGGGATTTACTCCAAACTGGCCCTGGTGTATCAAATTGTTTCGATAAAGCATGTCTAATTTGTAAATATTTATAAAACGAATATTTTGGTAGATCAAATTCCATTCTCAGTGTGTTAAATGTTTTTATTGTATTTCCATCATACAGCTGGGCCAGCCTGTCGATCCCTCTACTTTCCCAGTCTTTGTATCTTCCTATCATTGCCATTTCCTGTAGATTCAGGTTATTCCATAGGGGGGTTTCTTTAGTCAACCCTTCCAGGCCCTTTATCGCTTTTACTGCCTTCCATACTTTTAAAGCAAGTTTTATTGTGGGCATTCTATGAGGGAATGAGTTTGCCTCCAGAGCCTCTACTATGGTCTTATGAGGTGTCCCAGTGATCATTAATGTCGTGTTTGTGCCTCCACTAAGCTCATTGCTCGTCCCCAGATGCTGCAGTTGTGCAGCTAAAAAAATAACTTCTTGGGTGAGGTACTGCCAATCCTCCTTTCCTTGTTGGTAGCTGTAGAATTTGTAGACCAATTCTTGAAGTACCTCCTCTCCATATGAGTTCTCGAAATAGTGTTTCCGTTTTTTTAAACCATTTTATATCTATCCATATTGGCGAATTGTGCAACAAATACAATAACTGGGGCATCCACAGCATTTTAATAAGATTGCATCTCCCTGCAACTGATAATGGGAGTTTCTTCCAGATTTCTATTTTATTTTTAAATTTAGCTAATAGTGGGGCAACATTATCACTTATATACCTTTTTGGGTCTCTTTGTATGTGTATTCCTAAGTATTTTATTTTCTCCACCACTTCCAACTGCCTGATTGCCAAAATACTTTGGCTCCCCAGTATATCTACAGGCATCAGAGCTGATTTTTCCTAGTTTATAGTTAATCCCGAGAAACTGCTAAACTCCCCAAGGACTTTCATCCCCTGCTTGGTGGACTTCTCTGAATCCCCCAAATAAAGGAGAATATCATCCGCGTATAACGCGATCTTCTCTTCCCTCATCCTTCTTTGGAAACCTTCCATATTAATATTAGATCTTATTGCAATGGCTAATGGTTCCATTGCGAGGGCAAAGATCAGGGGTGACAACGGACACCCCTGTCTTGTCCCTCTCTCTAATAATATTTTATCTGAATACTCGTTGTTAACCCTAATTCTAGCACTGGGACCATTATACAAAGTTTTTATCCATGCAATAAATGTAGAACCAAATCCAAATTCGCTCAGTACCCGCCAGATATATTTCCATTCTAGACTGTCAAAGGCTTTGACTACATCTAAAGCCATAATTGCCCTTTTACCTACGTTTTCCGTTGGTATCTGCAAGTTAAGATATAGCCTTCTGATATTCATGCTCGTTTATCTTTCAGGAATAAATTCCGTTTGATCAGGGTGTATCAATCTGGAGATAATTTTATTCAATCTGGCCGCCAGTACCTTAGCTAATATTTTTGCGTCCGTACACAGAAGTGAGATAGGTCGGTAAGATTTAGTTTCCAACGGATCCTTCCCCTCTTTATGCAGAACAATTATCGTTGTTTCTGTCATCGAGGTGAGCAGTCTCCCTTCCTCCTTTGCCCTATTTAATACTCTGAGAAGCTCCGGAAGCAATACTTTCCCATAATATTTATAAGTTTCCAATGGAAGACCATCTGGTCCTGGGGACTTCTGGTTAGCCATTGCTGTCACTGCAGATTGAATTTCTTCTAATGTTAATGGAGCTTCCATTACCTCTCTCTCCTCCTCGGTAAGAGAAGGAACTCTAATGTTTCCAAAAAACATGTCCATTTTCTCGTCTCCCATCGCCCCCTGCGATCTGTACAGTTTTGCATAGTATGATCTAAAGGTATCTATAATCACTGAACTCTGAGTTGAGATTTCTCCCTTCTCTGTCCTGATCGCGGGGACGGTGGATGGCGAGGAATTGGTCTTCACTAAATGTGCCAGCATCCTCCCTACTCTTTCCCCCTCCCCAAACGCCACTTGTTTCTGAAACAGTCTTTTATTCTCGACCTTCCCAAGGATCACTGCTTTATATTTCTGCTGAGTATCTAACCATGTCTTTTGTTTCTCTGGGGTTGGATTTACTACATATTCTCTTTCTGCTTCTACTAAGTCCCTTTTAACTGTGTTCTCCCATTCTCCAGATATTTTCTTAATTTTCGCTACCTGTTGAATAAGGATACCCCTAAGGTAGGCCTTTAGTGCGTCCCATGTCACTCCTCTTGCGGCAGTATCATTATTGATCTATATAAACTCTTCTAGCTGGGATAATACCTTATTTGGATCTCCAATTATCTCAAACCATACAGGATTCATCTTCCATACTTTCGAAGGTCTTATCCCCCCTAAATTTACTGATACCGTCACCAGTGAATGATCTGACACCCCCCTAGGTTGGTATACTATTTCCCTTACCACTTGGTTAGCTTCTTCATTCCCCAAAACTAGATCTATTTTTGAGAGTGAGGAGTAGGAGCTTGAAAAACACGAGTATTGTAGCAGGTCTGGATTCCGAACTCTCCACAAATCAGACAGTCCCCCTTCTTGCATAAACCTGGATAGTCGACTCTCACCCTCCCTCTGCAAATGTGTCCCTGGTGGAAACCTATCTTGATTTTTATTAATAACCTCGTTAAAGTCTCCCACTACTACCACTGGGATCCCAGATTTATCCACTATAAATTCCATTAAGTTATATAAAACCTCCAATTTAAACGGGGGTGGAATGTAGATATTTGCAAGGACATACTCCCGATTTTCAATCACACAATACAAAAACACATACCTCCCTTCTTTATCAATGCTGGTCTGCCGACAGTTAAACGCAACTTCTTTTCTTACCAACACGGCCACACCTCTTGAATATGAGGTGTGGACTGAGTGGAACTGGGCTTGAAATTTCCTACTGTAGTTCTCCAGCTTGGAGTCTTTAGTTAGATGCGTCTCCTGTAGGCAGATCAGCCCAACATCGCATTTTTCAAGGGCTTCAAACACCGCTGCTTTTTTAACTGGTGTACCCATCCCTCGTACATTCCAGGAACCAATATTCATAACTCTAGCCTGCATATCTTACCCCCCCCAAAAAAAGGCAGCAAAAACAGAGAGAGGAAGATGTCTCAATATTATGGTTAATCTCATGGGGACATTCTCTACACCCCATCTAAAAAAAATGAGACATGTGAGGGAACAGAAGGAGAGAGAAAAACTTACTCAAAATAAAAATCATAACATCTTTATGTGTCCTCTCAAATATTGTGATAACATTCCATCCTGAACTTCCCATCTGTGAAAAAAATATAAACTTTTTGTATAATCCAAATTTTAATTTATCCTCTATATCTGTGCAAGCTTCTTCCTTTTCCTGTGCATTATTTCCCCTTTTATTCCTTATTCCTACCCCCCTCCCCCCCCTGTACCCTTCTAGGTTACCCCTGGGGGCTTTTTCTGTGACCAAAACATCCCCACCCATACCTTCATGCTCCCCCCTCCCTCCTTTCCACTCACATACTTTCTCCCCAGCCCCCCTCCCCTCCTCTCTACTCTTAAACTCAACCTGTATCTCATTTTTCCCCTTCTTAATCTCATTCATATATTCCCTTATCCTGTGTGTGTCCCACCGCCCACCGATGCGTGAACATATACATTGTGCCCAAAATACGAGTGCACTGTACCCACTAAGTCCCCCTGTCCAAACTCCCCCTCCCTCCTCCCCCTCCCCCCAACAGGGGAGGTCAGGGGAGAAGAGAGAGAGAGAGGAAAGGAGCAAAGAGAGAGAAGCGAGAGAGAGAGAAAAAAAAAGCAAAAAAAAGAACACTAAAAAAGAAGAAAACACACAAAAACGAGAAGTAACAACAAAGAGGAGGGGGGGGGGGGCTGAAGTTATCCTCCTTCCCCTCTAACCCATCATGTCCTCATCAACCGATCCCCTTTTTCCTCCACCCAGGCTAATATGCCAGCTGGAGAGTCAAAAAATAAAGTCTCTCCCAATGCTACAACACGTAACCGAGCTGGATACAGCAGAGCATATGTAACGTCCAGTTTCTGAAGTTTACGCTTAGATTCAACAAACTCTGCTCTGCGCCTGGATACAGCAGATCTGGAGAAAAATCAGAATAAAATGAAACTTTAGTCCCTTTATAAGTGATACTTCCCATTTCTCTGGCCTTTTGGAGCACAGCCGCTTTGTCTTTGTAATTCAAGAATTTCAGTAGAATAGATTTAGGCTGGCCCCCTCAATTCGGGATTCTAGTCGGAACTCTATGCGCCCTTTCTATTGCGAACTGTTGGGAAAAAGTTTCTCTTCCAAAAATTTCAACAAACCATCTTTCCAGAAATATAATTGGGTCAGGGCCTTCACATTTTTCAGGGAGACCTACCAGCCTCACATTGTCCCTCCGGAGTCGATTCTCCATTTCATCCAATTTCCCTGCGAACTTCCCCATCTGTGTTTTTAGGTCTTTGACCTCTTGATTCAATAGGTATATCTCATCTTCGATCTGAGATATTCTCCCCTCTGCTGCTGTTATTCTATCAACCGTGTTTTGAAGTTCTTGCCGCATCAAGGCTATCTCCTCCTTAATGCCTCTTGTTTGATCACACAGCTCTACCAGAGATTGTTTACATACATTAACTGCCCCCAACACCTCCTTTAATGTTGGTTCTCCTTCTCCATCGGTCAGGGGGATCTGCATAAGCACTGTTTCAGATCTTCCTACTGCACCTGCCATTTGTTTGACTACATTCTTTCCTCCCGCCAGTGCTGGTTGCCCTTGGCTCTTTCTATCCATTGAGGTTTTTGCCTGTGCTCCCTTAATTGGCGTGTGATCTGGGGTATGAGCATACTTTTCTAATTTTGCTGCTGCTGATGTCCCTGTTGCTGTGGCCTGGGAGCCCTTCTCCTTATCTTTATCCTTAGCTGACCTTAAGGATTGTATCCCGACATTCTCCTGTCCTGCAGTCTCCTCTCCTCTCCTTCTTGCAGCCATAATTTAATTCAATATATGGCCCAAAAAAAAAAAAAAGGGGGGGGGGAGGGGGAGATGGTTCCCAGACGCAGTTTCCACAATACCACGATGGGGGTTTACTATAAATATATGACCTCCGATGACTCCAACAATTCCGCTGTCCAGCTAAAATCCCTCCCTCTCATCAGCAGGAGCCGCCGTGGCAGATGCAGCAGATTTTCAACGTTTGATCAAACATTACCCCTAGGTTAGCACTGGTTAGCAGGTTAATACAAAAAAAAAAATATATAAAAAATATGTAAAAAATGAACACAGTGCAGTGCAGATTTCACTCCTCCATGCGTTCTTTCTTCCCCTTAGGGCACAGTAAGCAACTAACAGTCATATGAAACTAAATAGGGAAAAACGTCTCTCAGGGGCTTTCCACATTATTAATGTATTAATGTAAAAGACCGATACATACACTGAATGCCGGGCTGTAATGCAAGTGTCCTCCAGGGGTCTCCCTTCTTTGTTTAATCAGCTAATGGCCAAAGATATTTGATGCATGGACCGGCGTTCTAAGCCTGGACTGCTTTAGCCGTCAGTCTCTCACCTCCTGGTCTCCCTCTCGCCAAGACCAAGGTCTCGCGAGATCTCGGCGTTCCGGGATCTCAGCTCTGCACAGTCCCTCAGGCGAACCACCCAACAGCGCCGCTAAGGTCTCCGGTCCAGTCCAGCATCCCCCGCACCACGAAAACCAAGGGACCTCCACACACCAGGTATGGCCAGTGCTTCAGGGGCTTCAGGGGATATAGTATAAAGTTCTGGAAGCAGTTTGGCTAGGACAGCATGAGCCTCTCTCTTTCCCTTCCCGGGGACAATACACCACAAGCTGCTATACTGTCAGCCATGCACAGGCTTCAGCCGTCGGCATTGCAGTGAGAGCACACACCTCTCTCACTCCTCACACGCTGCCGCCAACATCACCATCCGGTCACGCCCAGAGCAGATGGATTCTGGCAGTGTGGAGCAGACAGCACCTCCTGCAATCAGGTGTCATTTGAGGCCAATCACAGGCCTATAAAAAGCCGGAGAGCACTCACATGTTTGCCTTGGTTTTGTCCTTGAGCCCTGACCTGCATCCTGTTACCTGTTACCCTGATCCTGAACCTTGATTCCTGCATCCTGATCCTGTTGTACCTGATCTTGTCCATTCCTGCATCCCTGGAACCTTGTCCTGCTACCTGATCCCTTTCTCCTTGTCCCCCCATCTGCTGACCTCCTGTTTATGACCCTGGCCTGGCTTGACTACGATTCTGGAATCCCCTTTGTTATATATACTGGTTGGTTGTCACTGTTATTTGGTTTTCTCACTCTGTTTGGTATTGGTGGTGTATTCACATTATATGCATTTATCTTAATAAAATCACTTACTTTCACCTACTTATGTTTGGTTTACTCTGTCGCAGTCACACAGTTCTGGTCACATCTGGTTTACAACAGAAACCAAGACCATCCCTGACCAGAAGTGACTGCACAGAGAAACCATCTCGGTTCTGTTGGCTTTGCTGGAATGAATCCTAATGTGATTTCTTATTATGCTTTGCTGGCGTCAGAGTGGCGAGTATCTCCGCCAGACACTGAAAGAGTGGACCAATGACCAGCTGCTTGAGATCATCTGTTTGGCCCACTTCCTGGTTGACCAGGGCTGTATGTTGTTTAGGGATGTGCAGCCTTTGATCCAAATATGTGCTGAGGTAGCCCTCTCCTGTGATCCAAAGGCTGGTGATGATTTTTCTCCCCCTTTCAGTGCTGATCAGGTAGAGTCTCTGGTGTGGCTGTTAGAGGATGCTTTTTTGAGCACTATTCCGTTTGTCCTCAGCATAAGCTTATGGAATGTACAGTGGTGTGAAAAAGTGTTTGCCCCCTTCCTCATTTCCTGTTCCTTTGCATGTTTGTCACACTTAAGTGTTTCAGAAACATCAAACCAATTTAAACAATAGTCAAGGACAACACAAGTAAACACAAAATGCAATTTGTAAATGAAGGTGTTTATTATTAAAGGGGTTGTAAAGGTAAATTTTTTATTTTCTACATAGGTTCCTTTAAGCTAGTGCATTGTTGGTTCACTTACCTTTTCCTTTGATTTCCCTTCTAAATGTTTTTTTGCTTTGTCTGAATATCTCACTTCCTGTTTCTCCTCAGTAAACTTCTCACCATCATCCGAGCTGGTGGTTAGTCAGCCAGAACAGCTTACTGAACAGCTTACTGAGGAGGAACAGGAAGTGAGAAATTCAGACAAAGAAAACAAAGAAAAAAAAACATTTAGAAGGGAAATCGAAGGAAAAGATAAGTGAACCAACAATGCAATAGCTTAAAAGGAACCTATGTAGAAAATAAAAAATTTACCTTTACAACCCCTTTAAAGGTGAAAAAAAATCCAAACCATCATGGCCCTGTGTGAAAAAGTGATTGCCCCCCTTGTTAAAACATACTATAACTGTGGTTGTCCACACCTGAGTTCAATTTCTATAGCCACACCCAGGCCTGATTATTGCCACACCTGTTCACAATCAAGGCATCACTTAAATAGGAGTTGCTTGACACAGTAAGGTCCACCAGAAGATCCTTAAAAGCTACACATCATGCCGAGACCCAAAGAAATTCAGGAACAATTGAGGAAGAAAGTAATTGAGATCTATCAGTCTGCAAAGGGTTATAAAGCCATTTCCAAAGCTTTGGGAATCCAACGAACCACAGTGAGAGCCATTATCCACAAATGGCGAAGACATGGAACAGTGGTGAACCTTCCCAGGAGCGGCCGGCCGCCCAAAATTACCCCAAGAGCGCAGCGACGACTCATCCAAGAGGTCACAAAAGACCCCACAACAACGTCCAAGGAACTGCAGGCCTCACTTGCCTCAGTTAAGGTCAGCGTTCATGCCTCCACCATCAGGAAAAGACTGGGCAAAAATGGCCTGCATGGCAGAGTTCCAAGGAGAAAACCACTGCTGAGCAAAAAGAACATCAAAGCTCGTCTCAATTTCTCCACAACACATCTTGATGATCCCCAAGACTTTTGGGACAACATTCTGTGGACCGATGAGACAAAAGTGGAACTCTTTGGAAGGTGTGTGTCCAAGTATATCTGGCGTAGAAGGAACACTGCATTTCATAAAAAGAACATTATACCAACAGTAAAATATGGTGGTGGTAGTGTGATGGTCTGGGGCTGTTTTGCTGCTTCAGGACCTGTAAGACTTGCCGTGATAAAAGGAACTATGAATTCTGCTGTCTACCAAGAGATCCTGAAGGAGAATGTCCGACCATCTGTTCGTGTACTCAAGCTGAAACGAACTTGGGTTCTGCAGCAGGACAATGATCCTAAACACAAGTCCACCACCGAATGGCTGAAGAAAAACAAAATGAAGACTTTGGAGTGGCCTAGCCAAAGTCCTGACTTGAATCCTATTGAGATGTTGTGGTATGACCTTAAAAAGGCCGTTCATGCTCGAAAACCCTCTAATGTAACTGAATTAGGACAATTCTGCAAAGATGAGTGGGCCAAAATTCCTCCAGGACGCTGTAAAAGCCTCATTGCACGTTATCGCAAACGCTTGGTTGCAGTTGTTGCTGCTAAGGGTGGCCCAACCAGTTATTAGGTTTAGGGGGCAATCACTTTTTCACACAGGGCCATGATGGTTTGGATTTTTTTTCACCTTTAATAATAAACACCTTCATTTACAAATTGCATTTTGTGTTTACTTGTGTTGTCTTTGACTATTGTTTACATTGGTTTGATGTTCCGAAACACTTAAGTGTGACAAACATGCAAAGGAACAGGAAATGAGGAAGGGGGCAAACACTTTTTCACACCACTGTATTCACTCAGTACAGACCCTTGTTAGACAGTCAGCATGTGATCGGTTCTTTGTCCAACCAATACTCTCAACATGGTCTGATATGTTACAACCAACCTCAACCAACCCACAACAAAACCCCCATCACCTATGTGAAACCCAGTAGCAGCCCAGTATGCATTTCTTCCAACCAAATACTCATATCAGGTCTCTGCTCCCTGTACCTATCCTGCATACCACCCACCTGCCTCTTCTCAGCTGCTTACTAATCCACAAGAACTTCCTCCAGCTGCTGTTACCTCCTCTCTGCCATATCCCAAGCCTCCTTTCCAGTCTGCTGCACCCCCCACCTACAGAGCTTCAGTAACTAAACCAAAGAAAAAAACTAAAGTTTTTCCCAACCAAAATTATCCTGCCATTAACGCAACCTGCCTCCACACCCATCAATCTGTTCAAGCCGGAGGTGCCAGCGTTCCAGCCTGAAGAGCCAGAGCCAGCGTTCCAGCCTGAAAAGCCAGAGCCAGCATTCCAGCCTGAAGAGCCAGAGCCAGCGTTCCAGCCTGAAGAACCAGCATTCCAGCCTGATGTCTCAGTGTTTGTTTCCCGGTCTGAGGGTGCGTTGCCTGTTTCCCGGCCTGCAGTGCCTGCTGCCCAGCCTGATGTGTTCCCGTCTGCTGCCCAGCCTGATGTGTTCCTGTCTGCTGCCCAGCCTGATGAGTTCCTGTCTGCTGCCCAGCCTGATGAGTTCCTGTCTGCTGCCCAGCCTGATGTGCCACTGTCTAATACCCAGCTTGATGACCCGGAGCCTGCTGCCCAGCTCGATGAGCCTGCTGCCCAGTCCAATGACCCGGAGTCCGCTGCCCAGCTCGATAACCCAGAGCCTGCTGTCTGCCATCTGCCTTGATGTGCCTGCTGCCCAGCCTAATGTGCCACTGTCTACTACCCATCTCGCTGCACCTGTGTCTGCTGCCCAGCCTGATGACCCGGAGCCTGCTGCCCAGCCTGATGACCCAGAGCCTGCTACCCAGCCTGATTGCCCAGCCTGATAACCCGGAGCCTGCTGCCCAGCCTGATGACCCGGAGCCTGCTGCCCAGCCTGATGACCCGGAGCCTGCTGCCCAGCCCGATGTGCCTCTGTCTGCTGCCAGGCCCGATGTGCCACTGTCTGCTGCCCAGCCCGATGTGCCACTGTCTGCTGCCCTACATGATGTGCCTCTATCCGCTGCCCAGCTTGAAGTGCCTGCTGCCCAGCGTGATGACCCAGAGCCTGCTACCCAGCCTGATTGCCCAGCCTGATAACCCGGAGCCTGCTGCCCAGCCTGATGACCCAGAGCCTGCTGGCCAGCCTGATTGCCCAGCCTGCTACCCAGCCTGATTGCCCAGCCTGATAACCCGGAGCCTGCTGCCCAGCCTGATGACCCGGAGCCTGCTGCCCAGCCTGATGACCCAGAGCCTGCTGATCAGCCCGATGACCCGGAGCCTGCTGATCAGCCTGATTACCCAGAGCCTGCTGCCCAGCCCGATGTGCCTCTGTCTGCTGCCAGCCCCGATGTGCCACTGTCTGCTGCCCAGCCCGATGTGCCACTGTCTGCTGCCCTACAGGATGAGCCTCTATCTGCTGCCCAGCTTGAAGTGCCCGCTGCCCAGCGTGATGTACCTGCTGCCCTGTTTGATGCACCTGATGCCCAACTTAAAGTGCCTTCTGCCCAACTTGATGTGCCTGCTGCCCCGCTTGATGTGCCTGCTGCCCCGCTTGATGTGCCTGCACCTGCTGCCCAGCTTGATGTGCCCACGCTTGCTGCCCAGGTTGATGTACCCATGCCGGCTGCCCCGCTTGATGTGTTGGCTGCCCAGCCTGATGTGCCTGCCGCCCAGCTCAATGACCAGGAGCCTGCCGCCCAGCTCGATGACCGGGAGCCTGCCACCCAGCTTGATGACCCAGAGCCCGCTATCTACCCTGAAGTGTCTGATGCCCAGCCTGAAGTGCCTGATGCCCAGCTTGAAGTACCCCTATTAATTGTTCTGCTTGATGCCATAGACTATGGACAATTACATCCAGTTGGAGCATCTGGAGGCCGCTCCTTTGAGGGGGGTACTGTCAGGAAATGTTCCATCCGCTGATAATATCTGTCTTTTGGCATGCAGTACTGGCGTCCACCAGCAGATGGATTCTGGCAGTGTAGAGCAGACAGAACCTCCTGCAATCAGGTGTCATTTGAGGCCAATCACAGGTCTATAAATAGACAGCAAGCACTCACATGTTTGCCTTGGGTTTGTCCTTGAGCCCTGACCTGCATCCTGTTACCCTGATTCTGAACCTTGATTCCTGCATCCTGATCCTGATGTACCTGATCCTGTCCATTCCTGCATCCCTGGAACCTTGTCCTGCTACCTGATCCCTTTCTCCTTGTCCCCCCATCTGCTAACCTCCTGTTTATGACCCTGGCCTGGCTTGACTACGATTCTGGAATCCCCTTTGTTATATATACTGGTTGGTTGTCACTGTTATTCGGTTTTCTCACTCTGTTTGGTATTGGTGGTGTATTCACATTATATGCATTTTATCTTAATAAAATAACTTGCTTTCACCTACTTATGTTTGGTTTACTCTGTCGCAGTCACACAGTTCTGGTCACATCCGGTTTATGACACCAGCCTTCAGAATCCCCATTTCCAGTTAGTCACAAATGGACGACTCCACCTTTGCGACTTTGTGGGTTCTGACGGCCGAATCACCCCCTCTGTAGGGGTGTCTGCCATGGATCCTCAGCTGGATTTCTGGAGTGGTTTCCAGCTATGCAACTTCTTGCGCGGGTGTTTACGGACACTGGGAGCTTCTCGCCAACTCATAGAATTGGAACACCTGTGTTGTCAGGGGGAACCAGTCCGCCATGGCCTCTCAATAATATATGCCTCTTTGACTGGACCGGCAGATGGATATATTACATACTTCCTAACCAAATGGAAGTCAGACTTAGGCACCCAGTTTACTGACTCTCAGAAAGAGAAGATCCTTCATTTCTCCCAGAAATCCTCTATAGCCAGGAGGATCCAGGAGACATGTTACAAGATCTTGACCAGATGGTTCAGAGTGCCTACCACTTTACACCGTTTCCTCCCACTAGACATGTGCATTTCATTTCGTTCCGAATCGAAATTCGGACGAATTTTCATTATTCAGACATTTGGATGCATCCGAATTACCGAATGACAATGCTAAGGAATTCAAACGAAATTCGAATCAAATTCGAAAAATTAGATTTTGCGACCCGAATTTGGGGCCATGTATCTCGGGGCCACTTATAGCTAGGTATGCAAACACAGTAGAAATAGCACTACAACATATCAAAATTTGGGGTTTCTAGCACCAAGTGACCCCGAGTTACGGGGCCCCAAAGTCGGGTCACAAAATGTCATTCTCTGCTGCAGAAAAGTGCTTGATATTTTGCGACCCGACTTTGGGGCCCCATAACTCGGGTTCACTTGGAGCTAGAAATCGCATATTTGGATATGTTGTAGTGCTATTTCTACTATGTTTGCATACCAAATTTGGGGTTCCTAGATATAAGCCCTGAGATACATGGCCCCAAATTTGGGTTGCAAAATGTAATTTTCTTCTGCAGAAAAGTAATATAAATGAAATAAGATGTGTGTGTTTTTTTGCACTGGTACACTGCAAGTATGAGAAGTTGATGTGACAGATGTATACAAGTAAGTAACTAACCATCTTCCAAAATTTCTAATTCAAATAAAAAAGATTAGAAAAAAATATAATTTAATAGAATAAAATAGAAAGAATATACAACCATCTTCTGAAATTCAAATTTCAAATAGAATAAATTTGAATTTCGAATAGTATGAATTCAAAATATTTAATTAATTAATTTTAAATTTGGATAGAAAAGATTATAATAAAATGGAAAATAGACTAGAAAAATGATAGAACAGAATAGAATATATTATATTTTATTCTGTTCTGTTCTATTGTTTTTCTAGTCTATTCTTTTATATTCTATTAAAATCTTTTCTATTAAAATCTAAATCATTATATACTAAATTCAAATTTCGGAAGATGGTTATATATATATATATATATATATATATATATATATATATATATATATATATATATAAAACCATCTTCCGAAATTTGAATTTGTTATATATATATATATATATATATATATATATACCGTATATACTCGAGTATAGGCCGACCCGAATATAAGCCGAGGCCCCCAATTTACCCCCAAAAAAACTGGCAAACTTATTGACTCGTTTATAAGCCGAGGGTGAGACATGCCTGTCCATCCCTGTGTGTGTGTCCGTCCATCCCTGTGTGTCCGTCCATCCCTGTGTGTCCGTCCATCCCTGTGTGTCCGTCCATCCATCCCTGTGTGTGTGTGTGTCCATCCATCCATCCATCCCTGTGTGTGTGTGTCTCCATCCATCCATCCATCCATCCCTGTGTGTGTGTGTCTCCATCCATCCATCCATCCCTGTGTGTGTCTCCATCCATCCACCCATCCCTGTGTGTGTCTCCATCCATCCACCCATCCCTGTGTGTGTGTGTATCCATCCGCGTGTGTGTGTGTGTGTGTGTGTGTGTGTGTGTGTGTGTGTGTGTGTGTGTGTGTGTGTCCAGCCTACCTTTGTCCCGAGCCTCCGTCCCGTGCCTTGCCTCCTTGCCTCCGTTCCGTCCCGTGCCGTGCCGTGCCTTGCCGTCGTGTCGTGCCTTGCCTTGCCTCCGTCCCGTCCCGTGCCGTGCCGTGCCTTGCCTTGCCTTGCCTTGCCTCCGTCCCGTGCCCTCTTCGGCGGCCATTGTAAAATTCAAAAGCCGCGCCTCCTCCTTCGCCTGTGATAGGCGGAACACTGAATTTCCCAGCAGCCTGTGTTCCGCCTATCACTGACATCGTATCATCCTCGTCCGTAGTACGAGGATGATACGATGTCCGTGATAGGCGGAACACAGGCTGCTGGGAAATTCAGTGTTCCGCCTATCACAGGCGAAGGCGGAGCCGGAGGCGCGGCTTTTGAATTGTAGAATGGCCGCTGTCTGTCTGCTCGACACGCTGATCGAGCGGGCAGACAGCGATGACTCGAGTATAAGCCGAGGGGGGCACTTTCAGCCTCAAAAAAGAGGCTGAAAATCTCGGCTTATACTCGAGTATATACGGTATATATATTTCCGACATTTGAATTTCGTATAGAATGAATTCGAATTTGAATAGAAAAGATAAGAATAGAAATAGAGAATAGACTAGAACAATAGAACAGAATAGAATATAGATACTATCTATTTCATTTTTAATTTGTTTGCAGATTACCATTTGTTTTAATAAGATCTCCTGCAGACTATTAGCATCTATTTCATTTTTTTCATACTATTCAAAATTCAAATGTATTCTATTCAAATTTGAATTTAAGAAGATGGTTGTATTTTCTTTCTATTTTATTCATTAAATATTTTTTTTCTATTCTGTTCTAATCTTTTCGATTTGAATTAGAAATTTGGGAAGATGGTTAGTTACTTATACTTACTTATATATATCTGTCACATCAACTTTTCATACTTGCAGTGTACCAGTGCAAAAAAAACACACATCTTATTTCATTTATATTTATGGTATCAATGAAGTTGTCAGCATCCCTGATTGAAGAAGTCACAGATGTCGATCGCAAGGCAAGTGCATATGCTGTATGTCATTGTCCACTTACCAAAAGTTTTGTATTGTATTTATCCACGTGACCTGACACGAGTGCCACGTGACCGGCCACGAGTGCCACGTGACCGGCCACGAGTGCCACATGACCGGCCATGAGTGCCACGTGACCAAGTTGTATATTGTCCACTTGCCACGTCACCTGCCACCAAGCGACTCCAGATATGGGCAATATGAAAGTACTTTTCTGCAGCAGAGAATGACATTTTGCGACCCGAATTTGGGGCCACATATCTCGGGGTCACTTATAGCTAGAAACACCAAATTTGGTATGCAAACACAATAGAACTAGCACTACAGCATATACAAATTTGGGGTTTCTAGCCCCAAGTGACCCCGAGATACGTGGCCCCAAAGTCGGGTCACAAAATGTCAAGCACTTATTCATTAAATAATTTTTTTTCTATTCTGTTCTAATCTTTTCGATTTGAATTAGAAATTTGGGAAGATGGTTAGTTACTTATACTTACTTATATATATCTGTCACATCAACTTTTTATACTTGCAGTGTACCAGTGCAAAAAAAACACACACATCTTATTTCATTTATATTTATGTTATCAATGAAATTGTCAGCATCCCTGATTGAAGAAGTCACAGATGTCGATCGCAAGGCAAGTGCATATGCTGTATGTCATTGTCCACTTACCAAAAGTTTTGTATTGTATTTATCCACTTGCCACGTCACCTGCCACAAGTTGTGTATTGTCCACTTGCCACGTCACCTGCCACAAGTTGTGTATTGTCCACTTGCCATGTCACCTGCCACAAGTTGTGTATTGTCCACTTGCCACAACACCTGCCATGAGTGCCACGTGACTGGCCACGAGTGCCACGTGACCTGACACAAGTGCCACTTGACCAGCCACGAGTGCCACCTGACCTGACATGAGTGCCACGTGGCTGGCCACGAGTGCCATGTGGCCGGCCACGAGTGCCACGTGACCTGACACGAGTGCGACGTGACCGGCCATGAGTGCCACGTGACCAAGTTGTATATTGTCCACTTGCCACGTCACCTGCCACCAAGCGACCCCAGATATGGGCAATATGAAAGTACTTTTCTGCAGCAGAGAATTACATTTTGCGACCCGAATTTGGGGCCACATATCTCGGGGTCACTTATAGCTAGAAACACCAAATTTGGTATGCAAACACAATAGAACTAGCACTACCAACATATCCAAATTTGGGGTTTCTAGCACCAAGTGACCCTGAGAGACATGGCCCTAAATTCGGGTCGCAAAATATTTTCGAATCCGGTTGAAATAGTTTCGAATGCTGTTGAAATAATTTCGAATCATGTTGAAATCATTTCGAATTCGGTAGAAATATTTTCGAATTTGGTTGAAATATTTTCGAATGTGACCAATTTTTTCTAATTCGGCAGAAAACTAAACTAAATACGAGAACGAATTTAACGAATTTAACGAATTTAACGAATATAACTAAACAAAATTAATTAACGAATTAAAACGAAACTAAACTAAACAAATTTTTTCCTTTTGCACATGTCTACCTCCCATATGTCCCCAGTGTATGCTGGCGATGCGGAAATGCTGAAGGGACGATGCTGCATATTTTCTGGGATTGTCCCAAACTTGCCCCCTTTTGGCATGAGGTGAGCTGTACAGTCAAGCGCCTGACCAATGTTGACCTGGAAGGGAACCCGGTGGCCTGTCTGCTTCATCTTTCAGAAAGACCAATCAAGAAATATAAGGCCTCCCTCACAATCCAGCAGCTGAATGCGGCCAAGGCATGCATTTCCCTTTGCTGGAGATCAGAACCCCCCCATCAAAATCTCTGTGGTTCTCTAAGGTGAATGAATTGAGAGACATGGAGGATCTCACCACTATTTTGCATAACCAGCAGGAGACCTACCGAGAGACCTGGCGACCCAGGAACCACTTCGTGTACACTGACGCATATCTACAGGAGGTGGCACAAACGTGCTAACCTTCCCAGATCCAACTCTACTCTCTGGGCGAGAGGCCCTCTCTGCTTTTCTCCATTTCTTCCCCCTACACCCAGCTTTCCCTGTTCTGGGGACATCTACTTCCAACAGCACCTCCCCCTCTGGTTGTTCCCCTTCTCCTACTCCTCCTTTTTTTTTTTTTTTTTGAGATCAGGTGATGGGATATGCTTTTCAGATATGATGTATATCCCTGTCTATAGTTTGCTTTTACATTGCCACATGACTGGGCTTATTAGGCCTAAGGGAAGTACTACCTCCCGTTAAGCTAATTGAAAAGCTCCAATCTAAGTTGCTTCATTCTATTATATATTTTATTTTACTGTTTCATGCATTAAAGCATATATGCCTTGGTCCTTTATATAAATGTATGATGGACATCCTAGCGTGATACACTGAGCACTATCCTCACAAACTTGGCCTTTGAGTACCTATTTGTTATCTGAGATACTGTAAACACTGTTTACTTTGGCTGTTAGATGCAACTTTCTCTGGCAAATAAAGGAGTTACTAAAAAAAAAAACGGATGCAGCTAAGGGCTCCATAACCAGTGCAAATAACAGTGGCAACAGCAGACAACCCTTTCGGGTGCCCCTGCCAAGAGGAAATGTTGAAGAGATACTCCCAGCCTCCCGGATGGCTGCCACTGGATAATTATACAATAATTTAACCCAGGAGCTAAATACCGGGCCAAAACCAAATCTGGAGCGGACAGTCCAGAGAAATGACCATTCCACACTGTCAAAGACCTTAGCTGCATCCAAAAGACAGTAGAGCCCTATTACCCACATTGTCAGCTTTGGCCTGTACTTTGATGAAGATTAACAGCCGTGGACTTTTGGGGCATAAAACCAGATTGATACGGGTGTATACTTGTAGAAATAACCTTATTTAAGTGCAGGGCTAGTACCTTTGCCAAGATTTTTATCTCACTTTGAAGCAGGGAGATTGGCCTATAAGATCCTGGGTCCGTGGAATCTTTGCCAGATTTTAAAAGAATAATGATATTAGCCTTTGTCAGAGAGTATGGTAAAGTTGCTTGCTGCTTAGCATAACTGAGTACTGTTAACAACATTGGTAATATCTTCTCACCATAGTTTTTGAACACCTCCACTGGCAACCCATCATGAGCCAGCACCCTACAGTTGGGGAATGCAGCAGTTATCCCTTGCTGCTCCTTCAGCGTTATTAGAGAATCAAGCATTTTTTTTAATTTGAGCAGACCGTTCTGGTACGTGGATACTGTTTATATTGGTATAAAGAGGAGTCGAAAGAGACAAGTTCCACAATTATAGAGTCAGGAGCAATAACCAATCTGCCGTTTCCCAACCTCAGGGGTGCCAGAAGAAACACCAGGCTGTTGAGCCCTAGCAATCTTGGCCAGTAGCCTCCCCGTCTGTTCACCTTCTTCATAAAGAAGGGCGGCACAGTGGTGATAGGGCGGCACAGTGGTGTAGTGGTTAGCACTCTCGCCTAGCAGTAAAAAGGGTCGCTGGTTCAAATCCCAACCACAACACTACCTGCCTGGAGTTTGCATGTTCTCCCTGTGCCTGCATGGGTTTCCTCCGGGTACTTCGGATTCCTCCCACACTCCAAAGACATGCAGGTAGTTTAATTGGCTTCTGTCCAAAATTGGCCCTAGTATATGAATGGGGACCTTGGATTGTGGGCTCCTTGAGGGTAGGGACCAATGTGAGTGTGCAATGTAGAATGTACAGGGATAGGGACAATTGTAGACACTCACTCAGGTTGAACTGGATGGACTGGTGTCTTTATTCAACCTTAGTAACTATGTAACTATGTATAAAAAGCCAGCTTGGAGGAGAAACATTTCCTATCTGCCGAGGATGTCACAGGGTGGTCCAATACAGCCTGGGCAGATAGCCAAGACGCTCTAGTAGAGTCTGTGGAATTAGTTATATATGCTTGTACATCTTTTAACATTGTTAATTTGAGTTAAAAAAAAATACTCCTCGTAGAAATACTTTAAAAGCATCCTAGCTCTGCAGTAGATATGCTTGGACCTTGTGGGCTGCAAGGAAATCTGCTATAGAGTGATTTACAATTTTATTGGAAGGAAAATAAGATTTAGAGAAGCACAAAAATTGTTTCTCTTTGGGGTTTCTAGTATGCCAAAATCAATCCAGCCTACCTTTTGTATAAATTTGTGAGGAACAGTACCTTTATCGGGGAGCCTGTAGTAGGAGGATGCTTATTCAGGTGAGGGTGGAGGTAACAATTAAAATCACCTATCAGTAAGGGGGTATGTCTGGTTTGTCCAGCAGGTATGCCAATACAATCTGTAACACTTTCCTAGAAAATGGTGGTTGTACAGTAAACATCTGACATTGCAAAAAAAATAATCTGCCCTCCCCGTCCACAAGGACATCAATTTAATGAAACACAAATGAGCGGTGTATCAACAACCCCCCTAGTTTAGGAAGAGTGAGTGAAATGATAGGACCAACCTGCCCATGCATATTGAAAACAGGACAAAGTAAGTGTCTTTAGTAAGGTGCATTTCTTGAAGTCCATACATGTTTGGATGATGCTAGTAGTGACCACAAACCTCTTCTGCGGGTCACTGTGGCCTTGCACATTTCATGGAATAATTGGTACACCTGTCCTGCAACTATTGTAGAACCTGTAAGCAGACCAGGTCAGAAATGGCTGTTTGCCAGGGTGAAATATGAAAGTATAGGGTATAATGAGTGTGACGGAACCGATCCCACACTCCGATTGAGTGCTTCCATCAGTATACCGCTTCTTAAGTCTGAATATAGAGATCAGATATTCCAACCGCTCACAAGCACAAAACAAGACGACACTTGCTTAGTGCTAACATGGACTCATTTATTAGAACCAAAATGCCAAGTATTTATAATACAGTAGAAGACTAAAACCTAACCTAATTAGCATAAGCTAATTATCTAAATCAACACTCAGGTTAGTTGACTGAGAGATAAGACTTTTCGGCTCCTAGCTCACTAACAATTCAATAAACATTACCATAAACATAAACACAGGGTTAATTAGAACAAACAACAATGTGTGAATACTCAATACTCAGACTAGACTCATTTACACAACATACAGGTGGCTGGAGTTCATGACATTAGCATCTAACAGTTTGTGTCCCAACAGCATGAGACAACACACATTATGTATACATATATACAGCATTGAATCTGACTAGCACAGATTATAGTGGGGTTCTCATTCACCCTTTGCCCCTTAAAATCCAGGGCCCATAATCCGTCAGCAAGAGGCTTGCATTCAGTCCTCTCTACAACCCTGTGTCCCGGCTAGGTCTGTCCCATATCTCCCCTTTCGGCAGGAGACTAACATAGGAGGAGACCCCAGACGGGTTGACTCCGAAGTTAGTCAGGGGTTCCAGTCCTCTAATGCTAGTATCCACACAGTACCCCAGATAAAGTGTCCCAAACAGAGAATTACTTACCCAGTCAACCTCTGCCTCTTTCGGAGAACACGCCCACTGCTGGGGAGAGGCCTGGACTGGCCCTTCTCCCTGGAGTCCTTTCAGATGCTGGAGAGAAGACGGGGTGACTGGGCTCACTCCGCAATGCTGTTGGGGATCTGGGCCGACCGCCCAGCATCCCTGGGGTATAAAAGTGGGGACTGAAGTCCCATCCACTTTTGGTAGGTGAAAATCCCCCAGTTCTTGCAAAGCAAGGCTGACATCCTCCTGTATCAGTGCCGCACCATGGTGTGTCAGTGGAGACCAAAGCTCCAGACCCCGATATCAGCTCAAGCTGCAGTTGTGTGTAGGGGCCAGTAGCATTCTGCCCTGTTAGCAGCTCAGCTGAGGGCCCCACATCATCCACTCTGGCTAACAGTTGGGGAGTGACCGTCATCTTCTCACCATGGGCCCCTAGAACTACTGTAGGTGTGGGGCAGAGGTCTTGGACCCTCTGTCCGGTGGCCAGCACTTCAGCTGGAGGAGTCTCTTGTAATGCCACAGTTACCGGTGCTGGGCAGAGGTTGGTAGCATTCTGACCTGTTGCCAGCACTTCTGCTGGGGACTCCACATCCACCGCTCAGGTTAAATGTTGTGGCATGAGGCTGGCTTCCTCCACTCCCAAATGGTGTAACTGCCATGGGGAAGGTGAGCCGACTGATTCCTTTTCCGTTCCTTCATCTGGCTGCTGGGATGACATTTCTCTATCATTGTCTTCCAGGTGCACGGATCTTTGCTGGAGAGGAAAGACTGCTTCCTCCACCCTGGCCAACTGTTGGGGAGGGACGACGAACACATCCTCTCCCTTCTCCCCCTGTATCCTGATCTGCTGCTGGGAAGTGACCACCACCTTGTCACCCTGAACCTCCGGAACTGCCACAGATGTGGGGCAGAGGCCTTGGACCCTCTGTCCGGTGACCAGCGCCTCAGCTGGGGAAGTTCCTTGTAATTCCAGAGATACTGCTGTTGGTGCTGGGCAGAGCACAGTAAAGTTTGGCCCTAATACCAGCTCTTCTGCTGGAGGCTCATCCGGTTCTTCTTCCTCAGCAGAAAAGTCTATCAAATCCCCTGTCTCTGCAACTGGTGTCTAGGGATAGAGTTTCACCATCTCCTGTCCGTGGAACCCAGAAGATGCTATCGGTGCTGAGCAGAGGTTAGCAGAGTTCTGCCCTGTTGTCAGCACTTCAGCTTTGGGGATGGCAATCTCCAGATTTTCCACTGCCGGTTCTCCGGCATGCTGCTGTACAGGCACATCCCTCCATCCAAGATCATCCCATGCAGAAACAGGATCATCAAGGTCAGTCAGCACTTGCTGCATCCGCCATAAGACCTCCACGTCCATAGTTGCGGGGGCAGGTTGGCAAAGCACACTGTTACTCTGCCACATTGACGACTCTTCAGCCAGGATTTCAGAGTTGTCCACTGGTATTTCCTTATAGTCCCAGGCAAAGGGAGACCAGCCGTGGCACTGAGCAGAGTCTAGCAGCCGTCTGTAGGTGATCTCCAGCTCCCATTTCTGATCGGCCAGAAACTCCAAATCTTCCAGTTCCCAGGGCACTTCCGAGAAGTTCAGTATCTCTTTTCTGTAATCCATGATTTCGTCCAACCGCCACTCCAAATCACTCCCAAAGTTAGAGTCCCCTGTCAGCTTCACATACAACAGTCCCAGGCCACCGTAGCCAAAGCCTTCCATTGGGCTGTCATCCGCTATCCAGGGATATGCTTGGGATACATGCCACTGGAGGGCTCTGTAACTCTCATCCAGCTTCATCTCTGCCCAGACCAGCCTGCTTAATTCAGCTGTCTGCTCCTTGTGCAGTTTTTCTCCTAAAAACAGCACCCACAATCCATACTGTGACCAGTACCTTTCCTGGTTGGAGGGGAGAACTTTTCCCTGGTGGCACTGCTCATGGGCTAGCTCTTCCTTCCAGAGTCCGCAGTGAATAGACTCAAACCATCCCAGCAGGACCTGCTCTGATACTGGTCCTCTGTGCTGTAGCTGCATCTCTCGAAACCTCCTTCTGAATTCCTTTTGCATGGCAGCTGGTATCTGTACCTCTGGATCTAGGTGGAGGTTTGGACGTTCCAGACTGCAGGAAGTATCCCACTGCTTGCCAACAATGTTACGGAACCAATCCCACACTCCGATTGAGTGCTTCCGTCAGTATACCGCTTCCTAAGTCTGAATATAGAGATCAGATATTCCAACCGCTCACAAGCACAAAACAAGACGGCACTTGCTTAGTGCTAACATGGACTCATTTATTAAAACCAAAATGCCAAGTATTTATAATACAGTAGAAGACTAAAACCTAACCTAATTAGCATGAGCTAATTATCTAAATCAACACTCAGACTAGTTGACTGAGAGATAAGGCTTTTCGGCTCCTAGCTCACTAACAATTCAATAAACATTACCATAAACATAAACACAGGGTTAATTAGAACAAACAACAATGTGTGAATACTCAATACTCAGACTAGACTCATTTACACAACATACAGGTGGCTGGAGTTCATGACATTAGCATCCAACAGTTTGTGTCCCAACAGCATGAGACAACACACATTATATATACATATATACAGCATTGAATCTGACTAGCACAGATTATAGTGGGGTTCTCATTCACCCTTTGCCCCTTAAAATCCAGGGCCCATAATCCGTCGACAAGAGGCTCGCATTCAGTCCTCTCAAAAAGCTTATGTCCCGGCTAGGTCTGTCACACTGAGACTGGTGATACATGGGAGAAGGTGTTATATTCCAAACTCAGCAGGTGGATTTCTCCATCTAGACTTTGTAAAGTGGAGACTAGCCACTTGTTAGAAAAAAGACCATCTTGAAATTTCATAAAAGGGTTGCTCACTATTCGAGCTGTTCCATGGGGAAAGTAGGATCCCTTGAGTGGAAAAGCAATAAGAAAGGGTAACACTTTCTTCCCAGCTCACGCATTTTAACTGGTAGGCAATCACAGAAGAGGAAATGCAATGCCTGGTAGGGTATAGTAACTGGAATAGTAACCTGGATGTTAAATCTCTCCTTCTCAGTTGGCAGCAGCTGCATCTGGGCATCAAGAGAGATCTACTTAATGTGCATCAACCAAAACAGAAGCTACGGCAGCTGAATCAAGTGAGCCCGGCCGGCAGATATAATGAAGAGTTGTACCAGGTACAGCATGGTGTATGTTGCTTAAAGGCATTGCAGCAGTTCTTTGACTTCAGTAAACTTTGCCCTGCTTCTTTGGACATTGGCCGAAAAATCTGGGGGGAATGAGGATCTGACCCCATTGTATTGAATGTTGCAACGTTTTTTCGCCAATCGTAAAACCACCTCCCTGTCACAATAATTGAGCAGACACGTCAGCATAGGCCTGGGAGGATTGTCCGGTGTTAATGGCCTGGTAGGGGTGTGGTGGGCTCCATCCACTGAAAAATGAGGCGTGAAGGCCTCCATAGGGTACTATAGAAAACCTGAAAGAATTTGCGAGGAAGGACCACATAGAATTTATAAAACTTGAGTAATTTTTGGAGGTGAATACATGACCATATCTATTACATTAGAAAAAATATCCTTTATACACTGATAGGGAGACATGTGGCTCTAAAACACAACCATGACACTTCGATGGTTCAATTTACCATTGTTGAAAAAGTCCTTGAAGACCCAAGAGGGCGTAATTTTACAGGAAACGACTTCAGCGTGAGGCCAGGTGGATATACATTTTGAATGCTTTCCCCACCCGGCCTGAATGACGCTTTAAGTTTCAAGCCCTTTTTATGAACCATATTTGTCTTTGATTCCAATTTTGTTTTTAGGCTCCAGTCTGTCATAGGGAAGGGCCATCTTTAATGAAAATGGTCATTAAATGGCTAGTGTTTTGTTTGATAGCTATATGTTGTAAATCTGTAATGCACATCGCCTGCTATTCACCTGGGATACAGACAATTATAGACATACACATCAATGTATGTGTGTGGTGGACATGGGACAGACATACACATTTTTATGTAGAGAAAGGATCCCTGGAATGGTTGTCACATTGGGAGCGGGGTAGTATTACTTATTCTGCCCTGTTTCCCCTTGGTGGTAGAGTTGAGGTGGTGAAGCCTGGGATTCAGCTTCCCTTTTGCACTTATACCTAACTGTTTTAGGACTATGCTAGGCTGTGGGCTGGCTTTAGGATGCTGTCTCTTGTGTATGTTTAACCACTTGACCACTGGGCACTTAAGCACCCTTAATAACCAGACCAATTTTCAGCTTTCGGTGCTCTCACATTTTAAATGACAATTACTCAGTCATGCAACACTGTACCCATATGAAATTTTGTCCTTTTTTCCCACAAATAGAGCTTTCTTTTGGTGGTATTTAATCACCGCTGGGTTTTTAATTTTTTGTGCTATAAAAGAAAAAAGACCGAAAATTCTGTAAAGGAATTTTACTTTGTTTCTGTTATAAAATTTAGCAGATTAGTAATTTTTCTTCATAAATTTTGGCCAAAATTTATACTACTACATATCTTTGGTAAAAATAAGTACAAATTGGTGGATATTATTTGGTCTTTGTGAAAGTTATAGAGTCCACAAGCTATGGTGCCAATATCTGAAAATTGATCACACCTGAAGTACTGACAGTTTATCTCATTTCTTGAGAACCTAACATGCCAGAAAAGTACAAATACCCCCCAAATGACCCCTTTTTTGGAAATAAGACATTCCAAGGTATTTAGTAAGCGGCATGATGAGTTTTTTGAAGTTGTCATTTTTTTCCCGCAATTCTTTGCAAAATCAAGATATTTTTTTTCCTTTTTTTTTTTCACAAAATTATCATATTATCAGGTTATTTCTCACACACAGCATATGCATACCACAAATGACACCCCAAAACACATTCTGCTATTACTCCCGAGTATGGCGATACCACATGTGTGAGACTTTTACACAGCGTGGCCACGTACAGAGGCCCAACATGCAGGGAGCACCATCAGGCGTTCTGGAGCACCCAGGCCAATTCTGACATTTCTCTCCTACATGTAAAAATCATCATTTATTTGCTAGAAAATTACATAGAACCCCAAAACATTATCTATGTTTTTTTAGCAAAGACCCTAGAGAATACAATGGTGGTTGTTACAACTTTTTATCTCGCATGGTATTTGCGCAGCAATTTTTCAAACGCATTTTTTGGGGAAAAAAAAGTTTTGTGCTTTAAAAAAAACAAAACAGTAAAGTTAGCCCAATGTTTTTGCATAATGTGAAAGATGAAGTTACGCAAAGTAAATAGATACCTAACATGTCACCCTTCAAAATTGCACATGCTCGTGGAATGGCGCCAAACATCGCTACTTAAAAATCCCCATAGGCGACGCTTTAAATTTTTTTACTGGTTACATGTTTTGAGTTACAAAGAAAGTCTAGGGCCCAAAATTATTGCTCTCACTCTAACGTTCGCAGCGATACCTCACAAGTGCAGTTTGAACACCGTTTTCATATGTGGGTGGGACTTAGGTATGTGTTCGCTTCTGCATGCAAGCACATGGGGACAGGGGCACTTTAAATTTTCTTTTTTTTTTATTGTTCATTTTACTTTATTTATTTTAGTTTGACACTTTTTTCCCCAAAAATACATTTTTTGATCACTTTTATTCCTATTAAACATCCTTTGTAATAGGAATATGGCATGACAGGTCCTCTTTACAGTGAGATATAGGGTCAATAAGACCCCACATCTCACCTCTAGGCTGGGAAGCCTGAATAAAAAAAAAGAAAAAAAAAAAAGATTCTGGCTTTGATCGTATTTGTGAGTCGGTAGAAGCACCGGAGGGCAGCGGGGGGGGGGGGGGAGTCCCCTCTCGCCTCCTATAAGAATGATAAAGCATTGGAACAGCCGCTATGATCATTCTTATGGTGTAGGGAATCGCTGTCTGAAAAAGATGATATCTGAATGATGCCTGTAGCTACAGGCATCATTCAGATATCCCCACACAAAGTCAAGGACGTCAAATGACGGCCGGCGGGCGGGAAGTGGTTTAAATGTATTTTTTTTTAACACAAAGTTGTCCATTTATACAATATTTCTAACACATAGCATGTACATACCAAAAATGACACCCCAAAATAGATTCTCCTACTCCTCCTGAGTACGGCGATAACACGTGTTTGAGACTTCCACAGCCTGGCAACATACAGAGTCTGAGTACAGCCAAGCATGGCCGAGCATGGCCGAGCATGGGTATCACTGAGTATGGCTGGGTATGGCAATTTATGGCAGAGTATTGGCAGGGTATTGAGGGATATTGCAGATTATTGCTGGGTATTGCAGAGTATTGGCAGGGCATTGCTGGGTATTGCAGAGTATTGGCAGGGCATTTCTGCGTATTGCAGAGTATTGGCAGGGTGTTGCTGGGTATTGCAGAGTATTGGCAGGGTATTGCAGAGTATTGGCAGGGCATTGCTGGATATTGCAGAGTATTGGCAGGGAAATGCAGGGTTAATTGTTGGTGAGCAGCACTGTGGGCACTGCAGATCCAGCCCACAGTGCTGCTGAAACTGATCTCTCCCCTCTCACTGTACCGATCAGTACAGAAAGGGGAGGGAGGATCCGGCATCATAACATGACGCCGGTTTGTTTACAAGTGATCGCTCCGTCATTTGACGGAGTGATCACATGGTAAACGGCCGCCATGATCCGTGATGCGCCGGGTCCAGTCACGGATGCTCTCGAGTGCGCGCCCCAGGGGCACGTGAGAGCGGAATTCTGGGAGAAAGTTGTAGTACGTCCTCCCAGAGTTAAGCAACCGCCCTGTAGCCGTTATTCGGCTATGGGACGGTTGTTAAGTGGTTAATTGCATGTGTTTTTTTTTAAAATATCTGTTTATTTATAAGTAGAGTGAAAAACAGAGAAAACACGCATTCCATTTACAGATCAAGATTGACAGCTTTGATGTCTGAATGAAAATACATTGATTCTTTGTCATAAAGAAGAACAAAAGTTGTGTGGAAATTAATGAGGAAGGAAGAAATAACATGAGAAGAATAGGGTGGAGAAGGTGGGGGGATGAGAGAAGGTGAAGATAAGTGGGGGAAAGAAGGGGGGGGGGGATAGAATGATGGGTAGGATGCCAAAACCAGGTGGATTATAACTTCAATCATACAAAATAACCGGAAGGGATACATTGGAATAAAATGCACGTGTTAAATGAATGAATGAATGAATGAAATACTTATATAGCGCACAATGCGAACTGAATCGCCTCTAGGCGAATTAAAGAAGTCTATCACAAAGTTAATCAACAGGAGGATCAGGTATAAGCTCTTAAGCTCTTTAAAGGGAGAAGTTGACTTAAATTCGAAACAGTGGTCCCATATTTTGGTATGGTGGGTGATGGTGTATATATATATATATATATATATATATATATATATATATATATACAGTAAGTGAGCTCCTCTAGGAGGCAAATCTCATCTACCTTATGCAGCCATTGCCTCAGGGAAGGTATTAGTGGTTAACTCCATAAAGCAAGTCTGAGAGACTTTGCTGTGTTCAATAAATGAGGGGCAAGGGACCTTTTGAGCTGGTTCAAGGGTAGCATGAAATTGTACTTTTCAGGGATCAAAGGAAAGGGTGACATCCAGTTTCTGGCTTATGAGTTTAAGTATTTCCAAAAAGGATGGACTTGTGGGCAGTCCAGCCAGATATGAGCATGAGAAGCTAGGTTTTCACAATTCCTCCAACCCAACAGGATGTGTGTAATACCATCTGGCAAGAAGTTTGTAGTTGGTGTCCACCATTTTGGATGAAATTGAAGATGTATGAGAAAGTTGCAATATTTACCCTTTTGCTTTATCCTCGAGATGAGAATGGAGGTCAGCTTTCCATTTAGCAAGGTAGTCTGAGTAAGGAGGGTCTTGTAGAGAGATGAGAGCCTTAAAGGCCTGCGAGATGCAGTACAGCAGAGGGTCCTTGGAGTGGAGCAAAGATTCCACAGGATTTAAGTCTTGCAGATTACGTAGTGTTACGTGGGAGAGACTGGAGAAATTGGGTTAGCTGGGCATATGTCCATCTGTCCATGAAAGCGATCGATTTTGATTTCAAAATAGACTGAGAGGTTAAGATGCATGATTGTGGAGGACATGATGTAGTAGTGAAGGACCATCTGGGATCCATTGTTTAAAGCTGGTGTCTATGGAGCCTAGTAGAAAGTGGTTGTGGTTTAGAAATTCTCTCCAACCAATTGCAAAGGGAAAAAAAAAAAACAGACGCAACTTCAGTATTTATGTTTTTGCCGTATTTAATAAAAATGGGGCAATGGCTCCTCTATATTTTTTCCTTGATTCATCTATAGCGTGAAACAAACATTTCCAGTGTTCTTGCCTGACCTCAACTTTACTTATCTTCTGAGTTAAATGCAGCACTTCCATCCAATATGATTGAATCAAAGGACAGAACCCCTAAATGTGAGCAGGTGTTCCCTCACCCCCAAACAACTTTACTTATCTTCTGAGTTAAATGCAGCACTTCCATCCAATATGATTGAATCAAAGGACAGAACCCCTAAATGTGTGCAGGTGTTCCCTCACCCCCAAAACAGCCCCAGAATTAGCTACAGATGAATCAAGGAAAAATTATAGAGGAGCCATTATCCAATTTTTCATTAAATACAGCAAAAGCATTAATACTGAAGTTCTGGAAATCAAAGAAAACACTAACAATGAAAAATGGGGCATTTTCTACCCCCATTGGCTATTGTCTGGTCCCCCTAAGGCCTGAAGGACAGTAAACTGGCCTTTTGTTTAGAAAGTGTGGAGACCACTGATTTAGCTGATAAAGTTAGTTTAGAGAGACTGGGTCATACCAAGAGGCTGTAACAATGCTTGAGACATAATAATCCTCCTCCAGATACTAAGACAGTACACAAAGCTCTAATGCCGCATACACACGATAGGATTATCCGGCGGACCAGAGTCCACTGGACAATTCGCCCGTGTGTGGGCTCCAGCGGACTTTTTCTTCCCAAAAGTCGCGGACTTAGAAAGAAGTTTTGACTCAAAATTGTCCGCCGGACTCGGCAGTCTGGCAGACAATCCGCCCGTCTGTGTGCTAGTCCGCTGGACTTTTGAAATGAACGGACTTGCCCACACACGGAGAAAAGTCTGTTCATTTTGAACACGGCTCCAGGTAGACGGAACTAGTGAAGGAAGTGAATGTCACCGCCTCCATTGGCGAGATTGACACCTCGCTAGCCCCGTCACCTGGTATGGATTGAAAGGGGAAGCGCTATGCCGAAAAAACGGCATGGGGGTCCCCCCCAAAGTCCATAGCAGACCCTTATCCGAGCACGCAGCCTGGTGAGCGAGCGCCCCCCCCCCCCCTCCTGAGCCGTGCCAGGCCGCATACCCTCAACATGGGACAAGACCCCCGAAGAGCGGGACAAGACCCTGAAGTCGGAAGAAGACCCCCGGCAGCAGAGGCGACGAAGGAGAAAGCCGGGCTCCTCCGCTAGTAAAAGAGTTCTAGACCTGGATAGTTGTCTTAAAACTCACACAGTATATTGATCTGAAAAGTGCCATATTGAAGAATCCAGTGCCTGATGGTCAGCCTGGAACAGCTGTTAGCTCCCCTTGTGAGAAAAGTAAACAAAAGCTTGACAGGGACATTGAGAAACTACAGTAGGCTTAAAAAATCTACAGGCAGGAGGCCATTGAATGATGTTGAAGATTTGATCAGTGTATAGCGCTGACTGAGCAGTGGGATCAAAAGTACCAACCAGCCAGCTGTCCTGTGACACATATAGACAACTGCTGTGGTGTAATCACAGCAGAGTCCTCTGGGCCAGGGTAAGAAAAAAAACATCCGGCCCGTCCCTATGCTCTGCAGCTAGAGACTGTAACTTCTCTATCCTCACAGCACTGTTAGTAGGGTTGCCACCTGTCTGGGATTCACCCTGACAATCCGGGTTTAGAATCATGTGTCTGGGTTTCAGTTCGCCTGAAACCCGGACACATGACTCAGACAGGAGTGTGGCTGACCCTGCTTGTGTCTAAGCTGTCCTGAGATCAGGGCTGCAGCCATAGCTTTCCTCTGTCTCCCCCAGCACTTTGAGCTCATACGCTCAGTGCACTCCAACACTGGCTGTCACGGAGGTGAGGCATCCATGTTGCTGGATGCTCTGACTAGCTGCAGATGGTGAAGGCAGAGCCTCCACATTGCCGGCTGCCTTATCGACAGCTGTCTGTACATGGCGCTGGGAGAGATGCAAGCCAAGATGGGATGGTCGGGGAAAGGAAATTTGAGAGATGTCTTATGAGGGTGTTAGGCATGACTGAATCTAGGGGGGAACTAGGGTGAGCTGCGCCCCTCCAGATTTCTTGCACCCACCCAAAGGCAAGGAATATCCTGTGTTTCCTTTCTAAAAAACAGGTTCTATCTACCACCCCTGACCACCACCGCACCCCCCCCCCCCCCCGCTGTCAGCGCTAGCTACATCCACGGGGTCACAGCCTCAAAGGTGTAAGAGCTAGCTACATACACAATAAACAGCTTTGATTGGTTAATAGGACTGCCCAGTGTCCTGGAAACCAATCCATGTACTTGCGCTGCTCCCAGCATTCAGAAGAGGATGATGGAATATCCTCCTACGAACCTGCTGCCAGTGCCCCACCTCCCAGCCTTCCCCTCAGCTGCCGGTGTCCTATCATATACTGCCCCCCATTGGATAGTGTCCACTATATACTGCGCATGCGCAGTACACAGCACACACAGATTCCGAAAATAGCCGAGGATGAACGGCGCCTGCGCCGTGAGTCCAGGTTCTATCCCCACCATCCAAGTGGACATAGAGTTGGAATATAAAAGAGCTGAGCGCAGTGAGGCCGAGCCTGAAGCTTGGTGAGCGCAGCGAGCCCGCGAGGGGCCCTCTAATTTTCCTAACCCTATGTCCGCTTGGATGGTGGGGCTACCACCTCCACTCACGGCGCAGGAGCCGTTCATCTTCTGAGATTTTCCGCAGCTTCGTCTGCTCCGTACTGCGCATGCGCAGTACGAAGCAGACACTATATGATGGCAGGAAACTATCTGCCAGAATACCGGCTGCATTGAGAATTTGAGCTATAATGCAAAGAAGGGAATTCTTCAGACCCTTATACAGTACATAATTTGGGTTGGCTCTGGGGCCCCTAATGTCCAGGTTGGAGACTTTGGGGACCCTGATGTAGGAAGAGGTGACTGGAAAACCTAATGCAAGGTGGGGGCGTCTGGGAACACTGATTAAAAAGGAGTGACTGTAGGGACCCTGATGTTGGGGGGCTATTCGAACCCTGATGTAAAGTGAAAGGTTCTAGGAACCCTGATTTAAGGAAAAGGTGTCTCTGGGGACCTGAATGAAAGCAAGAAGACTCTGGGGACCCTGATGTAAACGGGGAGACTCTGGGGACCCTGATGTAAAAGGGGGGTGACTCTGGGGACTCTGTTGTCAGGAGGGGGGTGGTCCTAATGGAAGAAGGGATGTCTGGGAACGCTGATGTAAAGTGTAGGGGTCTGGGTGCCCTGATGTAAGGTGGGGTGTGGGGGGGGGGTCTGGGAACCCTGATTTAAAAGCGGTGACTGTGGGACCTTGATGTTTGAGGGGGAGGTCTGGAACCCCTGATGCATAGAAGGGGGCTCAGAGGACCCTGATTTAGAAGGGGAGATTCTGGAGACCCCGATGTTGGGGGCGCTCTAAGAACCCTGATGTAAGGTGGGACGTTTTGGGAACCCTTATTTAAGTATTTAAGGAAAAATTGGGTCTGGGGACCCTGATAATGAAAAGGAAGGGGGCTTTGGGGACCCTTATGTAAAGGGGGGTGACCCTGGGGAGCCTTATGTAAAGGGGGGTGACCCTGGGGACCCTGATGTAAAAGGGGGGTGACCCTGGGGACCCTGATGTAAAAGGGGGGTAGCTCTGGGGGCCCTAAAGTAAAAAGGGGGGTGGCTCTGGGGGCCCTGATGTAAAAGAGGTGACTCTCGGGACCCTGATATAAAGGAGGGAACTCTAGGAACCCTGATGTAAAGAGGGGTTTCTGAGGATGTAAGGAGGAGGGGGGACCCTTATGTAAGGGGAGGGAATCTGGGGACCTGGATTGAAGTGAGTGACTCTGGGGAGCCTGATGTAAAGGGGGGCTCTGGGGACACTGACATAAAGGTGGTGACTCTAGGGTGTCTGATGGTAGGGGGACTCTGGTGACCATGATTTAAGGGTGGTGACTCTGGAGACCCTGATGTAAGATGGTGGCTATAGGGACTTTAGTGTAAGAATGGGGGCTTTCGGGACTCTGACGTATGTAGGAGGAAGCCTGGAGGCTCTGATGTTGGGAGGGGGAATCTAGGGTCTCAGAAGGAAAGGGAACAGTGGGTACTATGGGAACCCTGATGAAAGTGGGGATCCTGATGTAAGTGTGTCCAATAGGGATGAGCTGAACCCCCCCCCTGGTTCGGTTCGCACCAGAACTTTCGAACGGACCGAAAATTTGTGTGAACGTTAGAACCCCATTGAAGTCTATGGGACTCGAACGTTCGAAATAAAAAGTGCTAATTTTAATGGCTAATATGCAAGATATTGCCCTAAAAAGGGTTTGGGGACCTGGCTCCTGCCCCAGGGGACATGGGTCAATGCCTAAAATGTTTTTAAAAACTGCCGTTTTTTCGGGAGCACTGATTTTAATGACGATTAAAGTGAAAAAAAAAGTGAAATATTACTTTAAATATCGTGCCTGGGGGTGCCTGTGAAGTGACACGTGTTTCCTGTGTTTAGAACAGTCCCTGCACAAAATGACATTTAACAGAAAAAAAGTCATTTAAAACTGTTTGCGGTTTTAATGCAATATCTGGTTCCGGCAATATGGATGAAAATCATTGAGAAAAATGGCATAAGTAGCCCCCCCTGCCCATTACCAGCCCCTTTGGGTCTTGTGCAGATATTAAGGGGAACCCCATACCCATATTAAAAAAAGGAAAGGCGTGGGGCCCCCAGACACTATATACTCAGAACAGGAGTATACAGGCGGTGCAAAAAAGACAGGGACTGTGTAGGTTTGTTGTGTTAAGTAGAATCTGTTTGTAATTTTGAACTGGTACATTTTTAAAGTGTAGCTCCAGTAAAAAAATCTATTTTTAAGCTTTTTGGAAAACATAGGGAAGGGTTATCACCCCTGTATAATTTGTTTTGCCGTCCGTCTTTTTTCATCTCACTTCCTGTTGTCTCCTTCCGTTTGCAAGTAGGAGACGTTTGTAAGGTGGATGTTTGAAAGTAGGGGCCTGAATCTATAAAAGCAAATTTTCCTTTTCAATGGCTTCCTTCATTGCCCTATCTGGGAATTCATATCACCCCTAAGTATGACGGTTTGTATCAGGCTAATTTTCCTTCTCTTTTCCGCAAACTAGATGCATTGCTGTCCTCTTGGTCCCACTGCCCGATCTCCTGGTTTGGCAGAATTACTGCGGTCCGTATGACCTATCTCCCTAAGTTACTATATTTTTTTAGGGTTCTGCCCATCCCAATTGCCCCCCACATACTGCGAATCTATCAGCGTAAGCTTCTGAAATTTATATGGGGGCCCTCTCGCCCTCGAATTAACAAACAGACATTATACGCCAGACGGATTGAGGGGGGCATGTCGGTCCCTAATCTTCGGGCGTATTATCTGGCGGCGAATATAGCCCCAATCACTCGCCTCCACGATAACTACCAAATGCCACTGTGGGCCACTATTGACCTGGTTGACTCACACCCTACACCCATCTCGTCCATACCATGGCTTCCTCCAGCGAAGCGCCCGAAAGGGCTTGGACCGTGTATGGTCCATTCGCTACGCCTCTGGGACTCGATAAAATATTCAGCGAATCTTATATCCCCCCATTTGCCTTTACTACGTCTGGCGCACTGCCCAATGTTCCCCCCTAGTTGCGACAATACGGGTCAGTTTTCTTGGTGGGCGGATAGGGGCTTCACAGATGTTCATTCACTGCTTACCCCCGTGAAAATGATCTCCTTTGAAACGCTTCGTTCCTCCCATGACATTCCTTTGCGGGAACATTATAGTTACCTACAAATTAAGCACTTTTTCCAGCAACTCCTTCGGGCCCAGCCTACTCCATACACTCTGACCTCCTTTGAAAAAATATGCAGGGCTACTCCTCACTCCCCGGGGACCATATCCCTATTATACTCTTCTATCATTTCTATCAGCAAACCCCCCGTAAGCAAATATTATCTCCAATGGGAGAAGGACTTGGCGAGGCGGCTGGACCCGGAGGACTGGCAGACTATGACATTAACTCTCATGAAAAGTTCAAGGAATGTCCTTATTCTTGAAAATGCATATAAAGTTTTTTATAGGTGGTATTATACGCCCGACAGACTAGCGAGATTTATCCCCTCTTATTCTCCTCATTGTTTTAGGGGCTGCCCGATAACAGGGTCTATGGCACATATTTGGTGGACATGCCCAAAAGTTTGTAGACTCTGGGTTAGGGTCTACGCGCTGCTACGAAATATGTTTCATACCAATCTGAAAAGAGATCCATATGAAGCCCTGCTTTGTAAACCTATCCAAGTACTTCTTTGCTCAGAGCGCCAATTAGCCCAACATCTTTTTAATGCAACAAAATTGACCATTGTCCGCTCTTGGAAAACTCCTGTACTCAGTTTTGAAGCAGTTAAGAATCGCATGAATGACATCATGGTTAACGAGAAACTAACGTCTTTAACCTCTGACACACACAACAAATTTCTTAGAACCTGGAGTCCCTGGATATCTTGTAACCCGACCTCCAGGTTTGATAGTCGCTTGATGTCAATCTAAGGGCTCTGTGCGCGCCCCCCCCCCCCTCCCTTCGTGGAACGGACTCTCTCCCCTCTTTTTCTTTTGGTCTTTTCTACCCATCTTCTTTACTCTCCTTCTAACCTACTTCTTCTTTTCTCTTGTCTATATGTGCTTTCCTTCCTTTGACTTAGTTTGGGAAGGACCCACATTTGTCTTGCTGGTTATGATGGCTGGTAATAGTCAAACCCGACAGACTGCACTATATTTTCATTAACGTCCTTTTGATTTACTTATATGTGATTGTTCATTCTGGGTGCGTTTGTTTTGCATTGTTTTCTAGTACTCATGTTGCTGTACACCATGCTAAACAAGTAATATTCCGCTGTTGGGAATTTTTTTTTTTTCTCTTTCCTCTCTTTTATGGATATCTATTGTAACCAGCAACCATTTGGATATTCTTGTTATGTTTTATTTGTTAATAAAACCTTTGTAAAAGAAAGTAGGGGCCTGCCCTATATGCTCTGCAGAAATTTGCGCCTAAGGTTTTGGTGTTACCACAACACAGTAAGCCCTCAAAGTGACTCTTGGTAGGCGCTGGAGAGACCTGCTGTGAACAATTATATCAAGAATTGTAATTACATGCCATTGTTGAACAGTGGTAGAAAAATAGGGCCTTTGGTGGTTGTGGTGTTGGTAGTGGTGCTGGTGCCACAACACAGTAAGTCCTCACAGTTACTCTCGGTGGGCTCAGGAATGGGCCCTGCTGTGAAATATTATATCAAGAATGTACTTACATACCCCTTAGGCACTGGTGCTGGTGCCACGACACTGCAACCGCTGCCATATACTCTAGTTGGAGTGCAGGAATGAGCCCTGCTGCAAAGCATTGCATCAAAAATTGTAATTACACGCCCCTGTTAAACAGGGGCAGGCAGATTGGGCTGGTGGCATCGCCCAGAACCAAAAATGTTCTTCCAAGATATTCCAAGAAGAGGATAGACAGTCAACATAACAGGACAGTCACTTAGCATCAGCATAGGCAGTCTTGAAGGGATGTGATATTTCAAAAAAAAATTATTCGGTTACATCAGCTTCAGGTGCTTGGTAGCTGGTGGTGATCGAAGACTGATTCATCTTTATGAAGGTCAGTCGATCAACTGAGTCGTTGGACAGGCGCACCCTGTGATCGGTTACAAAGCCACCAGCAGCACTGAAGGTCTGTTCCGAAAGAACACTGGATGCAGGACAGGTCAGTAGCTCAATTGCATATTGTGCAAGCTCTGGCCAGTGATCCATCCTCAAGACCCAGTAAGCCAGAAGATTTTCGGTGGGAAAGGTGTCCAAGTCTGACCTTGCCCCTAGGTATTCCTGCACAATGTAAATCAGACGCTGGCGATGGTTGCTGGAACCGATCATACCTTGGGGCTGTGGACTAAAAAATTGTCTGAACGCATCGGTCAGACGGCCACCTTCTCCACCGCTCCTTCTGACCGATGCCTCTGCAACACGTTGTCCAGGACCAGGAGTTTGTAACCTCCCAGTCTCTGGGAACGCGTTGCACAGACCTTTCTGCAAGGCCTCCCGAAGATGTCTCATCCTCTATGACGGCAAGATAAGGTCGGTAACCTTACCCTTGTACCGTGGATCAAGGAGAGTGGATAGCTAGTAATGGTCCCTCTCCTTGATCCGAAGAATACGAGGATCCTTCTGCAGGCTTTGCAGGATCAGGGAGGCCATGCAGCGTAGGTTAGCTGAGGCATTCGGTCTGGAGTCCAATGGGTCACTAAGGACAACATGATCCGCAGCTACCTCCTCCCAGCCACGTACAAGTCCACGGGTTTCTTGGGACTGTAAATCATCCCTACAAGACTGCTGCTGCTGATGCTGAGTGCCAGGCTCCACCTCCATGCTGACACAATCATCCTCCCCCTCCTCCTCTTCCTATGTGATGGGTGGGACAGCAGGAACACTGTTTGGATAAAGGGGGCCTTGAGAGGCAAGGAAGTCCTCCTCTTCCTGCCTCTTTTCTGCCTCCAATTCCCTGTCCTTTATTCCATGCAGCATATGCTCCAACAGGTGGACAAGAGGTACAGTGTCACTGATGCATGCACTGTCACTGCTCACCATCCTTGTGGCCTCCTCAAGCGGTAACAGGACAGTGCATGCATCCCTGATCATGCCCCACTGGCGTAGTGAGAAAAAAACGAGCTCCCCTGACCCTGTCCTGGTGCCGTAGTCGCACAGGTACTCATTTATGGCCAACGTTGAGTTCAACCTGGTGGGCATGTCACGTATAAGGCGGTTCTTGGGCCGGTTCAACTCCTTTTGGAGCTTAGCCAGCCGAGCCCTGGCATTAAATGGTCGGCGGAAATGCACACAGACTTTCCTGGCCTGCTTCAAGACATCTTGTAAGCCCGGGTACCTGCCCAAGAACCGCTGCACCACCAGGTTAAGGACGTGAGCCACACAGGGCACATGGGTCAGTTGTTGGAGGTTGGTGCCATTGTCGCAAACCACCAATCCTGGCTTAAGCTGGCGTGGCGTCACCCACCTCACGGCCTGCCCCTGCAGAGCTGACAAAATATCTGCCCCAGTGTGGCTCCTGTCCCCCAAACAAACCAGCACAAGCACGGCATGGCATCGTTTTGCCTGCGTACTTGCGTAGCCCCTTGAACGCCTACGGAGCACCGCTGGACAGAGCACTGGTAGAGACCATGAAGGAAGGAGAGGAGGGGTGGTGGAGAGAGGTGTGTCACAACCAATAGTAGCATTTTGGTGGCGTGGTGGCGTTACAAGCTCCAACACTACTGCACCTTGTCCTGCATCCTTCCCAGCTGCCAGAAGAGTGACCCAATGGGCCGTGAAAGACAGGTAACATCCCTGTCCATGCCTGCTGGACCATGAATCAGCGGTAATATGCACCTTACCGCTGACCGCCCTGTCCAGCGAGGCAAGGACATTGCCTTCCACATGCTGGTAGAGAGCACATTGCACAAACTCACGGAAGGGGGCCGAGTCTACCAACTGAAAATGCAGCAGTTGAAGTGCTAGAAATTTAGCCAAGCTAGCATTCAACCGCTGGGCATGTAGATGGCTGGGAGTGAACTTCTTTCTATGGTCCAGCAGCTGGGGCAGGGGAAATTTGCCTGCTACAATCGGACGTGGGTGTACTGCTAGCAGAGTGCCCGCAAGCACTTGGCTGTGACACATCTAATTCTACACCTTCATTCCTCTCAGGTTTCAGAGTGGACTGAAGGTCTAGTGGGGTTGGAGATCCCAGCTCATGAGGAGCAAGGAGAGGTCCGCTTTTTTCTTTGGTGTGGGTCTTTGAGGTAAGCTTGGCAACGAGCTGCATGGAAGGTCAACATATGTCTGGTCAAGCATGTGGTGCCCAAGCGGCTGATGTTTTGGCCACCCGAGATACACTTGAGACATATGTTGCAAATAGCAGCGGTGCGATTTGATGCACTTGTCTCAAAAAAGGCCCACACCAAAGAACTTTTAGAATAATGCGCAGAGGCAGTGCCCTGCACAGGCGGAGCTCTGCGGTGTGATTCAGTCAGTGTGCTGCCCCTAAGCTGGCCCCCGGAGGGCATCCTGCATCATTGGAGATGTGCCTCCTCCTTCTTCTCCTCCTCTCTCCTACCAGGCACCCACATGTGCCCTTATCATCCCCTCCCTCTTCATCACTGGAGCAAACCTGGCAGTATGCTGCAGCTTGTGGAACATGATTGCTAGATTGCTGTCCTTCTTGAGCATTCCCTCTCTCTGCGCTCACGCTACTGCCTTCCTCTAGCTGAGTATCATCATCAGAGCCTACAAAACACTGGGCATCCTCCTGGAGCATGTACCCAACACTGTGCTCAAAGCGTTTGGGGGACTCCTCACGAGGACATGGTGGGTCTAGGGAAGGAGTCACTGATGATGACATTGAGATGAGGGAAGAGGATGCATTGGCAGCTGCTTTGCTAGTACCCTGAGCCTGAGTGAGAGAGGATGAGGAGGATGAAGAGGGCTTGGTCATCCACTCTACCAAGTCTTCAGCATGATGCGGCTCAACACGTCCAGCTGCCGAAAATAAGGACAAGCGTTTCCCATGGCAACGTGCTGATGATGACAATGCACCGCGTCCACGACCAGCACTGTTGTCTCTAGACACAGAGCCTGCTTGCCCTCTTTTATTGACTTGTGCCTGTCTGCCTCTCCTTGTTGGCCTTCCAGACATGGTAATGGCCTGCAGGGAGATGGGAAAACCAGCAATTGCGTACTTTATATTGTGCTGGAGGCACACAACACCCACTAACTCCTGCAGATGCCTGTATGGTAGAACATCAGCAATTAAAGGGTAGATATCGGTGTATACTGTGCTGTGCTGGAGGCACACAACACCAACTAACTCCTGCAGATGGCTCAATTAGAGAACAGCAATATAGTTAGCTACAGGTGTATACTGCGCTGGAGGCACACAACACCAACTAACTCCTGCAGATGGCTCAATTAGAGAACAGCAATATAGGTAGCTACAGGTGTATACTGCGCTGGAAGCACACAACACCCACTAACTCCTGCAGATGGCTCAATTAGAGAACAGCAATATAGGTAGCTACAGGTGTATAGTGCACTGAAAGCACACAACACCCACTAACTCCTGGAGATGGCTCAATTAGAGAACAGCAATATAGGTAGCTACAGGAGTATACTGCACTGAAGGCACACAGACAACACCCACTAACTCCTGCAGATGGCTCAATTAGAGAACAGCAATATAGGCAGCTACAGATGTATACTGCACTGAAGGCACACAGACAAAAGCCACTTACTCCTGCAGATGGCTCAATTAGAGAAGAGCAATATAGGTAGATACAGGTGTATACTGCACTGAAGGCCCACAGACAACACCCACTAACTCCTGCAGATGGCTCAATTAGAGAAGAGCAATATAGGTAGATACAGGTGTATACTGTGCTGAAGGCATACAGACAACACCCACTAACTCCTGCAGATGGCTCAATTAGAGAAGAGCAATATAGGTAGATACAGGTGTATACTGCGCTGAATGCACACAGACAACACCCACTAACTCCTGCAGACGCTGGAACACTACACAAGGCTGCCACGCTGGCGGCCTTATATAGTGTGTGGCGTGTACTACACAGCCTGAGCTATAATTGGCCACAGGCATCCTGCCTTTGTTTCCAATCATGGCTCTCCTCGCTGCAGCTCATCCCTAGTCGGAACAGATGATGTGGAGTTCCCACAGAGTCCCACAGAAGTGCTGGCAACAAGGCATGGTGCTACCAACCTCTGCCCAACAGCAGCAACAACTGTGGAGTTCCAGGGAGCTGTGGCTGTCGGCCCCTTTCTCCAGCCACAAGCTGATGTAGTGAAACTTCTACTCCCAGCTGAATTGCTGACAACAGGGCACCGCTGGCCTCTGCCTAGCACCTACAGTGCCTCCACAACTTCGAGGAACTGGGGTGATCGGCCCCTCTCCCCAGCAGACCGAGCCCCAGAATGTTACAAACCACCCAGCTGAAGTGCTGGCAGCTGGACAGAGAGTCATTGACCTCTGCACCACACTTACTGATCCCAACTATTCCTTATACAATTCCTTGCAGCCAAGAATGGAGATCATGCAGACTGACTATCTGAGTTCACTCTACCCGACTAACACATGTCCAGACTAGGTGGAGGTCTGGGACCTTGTTAGTCAACTTTTGATGGGACGCAATGTGATAGACATAACAGGGACAGAGGCTTTTGGAGGGGACTAAATGCTAGCCTCTTGATACTGACTATGGGCCCTGACATTTGAGGGAGCTGCAAAGCTTTGGGAAGATGTTCTGTTATGTAATGCAAAAGGACATTATTAAAAAAGCCATGATGGTCTCTGCCAACTTGGGACTCACAGCTGATTTTGATGTGATCAGCAAGCCACCTGTCTGGGGTCCCCTGCCATAATGTGTTTAATTGTAAGTAGGTCTAATGGGTAACAGCCAGATTCACTGTTCTCGTGTTCCAGAGCTTAGGAAGCGATATACTGATGGAAACACTCAACCGGAGTGTGGGAAGCAATTCCATCACAGCACTAAAGGGCACTGATTAGATGGCACTGATGAGGAGGCACTAATATTCCACACTGAGGGACACAGATATGCGGCACTAATAGGTGGCATTTATGGGCAATGTTAAGCTGCATGAATAGGTGGAACTAATGGGCAGCACTGATAGGTGCAATTTGTTTCGGTCCAAATACAAATTCGGACAAATTTTTGGTTATTCAGAGATTCAGATGCATCTGAAACAGCAACGAATAGTAACACATTTTGTTTAAATCCATTAAAATTAATTTTGTTTATTCATTTTCTAACTAATTCCAACGTTTCAGAACAATTAGAATTTGGATCAGTTGAAAAACAATCGACCAATTTGAATTCTGTTTGAAGAAAGAGCTGGTTGTTAAGCAGTGGGCCGGGAAGCTGGCAGCCCACGACCTTAACAACCATGAGTCATCAACTGTCAGCGGACTTCCCCACTGACAGATGAATATAAATATAAAGAATGCCGACAATTTCAGAGAGGGCAGAGAGCAGGTAGCCTCTAAGGAGGTAAAACACTTTTTGACATTTTTCTATTTTCCGGGTCGGCTGGCTTCGCGATCAACAACAAGGGACACTTTTTTTTTTTAAATTAATTAGAGGAATTAAAATTAATTAGAGGAATTAAAAAGAGAATGTATAAACAACTGACTCCATCTTAGCCCTTGTACACACGGTCGGACATTCTGCCAACCAAATCCGTTGGATTTTGTCCGACGGATTTTGTCCGACGGATTGTGTCCGAAACTGTTGCATACACACGGTCGGACCAAGTTGTCGGAAAATCCAATCGTTCAGAACGTGATGACGTTATTTCGTTACGACGGGACTACGTTCACGCTAGTAGCCAATAGCTTTGGTGTAGGAATTTGATCTGAGCATGCGTGGCACTTTGTCCGATCAAAATTCTCTACACATGATCGGAGTATGTCCGATTGGACCAGTTTGTTGGAAAATATTTCCAACAAGTTGGAAAATTGGGTCCGACGGATATTCCGACAGAAACAGTCCGATGCATACCACACACAGTCGGATTATCCGACAAAACGGTCCGTCGGAATCTCTGACCGTGTGTACAAGGGCTTAGATTCTCTTCCATTTAACATAAAGTAGAAGTGAACTTTGTGTGTGTGTGAGTTTTGCAATAATCAGCTTAAACTAACAAGTTTTCATAGAACCACACCCTATGAGATACTGTGGTTAAGCCAAATCTGTGTCAGCAAGTCATCAGCTATTTCTTGTTATCTAGTAAAGCAGTCTAACTCTTGATAAGAAAGTACTGAGTGTAAGTTTTGTAAAACCCTTATGCTGCCTACACACGATCAGACTATCCGGTGGACTTAGTCTGGTGGATAAACCTCCGGACTTTGTAGTGGAGGTCCGCCGGACTTTCCGAACGAGCGGACCTACCCACACACGACCAAACTTTTCTGGCGGACTAGGTGCGGCAGACAAACCGCCAGACTATGGCTGGACTTTTGAAATGAACGGACTTGCCCACACACTGAGGAAAAGTCCGTTCATTTTGTACGCGGTTCCAGGTAGACGGGAATAGCGAAGGAAGTCAATGTCGCCACCTTTGGCGGTGAGATTGGCACCTCATTGGCCCCGTCACCTGGTATGGACTTAAAGGGGAAGCCCTACGCCGAAAAAATGGCGTGGGGTCCCCCCAGGTCCATATCAGACCCTTATCCGAGCACGCAGCCCAGCCGGTCAGCAAAGGGGGTGGGGATGAGCGAGCACCCCCCTCCTGAGCTGTACCAGGCCGCGTGCCCTCAACATGGGGGGTGCTTTGGGGAAGGGGATCCCTGCGGCCCCCCCACCCCAAAGCACCCATCCCCATGTTGATGAGGACAAGGGCCTCTTCCCGACAACCCTGGCCATTGGTTGTCGGTATCTGCGGGCAGGGGCTTATCGGAATCCTCTGGGACTGTGACCTCATAAGGGGTGAAGAAGAAACCCGGGCTCCGCTAGTAAAAGAGCTAGCAGAAGATAGCGGAGGAGTCAGGCGAGAAGACCCCCGGAGATGTGCAATAAATTAATTTTAAAACCTTGTGTTGTGTTTTATTTACATTTTTTCACCAGGTGAATAGGTAGGGGTACATTGTACCCCATACTCATTCACATAGGGTGGGGGGCCGGTATCTGGGGGCTCCCGGATTCCAATAAGCCCCTGCCCACAGACCCCGACAACCAATGGCCAGGGTTGTCAGGAAAAGGCCCTTGTCCTCATCAGCATGGGGACAAGGTGCTTTGGGGTGGGGGGCCACAGGACCCCCCTTCCCCAAAGCCCCCCCATGCTGAAGGCACGTGGGCTGGTACGGTTCAGGAGGGGGGCTCGCTCGTCCCCACCCCCTTTCCTGATCGGCCAGGCTGCGTGCTCAGATAAGGGTCTGATATGGACCTTGGGGGAGACCCCCACGCCGTTTTTTTGTCGTAGGGCTTCCTCTTTAAGTCCATACCAGGTGACGTCAATCTTGCCGATGGAGGCGGCGACATTGACCTCCTTCGCTAGTCCCGTCTACCTGGAGCCGCGTTCAAAATTAACAGACTTTTTTCCGTGTGTGGGCAAGTTCATTCATTTCAAAAGTCCCCGGCGGACAATTTTGAGTCAAAACTTCTTTCTAAGTCCGCCGGACTTTTGGGAAAAAAAAGTCCGCTGGAGCCCACACACGGGCGGACCAAATAATCCGATCGTGTGTATGGGGCATTAGACATGTATTTTTACTGGTATATAAACTACTGTTGTATTCAATAAAGACAGAGATCTTATGAACACACTCAAAGCCTGTTTCCCGTGTCTCATTTCGTCTCTCAGGAATCTGAGAGTCCCGGTGGTCTGCCTGCATAAACCAGGGTGGTCCTCAAGGTGTATAATTCCTTTCAAATGGGGGCTCGTCCCGGATAAAGGAATCATCCGTGGTAAATCCTAAAGAGAGGATTCATTAACATTGTGAAAGGTCTTTGGGAGACATGAGTCCTAGAGATAGGATTCATTAACATTAGACAAAACAGTACCATAACTCCTTTTGGGAAGGAGAAAAATAGTTTATGAGCTAACCATCACCGTGACCCAAAACCTCTGTTTGCTTTGTCTTTCTGTCGCATAGAAGTATAAGATAATTTGTTGCAGAAGGCGCATGCGTGTGAGATGGCAGCCTGATCACGGAGCTCTGTCCCGCTCTGTCCATACTGCATGCCCTGTAGCAGTTATATTAACCCCCACAACTCCAGACTGGGACTGGAGGAAATGGTACACATTGTGGAAAGTTTGCATGCAAGTGGGAGCAGTGAGGAGAGGCTTAAAAGCTCAGTTTGACAGCACTTCCGGGAGCAGCCAACATTTTCAAGATGTCGGCAGACCGGCCACCTCACGAGGCTCACACAGGGATACCAGGCTTCTCTCCCTGGCAGAACACACTGCATGAGGAGGTATGTCGAGGGGGCCTCCTCACCCACAACAAGCAGATGCCCATTGTCACCGGCTACCACAGTATCCCTCCTGAACCAGACCCTGGATGATATGCATATGCTCATGTCTCCCTCAGAAGCCCACACTCCCAGACCTAATGTATCATACCAGGAGACAGGCCAGCACACCTCAAAGCCCCAGGCCATTACACTTATGTTATCAAAATTTGCAGAAATGCTGGATAGGGGACTAGCTCAGACTGCATCCAGAATCACCTCTGATATTAAAGCGGATCTCCAACTTCTAGGATCCCACATTGAAAGCAATGAAAACAAAGTTGACGCTATGATCGACTGAGTTAATCAAAACGCAGATCGCTTTCAGGAAATGCATAACCAACTAGAGGGGGCCATGGCAAAAATCAATGACCTGAAGAACAGGTCCAGAAGGCTTAATTTTAGGATTAGAGATCTGCCTGAGTCCGTAACAGATGTCCCAGATGCAGTACATTCTCTTATTAAAAGCTTCATCCCAGACATCTGAGCCCATAAACTGGAGCTTGACCACGCGCATAGGGCCATGGGACCGCCCCGCCAGTACAGCCTTTCGGGTGACATAGTGGTTAAGCCCCACTACTATAGTGTCAAGGAAGAGGTCATGAGGAGAGCTCGCACCACCCCACAGATCCAGCTGCTGGGGCACGCGATACAATTTTCTGCGGACATCTCACTCTTCACTATCCAACAAAGTATTGGTGGCTGTTCCCTTTCAGTCTGAAGTTTGATCTCAATGGCAACCCTTTTCAATGCTCCACATTCCAGGAAGGAGAACAACTGATGCAAAAACTAGGCCTTCTAACCAAGGATCCACCCTCTCCCATGAAGTCCTCTCCATCTGGCATGATCAAACGTCCACCCCCATCTAGCCTTCTCACCTCCCTCTGGCTGACACCCAGAAACAAGAAAGCCAAGGAAGGACTCACTCCCCTGATTTGGAGGGGCATCTCTCCCTTTCTCTACAAAATTATTTTTTTGGGTCAGGCCCCTCCTAGAGCCCTGGCATTTATGCCCAACTAAAACCTATCTCCCCATTGTCTGATTTTAATGGAATACTACTCCTCTGGATGCTTAGGCTACATGATATTGTGTTTTTTAACTTCCACAGATCTGGCGAGGACCCCCCTTCCTTTTTTTTATTATGAATTTTTTTTAGAACCTGCCTGGACAACCCTCTGGACTCCATGGACTTCCTGCACAACTTACAGGACTGATCATCCGGACTCAACCAGTCTGCTCTACAACATGGTCCGCGCTTCCGCCAGAGGAACTTTTTCCCAATTAATTAATCCTTGCCTCCTTTTTTTAGGTCCATGGGGGCTGTCATGGAGCATCCAGAGGGAACTGTTCTAGCCCCTTCCCCAAACACATGGCCAGAGCTGTGTCTGGCCCATTCCCCTCTTCCCTTGGTTTGCATCTCTTATCCAGACCTCCAAGGCTGGCTCTACACCAGACTTACAGTTCATGGTCCCACATTATCCTTTTGTACACCCCACTTCTCTCGCACATATCCTGCTATACCCCCAGTAGGGGGTGCGGAGGATGGAGCGGGTCCAATGCACCTACTCCTGTACCTGGAGTTGTTAAACATAGTGGTTTTACTACTCCTGGTTGGAAAATCCCCCCACTAGTTGGTGGATACCATGATTGTTTCTCCGGGTGAGGTGGACTTGTTCTCACCTCTTCCTCACTTCTACTAGTTCTTCGTACTGTCTTCTCTTTCTTTCCTTTCTCCCTCATCTCTATAATTTTTCTTTCAGTGAGGAATGTGATCTCGCTCCTTTGCAGGAATCTGACGGATGACATGGTGAATCCTCTTGCAGCATTTGCAATAAGATCAGCCTCTGCAACGAAGGTAGGTGGTTGGGGGTCATCCGCTTTCTCTGCTATACTGCTCCATATCTGACCCCACAACACATAGACCAGCCCTCCACATCATTCAAGGACTTAATTTCCCTGTGAAACAAAGGAAAATCTTCCAACATTATTGTGACAGAACCCACTGTCCTTGTGTGTTTTGGAGGGGGCTGTGGGCTCGCCTCCTACCCACAGACTATGGCCCAGCAGAGAACATGATATTTGGAGGGCTATTTGCCATCTCCCACCACCTGGAGAAGATGCCACCTCCAGACATTTGTGTCGGTTTGTTCATCGGACCTGGGTGAACGCGGGATCTGTGGCTGGGCTTGTGGAGTCGTTCCTGGCTACCTAAACCTACTGGCCCGTCTGGGTTAAATATATACTTTTATTCCACAATGTACTTTTAGTTGATAAAGACATATACAAAATGGTACTGAGATAATTTAATGTAATGCTACATCCCTTCTCTCCCCCCCCCCCCCCCCCTTGTTGCTGTGTTTAATTGTGTTGGGTCATGGCATGTAGACAAAAGGTCTGGACTGGAGACACATCCCAGCAGGGCATGTGTAAGGAGGGGCTGCCTGCTTATCATAATCCCTTTATGTGTTTCAACTGTAGTTGTTTGAATATACAAGTGTTGAGTTTCCATTGGTTCTTCCTTCTCCCCTACCCCCTCTATGACAAGGCTAAGGGGAGTGCCCCTAACTGTGTTTAAAGTGTATGTTTGAAACTTAAAAAGAGTTTTTGTGCTCTGCATGTTTAACCCTCAACACCTGTGTGGCTTGTCTCGTGATTTAGGGGTTAAGGGCTGGTTATGGTGAATCTGCAGGCTGTGGGTGCGTTTGGAGGACAGGAAACACAGGTCTGGCGAAGATGCCCAGCAGTGTTATCCGAGATCCGTCACAATTATCATGCCCAAAAAATAGATATACTGTTCCCGCAAGAAACACACTTCTCCAAATCATATACTCCTTCATTCATTGATGTCAAATTCCCCAGATTTTACCTAGCAAACTCTGACAATAAGACCAACGGAGTAGGCCTGTTCATTTCTCACAAAACTCAGTTTACCCCGGTATCTGAATTCAAGGACTCGGAGGGCAGATTTTTGCTTGTAAAGGTTCTCATAGACGAACAACTTTACTCCCTCATTTCATATTATGCGCCAAACAAGGGGCAGGCGAAGTTCTTTAAATCCCTTTTCCACACCATTGCAACATTTACTGAAGGCTTAGTCATTTATGGAGGAGACTCAAACCTAGCCTTCAATGCGGGAATAGACAAAACTCGTCCCCCAGGCAAACGCCGGCTTCATAATACCAGGCAGAGTTTTAATGTGGCTAGACAGATATTCTACCATGGTTTGGTGAATATCTGGAGGGAAAAGAATCTGTGGGCGCAAGACTATATGCACTACTCCAACCCGCATCAATCCTTCTTCTCTAGAATAAATAATTTTTTTCTACTACATGTACCGCTGGTGCATAGTTCGGACATTAGGGACTCTGCCTGGTTGGACCATTCCCTTCTACTGACATTGAATGGCGGACAAATTCAACGCCCAGGATTTCACTGGAGACTAAACGCCTCCATCCTCAGCAACCCCACTCACGTTTGCGAAATCGAAAAACACATTCAGGAATACTTCCTTCTGAATGACATTGACACCATCTCCCCATCCACTCTGTGGGCAGCTCATAAGGCCACAATTAGGGGTAACCTAATCCAAATTTTCTTCTAGAATACACAAAGCCTGCACGTTGGCCTTCAACAGGCTCCGCAAATAGGCTGGAATCAGCACGCATAGCCCTGAATCTAGCTCTCACCGCAATGGCAGAAAATAATCTCAAATGGGAAGGGGGGTGGTTTTACCACCAAAAAGATTAACTAAGTTCTTTATTAGTAAGACAGTTAACCCCTAAAATTAGATCCCATGCTCTTCCCAAAATAAAGCAATGGGTCCCTCACACAGAACCCCAAAAAGATTATAGGAGCTTTTCATGACGTTTATCGCACTCTGTATAGCAAGGTTGGGAAGGAACCCTCTCCCGACTTCATAGACTCCTTTCTAGGATCTGTGAAGATCCCGAAGATCAGGGAGCAGCACAGGACAAGTTAGAGGCTCCGATTTCAAGGGAAGAAGTCAAACAGGTCATTAAAACCTAAAAAATAACTCAGCCCCAGGCCCTGATGGCTTCTCTGTTCTGTATTATAAGCATTTCTCCCTAATACTCTTCCCATATTTAGCTAAATTTTTTAATCATTTCCAGTTTGATGCCTCTTGATAAGGCTTCAAACTCAGAATTCATTACAGTGATCCCTAAGCCAGGTATGCACCCAGTTGCACCTCCAATAATAGGCCCATATCTTTGATCAACAACGATCTCAAAATTCTAAGAAAAATGATAGCTGACAGAATATCCAACTTTATTGGCCTTTACATTCATAGGGATCAAGTTGGCTTTATTCCCGAGTGGCAGGGGAGGGACCAGATCAGGAAGGCAATCAATGTTGTTTTACTTTTGGGATCGTGATGGGACGGGGGCCCCCAGAAAAAGGGTTTCCTGCTCTCGCTGGATCTCATGAAGGCGTTCGATTCCGTCTCTTGGTCTCTTCTGGTCCCTGTCCTGCAAAAATGGGGATTTGGTAAGTTCTTTATGAACATAATATGCTCTCTACTCTAATCCGAAAGCGAAAATGAAGATGTCACTCGATCTCCTTCCCAATCTTCCTCGGTACAAGACAGGGGTGCCCCTTGTCCTCATTAATCTTTGCCATGATCATTGAGACCCTTGCCATTTCCATCAGAGACAACCCTGATATACAAGGGGTACAATGCGGACCACAGACCCATAAATGTGCTTTGTTCACCGATGACTCTTGCTCTTTATATCCTCTCCAATCACCTCCCTTCCTATTATATGCAGGGTGCTAGATGATTTTGGCAAAGTATCGGGACTCACGGTTATTTATTCAAATTCTTTAGCTTTAAATATCAATCTACCAGCTCAGTTGGTCTCTCAACTTAAAAACAACTTTAGGTTCGGGTGGACCGAGACAACGCTCCCTTATTTAGGGATTAACTTGACTGCCGCTGTAGACAAACTCTACTCAGCTAACTTCCCAGCAATCATTTTCAAAATGAAGGAAGATCTCTTAATATGGGACAAACTGGGTCTTTCCTGTAGGGTGAACTCTGTGAACTCTACTTTCCCGCATTCTTTATCTCTTCAGATCTTTACCTATCCCTATCCCTGAGGACCATCTCAGGAATTTCCAATCAAAAATCGTAAAGTTTATATGGGGTGCCAAAGGGCATAGGAATGCCAAGGGGACTCTCTTCCGCAGCAGAGATCAGGGTGGTGGTGTGCATAACATACTCTGGTATTATCAAGCAGCATAATTATCCCAACTATCCACACTATATTCTAAAATAGCGCACCATGATTGGGTACATATGGAAAGACAGGTTATCCCCCACTACACTCTAGACTATTTACTTTGGTGTCCAACCAAGATCAGACAGGCCATACTAGCACCCACACTTTCTCATTCCTTAACACTTTGGGATTGCCTCAAAAACAATTCACACTCCCACTGGCGCCCTCTATCCCACATTTTCAGAAATCCCTTGTTCCCACCTGGACAGGACATTAAAGCCTTCCAATGGTGGCTAGATAAGGGACTTTATAGGATTGGTCACTATGTAACTCTGACGGGTCCTCTTACCTTTGCCCACTGTACCAGTAAACTTGACATGACAAGGAAGGAAAGTTTTAGACTCCAACAAATATCCCATTTTATCAGATCTCTAGGGCCCTTCATACACAAACCTCTATCTATCACGGAATATGAATTGTGGTGTGGTCTGGCTCGAGCTTGGAAACAGCCCACAGTTTAATTTCTGTTAGTTAAAAAGATATCTTGGATATCTGGGATTTTGGCTCAGGAAAAAAACATCAGCATCCTTCTGGGCACAGTAGACAGAAATAATGCCGTATGGGAACCCTGGGCCAAATTCATTGGTCCATGCTTCCCAATCGGGTTAGATGCAGAGGAGCGAGCGCCACTCCATCTTTTGTCGCTTCATCAAACGCCTCTCTTTCTCTTTTTCCTCCCTATATTCTTTTTTGTTCTCTCTATACCTTTATTGCATTTGTGTGCTTGTTAGGTACAGCATGGTTCTAGACGAGATCATAAATGTTAAGTGCAGCAAAACTACATATGACACTATGGGGATGACCCCAAATCTACATGAATGAAGTCATAAAACAGGTCCTCTCCAAACAAGCGGCCCTTGCTAGTCAGCCAGAAAACAAGCAACGGATGAGCGATAGGCTTCCAGAGGGGTCGACACCCCTTGGATCCCAACACAATTAGTTCCTATTAGGGGTGTTGGGACTGAGGAGTTCTCCTCCATCTCGGATCATGATGAAGGTTACTCGATGATACTACTCTGTATGTAGGACCAGGTGTGTTATGGCTCTGTTGAACCTATGGAACACAATGTTTAGTATTTGCATTTTTTGATAACCGTTTTTGCTGTACCATGATATTTTTCCAATGCTAAAACTTCAATAAAAAGCTATTGATAGAAAAAGATAATTTGTTATATGGAAGAAGCTGTAAGGTAAGACAGCCTCTCGTTCACTGTAATATAAGTCAAGAACATGGTGAAGAGGCTCCGCCTCCCCCCAACTCCAGGGAAATTTGTAAGGATTATGTTACTAGGGTTTGTGGTACTGATTATGAATTTATAAATCCGTGGGTGTCAAATATAGTAGGGTGGACTGAAACTATGCATAGTAGTGATCCCTTCCCTCGAGATGGAGATAATGATTAATTTCATATGGATATGGTGAAAGGCTTATGTCTTGGTGACAAGAAGGCTTTCCCATGGTTTATAGGAAACCCTCAGTGGGATATGAAATACATGAAAGAGGGAGGGGAAAATTGTCTTAAGTTTGCACCATACTGGTTTCAGAGGGATAATAAAAAACAGAAGAAATTCAAGAATTGTTTAACTAAGGAAGAGTATGACCTTAAACATAAGGTGGAATATGAGTTCAAGAGACCCGATCCCACAGCTCCACCTTAAACCAAAACATGGTTTAATGGTAAAGCAGATGATTTTCAGAGGAGTTTCAGAAAGCACTGACTGAAAAAGATGCAGCAGGTTGCTTTGATATATCAAAGGATAAAGCTACAGGTGCCGTTCTTCAAGGACCTCAACAGGATACGAGACCTCAAGATAATTCTGAGAATGGGAGTGGGGTAGATGAAGAGGGAAAGGACAAGGGAGAAGTTTTTTCCCGAGGCCCCACTCCCTCCAGAACCAAATGTTTCAATTGTGGAGCTGAAGATCACTGAAGGAATCAATGTCCTTATGAGATTTATGACCCAAATAATCAACAGCCCTTGAATAATACCAATCCTGGTCCTCAAAGATCCCAGAGTCAACCAGCTCCTGGTCCAAGGTTTCCAATCCAGTGGACACAACCAAAACAACAATGAAGCTGCCCAGAAGGTGTTATCCCAGCATTTCCTCTTGTGTCTAACTCCTTTGATGACCAAACTCTAGTGACCCTAAATGGGTTACTGATCCTGTTTCTCCTTGACACCGGGGTGACTCAGAGTACTTTAAGCAAAGATTATTATAGAGGTGAGACCACAAATGCTGAGCCTTCAATGGGAATTAATGGGATACTCACCAAGACTAGGGATGAGCTTGGTGTTCGAGTCAAATGCATGTTTGACTCGAACACCGGCTGTCCACCCGTTCGGCAAAGCCAGAACTCTGTGGGCAGTTTGCGCGAAATTCACGTGGCGCTCACGGCCCACAGTGCACTGCGCCAACGCAGTGCATCGTTGGGTCATGATTGACCAAGCATGCACTGTGACCCCGCATGCTTGGCCAATCACAGCCCAGGCAGCGAGGAGAGCCATAATTGGCCACAGGCATATAGCTCAGGGTGTTTAGTACACGCCCCACACACAGTTAGTGGGTGTTGTGTGCCTCCAGCGCAGTATACACCTGTATCTACCCTTTGTTGCTGTTCTCTAATAGAGCCATCTGCGGGAGTTAGTGGGTGTTGTGTGCCTCCAGCAAAGTATACACCTGTATCTACCCTTTATTGCTGTTCTCTAATAGAGCCATCTGCAGGAGTTAGTGGGTGTTGTGTGCCTCCAGCACAGCAAAATTAACACCTGTATCTACCCTTTATTGCTGGTGTTCTCTAATACAGCCATCTGCAGGAGTTAGTGGGTGTTGTGTGCCTCCAGCACAGCAAAATTAACACCTGTATCTACCCTTTATTGCTGGTGTTCTCTAATACAGCCATCTGCAGGAGTTAGTGGGTGTTGTGTGCCTCCAGCACAGAACAGTATACCTGTATCTACTCTCTATTGCTGGTGTTCTCTAATACAGGGCTATGCAGGAGTTAAAGTGGGTGTTGTGTGCCTCCAGCACAGTATACACCTGTATCTACTGTTTATTGCAGGTGTTCTCTAATACAGCCTTCTGCAGGAGTTAGTGGGTGTTGTGTGCCTCCAGCACAGCACAGTATACACCTGCATCTACCCTTTATTGCTGGTGTTCTATAATAAAGGCATCTGCAGGAGTTAGTGGGTGTTTTGTGCCTCCAGCACAGCACAGTATACACCTGTATCTACCCTTTATTGCTGGTGTTCTCTAATACAGCCATCTGCAGGAGTTAGTGGGTGTTGTGTGCCTCCAGCACAGTATACACTACCCAATTGCTGGTTTTCCGATCTTCCTGCAGGCCATTACTATGTCTGGAAGGCCAACAAGGAGAGGCAGACAGTCATAAACCAATAAAAGAGAGCAGGCAGGCTCTGTGTCTAGAGACAACAGTGCTGGCCCTACCCTTTTTTGCTGGTGTTCTCTAATACAGGCATCTGCATGAGTTAGTAGGTGTTGTGTGTCTCCAGCACAGCACAGTATACACCTGCATCTACCCTTTTTTACTGGTGTTCTCTATTACAGGCATCTGCAGGAGTTAGTGGGTGTTGTGTGCCTCCAGCACAGTATATATCTGCATGTACCCTTTATTGCTGGTGTTCTCTAATACTGGCATCTGCAGAAGTTAGTGGGTGTTGAGTGCATCCAGCATAGCATACACCTGTATCTACCCTTTTTTGCTGGTGTTCTCTAATAAAGGCATCTGCAGGAATTAGTGGGTGCTGTGTGCTCACAGCACAGCACAGTATACATCTGTAGCTACCCTTTATTGCTGCTGTTTTCTAATACAGGCATCTGCAGGAGTTAGTGGGTGTTGTGTGCCACCAGCACAGTATACATCTGTATCTACCCTTTATTGCTGGTGTGCTCTAATACAGGCATCTGAAGGAGTTAAAGTGGGTGTTGTGTGCTTCCAGCACAGTATAAACTTGCATCTACCCTTTTTTGCGGGTGTTATCTAATAGAGGAGTATGCAGGAGTTAGTGGGTGTTGTGTGCCTCCAGCACAGCACAGTATACACCTGTATCTACCCTTTATTGCTGGTATTCTCTAATATAGGCATCTGCAGGAGTTAAATTGGATGTTATGTGCCTCCAGCACAGTATACACCTGTATCTTACCCTTTTTTGCTGGTGTTCTTTAATACAGGCATACGCAGGAGTTAGTGAGTGTTGTGTGCCTCCAGCACAGCACAGTATACACCTGTATCTACCCTTTATTGCTGGTGTTCTCTAATTCAGACATCTGCAGGAGTTAAAGTGGGTGTTGTGTGCCTCCAGCATAGTATACACCTGTATCTACCCTTTTTTGCTGGTGTTCTATAATAAAGGCATCTGCAGGAGTTAGTGGGTGTTGTGTGCCTCCAGCACAGCACACTATACACCTGTATCTACCCTTTATTGCTGGTGTTCTATAATAAAGGCACCTGCATGAATTAGTGGGTCTTGTGTGCCTCCAGCACAGTATACACCTGTGTCTACCATTTATTGCTGGTGTTCTATAATAAAAGGCATCTGCAGGAGTTAGTGGGTGTTGTGTGCCTCCAGCACAGCACAGTATACACCTGCATCAACCCTTTATTGCTGGTGTTCTATAATAAAGGCATCTGCAGAAGTTAGTGGGTGTTGTGTGCTTCCAGCACAGTATACACCTGCATCTACCGTTTATTGCAGGTGTTCTATAATACAACTTGTGTTCTATAATAAAACTTGACGATATATTGTGGATTGGATTGCTGAGTCAGGATAAGGAGGAGATCTGGGAATTTGATTGTCCAGGAATGTGCCCTATGTGCATATACAATATGCACTGATGGTAAGAGTCAGTGTTGTTGGGTGCTGGTGATGATCTCCTTTTCTCACTTGTTTGGACTGACACACATGAATTTTTTCTTCATTTGAAGATTACACCATATAATAATATTTATGAACTTTGTATCTCTTTAAGCGCTACACTGAAACCTTTTATTTACCACTTTATTGCTGGTGTTCTCCAATACAGGCATCTGCAGGAGTTAGTGGGTGTTGTGTGCCTCCAGCACAGTATAAACCTGTATCTACCCGTTTTTGCTGGTGTTCTCTAATACAGGCATCTGCAGCCTTTACAGTGGGTGTTGTGTGCCTCTAGCACAATACACACTACCTAATTGCTGGTTTTCCCAACTCCCTGCAGGCCATTATGTCTGGAAGGCCAACAAGGAGAGGCAGACAGTCACGAGCCAATAAAAGAGGGAAATCAGGCTCTGTGTCTAGAGACAACAGTGCTGGTCGTGGACGTGGTACATCATTATCAGCACGTAGCCATGGGACACGCTTGTCCTTATTTTCGGCAGCTGGACGTGTTGTGCCGCATCATGCAGAAGACTTAGTAGAGTGGATAACCAAGCCATCTTCATCCTCCTCATCCTCTCTCACCCAGGCTCAGAATACTAGCAAAACAAAACACCTCAAAAGACCTCAAAACAGACCACATTGACTATGTCAGCACACTTACGGAGAAGTACGCATAACCATTCCTTCCGCTCTCTGGGGATCCCTCAGAGTAAAGCATCATCTGCAAACCTAAGCAAATTTAAATACTCTGGAAGTGGCAAAAGCCCCAAAAAGGCACCACCACATAGAAACATCATGGAAGGATGACAAAGTCTCCCTGCCGGCTTCTGAAGACTCAACGACTGGTAATAATAAGACTGATCACTTACTTACTTACTCTGCCATGACGGACATTGCCGCCGACATTAAAAGCTCCTTTACTGCAGCAATCACTGACATTAAAACGGAAATCCTAAGACTAACGGAACAACTGGACATATCAGACCGTGCGGGGAAAAGAAGAGATAGAGCCCTGATCAGACTAGATGACATCACAACTTCGCATTCCCAACACCTAATCGATATGAACCGGCAAATCAAAGATCTAGACAATCGAGGACGCCGGAACAATATCAGAATCAGAGGTGTACCTGAGACTATCCCCAGATCAGATAAGGCCAACACTTTCCGCTATATTCAACAATCTTATAGAAAGGCCAAAACAATGCCCCATCGACTTTGACAGGGCACATAGGGCTCTCAGGCCCAGAGCGCAAGATGGAAACCCTCCGAGAGACATAATTTGCTGCTTGCCCAACTACGGCCTGAAAGAAGATATTCTCCAAAAAGCCAGGTCCAAAGAACGGATCGTACATGAGGAAGCTATAATACAACTTTTTCAGGACCTGTCGCCCATTACGCTCAAAAACAGGAGGGCTCTGAAGCCACTTTTAGAGGTGCTGAGACAAAAAGGAATCAACTACAGATTTAAGTTTCCCTTTGCACTTCAGGCAAATTTCCTGGGGAAACAATATATGCTCAAAGTCCCAGATGATCTAAGCAAATTCTGTGAAGACCTTCAGATCGACACAATAGACCTGCCAGACTAGTACGCGGAATTTCGTACACCTCCAGAAGTAAATAACCTGCACTTCTCACCGGGCCCGTCTCACGCCCTACCAACTAAGCAAACACCGCAGAAACTCTGATAGGAGTAGTTTTGAGTCTCCATACCCCTCTACAAATGCAAGGAGTCCAAGAGGGTGAGATACGAGGGGCTATTGATAAGAAGCTGTTACACATAAGTTTTGACTCTACCTGTTGTAAATTTCTGACACCCAGTTCAAAACCTCAACTGTTTTGTAGAAGACACAATACCCGGTTTTGAGCTGTTCTCTCTTGAATCCACTTTAACAGCCATTGCAAATATTATAAACCGGGTGGCTGCAGCCCTACGTTCAAACACACTATACGAGACTCTGTGGTCGCCAGACTGACTCACGTCACTAGGCACAATACCCACGCCCGACCTGTGCCTAATTGCAAAATGCGACCAGTTCAAACTCTAAGTCGGGCTGCCGCATTAACCTGCTTTATTGACACATTTACCCCGGTAGCTCCTTTATAACCTTCTCTTTCTTTCTAGGTACAGGAAGGTGGCAAATAATGAACTATGCAAAGACTGAACCCCTGGAAATTGTTACTTGCTACCAACCTCGAGCTACCGTAACTCCAGAACCAACCGGGCTGTGAGTAATGAAACTGACCCCCCTATTGTTCACAGGAAAGGGTTATGTGCAGTTTACCTTTTGCTAGGGAATGAAGAAGCAAACATTCCGGTGTTGCCCTATCCATCCTACGGATTGGTTGACACAACTATTACTAACATCACCATCCAAGATCTCTCAGCTCGGGTGGGACTGGCTGAGAGAGAGAGGAGAGAACACAAACATTGCATTTCTCTTTACAGATTGAACACCTTATCTGGCCCTTCCTGCGGCAATTTGAATGCTCTGTATTCTGCTATACCCAATCCCTCAGAGTTTATAACGACGCTATCAGCTTGTACAAGACACTCTAAGTCTCCTACGGTAGAGACCTATAGTACACGCCCAGGACTGTAAGTGATCTTATTTATGTTCAATCATTTTTTATTGATTATAAAGGGTAACAAAAAATAAACAAAGTATAAAAAATATTCTCAATATACAATATAATAGCGTTACTATACAGTAATGATATTGCCAAGGTTACAGATAAGTATGTGCAACACAATGTAAAACGACAGCGTTCATGCAACATAAGAGTTCTTTCCAGTAGTCATTTCTGCGTTACTAACCTTGTCCAAATCTGGTAATAAGCAAGGGTAACATACCCAAAATTTGTATATTGTATCAAAAATGTTTAAAGGAACACAGTGTACAATAAGGCCCGTATAATTCAGGCCTAGTATACAAAGTATAGTTACAACAGTTAAGAATTAAGGATTAAAGATTAAGAATTAACATCTCCAAGGCGCCCAATGAAGTTCGTATCTATGCACTCCACCATCTTTATATGCCATTATTTTCTCAAATTCAGCTATAACATTGACTCTTGCAACCACTTCTCCAATAGTAGGAGGGTCAACATCTTTCCACTTGTATAGTATTTCTGCTCTAGCCGCCAATAAAATATGCGTAACTATGGACCTTACGGGTTTGGGGTACATACATAGGTCTAAATTCAACAGTGCTAGTTCTGGACTCAGTTCCACTCGCTTCCCAACTACTTTAGATATTAGTTGAGTTACCTCTGACCAGAATTTGTAAAGTACCTTACACGACCACATCATGTGCAAAAGAGTACCTATTTGGTTACACTGTTTCCAACACAAGTTAGATTTATCTTTTGCAAACGTAGAAACTATATAGGGAGTGTAATACCACCTGATCAGTAATTTTTGGTTAAGTTCCTCATAGGATGCGCATCTCGAATATTGATAGTTAGGGATGGCCGAACGGTTCGCCCGGCGGTCGTTTCGCGGCGAATTTCGACTGTTCGCGGTCCGCCCGAACGGCGGACTATTGCTGCCGTTCGCCCGGCGGACTTCCGTGTTTACTGTGTAAAAGAACTTTGACCTATGATGACACATCCATCATGGGGTACAGGACAGCCAATTGAGACATTACAGCACATGGACAATTGGACATTCCTCCTAACTTATAAATAGACCCGATCCGGCGGCCATTTTACATTCTTTCTACTGTCACTATAGGGAGAGGTTGCTGTGTGGAGCAGGGAGAGACTTCAGTGACCCAAATCGCTAGCTGTTAGGTCCACAAAAGTTCTTTTAAGGACTGGTATCATGGTATAGGTGTTAGGTGTAGTTCAGGATATAGGTTTGAGGCAGTGCTGTGCTAGTGATTGTTGCAGCAGCCTGAGTGTCTTTTGTCAGTGTAGAGAAAGGGACAGGATGCCGTGTGCTGCAGGGACAGTCAGTTTAATCATTAGCTGTTACTATTAGGTCCACAAAAGTGCTATTCAAGTTATTGTTCCAGCAGCCTCTGTTTTGTCAGTTTAAATAGGGACAGGCAAGAAGCTGTGTGTGAGGCAGTGAGGGACAGTCAGTTTAATCAGTAGCTGTTACTATTAGGTCCACAAAGGTTCTTTTCAGGACTGGTATGGTAATAGGCTTGTACACGTATAATATTCTTTCTTCCAAATATAGAAAGAATATTATACTTGACTGCTGCCCTTCTGCTGCAGTAGTCCTTTATCAGTATAGGGACTGAGGTACAGTCTGCTAATCATTCACAACCTACTTGTTCCACAAAGGTCCTTATAAGGACTGGTAAGGTATAGGGTACTACAGTACATAGGGTTGGGTGAGGTACAGTCTGCTATTCCTTAAGGACTGGTATAGGTCCACAATACATAGGGTTGAGGTGCACTACTGCTGAGTGCTGCCCTATACTGCAGCAGTCCTTTATCAGTATAGGGACTGAGGTACAGTCTGCTAATCATTCACAACCTACTTGTTCCACAAAGGTCCTTATAAGGACTTGTAAGGTATAGGGTACTACAGTACATAGGGTTGAGTGAGGTACAGTCTGCTATTCCTTAAGGACTGGTATAGGTCCACAATATATAGGGTTGAGGTGCACTACTGATGACTGCTGCCCTATACTGCAGCAGTCCTTTATCAGTATAGGGACTGAGGTACAGTCTGCTAATCATTCACAACCTACTTGTTCCACAAAGGTCCTTATAAGGACTGGTAAGGTATAGTGTACTACAGTATATAGGGTTGAGTGAGGTACAGTCTGCTAATCCTCAAGGACTGGTATAGGTCCACAATATATAGGGTTGACGTGCACTACTGCTGACTGCTGCCCAATTCTGCAGCAGTCCTTTATCAGTATAGGGACTGAGGTACAGTCTGCTAATCACAACCTACTAGTTCCACAAAGGTCCTTCTAAGGACTGGTAAGGTATAGTGTACTACAGTATATAGGGTTGAGTGAGGTACAGTCTGCTAATCCTAAGGACTGGTATAGGTCCACAATATATAGGGTTGAGGTGCACTACTGTTGACTGCTGCCCTATTCTGCAGAAGTCCTTTATCAGTATAGAGACTGAGAGTTTTGTCACAGGGTCATTTAAAAAATGACAGGCAGAGGAAGAGGCAGGGGTGGTAGGGGTAGGGCAGGAGCAACAGGCTTGACCCAAAGTGGGAAATTGCAGAAGGTGCGTGCGATTACGTCAAAGGAAGCACCAGAATTGGTTGAGTGGCTCACTCAGCCTTACTCTTCTGCACCCTCCTCATCCTCTCGATCTGCACCCTCTTCTTCACTCTCTGCTATGTGCACCCCCAAAGACACTACCACCAACACCACCACCACCACATACCTTCCGCTTGAGTCACAGGAATTATTTTCCGATCCATATCAAGACATTTCTGATGCGCAGCCACTCTTGGCATTGGATCAGGAAGAGGAGGTAGCAACAACCGCCACTCAGCAGTCTGACTACAGTACCCAGATCAGCCCAAGGAGGAGGTTGGTCCCCGGTGTTGCTGCCTACTCCGAGATCTCTAACTTATAGCGGTGGGGAAGGTGACGTTGATGATGACGTGTCTAGTGATGTCATGTGGGTGCCCACAAGAGAGGAAGAGGAGGGGAGTTCAGAGAGATATGTGGACCAGCAGATAGGGAGGAGAAGCAGGAATAACTTACATTGCACAGGAGGGACAAAGCAGACTGCTAATGTATCAGGAGCGAGTCATCGACCATGTACGGTCACATCTGGCGCTCCCAGGACGCCGGCACATGGCTCCTCAGTGTGGGCTTTTTTTAACGTGTCCGCTGCTGACAATATTTTTCCCATCTGCAATCTTTGCAGTCAACGCATTAGTCGCAGTAAGCCCAACACTCACCTAGGGACGACCGCCTTAAGAAGGCACATGAGCTGCCATCACCGAGCCCAGTGGGAGCAACGGAACACACAAAGCCACACTCCAGGCTCTCACCGTCCAGCCTCATCTTCTACTTCTCCTTCTCCTCTCTCCTCACAATTGTCCTCCACTGCACCTTCCATCACGCCAAGCTCACGTTTTTCTGCAAAAAGGCAGGCTTCCGTGGGCCTAATGTTCGAGCGTAAAAAAATGATGACGCCGGATAACCCTCTTGCCCAACGGTTGACGGCTGGCTTGTCAGAACTAATAGCCCGCAAACTACTGCCATATAAACTGGTGGACTCGGAGGCCTTTCGAAAATTTGTGGCCATTGGAACACCACAATGGAAGGTCCCAGGAAGGAAGTATTTCTCAGAGAAGGGCATCCCAGAGCTATATGGCCATGTTCAGCGGCAAGTGAATGTATCTCTGGCACACAGTGTCAGTGCCAAGATACATCTGACCACAGACACGTGGTCTAGCAAACACGGGCAGGGAAGGTATATCACTTTTACTGCCCACTGGGTGAACCTTCTGACGGCCGTCAAGCATGTAACCCGTGGCACCCATGTAGATTTGGTTTTACCGCCACGGATTGCATGCAGGCCTGGCTCTTCTTTTCCTCCTCCTCCTACTCCATCCTCCTCCCTCTCCTCCTCGGCTGACTCCTCCTTTTCAGCTGCTAGCGTCTCTTCCGCTGCTCCGCCCAAGCTCCTCAGAACCTATTCGACATGCCAGGTGAGACGTTGCCATACCGTGCTGCGTCTGTTGTGCCTGGAAGCCAAGAGCCACACTGGCCCGGCACTCCTTTCAGCTTTGCGTTCACAGGCAGATCAGTGGCTAACACCGCTCAATTTGACAGTTGGTAAAGTGGTGTGTGACAACGGTGCCAATCTGCTTAGCGCATTGAAACAGGGCAAAATCACGCACGTGCCATGCATGGCACACGTCTTAAACTTGGTCGTGCAGCGATTCGTTGTCAAATACCCTGGGATCCAGGACATCTTGCGGCAGGCAAGGAAAATCTCGGCCCATTTCAGAAGATCTTACACGGCCATGGCTCGCCTTGCTGACATTCAGCGGCGACACAATCTGCCGGTCAGACGTCTTATTTGCGATTGCCCGACGCGATGGAACTCAACCTTCTATATGCTTGATAGGCTGCTCCAGCAGAAACGTGCAGTTAACGTCTACCTGTATGAACTCTGCGGCAGAACGGGTTCTGGGGAGCTGGGTTTTTTTTCACCGTGCCAGTGGCTGCTCATGCGTGACGCATGCAGACTTCTGCGGCCATTTGAGGAGATCACCAAACTGGTCAGTCGCAGCCATGGCGCCATCAGTGACATGGTACCTTATGCCTTCCTTATGGAGCGTGCATTGCATCGTGTCATTGATCAAGCTGTGGAGGAGCGGGAAGATGAGGAAGTCGCAATGCTGGATAAATTCCCAGGGGGGGCTATTCTATCTGAGACAAGTGAACAACAGGAGTCTGAAGAGGAGTCAGAGGAGGATGGTGACGGGGCGGATGAGGAGGAGCAAGAAGAGCATGCTTTAAACCTTTCTGGGATCCCTGTTGTTGTGCGTGGATGGGGAGAGGAGAATGAAGAGGACGACATTATCCTGGATGATGAGCAGGAGCCAGGCCACCTCACCGCTTCCAGTTTAGTGCAAATGGGGGCCTTCATGCTCCAGTGTTTTAATAGCGACCCCCGTATAAAAAGCGTCAAGGACCAGTACTGGGTGGCAACGTACTTAGACCCCCCGTCACAGAGGGCTGTCAGAATGGAGCACTTCCAGGCCTTGCTTTGAGAAATGCTGCATTCTGCTTTTGCGTGCGCTGGCAGAGGAGCAATTCCCACTCCCAGAGAAGGAGTTGCGGGTACCAATCCAACAGCGCCTGCTAGAAGAGGCCGGTTTGAAGATGTGTTGGTGACTTCTGATATGAGGTCATTCTTTCAGCCGACACATCGACAGGTGTCATCCGGATCCAGCATCAGGGAAAGCCTAGACCGTCAGGTGTCCGACTACATCGGGTTAACGGCCGATGTGGACGCTCTGAGGAGTGATGAACCCCTGGAATACTGGGTGGGCAGGCTTGACCTCTGGCCAGAGCTTGCCCAATTTGCAATCGAACTGTTGGCTTGCCTCTCGTCCAGTGTCCTGTCCGAAAGGACGTTCAGCGCAGCAGGGGGGATCGTGACTGATAAGCGTACTCGCCTAGCTCACGACAGTGTTGACTACCTCACATTTCTAAAAATGAATGAGGCATGGATCTTGGAGGAATTCAACACATGTGACCAGTAGACCATGTATATGTCTATAAACTATTTTTTTAATCGAGCACACAGACCTTATTTCTTCATTTGGCTCACTTCCTTGTCCAAAAAAAGCACACCGTACTATATGCCCGTACCCTCCTGTTTGAAGAGGTTGAGCGGTGTCATATTTTTGGGGCCCAGCAGCAAGTTGCTGGTATCAGTGCTGCTGTTAAAGCTCTCTATCTCTGTGCTGGTGTCAGTGCACTTTATCACGGTGCAGGTGTCAGTGCTGTATATCACGGTGCTGGTGCTGGTGATCATCATGTTGTCGATCCCAGATTCACCTCATACATGTGTTATGTCACGGTGCTGGTGTCAGATCACTCTATCACGGTGCAGGTGTCAGTGCTCTATATAACGGTGCTGGTGATCATCTCCTGCACCCTCTTCTTTGTCTATCCTGACCTTCCTTCGCCTCCATTGTCTCAAGAGTCCTGAATTGTCAGAATTTCACATATAAAAAAAGAATGCTTGTAGTTTTCGATCCCAGATTCACCTCATACATGTGTTATGTCACGGTGCTGGTGTCAGATCACTCTATCACGGTGCAGGTGTCAGTGCTCTATATCACAGTGCTGGTGATCATCTCCTGCACCATCTTCTTTGCCTACCCTGACCTTCCCTCGCCTCCACGGTGCAGGTGTCAGTGCTCTATATCACGGTGCTGGTGATCGTCTCCTGCACCCTCTTCTTTGCCTACCCTGACCTTCCCTCGTCTCCATTGTCTCAAGAGTCCTGAATTGTCAGAATTTCACATATAAAAAAAAGAATGCTTGTAGTTGTCGATCCCAGATTCACCTCATACATGTGTTATGTCACGGTGCTGGTGTCAGATCACTCTATCATGGTGCAGGTGTCAGTGCTCTATATCACGGTGCTGGTGCTGGTGATCATCTCCTGCACCCTCTTCTTTGCCTACCCTGACCTTCCCTCGCCTTCATTGTCTCAAGAGTCCTGAATTGTCAGAATTTCACATATAAAAAAAGAATGGTTGTAGTTGTCGATCCCAGATTCACCTCATACATGTGTTATGTCACGGTGCTGGTGTCAGATCACTCTATCACGGTGCAGGCATCAGTGCTCTATATCACGGTGCTGGTGCTGGTGATCATCTCCTGCACCCTCTTCTTTGCCTACCCTGACCTTCCCTCGCCTCCATTGTCTCAAGAGTCCTGAATTGTCAGAATTTCACATATGAAAAAAGAATGCTTGTAGTTGTCGATCCCAGATTCACCTCATACATGTGTTATGTCACGGTACTGGTGTCAGATCACTCTATCACGGTGCAGGTGTCAGTGCTCTATATCACGGTGCTGGTGCTGGTGATCATCTCCTGCACCCTCTTCTTTGCCTACCCTGACCTTCCCTTGCCTCCATTGTCTCAAGAGTCCTGAATTGTCAGAATTTCACATATAAAAAAAGAATGCTTGTAGTTGTCGATCCCAGATTCACCTCATACATGTGTTATGTCACGGTGCTGGTGTCAGATCACTCTATCACGGTGCAGGTGTCGGTGCTCTATATCACGGTGCTGGTGCTGGTGATCATCTCCTGCACCCTCTTCTTTGCCTACCCTGACCTTCCCTCGCCTTCATTGTCTCAAGAGTCCTGAATTGTCAGAATTTCACATATAAAAAAAAAATGCTTGTAGTTGTCGATCCCAGATTCACCTCATACATGTGTTATGTCACGGTGCTGGTGTCAGATCACTCTATCACGGTGCAGGCATCAGTGCTCTATATCACGGTGCTGGTGCTGGTGATCATCTCCTGCACCCTCTTCTTTGCCTACCCTGACCTTCCCTCGCCTCCATTGTCTCAAGAGTCCTGAATTGTCAGAATTTCACATATGAAAAAAGAATGCTTGTAGTTGTCGATCCCAGATTCACCTCATACATGTGTTATGTCACGGTGCTGGTGTCAGATCACTCTATCACGGTGCAGGTGTCAGTGCTCTATATCACGGTGCTGGTGCTGGTGATCATCTCCTGCACCCTCTTCTTTGCCTACCCTGACCTTCCCTTGCCTCCATTGTCTCAAGAGTCCTGAATTGTCAGAATTTCACATATAAAAAAAGAATGCTTGTAGTTGTCGATCCCAGATTCACCTCATACATGTGTTATGTCACGGTGCTGGTGTCAGATCACTCTATCACGGTGCAGGTGTCGGTGCTCTATATCACGGTGCTGGTGCTGGTGATCATCTCCTGCACCCTCTTCTTTGCCTACCCTGACCTTCCCTCGCCTCCATTGTCACAAGAGTCCTGAATTGTCAGAATTTCACATATAAAAAAAGAATGCTTGTAGTTGTCGATCCCAGATTCACCTCATACATGTGTTATGTCATTGGCCATGTGGTGGGACTATGTGTGGCTGCAAATATGACCTGTAGGTTTGTAAAGTTCACCATCCCTGTGCTGTGCTGACTTCCTCCTGGGGCTGTATCTCTGCTGTGCATATTATGAGGGGCTCCCACCATCCCTGTGCTATGCTCATTATGAGGGGCTCCCACCATCCCTTTGCTATGCTGACTTCCTCCTGGGGCTGCTTATTATGAGGGGCTCCCACCATCCCTGTGCTGTGCTGACTTCCTCCTGGGGCTGCTTATTATGAGGGGCTCCCACCATCTCTGTGCAATGCTGACTTCCTCCTGGGGCTGTACCTCTGCTGTGCATATTATGAGGGGCTCCCACCATCCCTGTGCTATGCTCATTATGAGGGGCTCCCACCATCTCTGTGCTGTGCTGCCTTCCTCCTGGGGCTGCTTATTATGAGGGGCTCCCACCATCCCTGTGCTATGCTGACTTACTCCTGGGGCTGTACCTCTGCTGTGCATATTATGAGGGGCTCCCACCATCCCTGTGCTATGCTCATTATGAGGGGCTCCCACCATCTCTGTGCTATGCTCATTATGAGGGGCTCCCACCATCCCTGTGCTATGCTGACTTACTCCTGGGGCTGCTTACGGTGCAGGTGTCAGTGCTGTATATCACGGTGCTGGTGTCAGTGCTGTATATCACGGTGCTGGTGTCAGTGCTTTATGTCACGCTGCTGATGTCAGTGCTCTCTATCACGGTGCTGGTGTCAGATCACTCTATTACGGTGCAGGTGTCATTGCTGTATGTCACACTGCTGATGTCAGTGCTCTCTATCACGGTGCTGGTGTCAGATCACTCTATCACGGTGCAGGTGTCATTGCTGTATGTCACGCTGCTGATGTCAGTGCTCTCTATCACGGTGCTGGTGTCAGATGACTCTATCACGGTGCAGGTGTCATTGCTGTATGTCACGCTGCTGGTGATCATCTCCTGCACCCTCTTCTTTGCCTAAGCTGACTTTCCCTCTCCTCCATTGCCTTCATGCGCTCCACAGTCCTGAATTGTCAGAATTTCACATATAAAAAAAGAATGCTTGTAGTTGTCGATCCCAGATTCACCTCATACATGTGTTATGCCATTGGCCATGTGGTGGGACTATGTTTGCACAGCTAGTAATTATTTTGTGGCTGCAAATTGGACCTGTAGGTTTGCAAAGTTCGCCTCCCATTGTAGTCAATGGTGCCCACGCGCGTTACGGTTCGCAAACTATCGGCCGCGTTCGCAGTCCGCATTCGCGAAACGTCCCGTCGGAAGTTCATCCATCACTAGCCTCTAATAGACAGAATCTTGTCAGATCTTCAGACATATGCTACAGATATTAAACAATGTAATATTGCAGGAGTGCAGAAAAGCCCAGACACTGGACTTGTCTGTCAAGAGGGGAGACCATGTATACCTGTAGCTAGTGCACCTTTATTTATTTCTCAGTATCATGGGGTAGGGCACAGAGGCTGGCTGGCTGGCAGATACATCACATGCATCCGAAACAGGTCAAGAAATCCACACAAGGCAAAACATGAACACCTTACATATCCATCCACACCTTTTACACATTTACAGATTGACTTCACCCATATGCCTAAGTTAGGTAAAAGACAGGAATACTTACTTATGATAGTAGATATGTTCTCAAGATGGACAGAAGCATTTGTAACCAGGTATCGCAGCTCCGGCGCTGTGATTGGCCGGAGCCTTGATGATGTCACTCCTGCACATGCACGCAGGAGCCACCAGTAATGGCACACTCACTGAAGAAAACAGCACATTGCTTCAGTGCGCATATGCCAATCATGTTGGCACATGCAAATACAGGGGATATCTCCTAAACCGTGCAGGTTGAGGAGATATCCTGGGTAGCTACAGGTGAGCCTTATTATAGGCTTACCTGTAGCAAAAAGTAGTCTGTAAGGGTTTAAAACCACTTTAATTTAGGGAATGAGACACAGACTAACCCATCTACATGCAGTAGGTCAATGGTTAACATTTCCACATGTAAACTTAAGGGAAACTACCAGTTCACTGTTCCACATATCTGATCCTGATTTAAACAACACCTTGTCTAATTCCCCCCCGATATTGTAAGTGATATACTACACCAATTCATAATTGCAGCACAGAACATGGACACTCATGGGCATATTGCTAAGAAACCATTTGCACTAGGACAAAGTGTCTGTGTGTGTTGTGGGAAGGTATGTTATCCTTGGGTCCCCCTCCATGTCCAGGGATGGTGTTATTTGGCCTCTTTCATCCCAGTTATGGGAGTAATTTATAACAATAAGGGAGATCACCTACTTGAGGCCAGTATGCATCCAAGATACCCTCTTAAGCATAGAATGAAGCAAGAATTATTTATTGAAAAGGACATGGCATGGGCTTGGTTTCCCTCATGGGCAGGATGAGGGATTGGTATGATGAAGAAAATAGGATTTTTGTACTCACCATAAAATCCTTTTCTCTGTAATTCACCGACTGACACAGCTCCTCTCTGTAACAAAATGGGTTGTTAGCCCTATCACTGGAGATTACTAGGAAAAGCTGTAATACAACACTTCAGAACTTTTAGTTCTGCCCAGGGGGCGGTCCTTAGGCTACAATCCCCACAGTCTGCCCTAGCAGCCTCAATACATCAACAAGCAGTATAACGTAAAGAGAAAAAAAGGAGGGGCGGCTGCTGTGTCGGTCGGTGAATTACAGAGAAAAGGATTTTACGGTGAGTACAAAAATCCTATTTTCTCTTATATTAACCGACCGACACAGCTCCTCTCTGTAACAAAATGGGACGTCTCCAAGCAGTGCCAAACGAGGGGTGGGAAAAACAGCATAAAAACTTCATCCACCATGGCAGGTGGAAACTAGTGAAACTAAACCCACAAAAAAAGAGCAGTGCGTGGAAAAACCACCACAAAACCACAGAGTATCCCCAACTGCGGAAGTAATGCAACAGTGTATTAACCTAACAGTACTGTGTTTTTTCAAAAAAAAACAGGAAAAAATATTGGGTCCATATTCAATTGCAACTATACGGCTGCATGCGGCCAAAACAGGCATCAGCCAATGCACTGGATGCACTGAGATCTACCTCATTGGTAAACGTATGGACACACCTGAGCGACTGACGCTTGGTGTCGGAAGGCCCAAGACGTTCCGATTGCCCTTGTGGAGTGGGCCGTGACCAGAAAGGGGGGCACCTGCTCCTTCAAGGTGTAGGCTTGTACTACAATCTGTCTGATCCACCTGGAAATGGTGGCCGATGAGACCGCCATGCCTTTCTTGGGACCAGCTACCGAAACAAACAGTGAGTCTGACTTCTGAAAGGAAGCTGTGGCAGACAAGTACACCTTCAGAGCCCTAACCACATCCAAAGCATGAAGGGCCACCTCTTTAGGGTGCTACGGCTTAGGACACAGCGATGGTAATACAATGTCCTTATTGATATGAAAAGTGGAGACCACCTTCGGTAGAAAGGACAGTTGCGGACGCAACACCACCTTATCCCTGTGGATAACCAGATAGGATGACTTGCAGGACAAGGCTGCCAATTCCAAAACCCTCCTGGCCGAGGTGATGGCCACTAGAAAGACCACTTTCCGGGAAAGAGTCAAAAGGGGGATCTCCCTGATATTCTCAAATGGCAGTTTTTGAAGCGCCGACAACACCAGGTTTAAATCCCATGGGGGTAATGGTGGACGCACCGGAGGGACTACATGTCGTACCCCCTGAATGAAGGTACTCACTAAGGAGTGTGATGCCAGGGTTCATTGGAAAAAAAACTGCTAAGGCTGAGATTTGCCCTTTAATGGTGCTTAACGCCAATCTCTGGTCCACTCCCTGCTGGAGAAACAGCAGGATCCTGGATACGGAAAAGGATCGCGGATGCCATCCTTTCTCCTCACACATGGAGATGTAGACCTCTCAGGTACGATGGTATATCTTACGAGAAGAATATTTCCGTGCCCTCAACATAGTTGGAATCACGAGTCCGACAGACCCCGGTTCCTCAACACCTGGCTCTCAATAGCCATGCCATTAAAGCCAGCGATGGTAAAGCAGGATGGACAATTGGACCTTGAGATAGGAGGTCCTCTCGCAACGGCAGTCGCCAGGGAGCGTCTGCCACCAGACGTACCAGGTCTGCGTACCAAGGACGCTGAGGCCAATCTCGAGCAACCAGTATTACTGGGATACCCTTGGCTTCCACTCTGCGAAGCAGACGTGGCAACAGTTTCTGTGGAGGAAAGGCGTAAATCAGCTGGTACTGATCCCACAGAGCCACCAGCGCGTCTGACGCATCTGCCCACGGATCTCTTGTCCTGGACACGAATCTTGGCACCTTCTGATTGAGACGGGAGGCCAGTAGATCCCCATCTGGTGTTCCCCACTTGAGGCACAGCAGCTTGAATGTCTCCGGATGCAACGCCCATTCTCCTGGGTCCAGCATCTGTTGACTCAGATAGTCCGCCTGCCAGTTCTCCACCCCCCGGATGTAAATGGCTGACAGGGCCGGTATGTGTCGCTCTGCCCACCGAAGTATGTGAGAGACCTCCCGAGCAGTGGCTCAGCTTCTTGTTCCCCCTTGGTGATTTACGTATGCCACAGCCGTGGCGTTGTCCGAATGTATCCTGATCGGGCGACCCTTGAAGACTCACCGACCATGAGTGGAGACACAGCCTGATCGCTCTCAATTTAAGCAGATTGATCAGCAACTCGGATTCTTTCATCGACCAGAGGTCCTGAACCGACTGAACCCCCCATCACTCCACCCCAGCCGGATAGACTGGCGTCTGCAGTGATCACCGTCAATTTCAGAGGAAGGAACGATTTTCTGGACTGAATCAGTCCTCATCCACCAGATCAGAGAGTCCCTCACTGGCTGGCTCACCTGGATCTGTCGATCTAGGGACAACTGAGATGTGTCCCATTTTAACAAGATCTCCTTCTGCAGCACTCTGGTGTGGAACTGGGTGTAGGGTACTGCCTCGAAGGAGGCTACCATGAGTTCCAGTACTCACATGCAAAACCAGAGCGACGACCACTTGCGGTTCATCAGTAGTTTGACTGCGGATCTGCACGGACCCGGACGGGGACTCATCCTCACTGTCCGAACGGTCCTGGTCAGCGTCATCTGTCAAGACAGAGCAGGGGTCACCAGCCTCAGCAGGACCCGAGTCTGCGTCAGAGCTCTCCCCAGAGGACTGTCTGCCACCCAAAGGGGACTTAGGACAGTGACAGTCCCACCCTCCTTGCTGCGGCTGACTGAGGGGTTCTAACCTGCCAGACTCACCACCCTGAGGAGTTCTGCGCTGTTTTACAGCAGTACCTGTAAATCCCTAGCGCTCCCAGATGCAGAGGGACCAAAGCTGTGTAGGTGACAGTCCGTCAGTGAACGATTGCTGAGAGATCTCACACACGTGTCCAGATTAAACAGAAAGCCTCCCAGCGCTCTGTGATGACAAAACAGGAAGCTGAGGGCACAGGAGCTGCTGCTAAAGCCCAAAAAACATGGTCCGACTTTGAGAAAATGGCCGCCAGTGTTCTGAATAGGGAATCATCGGGAAAATGGCCGCCTGAAGCCCAGAAGCATGCTGTCCCTTGCCCACAATGAAAATGGCTGCTGGCCAGCACCATGAGAGGCAGAAAGAAAAACATGTGGCAGACACAGCGCTGCACCAACACAGGGGCAAACCTGACATACACCCTCCGGGATTAAGGCACACAGGACCCAGGCACCCCAGCACAGCCAGAACCCAGGTGAGAGCCCAGGGCACACACACACCGCTCAGTACATGTACAGCCCCCATAAGGGAGGGAAAGGAGGGAAGTTAGGGACAGGGGAGAGAAGAGAGGGGGTTCCCCGAATCGACATCCCAGGGAATGCCCAGCTGCTCAACCCTGCAGAGACAGGGAGAGCTGTACTTACCAGTCCAGAAGAGCTGGGATAACATTCCATTGTAGCCAACTCCTAATCAGTACAGAGAAGTCTACTGGCCCAGCATACTATGACGCAGACATCAGTAGCCCGGTCATTTGTATGCCCCGCAGCATTAAAGCTCACCGACCACCTCTGGAGCTGAGGTATGTCATGGCTGCCGAGCTGTAGCTGCGACCTGCACACGCTCAATGGCCGGACTGCGGAGACTACAAGGATAAGTGAACCAGCCTGTCACCCAGCTGGCTGTTGATAGAAGATCACAGGATCATTCATCTTGTACAAAAAGCCAAGCTTCTGCATCAAAAAAGCACGGACCTATGGGCCCGCAGGGTTCCTAGGTGTATCTCCTTCACTAGGCAAAATAAAACTGAGGCTGCTAGGGCAGACTGTGGAGATTGTAGCCGAGGGACCGCCCCCCGGGCAGAACTAAAAGTTCTGAAGTGTTGTATTACAACTTTGCCTAGTAATCTCCAGTGATAGCGCTAACAACCCATTTTGTTACAGAGAGGAGATGTGTTGGTCCGTGAATATAAGAGAAATTAAATAATTATTCTAAGATACTAGATGAAATACTGGATAAAAATTCAGATGAAATCACTAAGTTAAGTTTGGAAATGAGAGCAATCAGAAAACAACTAGAACTTCATGACATGGCCATAGAAAGTATGAGCGCAACCCTTATAGGTAGGGATGAGCTTCGTGTTCGAGTCGAACATATGTTCGGCTCGAACATCGGCTGTTCGCCCGTTCGGCGAATTCCGAACGTTATGGGCCGTTCGCGCCAAATTCGTGTGGCGCTCACGGCCCACAGTGCACTGCGATGGCACAGTGCATTGCTGGCTCATGATTGGCCAAGCATGCACTGTGACCCCGCATGCTTGGCCAATCACAGCGCCGGCAGCAAGGAGAGCCATGATTGGCTACAGGCAGGATGCCTGTGGCCAATCATAGCTCAGGCTGTGTAGTACACGCCCCACACTATATAAGGCCGCCAGCGCTGCGGCCTTGTGTAGTGTGTTGGCGTCTGTAGCAGTTAGTGGGTGTTCTGTGTACCTTCAACACAGTATACACCGATCGTTATCGGACGATTTTTCGTTCTTGCTCTTCTGTAGTGGTTGTTGTCTGAGTGCCCTGACCACAGTATACACCGCTATATTCACCTATATAGCTAGTGATATATCTATCTTTTATAATAGAGCTTGCAGTCAGTGTTAGGAGATTGTGCGTGCTGTCTGCGTGCTCTGAACCCAGTATACACCGCTATATCCACCTATATAGCTAACTATCTTGCTCGTTTTAAATAGAGCTTGCAGTCAGTGTTAGGAGATTGTGCGTGCTGTCTGCGTGCTCTGAACCCAGTATACACCGCTATATCCACCTATATAGCTAACTATCTTGCTCGTTTTAAATAGAGCTTTTAGTCAGTGTTAGGAGATTGTGCGTGCTGTCTGCGTGCTCTGAACGCAGTATACACCGCTATATCCACCTATATAGCTAACTATCTTGCTCATTTTAAATAGAGCTTACAGTCAGCTTTAGGAGATTGTGCGTGCTGTCTGCATGCTCTGAACCCAGTATACACCACTATATCCACCTATATAGCTAACTATCTTGCTCGTTTTAAATAGAGCTTGCAGTCAGCGGTAGGAGATTGTGCATGCTGGCTGCGTGCTCTGAACCCAGTATACACCGCTATATCCACCTATATAGCTAACTATCTTGCTCGTTTTAAATAGAGCTTGCAGTCAGCGTTAGGAGATTGTGAGTGCTGTCTGCGTGCTCTGAACCCAGTATACAAAGCTATATCCACCTACATAGCTCTTCTCTATTTGAGCCTTCTGCCATCTGCAGGAGTTAGTGGAAGTTGTGTGTGCCTCCAGCACAATATACACTACCCAATTGCTGGTTTTCCCAACTCCCTTCAGGCCATTACCATGTCTGGAAGGCCAGCAAGGAGAGGCCGACAGGCACGAGCCGATAAAAGAGGGCAAGCAGGCTCTGTGTCTAGAGACAACAGTGCTGGTTGTGGACGCGGTGCATCGTCATCATCAGCACGTGGCCATGGGACACTCTTGTCCTTCTTTTCGGCAGCTGGACATGTTGAGCCGCAATATGCCAATGACTTGGATGACCAAGCCCTCTTCATCCTCCTCATCCTCTCTCACCCAGGCTCAGGGTACTAGCAAAGCAGCTGCCAACGCATCGTCTTCCCTCCTCTCAATGTCATCATCAGTGACTCCTTCCCTAGACCCACCACGTGCTCCTGAGGAGTCTCCTGAACTCTTTGAGCACAGTGTTGGGTACATGCTCCAGGAGGATGCCCAGTGTTTTGTAGGCTCTGATGATGATACTCAGCTAGAGGAAGGCAGTAGCGTGAATGCAGAGAGAGGGGATGCTCAAGAAGGCCAGCTATCTGGCAGTCATATTCTACAAGCTGCCGCATACTGCCAGGTTTGCTCAAGCGATGAAGAGGGAGGGGATGATGAGGGCACTGACTCCACGTGGTTGCCTGGTAGGAGAGAGGAGGAGGAGGAGGAGGAGGCACATGTCCAACGAGGAAGGATGCCCTCCGGGGGCCAGCTTAGGGGCAGCACACCGACTGAATCACACCGCAGAGCTCCGCCTGTGCAGGGCGCTGCCTCTGCGCGTTATTCTAAAAGTTCTTTGGTGTGGGCCTTTTTTGAGACGAGTGCATCAGATCGCACCGCTGTTATTTGCAACATATGTCTCAAGCGTATCTCGCGTGGCCAAAACATCAGCCGCTTGGGCACCACATGCTTGACCAGACATATGTTGACCTGCCATGCAGCTCATTGGCAAGCGTACCTCAAAGACCCACACCAAAGAACAAAGTGGAACTCTCCTTGCTCCTCATCAGCTGGCATCTCCAACCCCACTAGACCTTCAGTCCTCTCTGAAACCTGCTCTGAGAGGAATGAAGGTGTAGAATTGGGTGTGTCACAGCCAAGTGCTTCCGGGCACTCTGCTAGCAGTAAACCCACGTCCGATTATAGCAGGCAAATGTCCCTGCCCCAGCTGCTGGACCGGCGAAAGAAATTCACTCCCATCCATCCACATGCCCAGCGGTTGAATGCTAGCTTTGCTAAATTGCTAGCACTTCAACTGCTGCCTTTTCAGTTGGTAGACTCGGCCCCCTTCCGTGAGTTTGTACAATGTGCGGTTCCTCAGTGGCAGGTCCCCAAACGCCACTTTTTCTCACGGAAGGCGATTCCGGCCCTCTACCGGCATGTGGAAGGCAATGTCCTTGCCTCGCTGGACAGGGCGGTCAGCGGATGCATATTACCGCTGACTCATGGTCCAGCAGGCATGGACAGGGACGTTACCTGTCTTTCACGGCCCATTGGGTCACTCTTCTGGCAGCTGGGAAGGATGCAGGACAAGGTGCAGTAGTGTTGGAGGTTGTTCCGCCACCACGCCTCCAAAATGCTACTATTGGTTGTGACACACCTCTCTCCTCCACCCCCTCCTCTTCTTCTTCCTCCATGGCCTCTTCCAGTGCTCTGTCCTCAGAACCAGCAGTGCTCCGTAGGCGTTCAAGGGGCTACGCAAGTACGCAGGCAAAACGATGCCATGCCGTGCTTGCGCTGTTTGTTTGGGGGACAGAAGCCACACTGGCGCGGATGTTTTGTCAGCTCTGCAGGAGCAGGCCGAGAGGTAGTTGACGCCATGCCAGCTTAAGCCAGGAATGGTGGTTTGCGACAATGGCACCAACCTCCTCTCCGCCCTCCGACAGGGACAACTGACCCATATGCCCTGTGTGGCTCATGTCCTTAACCTGGTGGTGCAGCGGTTCTTGGGCAGGTACCCGGGCTTACAGGATGTCCTGAAGCAGGCCAGGAAAGTCTGTGTGCATTTCCACTGATCATTTAATGCCTGTGCTCGGCTGGCTGAGCTCCAAAAGGAGTTGAACCTGCCCAAGAACCGCCTTAAATGTGACATGCCCACCAGGTGGAACTCAACATTGGCCATGCTGCAGCGGCTGCACACGCAGCAGAGGGACATCAATGAGTACCTGTGCGACTACGGCACCAGGACAGGGTCAGGGAAGCTCGGTTTTTTCTCACCACGCCAGTGGGGCATGATCAGGGATGCATGCACTGTCCTGTCACCGTTTGAGGAGGCCACAAGGATGGTGAGCAGTGACAGTGCATGCATCAGTGACACTGTACCTCTTGTCCACCTCTTGGAGCATACGCTGTGTGGAATAATGGACAGGGCACTTGAGGCAGAACAGAGGCAGGAAGAGGAGGACTTCCTTGCCTCTCAAGGCCCGCTTTATCCAGACAGTGTTCCTGCTGTGCCACCCATCACACAGGAAGAAGATGAGGAGGAGGAGGAGGATGATTGTGTCAGCATGGAGGTGGAGGCTGGCGCTCAGCATCAGCAGCAGCAGCAGTCTTGTAGGGATGATTTACAGTCCCAAGAAACCCATGGACTTGTACGTGGCTGGGAGGAGGTAGCTGCGGATCATGTTGTTCTTAGTGACCCAGAGGACTCCGGACTGAATGCCTCAGTTAACCTATGCTGCATGGCCTCCCTGATCCTGCAAAGCCTGCGGAAGGATCCTCGTATTCTTCAGATCAAGGAGAGGGACCATTACTGGCTGGCCACTCTCCTTGATCCACGGTACAAGGGTAAGGTTGCCGACCTTATCTTGCCATCGCAGAGGGAGCAGAGGATGAGACATCTCCGGGAGGCCTTGCAGAAAGGTCTGTGCAACGCGTTCCCAGAGACTGGGAGGTTACAAACTCCTGGTCCTGGACAACGCCAGCGTCTGATTTACATGGTGCAGGAATACCTAGGGGCAAGGTCAGACTTGGACACCTTTCCCACCGAAAATCCTCTGGCTTACTGGGTCTTGAGGATGGATCACTGGCCAGAGCTTGCACAGTATGCAATTGAGCTACTGGCCTGTCCTGCATCCAGCGTTCTTTCGGAACGCACCTTCAGTGCTGCTGGTGGCTTTGTTACCGATCACAGGGTGCGCCTGTCCACCGAATCAGTTGATCGACTGACCTTCATCAAGATGAATCAGTCTTGGATCACCCACAGCTACCAAGCACCTGAAGCTGATGTAACGGAATAATTTTTTTTGAAATATCACATCTCTTCAAGACTGCCTATGCTGATGCTGAGTGACTGTCCTGTTATGTTGATTTTCTATCCTCTTCCTCCTCCACTGATATGTTGGAAGAACATTTCTGGTTCTGGGTGATGCCATCAGCCCAATTTTTCTGCCCCTGTTTAACAGGGGCGTTTAATTAAAATTTTTGATGCAATGCTTTTCATCAGGGCTAATTCCTGCACTAAAACTAGAGTATATGGGAGAGGTTGTAGTGTTGTGGCACCAGCACCAGTGCCTAAGGCCCAATTTTTCTGCCCCTGTTTAACAGGGGAGTTTAATTAGAAATTTTTGATGCAATGCTTTGCATCAGGGCTAATTCCTGCACTAAAACTAGAGTTTATGGGAGAGGTTGCAGTGTTGTGGCACCAGCACCAGTTCCTAAGGCCCAATTTTTCTGCCCCTGTTTAACAGGGGCATTTAAGTACAATTTTTGATGCAATGCTTTGCAGCAGGGCTAATTCCTGCACTAAAACTAGAGTATATGGGAGAGGTTGCAGTGTGGTGGCACCAGCACCAGTGCCTAAGGCCCAATTTTTCTGACCCTGTTTAAAAGGGACATATAATTACAATTCTTGATATACTATTTCACAGGAGGGCCCGTTCCTGTGCCCACCCAGAGTAACTGTGAGGACTTATAGTGTTGTGGCACCAGCACCACAACCACCAAAGGTCAATTTTTCTACCACTGTTCAACAATGGCATGTAATTACAATTCTTGATATAATCGTTCACAGCAGGGCGCTCCAGCGCCCACCAAGAGTCACTTTGAGGGCTTACAATGTTGTAGCAAAACCAACACCTTGTTCCGCCATTTCTGCAGAGCATATAGGGCAGGCCCCTACTTTCAAACATCCAACTTACAAACATCTCCTACTTGCAAACGGAAGGAGACAACAGCAAGTGAGATGAAAAAAGACGGACGGCAAAACAAATTATACAGGGGTGATAACCCTTCCCTATGTTTTACAAAAAACATAAAAATAGTTTTTTTGACTGGAGCTACACTTTAAAAATGTACCAGTTGAAAATTACAAACAGATTCAACTCAACACAACAAACCTACACAGTCCCTGTCTTGTTTGCACCGCCTGTATACTGCTGTTCTGAGTATATAGGGCCACACGTATTTCCTTTTTTTAATATGGGTACAGAGTTCCCCTTAATATGCGTACAAGACCCAAAGGGGCTGGTAATTGGCAGGGAGGGCTACCCATGCCATTTTTCTTAATGATTTTCAACCATATTGCAGGAACCAGATATAACATTAAAACCGCAAGCAGCTTTAAATGACCTTATTTACGTTAAATGTCATTTTGTGCAGGGACTGTTCTAAACACGGGAAACATGTGGCACTTCACAGGTATACTACAGACACCCCCCAGGCACCATATTTAAAGGAATATTTCACTTATTTTTCACTTTAATCGTCATTAAAATCAGTGCTCCCGCCAAAACGGCCATTTTTAAAAACATTTTAGGCATTGACCCATGTCCCCTGGGGCAGGAGCCAGGTCCCCAAACCCTTTTTAGGACAGCATCTTGCATATTAGCCGTTAAAATTAGCCTTTTTAATTTCGAACGTTCGAGTCCCATAGACTTCAATGGAGTTCTAAAGTTCGTATGAATTTGGGGTCCGTTCGAAAGTTCTGGTGCGAATCGAACCGGGGGGGTGTTCGGCTCATCCCTACTTACAGGGTTGTGTGAGATGACTGAAGACTATGAACGTTGGAAACATTTGGATATACTTGGATAAATAATACCAGTATAGAAATACCTGATTATTATGACATAATCTCACACCACAGAAAAGAAGTAGACAAATTACAAATGTATTACGAAGCACGAGACATAGCAAAGAATTGGAATCCTTTCAAAGGATTAGGCAGATTTTGTTTTGGAGGAATATTTCATGGCTGAAAGACATTGCTCTGACTATTATAATGATTTTCTTTTTATATTATTTGTATATGCATTTTTCAAACTTTTAATGTGTATCATTGCTAGAGCTTCCCAAACCCCTGACCCCGCTGCTGCTAATAAAGCCTACCTTAGCATGTACTATGATAAAAAAGCTAATTATGTTACCGTGGAGAGAAAGTAAGTCATGTTTATGACTTAAGAGGGAATTGTAAGACAATGTGTAAACAACTGACTCCATCTTAGATTCTCTTCCATTTTACATAAAGTAGACGTGAACTTTGTGTGTGAGTTTTGCCATAATCAGCTTAAACTAACAAGTTTGCATAGAACCACACCCTATGAGAAACTGTGGTTAAGCCGAATCTGTGTCAGCAAGTCATCAGCTATTTCTTGTTATCTAGTCAAGCAGTCTTAGCCCCTGTACACACGGTCAGAGATTTCGACAACCAAATCCGTTGGATTTTGTCCGTCGGATCTTGTCCGAAACTGTTGCATACACATGGTCGGACTAAGTTGTCGAAAAATCAGATCATTCAGAACGTGATGACTAGGGATGAGCCGAACACCCCCCGGTTCGGTTTGCACCAGAACTTTCGAACGGACCCCAAATTCGAACGAACTTTAGAACCCCATTGAAGTCTATGGGACTCGAACGTTCGAAATTAAAAGTGCTAATTTTAACGGCTAATATGCAAGATACTGTCCTAAAAAGGGTTTGGGGACCTGGCTCCTGCCCCAGGGGACATGGGTCAATGCCTAAAATGTTTTTAAAAATGGCCGTTTTGGCGGGAGCACTAATTTTTTAATGACGATTAAAGTGAAAAAAAAAGAAAGTGAAATATTCCTTTAAATATGGTGCCTGGGGGGTGTCTGTAGTATGCCTGTGAAGTGCCACGTGTTTCCTGTGTTTAGAACAGTCCCTGCACAAAATGACATTAAACAGAAATAACATCATTGAAAACTGCTTGCGGTTTTAATGTTATATCTGGTTCCTGCAATATGGTTGAAAATCATTGAGAAAAATGGCATGGTAGCCCTCCCTGCCCATTACCAGCCCCTTTGGGTCTTGTACGCATATTAAGGGGAACCCCGTACCCATATTAAAAAAAGGAAATGCGTGTGGCCCCAGGCCCTATATACTCAGAACAGCAGTATACAGGCGGTGCAAACAAGACAGGGACTGTGTAGGTTTGTTGTGTTAAGTTGAATCTGTTTGTAATCTTCAACTGGTACATTTTTAAAGTGTAGCTCCAGTCAAAAAAACTATTTTTAAGCTTTTTGGAAAACATAGGGAAGGCTTATCACCCCTGTATAATTTGTTTTGTCGTCCATCTTTTTTCATCTCACTTGCTGTTGTCTCCTTCCGTTTGCAAGTAGGAGATGTTTGTAAGTTGGATGTTTGAAAGTAGGGGCCTGCCCTATATGCTCTGCAGAAATGGCGGAACAAGGCGTTGGTTTTGCCACAACATTGTAAGCCCTCAAAGTGACTCTTGGTGGGCGCTGGAGCGCCCTGCTGTGAACGATTATATCAAGAATTGTAATTACATGCCATTGTTGAACAGTGGTAGAAAAATTGACCTTTGGTGGTTGTGGTGCTGGTGCCACAACACTGTAAGTCCTCACAGTTACTCTGGGTGGGCACAGGAACGGGCCCTCCTGTGAAATATTATATCAAGAATTGTAATTACATGTCCCTGTTAAACAGGGTCAGAAAAATTGGGCCTTAGGCACTGGTGCTGGTGCCACCACACTGCAACCTCTCCCATATACTCTAGTTTTATTGCAGGAATTAGCCCTGCTGCAAAGCATTGCATCAAAAATTGTAATTAAACGCCCCTGTTAAACAGGGGCAGAAAAATTGGGCTGATGGCATCACCCAGAACCAGAAATGTTCTTTCAACATATCAGCGGAGGAGGAAGAGGATAGACAATCAACATAACAAGACAGTCACTCAGCATCAGCATAGGCAGTCTTGAAGGGATGTGATATTTCAAAAAAAATTATTCTGTTACATCAGCTTCAGGTGCTTGGTAGCTGTGGGTGATCCAAGACTGATTCATCTTGATGAAGGTCAGTCGATCAACTGATTCGGTGGACAGGCGCACCCTGTGATCGGTAACAAAGCCACCAGCAGCACTGGAGGTGCGTTTCCGAAAGAACGCTGGATGCAGGACAGGCCAGTAGCTCAATTGCATACTGTGCGAGCTCTGGCCAGTGATCCATCCTCAAGACCCAGTAAGCCAGAGGATTTTCGGTGGGAAAGACGTCCAAGTCTGACCTTGCCCCTAGGTATTCCTGCACCATGTAAATCAGACGCTGGCGCTGATCATACCTTGGGGCTGCGGACTAAAAAATTGTCTGAAAGCATCAGTCAGACGGCCACCTTCTCCACCGCTCCTTCTGACCGATGCCTCAGCAACACGTTGTCCAGGACCAGGAGTTTGTAACCTCCCAGTCTCTGGGAACGCGTTGCACAGACCTTTCTGCAAGGCCACCCGGAGATGTCTCATCCTCTGCTCCCTCTGCGATGGCAAGATAAGGTCGGCAACCTTACCCTTGTACCGTGGATCAAGGAGAGTGGCCAGCCAGTAATGGTCCCTCTCCTTGATCCGAAGAATAGGAGGATCCTTCCGCAGGCTTTGCAGGATCAGGGAGGCCATGCAGCGTAGGTTAGCTGAGGCATTCGGTCCGGAGTCCTCTGGGTCACTAAGGGCAACATGATCTGCAGCTACCTCCTCCCAGCCACGTACAAGTCCACGTGTTTCTTGGGACTGTAAATCATCCCTACAAGACTGCTGCTGCTGATGCTGAGTGCCAGCCTCCACTTCCATGCTGACACAATCATCCTCCTCCTCCTCTTCCTCCTCCTCATCCTCTTCCTGTGTGATGGGTGGCACAGCAGGAACACTGTCTGGATAAAGGGGGCCTTGAGAGGCAAGGAAGTCCTCCTCTTCCTGCCTCTGTTCTGCCTCAAGTGCCCTGTCCATTATTCCACACAGCGTATGCTCCAAGAGGTGGACAAGAGGTACAGTGTCACTGATGCATGCACTGTCACTGCTCACCATCCTTGTGGCCTCCTCAAACGGTGACAGGACAGTGCATGCATCCCTGATCATGCCCCACTGGCGTGGTGAGAAAAAACCAAGCTCCCCTGACCCTGTCCTGGTGCCGTAGTCGCACAGGTACTCATTGATGGCCCTCTGCTGCGTGTGCAGCCGCTGCAGCATGGCCAACGTTGAGTTCCACCTGGTGGGCATGTCACATATAAGGCGGTTCTTGGGCAGGTTCAACTCCTTTTGGAGCTCAGCCAGCCGAGCACAGGCATTAAATGATCGGCGGAAATGCACACAGACTTTCCTGGCCTGCTTCAGGACATCCTGTAAGCCGGAGTACCTGCCCAAGAACCGCTGCACCACCAGGTTAAGGAAGTGAGCTACACAGGGCACATGGGTCAGTTGTCCCTGTCGGAGGGCGGAGAGGAGGTTGGTGCCATTGTCGCAAACCACCATTCCTGGCTTAAGCTGGAGTGGCGCCAACCACCTCTCGGCCTGCCCCTGCAGAGCTGACAAAACATCCGCCCCAGTGTGGCTCCTGTCCCCCAAACAAACCAGCGAAAGCACGGCATGGCATCGTTTTGCCTGCGTACTTGCGTAGCCCCTGGAACTCCTACGGAGCACCGCTGGTTCTGAGGACAGAGCACTGGAAGAGGCCATGGAGGAAGAAGAAGAGGAGGGGGTGGAGGAGAGAGGTGTGTCACAACCAATAGTAGCATTTTGGAGGCGTGGTGGTGGAACAACCTCCAACACTACTGCACCTTGTCCTGCATCCTTCCCAGCTGCCAGAAGAGTGACCCAATGGGCCGTGAAAGACAGGTAACGTCCCTGTCCAGGCCTGCTGGACCATGAGTCAGCGGTAATATGCACCTTACCGCTGACCGCCCTGTCCAACGAGGCAAGGACATTGCTTTCCACATGCCGGTAGAGAGCCGGAATCGCCTTCCGTGAGAAAAAGTGGCGTTTGGGGACCTGCCACTGAGGAACCGCACATTGTACAAACTCACGGAAGGGGGTCAAGTCTACCAACTGAAAAGGCAGCTGTTGAAGTGCTAGCAATTTAGCCAAGCTAGCATTCAACTGCTGGGCATGTGGATGGCTGGGAGTGAACTTCTTTCGTCGGTCCAGCAGCTGGGGCAGGGACATTTGCCTGCTATAATCGGACGTGGGTGTACTGCTAGCAGAGTGCCTGCAAGCACTTGGCTGTGACACACCTAATTCTACACCTTTATTCCTCTCAGAGCAGGTTTCAGAGAGGACTGAAGGTCTAGTGGGGTTGGAGATGCCAGCTGATGAGGAGCAAGGAGAGGTCCGCTTTGTTCTTTGGTGTGGGTCTTTGAGGTACGCTTGCCAACGAGCTGCATGGCAGGTCAACATATGTCTGGTCAAGCATGTGGTGCCCAAGCGGCTGATGTTTTGGCCACGCGAGATACGCTTGAGACATATGTTGCAAATAGCAGCGGTGCGATCTGATGCACTCGTCTCAAAAAAGGCCCACACCAAAGAACTTTTAGAATAACGCGCAGAGGCAGCGCCCTGCACAGGCAGAGCTCTGCGGTGTGATTCAGTCAGTGTGCTGCCCCTAAGCTGGCATCCTGCCTCGTTGGACATGTGCCTCCTCCTCCTCCTCCTCCTCTCTCCTACCAGGCACCCATGTGGAGTCAGTGCCCTCATCATCCCCTCCCTCTTCATCGCTGTAGCAAACCTGGCAGTATGCTGCAGTTTGTGGAACATGACTGCCAGATTGCTGTCCTTCTTGAGCATCCCCTCTCTCTGTGCTCACGCTTCTGCCTTCCTCTAGCTGAGTGTCATCATCAGAGCCTACAAAACACTGGGCATCCTCCTGGAGCATGTACCCAACACTGTGCTCAAAGAGTTCATGAGACTCCTCAGGAGGACGTGGTGGGTCTAGGGAAGGAGTCACTGATGATGACATTGAGAGGAGGGAAGATAACGCGTTGGCAGCTGCTTTGCTAGTACCCTGAGACTGGGTGAGAGAGGATGAGGAGGATGAAGAGGGCTTGGTCATCCACTCTACCAAGTCGTTGGCATGTTGTGGTTCAACATGTCCAGCTGCCGAAAAGAAGGACAAGTGTGTCCCATGGCCACGTGCTGATGACAATGCACCGCGTCCACGACCAGCACTGTTGTCTCTAGACACAGAGCCTGCTTGCCCTCTTTTATCGGCTCGCGCCTGTCTGCCTCTCCTTGCTGGCCTTCCAGACATGGTAATGGCCTGAAGGGAGTTGGGTAAAACAGCAGTTGGGTAGTGTATATTGTGCTGGAGGCACACAACACCCACTAACTCCTGCAGATGCCTTTATTATAGAACACCAGAGATAAAGGGGTATACTGTAATGGAGTCACACAACACCCACTAAGCCCTGCAGATGGCTCTATTAGAGAACAGCAATAAACGGTAGATACAGGTGTATATTGTGCTGGAGTCACACAACACCCACTAACTCCTGCAGATGCCTTTATTATAGAACACCAGAGATAAAGGGGTATACTGTAATTGAGTCACACAACACCTACTAAGCCCTGCAGATGGCTCTATTAGAGAACAGCAATAAAGGGTAGATACAGGTGTATATTGTGCTGGAGGCACAAAAAACCCACTAACTCCTGCAGATGCCTTTATTATAGAACACCAGAGATAAAGGGGTATATACAGATGTATACTGTGCTGTGCTGGAGGCACACACAACTTCCAATAACTCCTGCAGATGGCAAGTGGGCTCAAATAGAGAAGAGCTATGTAGGTGGATATAGTGGTGTGTACTGGGTACAGAGCATGCAGACAGCACGCACAAGTTACTAACAATACTGACTGCAAGCTCTTTTATAAAAGATAGATCACTAGCTATATAGGTGAGGTGAATATAGCGGTGTATACTGCGGTCAGGGCAAGCAGACAACAACCACTACAGAAGAGCAAGATCGAAAATCGGCCGATAACGATCGGTGTGTACTGTGTTGAATGTACACAGAACACCCACTAACTGCTTCAGACGCCAACACACTACACAAGGCTGCCGCGCTGGCGGCCTTATATAGTGTGGGGCGTGTCCTACACAGCCTGAGCTATGATTGGCCACAGGCATCCTGCCTGTGGCCAATCATGGCTCTCCTCGCTGCTGGCGCTGTGATTGGCCAAGCATGCGGGGGTCACAGTGCATGCTTGGCCAGTCATGAGCCAGCAATGCACTGCGATGACGCAGTGCATTGTGGGCCGTGAGTGCCATACGAATTTGGCACAAACGGCCCATAACGTTCGGAATTCGGCGAACGGGCGAACAGCTGATGTTCAAGTCGAACGTATGTTCGACTCGAACACGAAGCTCATCCCTAGTGATGACGTAATTTCGTTACGATGGGATTACGTTCAGGCTAGTAGCCAATAGCTCTGATGTAGGAATTTGATCTGAGTGCGCGGCACTTGGTCCGATCAAAATTCTCTACACATGATCGGAGTATGTCCGATCGAACCAGTTGGTTGGAAAATTGGGTCCGACGGATATTCCGACGGAATCAGTCCGATGCATACCACACACAGTCGGATTATCCGACAACGCGGTCCGATAGGACACATTCCGACGGATTCTCCGACCGTGTGTACAAGGGCTAACTCTTGATAAGAAAGTACTGAGTGTACATTTGTAAAACCCTTAGACATGTATTTTTACTGGTATATAAACTACTGTTGTATTCAATAAAGACAGAGGTCTTATGAACACCCTCAAAACCTGTTTCCTGTGTCTCATTTGGTCTCTCACGGATCTGAGGGTCCCGTTGGTCTGCCTGCATAAACAAGAGTGGTTATCCAGGTGTATAATTCCTTTCAGTGAGGACAAGGTGCTTTGGGGTGGGGGGCACAATGTTGAGGGTATGTGGCCTGGTATGGTTCAGGAGGGGGGACTGACCTACCAGCCTGCATGCTCGGATAATGATGTAGTATGGATTTTGAGGGGACCCCATTTTTTTAAACATTTTTCTATTTCCAGGCAATTGCCAGAATTCTTAATCTTTACATTCATTCATCTTTACATTCACGCCATAGGAGGAGCCAGTGATGAGGATCAGTGAGGCTGGTGTCAGCATCAGATGAGCGGTGTGTGTTTGTAACACGCTCGAGCCGGCTGATTATTTTTACCTGGACGTGCAGATTACCATGAGGTTTTGTGAGTGGAACCTTTGCCTTTATACATTCATTGTTGCATTTTATATACATTGCTCAATGATATGTGTCTTTGTTTTATTGCATGAGTACAGGGACGGCAGCCAGTGTTAATTTGGGATTCCAGCATATCACAAAGATTGGTCATAAACAATAGTGTCTTTGAGAGATTGGAAATTTTGTATGATGGAATGAGCTGAAAAAGTTTAAATTGGAAGCTACACCATGTGATTGGACATTTTATATTATCTGTAACCATAATCTGTGATCTAGATGTATCTGTGATATTGGAGATTTTTGGAGTAATATATGTATGATTTTATGTATTGTCTAATTTCTGCTCATCACGTTATTAACTTAACATAGTGGTGATTAACTTAATTTTATTTATTTGATTAATTTTTGACATATCAATTTTTGCCTTTTTGGAACATGCTGATTGGGGTATAAATAGCACATCAGCACTCTATGATTAAGTATATACTTGATTAATCATCAAGCAGTTAGCACTTTGATATCAATTTTATTTTCATATTAGTATGTTATTTGTAGTACTTATAGTAAGCACATAGCACTTGGTAATTGGGCACAGTGTGTACTCTTGGCAGTTTTCAAGCACATAGCACATTATGTTAGCTATTTGGGCACATTGTTTTAATTATTGCTATGTCGTTATATAAAACTACTGATGCACTAGGTGGGAAGTTAATTAGAGCGCATCATTTGTATGTTTCAATTATTATTCAGAGTGTCGGATCACTTTAATATGATTGCAGCTTAATTATTTAGTATTTTCGCAGCTGTTGGAGTTTTCTATATCCATTTTTGCGCTTTAGTATTTTTTTGTCACTAGTGTATTATGTGTCTTGCACCACTGTTACACGCTCCTCTCCTCTTGGGGTCGGTGAGCTTCTCGTTTTCTCTGTCCCCACAGGGACCACATAATTTTAATTTGTGAACTCCCTTTGCTTCCCACACAAGTCATACCTGTTTTTATTGGTTTTTCATGTATGTTTTTTTTCCCCTTCTTCTTCCCCCTCCTCTTTTCCTTTCCTTATAATTTCGGCAGACATAGGTGGTCCCACAAGCAAAGAGATCATGCTCTACTGTCACGATGGCTACTCTGAACATCCTTTTGTACAATGTCGGGGACTTGAACTTTGCCACGAAATGTCACCAGGTCCTGAGAGGATTAAAACAAGCTTCCTGTTCCATTGCTTTTTTACAAGAGACCCACCTAACACACATCACTCCTGTTAGAATTTCTTCTCCTCGCTTCCTGGTATGGTATTACAGTTTATCTCACACCAATAAAGCTAAAGGAGTGGCCAGTGGGTTCAGTAGGATCATATCTTTTCAGCTTGATGAAATTATAGCGGATGATCATGGTCATTTTCTTTTTATTAGAGGCTCTATAGGCAACACCCAATATACTCTAGCTAATATCTATTATCCAAATCACAATCAACCCACTTTATGTCTCAAATACTGACAAAACTAACAGATTTAGCCAAAGTGGTTATTATCCTATTAGGGGTCATTAATATGTCTTTAGCTCCTATTCTAGACACTTTGCAGGGCCACTCTGTCATTCCATTTAAATACCTTTTTTTCATTATAAAAGACTCCATGATTTGCAATTAATTGATGTCTGGCGATCACTTCATCCCAAAGTCAAAGATTATGCTTACTATTCTAAAATGCATGATTCTATTCAAGAATTGATAACATATGTATTGATCACTTTTACCTCCCTCTTTTGCATTCAGCCTCCATATGTAGGTAATGCCTCCATTTCTGATCATACTCCTCCTGTTTCTATCTGTTTGACCATGACCACTCTATCCCCTTGCACCAATAATTGTAAATACAATGACTCCCTTCTCTTGAATCCTATGGATACCTCTATATTATCTACCTCCCTGATGCAGTATTTTACAGAGAATGAGTCTATCACGATCTGGAGTCAGGCTCAGAGGCCAGTAGCTATAGCAGCAGAGCAGGTATTCACACCTGGCTGATGACACGGGTTCACCTGAGGTGTGGGGTCTAAGCACTAACCGGTATTCACCAGAGCTCCTGAAGGTGGAGATGGGCTTTGCTGCATGTTAGTGCCAGGTCGCGGTCCTCAGGATAGCCCCACCAGGAGGTGAGCAAGCTGGGGTCTGGTAGCAGATATAGCAGGCAGGAATCAAGCAGAAGCGTAGTTGAGAAACAAGCCAAAAGTCGTTAACAAATAGTTGCAGGTTGGGATTCAGCAGAAGCGTAGTCCAGGAACAAGCCAAATGTCGGTAACGAATGGTAGCGAGGATACGGTCGGCAGCAAAAGAGACAGGAGCAAGATATTGGCTGGTGAAGGCACAATATTCTGTCAACCAGGAAGTGCAGAGGCATGGCTTAAATCAGGATGTTCATGGGAGGAGCAAAGGGTTCAAGGTTCAAGGCAAATACGATTCAAGACAAGATCATTCAAGGAATTGTCCAAGGAGCTGTCCAGCATTCCAGGTGGCTCAGCAAGCAGAGTCACTGCCAGACACATCAGAGGTCCCAGGTTCAAGCCCAGGCAGACAGAGTCACTAATAAACAGCTCCATTCCTACTGTGGGAGGCTTACAAGGCTACAGTGAGGGATATGTTGATGGAACTTGGGGAAAAAAAGAGAACATGGTCACCTACTTAAAGAAACTCTGAAAATTTCTCTGCACAAATCTCATTTAGAGGCTCTTGCACTAAAGAGAGAAGAACCCAAAGCTTTGCTCCATTTAGATACAAAAAATAAATAGAATTTAGTCTCACAATCTATCAATGGGGCGATAAACCTGGTAGGCAATTAGCTTGCTCCTAAAGTGCAAAGAAATCTGCTTTTTTCATATCCAAAATTAAAACCCCCTCAGGCGACCTGGATCATGCTTCCCCACAAATTGCCACAGCCTTCAGGGAATTTTTTGCAAATCTATAAGGGAGACTTAGCTTCTCTCTTCCCTTTTGAAAAACGTAAACATATTGTACACTATATTAAGCAAGTTAAACCAGGCTCCTACGTAAAACTCTCAAACAGATGGAAGCTTACCACTCTGTGAAGTTTTAGACCGCTTTAAAATCTATGCCTTTTGGGAAAGCCCAAGGCCCTGATGGCTACACGGTCCTTTACTATAAAACGTTTAGTGATGTACTGCTCCTGCCCCTGTTCAACTGCTTATGCCAACTCTACTTCTAATAACGCAGGTTTACATACAGAATCCCTCATCTCCCATATAACGGTAATCCCCAAACTCGACAAGGACCCCACCTGTTGTGGCAGTTACCGTCCCATATCTCTACTCAATGCAGATGTCAAATTGTTTGCAAAAGTAATGGCCACCAGACTTCTGCCCCTCTTTCCTAAATGGATTACTGCATATCAAACAGGATTTATCCCTCGACAGAGAATCTGCGACAACTCCTTATGTTCCATGTTGCTAATCCATTTTGTTTGTAGTTCCAAATTTGTTAATTCGGAAGTATCTGAATTTCCAGAATTTTCAAATTTACAAATTTTTCTAAGTATCTGAATTTCTGAATTTTTGAGTTTACAAATTTTTTTGAAAACTTTAAATTTCAAAAATGTGAAATTCAAAAATTCGGACATTCGAAATGTGAAAATCCAAAATGTCGAAAACTCGGAAATTCGAAAACTCGGAAATTCAAAAACTGGAAATTTGGAACTTCGGAGATTCAGAAATTCGAAAATCCAAAAATAAGTATGAAAATTCAAAAGAACGAAAATTAGAAAATAAGAACAAAAATCTGAAATTTCAAAAACCCCAAAACTCGATAACGTAACTATTATTAACTATTTAATTATAGGTATTGGAATTTCCTTTCAAATTTGGCTGTTAGTGAATTGGTTAGTGAATTGTTCACAAAAGCAATGGCCACCAGACTTCTGCCCCTCCCTCCTAAATGGATTACTGCATATCAAACAGGATTTATCCCTCAACAAAGAAGCTAGTGACAACTCCTTATGTTCCATGTTGCTAATCCATTTTGTTCGTAGGTACTACTAGACATGTGCAATTAGTTTCGTTCCAAATTGGTTCATTCGGAAGTATACGAATTTCCTGAATTTTCTAATTTTTCCAAATATCTGAATTTCTGAATTTCCAAATTTTTTCAAAAAATTTTAATTTCGAAAATGTCAAATTCAAAAATTCCGACATTCGAAATGCGAAAATCCAAAAATTCGAAAACTCGGAAATTCGGAAACTGGAAATTTGGAACTTCGGAGATGAAGAAATTCAAAAATCCAAAAATAATTATGAAAATTCAAAAGAACGAAAATCGGAAAATAAGAACAAAAATCTGAAATTTCAAAAACTCGATAACTTAACTATTACTAACTATTAAATTATACATACTGGAATTTCCTTTCAAATTTGGCTGTTAGTGAACATAAAAAATTTGAATTTATACAAAGTTATGAATTATCTGTAATAACAAATGCCATATCTAAACGAATGGAATGTAACAAATTAATAATAATAAATAATAATAATAAAAACATATTATCATTATTATGTTTTGTTTGATTTGTTTAGATGTGGCATTCTTTATTTCGGATAATTTGTAAATTTATATTTGTTACATTCACTAACAGCCAAATTTGAAAGGAAATTCCAATACCTATAATTTAATAGTTAGTTATAGTTTCATAGTTGCTAAGGTTGAATAAAGACACCAGTCCATCCAGTTCAACCTGAGTGAGTGTCTACAATTGTCCCTATCCCTGTACGTTGCACACTCACATCGGTCCCTACCCTCAAGGAGCCCAAAATCCAAGGTCCCCATTCATATACTAGGGCCAATTTTGGGCAGAAGCCAATTAACCTACCTGCATGTCTTTGGATTGTGGGAGGAAACCGGAGTACCTGGAGGAAGCCCATGCAGGCACAGGGAGAACATGCAAACTCCAGGCAGGTAGCATCATGGTTGGGATTGCGAACCAGCGACCCTTCTTACTGCTAGGTGAGAGTGCTACCCACTACACCACTGTACTACCCAAGTAGTAATAGTTATTTTGGATTTTTGGATTTTTGGATTTTCGTTCTTTCTAATTTTCGGATTTTCCTTTCTTATTTTCAGATTTGCGAATTTCTGAATTTCTGAATTCTGAATTTTCAAATTTACGAATTTCCACTTTTTTACATTTTTAAATTTCTGAAAAAAAACAAAAAACGAATGAAACAAAAACAAACAATTTTTTGGGCAGTGCACATGTCTAGGTACTACCAGCCCACCCTTCTATACACAGATGCTGAAAAAGCCTTTGATACTTGGGACTACCTTTTGAGGACCTTACATTTTTTTTGATTTGGGCCCTAAAATGTTTCACCATATTTCCTGCCCCACAGCGCAGATCCGGATTAATGGCCTTCTAAGTGACCCTTTTTCATTACACAATGGCACTAAACAGGGCTGCCCCCTATCACCCCTATTATTTGCCATCTCACTGGACCCCTTCTTAGCCAGAGTCAGAAACAATGATAACATTCATGGAGTGATGGTAGGTTGTAGAACGCACAAATATGCCGCATATGCAGACAACATCTTATTTTTTATCCAGCAACCCAGCATTTCCTTACCCAACTTAATGGTGGCCTTCCACACATACCAATTGCTATCAAACTTTAAAATTAACCTTACTGAGTTAAGTCAGACATTTTATACATTAATGTCCCACGTGCAGAAGCTGATCATTTAAAATACCTCTTCCCTTTCCAATGAAAGCACGAGAACTTAAGATACTTATGTATATTTCCCAACCCCACATCTCCATACTTTATTTAGGCATAACTACATCCCTTTAACTAATGGCATGAAATCTGATCTCTGTCAATGGCCCTTGCTCACCCACTCTTGGTTGGGAAAGATAAATATTATAACAATGAACATTTTACCACACATCCTCTTTACTTTTCAAATGATAACATTGGGTGTGTCTGTAGGATTATTTTCTATACTCCAGAGCTTGATCTCCCACTATATCTGGAAGGGTAAGCACCCCAGCACCCCCTAAGTCTATTTTACAATGTTGCAAAAGATCTGGGGGTAATAGTTTCATAGTCAGTAAGGTTGAATAAAGACACCAATCCATCCAGTTCAACCTGAGTGAGTGTCTACAATTGTTCCTATCCATGTACATTGCACACTCACATCAGTCCCTACCCTCAAGGAGCCCACAATCCAAGGTCCCCATTCATATACTAGGGCCAATTTTGGACAAAAGCCAATTAACCTACCTGCATGTCTTTGGAGTGTGGAAGGAACCCGGAGTACCCGGAGGAAACCCACGCAGGCACAGGGAGAACATGCAAACTCCAGGCAGGTAGCGTCATGGTTGGGATTCAAACAAGTGACCCCTCTTACTGCTAGGCAAGAGTGCTAACCACTACACCACTGTGCCGCCCTCAATGCCCTTCCTAACTTCAAAACATATTATCATGTTACTGCCCTGGCTAGGCTATTAGACTTGAAATATGCAGGTAATGCCAAGATTTGGGTCCAACTGGAATCTACCTTGAGTGGCACGGACTTGTCCATTGCCCCATGGATACCTCGCTCCTCAAGAGCTTTATCCCCCTTTACTTCACCTTTACCCACCTTTACCATTGACATTTGGGACATGCGCCACAAAAGATACTCCTGGGTTTACAACTCACGCTTAACGCTGGCTCCCCTGTGATGATTCTCTGGCTCACCTCACTCCCTCCATACGGCTCTCTGTCTCATTCTACCCCGGAAAGAGACTTCAGCTCCTGGTTTACATTTGGATCTCCCTTTCTTTGCGATCTGTCATCCTCCTCCCCACCCACTTATGAGTGCTCTTATTATTCATATTAATTTGTTATCTCATAATAAATTGTGCCTTCTTGGCACTTTCTTTCTCCACTCCCCTGTGAGGAGATGCCGCTGATCGACACTCTGTCAGTGTGAGGCGAGGAGAGCCAATAAAAGGCACTTCTGTGTTTACATGTGATCTGTTGTGATTGGACACAGCTGATCATATGTGTAAAGGGCTGTGTCATCAGCTTATTACTAAGATTCGGGGTAATGTTGTGTCCTCGGTGAGCGTCCCCTTCAGACGTGTTTTATCCTTGGGAGTATCTCACAAAAAATGACATTTTTTGCAAGATATTTCAAAATATGATTTGTATCTTAGTGCAGGCTTTTGGGAAAATCAGTAAGCCAATCACTCAAGCAGGAAATTTAATTTTCAGGGGGCATTCTGTACATCATACCTCCAGATAGCCATATTGCATTGCATTTTTCTGAAAATGACAGCGCTGCAGATTGAAAAGGAAAGGTAATTTTTTAAAATAATATTCAATTACAATATTACTTGAGTCACACTTATGTGTGTGCTATATTATTATTTATTTTTTCCCATGAAAGTGGAGTTACCCTTTAAGCTGCATTTTCATGTAAAAATGTGCGTGTGCACAAAATAAAAATAGAAATGGCTCTAGCAGTCAATTTGTTAAATATGGAATACAGTGCAGTTTGATATTACTAGTATACATTAAAAGCACATTTCTAAGAGCATGCACTCTGAAAATTTCATAAAACCATGCAATTAACAAAGAGGACTAATTTTATCCAAATTGTTTCTGAAAGCATATCCTGAAAACCCTCCAGGGTAATTTATAGGGGATCGGGGCAATAATTAAAATCTCCTCTGAGTGCAATACAATTTACATACAAAATATGCTTATTTTACCTTCATCTCCTTTAACTGACTTGTGACACCTTGATCTTCTGAACTGAGGTCATCAGTCAATACTGAAGAAGACTTCTCAGAGGTTAAAGAAAAGGCCTCCATTTCTGCCAGCTGGACCTAAGCAAAATCATTATTAGTGATACAGATTTGTGAGTTAACCCATTTAAACACTTGTGTTCTGCTTAGCATAAAATCTCTGATTAAGCTTCTGAGAGCTTAGTTAAAATCACTTCTGACTATTATGTCTATGGAAAAGCAGGTACAGTATCTCACAAAAGTGAGTACACTCCTCACATTTTTGTAAAAAAAAAAATATCTTTTCATGTGACAACACTGAAGAAATGGCACTTTGCTACAATGTAAAGTAGTGAGTGTACAGCTTATATAACAGTGTAAATTTACTGTCCCCTCAAAATAACTCAGCACACAGCCATTATTGTCTAAACTGCTGGCAACAAAAGTGAATACACCCCTAAGTGAAAATGTCCAAATTGAGTCAGAAGTGTCAATATTTTGTGTGGCCACCATTATTTTCCAGCACTGCTTTAACCCTTTTGGACATGGAATTCACCAGAGCTTCACAGGTTGCCACTAGAGTCCTCTTTCACTCCTCCATGACAACATCGCAGAGCTGGTGGGTATTAGAGACTTTGTCCTCCTCCACCTTCCATTTGAGGATGCCCCACAGATGTTCAATAGGGTTTAGGTCTGGAGACATGCTTGACTAGTCCATCACTTTTATCCTTAGCTTCTTTAGCAAGGCAACGGTCGGCTTAGAGGTGTGTTTGGGGTTGTTATCATGTTGGAATACTGCCCTGTGGCCCAGTCTCCGAAGGGAGGGGTTCGTGCTCTGCTTGATTATGTCACAGTACATGTTGACATTCATGGTTCTCTCAATTAACTGTAGCTCCCCAGTGCTGGCAGCACTCATGCAGCCTCAGACACTCCCACAACCATGCTTGACTGTAGGCAAGACACACCTGTCTTTGTACTCCTCACCTGGTTGCCGCCACACACTCTTGACACCATCTGAACCAAATACGTTTATTTTTGTCTCATCAGACCACAGGATATGTTTACAGTAATCCATTTCCTTAGTCTGCTTGTCTTTAGCAAGCTTTCTTGTGCATCATCTTTAGAAGACTTCCTTCTGGGGTGACAGCCATGGAGACCAATTTCATGCAGTGTGTGGCATATGGTCTGAGCACTGACAGGCTGACCCCCCCCCCCCTCAACCTCTGCAGCAATGCTGGCAGCACAAATACGTCTATTTCCCAAAGACAACTTCTGGATATGATACTGAGCACTTGCACTCAACTTCTTTGGTTGACCATGGCATGGCCTGTTCTGAGTGGAACCTGTCCTGTTAAACCGCTGTATGGTCTTGGCCACCGTGCTGCAGCTCAGTTTCAGGGTCTTGGCATTCTTATAGCCTAGGCCATCTTCATGTAGAGCAACAATTATTTTTCAGATCTTCTGAGAGTTCTATGCCATGAGGTGTCATGTTCCCCTTCCAGTGACCAGTATGAAAGAGTGAGAGCGATAACACCAAATTTAACACACCTGCTCCCCATTTACACCTGCGATCTTGTAACACTAACAAGTCACATGACACCAGGGAGGGAAAATGGCTAATTCACTTTGGGGTGTACTCACTTTTGTTGGCAGCGGTTTAGACATTAATGGCTGTGTGTTGAGTTATTTTGAGGGGACAGCAAATTTACACTGTTATACAAGCTGTACACTCACTACTTTACATTGTAGCAAAGTGGCATTTCTTCAGTGTTGCCAAAAGAAAAGATAGAACAAAATATTTACAAAAATGTGAGGGGTGTACTCACTTTTGTGAGATACTGTATTTTGTTCTAATCCAATATGCTAATCATGCAGTGCACAAAGTCAATACAATTCATAAGCATTAAGCAATACATGAAAGCCAACGGTGTTGTTTGTAGATAAAATCACTGTGATACCCACAGGATGATTCATCTCCAGAAGAAAACAGTGGCTTAGCACTGCTAGTAACTAAGAGCAGAATCAATTAATACACATTGCAGTTATGTTAATTGGCAATTACACCAAAACTGTACACACTGCTGTTGTGTTTTTTTTTTTTTTTAATGGACATCATTTACCAAACAGTGGTAATGTACCTCAAGGTGACAAAGCTAAATATGGATACTTACAGTTTTAACATCACCTTGGGACAGTTTGAGTATTAGGCAAAGCTGACAATTATTAAAAATGCTTGGCTTTACTTCTTGTTAAAAACAACAATTTATACTATTGGTTAGATATGGAAATGTTATTTCTGTCTAATGTAATATGTTTTTTTTCAGGATTTTATCATCTGTACACTCTTTATATATGAGTCTCCATAATTCACATGTACTCTCCACTTTTGGTTTTAGATACACATATTTAATTATCATGAATTATTCTTTAATACGAAAGCTTTACATTTTCTATATATATTTTTGATATTTAACAACTATTCACCATCTTCACCGATTAAGACCATTTACATTTAAGTATGATTTTTCCCACACACATTGTTTATCTTTCACATATATATTCACATAATTTGTTCTGATTTTGTTTTTTTTTCAATTTCACTCTTGTTTATTTTCAATTATTTAGTGATTGAGTGTAGGAGTTACATGTGTGGAGATTCTATGATGATGGGCTACCAGCCGTCACGGTTTTTCACTCTTGATTACACCATCACATGATAACACCTATATAGTATATATTTGTTTTTCACTTAAAACAATAACTAGCTATGAGTAAGAGCTAGTTTTAGCGTGAAACGCATCAGCTATTTTGTTCTATTTTTCTCCTTTGCTGCTGTGACTTGTGTGATGTGAAGTTTTCATTTGAGAAAATAAAGGAACGATTTACTTTTTATTCAATCCGGAGTGCGGCTGTCCAGAGTATTTCCATTCCCTATTCATATCATTTGTATATAATGTACCATTAGACAGAGACATATACAGTTGCAAAAAAAAAGTATGTGAACCCTTTTGGAATGACATGGATTTCTGCACAAATTGGTCATAAAATGTGATCTGATCTAAGCCACAACAATAGACAATCACAAACTAATAACACACAAAGAATTAAATGTTACCATGTTTTTATTGAACACACCATGTAAACATTCACAGCGCAGGTGGAAAATGTATGTGAACCCTTGGATTTAATAACTGGTTGAACCTTCTTTGAAAGCAATAACTTCAACCAAACATTTCCTGTAGTTGCAGATCAGATGTGCACAACGGTAAGGAGTAGGGATGAGCCGAACACCCCCCGGTTCGGTTCGCACCAGAACTTTCGAACGGACCCCAAATTCGTACGAACGTTAGAACCCCATTGAAGTCTATGGGACTCGAACGTTCGAAATGAAAAGTGCTATTTTTAACGGCTAATATGCAAGATACTGTCCTAAAAAGGGTTTGGGGACCTGGCTCCTGCCCCAGGGGACATGGGTCAATGCCTAAAATGTTTTTAAAAATGGCCGTTTTGGCGGGAGCACTGATTTTAATGACGATTAAAGTGAAAAATAAGTGAAATATTCCTTTAAATATGGTGCCTGGGGGGTGTCTGTAGTATACTTGTGAAGTGCCACATGTTTCCCGTGTTTAGAACAGTCCCTGCACAAAATGACATTTAACGGAAATAACGTCATTTAAAGCTGCTTGCGGTTTTAATGTTATATCTGGTTCCTGCAATATGGTTGAAAATCATTAAGAAAAAATGGCATGGGTAGCCCTCCCTGCCAATTACCAGCCCCTTTGGGTCTTGTACGCATATTAAGGGGAACTCTGTACCCATATTAAAAAAAGGAAATACGTGTGGCCCTATATACTCAGAACAGCAGTATACAGGCGGTGCAAACAAGACAGGGACTGTGTAGGTTTGTTGTGTTAAGTTGAATCTGTTTGTAATTTTCAACTGGTACATTTTTAAAGTGTAGCTCCAGTCAAAAAAACTATTTTTAAGCTTTTTGGAAAACATAGGGAAGGGTTATCACCCCTGTATAATTTGTTTTGTCGTCCATCTTTTTTCATCTCACTTGCTGTTGTCTCCTTCCGTTTGCAAGTAGGAGATGTTTGTAAATTGGATGTTTGAAAGTAGGGGCCTGCCCTATATGCTCTGCAGAAATGGCGGAACAAGGTGTTGGTTTTGCCACAACATTGTAAGCCCTCAAAGTGACTCTTGGTGGGCGCTGGAGCGCCCTGCTGTGAACGATTATATCAAGAATTGTAATTACATGCCATTGTTGAACAGTGGTAGAAAAATTGACCTTTGGTGGTTGTGGTGCTGGTGCCACAACACTATAAGTCCTCACCGTTACTCTGCGTGGGCACAGGAAGGGGCTCTCCTGTGAAATATTATATCAAGAATTGTAATTACATGTCCCTGTTAAACAGGGGCAGAAAAATTTGGCCTTAGGCACTGCTGCTGGTGCCACCACACTGCAACCTCTTCCATATACTCTAGTTTTATTGCAGGAATTAGCCCTGCTGCAAAGCATTGCATCAAAAATTGTACTTAAACGCCCCTGTTAACCACTTGCTTACTGGGCACTTAAACCCCCCTCAGTCCCAGACCAATTTTCAGCTTTCAGCGCTGATGCACTTTGAATGACAATTGCGCGGGCATACAACACTGTACCCAAATGAAATTTTTATCATTTTTTTCCCACAAATAGAGCTTTCTTTTGGTGGTATTTAGTTACAGCTCGGAGTTTTATTTTTTGCTAAACAAACAAAAAAAGATGCAAAAAAAAAAAAAAAAATCATGTTTTAATAGTTTGTTATAAAATTTTGCAAACGGGTCATTTTTCTCCTTCATTGAAGTGCGCTGATTAGGCGGCACTGATAGGCTGCATTGGTGGGCACTGATGGGCTGCATTGGTGGGCACTGATAGGCTGCATTGGTGGGCACTGATAGGCTGCACTGGTGGGCACTGATAGGCATAGTTAAGGCGGCACTAATAGGCACAGATAAGGCGGCACTGATGAGGACAGATAAGGCGGCACTGATGGGCAAAGATGGGCACAGATAAGATGGCACGGATGGGTGGCATGGATAAGTGGCACGGATGGGTGGCACGGATGGGCACTGATAGGTACCACAGATAGATGGGACTGATGGGCACTGATAGGTGGCACTGATAGGTGGCTCTGATAGGTGGCACTGCTGGGCACTGATGGGCGGCACTGCTGGGCACTGATGGGCGGCACTGCTGGGCACTGATGGGCGGCACTGGGGTGCAGCACCTTTGAGGCAGATTGGGTGGCACTGTGGGTGGCACTGTGGGTGGCACTGTGGGGTGGCACTGTGGGTGGCACTGTGGGTGGCACTGTGGGCACTATGGGCACTGACGGGGGGCACTGAGGGGGGGCACTTACTTTTGCTTTTTATTTTACTTGAGGATGGCACTGCGGGAGGCAGGTGGGCACTGGCAGGTGGCAGGTGGTCCCTTGTATTGATGGCCGTGATCGGGACTGATGTCCCGAACACGGCCGCCGGTGATCGGCTTTTTTTTTTTCTCCTCGCGCTGTCAGCGCGAGGAGGAATAATAGCCGATTACCGGCTCCGTTCTATCACATGATCAGCTGTCATTGGCTGACAGCTGATCACGTGATAAGGGGTCGAGATCGACCCCTTGCACGGATCGGTGATCAGGCGAGTCTCATGGACTCGCCGATCACAGAGCGTGCCGCGCGCGCCCCTCAGGGGGCGCGCAGGCCGCTCGTACACGGGACGACGTCAATAGACGTAGTCCCGGAAATGTAGGTCCGCGCTAATGCCGTCATTTGGCAATAGCGCGGATCACAAGTGGTTAAACAGGGGCAGAAAAATTGGGCCTTAGGCACTGGTGCTGGTGCCACCACACTGCAACCTCTGCCATATACTCTAGTTTTATTGCAGGAATTAGCCCTGCTGCAAAGCATTGCATCAAAAATTGTAATTAAACGCCCCTGTTAAACAGGGGCAGAAAAATTTGGCCTTAGGCACTGGTGCTGGTGCCACCACACTGCAACCTCTGCCATATACTCTAGTTTTATTGCAGGAATTAGCCCTGCTGCAAAGCATTGCATCAAAAATTGTACTTAAACGCCCCTGTTAAACAGGGGCAGAAAAATTTGGCCTTAGGCACTGCTGCTGGTGCCACCACACTGCAACCTCTTCCATATACTCTAGTTTTATTGCAGGAGTTAGCCCTGCTGCAAAGCATTGCATCAAAAATTGTACTTAAACGCCCCTGTTAAACAGGGGCAGAAAAATTGGGCCTTAGGCACTGGTGCTGGTGCCACCACACTGCAACCTCTGCCATATACTCTAGTTTTAATGCAGGAATTAGCCCTGCTGCAAAGCATTGCATCAAAAATTGTAATTAAACGCCCCTGTTAAACAGGGGCAGAAAAATTTGGCCTTAGGCACTGCTGCTGGTGCCACCACACTGCAACCTCTCCCATATACTCTTGTTTGATTGCAGGAATTAGCCCTGCTGCAAAGCATTGCATCAAAAATTGTACTTAAACGCCCCTGTTAAACAGGGGCAGAAAAATTGGGCTGATGGCATCAACCAGAACCAGAAATGTTCTTCCAACATATCAGCGGAGGAGGAAGAGGATAGACAATCAACATAACAGGACAGTCACTCAGCATCAGCATAGGCAGTCTTGAAGGGATGTGATATTTCAAAAAAAATTATTCTGTTACATCAGCTTCAGGTGCTTGGTAGCTGTGGGTGATCCAAGACTGATTCATCTTGATGAAGGTCAGTCGATCAACTGATTCGGTGGACAGGCGCACCCTGTGATCGGTAACAAAGCCACCAGCAGCACTGAAGGTGCGTTCCGAAAGAACGCTGGATGCAGGACAGGCCAGTAGCTCAATTGCATACTGTGCAAGCTCTGGCCAGTGATCCATCCTCAAGACCCAGTAAGCCAGAGGATTTTCGGTGGGAAAGGTGTCAAAGTCTGACCTTGCCCCTAGGTATTCCTGCACCATGTAAATCAGACGCTGGCGATGGGTGCTGGAACCGATCATACCTTGGGGCTGCGGACTAAAAAATTGTCTGAAAGCATCAGTCAGACGGCCACCTTCTCCACCGCTCCTTCTGACCGATGCCTCAGCAACACGTTGTCCAGGACCAGGAGTTTGTAACCTCCCAGTCTCTGGGAACGCGTTGCACAGACCTTTCTGCAAGGCCTCCCGGAGATGTCTCATCCTCTGCTCCCTCTGCGATGGCAAGATAAGGTCGGCAACCTTACCCTTGTACCGTGGATCAAGGAGAGTGGCCAGCCAGTAATGGTCCCTCTCCTTGATCCGAAGAATAGGAGGATCCTTTCGCAGGCTTTGCAGGATCAGGGAGGCCATGCAGCATAGGTTAGCTGAGGCATTCGGTCCGGAGTCCTCTGGGTCACTAAGGACAACATGATCCGCAGCTACCTCCTCCCAGCCACGTACAAGTCCACGTGTTTCTTGGGACTGTAAATCATCCCTACAAGACTGCTGCTGCTGCTGCTGATGCTGAGTGCCAGCCTCCACCTCCATGCTGACACAATCATCCTCATCCTCCTCTTCCTCCTCCTCATCCTCTTCCTGTGTGATGGGTGGCACAGCAGGAACACTGTCTGGATAAAGGGGGCCTTGAGAGGCAAGGAAGTCCTCCTCTTCCTGCCTCTGTTCTGCCTCAAGTGCCCTGTCCATTATTCCACGCAGCGTATGCTCCAAGAGGTGGACAAGAGGTACAGTGTCACTGATGCATGCACTGTCACTGCTCACCATCCTTGTGGCCTCCTCAAACGGTGACAGGACAGTGCATGCATCCCTGATCATGCCCCACTGGCATGGTGAGAAAAAACCGAGCTCCCCTGACCCTGTCCTGGTGCCGTAGTCCCACAGGTACTCATTGATGGCCCTCTGCTGTGTGTGCAGCCGCTGCAGCATGGCCAATGTTGAGTTCCATCTGGTGGGCATGTCACATATAAGGCGGTTCTTGGGCAGGTTCAACTCCTTTTGGAGCTCAGCCAGCCGAGCACAGGCATTAAATGATTGGCAGAAATGCACACAGACTTTCCTGGCCTGCTTCAGGACATGCTGTAAGCCGGGGTACCTGCCCAAGAACCGCTGCACCACCAGGTTAAGGACGTGAGCTACACAGGGCACATGGGTCAGTTGTCCCTGTCGGAGGGCGGAAAGGAGGTTGTAGCCATTGTCACAAACCACCATTCCTGGCTTAAGCTGGCGTGGCGTCAACCACCTCTCGGCCTGCCCCTGCAGAGCTGACAAAACATCCGCCCCAGTGTGGCTCCTGTCCCCCAAACAAACCAGCGCAAGCACGGCATGGCATCGTTTTGACTGCGTACTTGCGTAGCCCCTGGAACGCCTACGAAGCACCGCTGGTTCTGAGGACAGAGCACTGAAAGAGGCCATGGAGGAAGAAGAAGAGGAGGGGGTGGAGGAGATAGGTGTGTCACAACCAATAGTAGCATTTTGGAGGCGTGGTGGCGGAACAACCTCCAACACTACTGCACCTTGTCCTGCATCCTTCCCAGCTGCCAGAAGAGTGACCCAATGGGCCGTGAAAGACAGGTAACGTCCCTGTCCATGCCTGCTGGACCATGAGTCAGCGGTAATATGCACCTTACCGCTGACCGCCCTGTCCAGCGAGGCAAGGACATTGCCTTCCACATGCCGGTAGAGAGCCGGAATCGCCTTCCGTGAGAAAAAGTGGCGTTTGGGGACCTGCCACTGAGGAACCGCACATTGTACAAACTCACGGAAGGGGGCCGAGTCTACCAACTGAAAAGGCAGCAGTTGAAGTGCTAGCAATTTAGCCAAGCTAGCATTCAACCGCTGGGCATGTGGATGGCTGGGAGTGAACTTCTTCCGCCGGTCCAGCAGCTGGGGCAGGGACATTTGCCTGCTATAATCGGACGTGGGTGTACCGCTAGCAGAGTTCCCGGAAGCACTTGGCTGTGACACACCTAATTCTACACCTTCATTCCTCTCAGAGCAGGTTTCAGAGAGGACTGAAGGTCTAGTGGGGTTGGAGATGCCAGCTGATGAGGAGCAAGGAGAGGTCCGCTTTGTTCTTTGGTGTGGGTCTTTGAGGTACGCTTGCCAACGAGCTGCATGGCAGGTCAACATATGTCTGGTCAAGCATGTGGTGCCCAAGCGGCTGATGTTTTGGCCACGTGAGATACGCTTGAGACATATGTTGCAAATAGCGGTGCGATCTGATGTACTTGTCTCAAAAAAGGCCCACACCAAAGAACTTTTAGAATAACGTGCAGAGGCAGCGCTCTGCACAGGCGGAGCTCTGCGGTGTGATTCAGTCGGTGTGCTGCCCCTAAGCTGGCCCCCGGAGGGCATCCTGCCTCGTTGGACATGTGCCTCCTCCTCCTCCTCCTCCTCCTCCTCCCTCCTTCCAGGCACCCACGTGGAGTCAGTGCCCTCATCATCCCCTCCCTCTTCATCGCTGTAGCAAACCTGGCAGTATGCTGCAGCTTGTGGAACATGACTGCCAGATTGCTGTCCTTCTTGAGCATCCCCTCTCTCTGCGCTCACGCTACTGCCTTCCTCTAGCTGAGTGTCATCATCAGAGCCTACAAAACACTGGGCATCCTCCTGGAGCATGTACCCAACACTGTGCTCAAAGAGTTCAGGAGACTCCTCAGGAGGACGTGGTGGGTCTAAGGAAGGAGTCACTGATGATGACATTGAGAGGAGGGAAGACGATGCGTTGGCAGCTGCTTTGCTAGTACCCTGAGACTGGGTGAGAGAGGATGAGGAGGATGAAGAGGGCTTGGTCATCCACTCTACCAAGTCGTTGGCATGTTGCGGTTCAACATGTCCAGCTGCCGAAAAGAAGGACAAGCGTGTCCCATGGCCACGTGCTGATGACAATGCACCGCGTCCACGACCAGCACTGTTGTCTCTAGACACAGAGCCTGCTTGCCCTCTTTTATCGGCTCGCGCCTGTCTGCCTCTCCTTGCTGGCCTTCCAGACATGGTAATGGCCTGAAGGGAGTTGGGTAAAAAAGCAGTTGGGTAGTGTATATTGTGCTAGAGGCACACAACACCCACTAACTCCTGCAGATGCCTTTATTATAGAACACCAGAGATAAAGGGGTATATACAGATGTATACTGTGCTGTGCTGGAGGCACACACAACTTCCAATAACTCCTGCAGATGGCAAGTGGGCTCAAATAGAGAACAGCTATGTGAGTGGATATAGCGGTATGTACTGGGTACAGAGCACGCAGACAGCACGCACTATCTCCTAACACTACTGACTGCAAGCTCTATTATAAAAGATAGATCACTAGCTATATAGGTGAGGTGAATATAGCGGTGTATACTGCGGTCAGGGCACGCAGACAATAACCAGAGAACACCAGAGATAAAGGGGTATATACAGATGTATACTGTGCTGTGCTGGAGGCACACACAACTTCCAATAACTCCTGCAGATGGCAAGTGGGCTCAAATAGAGAACAGCTATGTAGGTGGATATAGCGGTATGTACTGGGTACAGAGCACGCACACAGCACGCACTATCTCCTAACACTACTGACTGCAAGCTCTATTATAAAAGATAGATCACTAGCTATATAGGTGAGATGAATATAGCGGTGTATACTGCGGTCAGGGCACGCAGACAATAACCAGAGAACACCAGAGATAAAGGGGTATATACAGATGTATACTGTGCTGTGCTGGAGGTACACACAACTTCCAATAAGTCCTGCAGATGGCAAGTGGGCTCAAATAGAGAACAGCTATGTAGGTGGATATAGCGGTATGTACTGGGTACAGAGCACGCAGACTGCACGCACTATCTCCTAACACTACTGACTGCAAGCTCTATTATAAAAGATAGATCACTAGCTATATAGGTGAGGTGAATATAGCGGTGTATACTGCGGTCAGGGCACGCAGACAATAACCACTACACAACAGCAAGATCGAAAATCGTCCGAAAACGATCGGTGTGTACTGTGTTGAAGGTACACAGAACACCCACTGCTTCAGACGCCAACACACTACACAAGGCCGCCGCGCTGGCGGCCTTATATAGTGTGGGGCGTGCACTACACAGCCTGAGCTATGATTGGCCACAGGCATCCTGCCTGTGGCCAATCATGGCTCTCCTCGCTGCTGGCGCTGCGATTGGCCAAGCATGCGGGGTCACAGTGCATGCTTGGCCAATCGTGAGCCAGCAATGCACAGCGCCATCGCAGTGCATTGTGGGCCGTGAGCGCCACACGAATTTGGCACGAACGGACCAAAATGTTCGGACTTCGCCGAATGGACGAACAGCCAATGTTCGAGTCGAACGTACGTTCGACTCGAACACGAAGCTCATCCCTAGTAAGGAGTAATTATTGACCATTCCTCTTTACAGAATTGTTTCAATTCAGCAATATTCTTGGGATGTGTGGTGTGAATCGCTTTCTTGAGGTCATGCCACAGCATCTCAATCGGCTTGAGGTCAGGATTCTGACTGGGCCACTCCAGAAGGTATGTTTTCTGTTTAAGCCACTCTGTTGTTGATTTACTTTTATGCTTTGGGCCGTTGTCCTGTTGCAACATTCATCTTCTGTTGAGCTTCAGCTGGTGGACAGATGGCATTAAGTGCTCCTGCAAAATGTCTTGATAAAGTTGGGAATTCATTTTTCCTTCTATGATAGCAATCTGTCCAGGCCCTGACGCAGCAAAGCAGCCCCAAAACACGATGCCCCCCACCACCATACTTCACAAGTGGGATGAGGTTTTGATGTTGGTGTGTCGTGCCTGTTTTTCTCCACACATAGTGTTGTGTGTTTCTTCCAAACAACTCAACTTTGGTTTCACCTGTCCACAAAATATTTTGCCAGTACTGCTGTGGAACATCCAGGTGCTCTTGTGCAAACTGTAAATGTGCAGCAATGCTTTTTTGAACATGTGGTATCCTCCCATGAAATCCATTCTTGTTTAGTGTTTTACGTATTGTAGATTCGCTAACAGGGATGTTTGCATATGCCAGAGACTTTTGTAAGTCTTTAGCTGACACTCTAGGATTCTTCTTCACCTCATTGAGCAGTCTGCACTGTGCTCTTGCAGTCATCTTTACAGGACGCCCACTCCTAGGGAGAGCAGTAACAGTGCTGAACTTTCTCCATTTATAGACAATTTGTCTTACCGTGGACTAATGAACAGCAAGGCTTTTAGAGATACTTTTATAACCCTTTCCAGCTTTATGCAAGTCAAAAATTCTTAATCGTAGGTCTTTTGAGAGCTCTTTTGTGTGAGGCATCATTCACATCAGGCAATGCTTCTTGTGAAAAGCAAACCCAGAACTGGTGTGTGTTTTTTATAGGACAGGGCAGCTGTAACCAACACCTCCAATCTCATCTCATTGATTGGACTCCAGTTGGCTGACACCTCACTCCAATTAGCTCTTGGAGATCTAATTAGTCTATGGGGTTCACATACTTTTTCTACATGCACTGTGAATGTTTACATGGTGTGTTCAATAAAAACATGGTAACATTTAATTTGTTGTGTCTTATTAGTTTAAGCAGACTGTGATTGTCTATTGTTGTGACTTAGATGAAGATCAGATCACATTTTATGACCAATTTGTCCAGAAATCCATATCATTCCAAAGGGGTTCACATACTTTTTTTCAACTGTATTTTGTTGAAATAAAAATTAAGGTACTCAATAAAAATTAAGGTACTCAATATTAAGGTACTCATGGCAACTCATGTACTTTTAATACAATCGCTTGTCCAAAATCCCACCCCAGCACAGAAAATTTTCAAAATGTAATTTCAGAAAGGAACAACTGTGTAAGTGGGAATCCCATGAGTTTTAGGACCCTTTCACATGGAGCAGATCCTGCTCTGATTAACAGGGGATTTGTAAGCTGGTCCCCTTCTGATCAGAGCAGAGCGGGATGGATGTCACAGCTGTGTTCACTCAGTTTATGTAGAAAGGAGACAGACAGACTGACGGGGTGTAAATGCTGTCTGTTCACAACTGTCTACCTGTGATCTGCTCTGCAAAAATGGAAGAGGACATAGCCCTCTTGCATTTTTTTGTGGACCAGATTAGACTCAGAGGTAAGTGAGTGTAAAGGGACACCTGAAAAATGGACAGTCAAACCTGATTGGAACGCCCATGTGAGAGGGGCCTCACTGTTTAATACAGAGACAAATTATGTATACCATGTATACGAATAATAGCTTACCTTTAGGAATGTGCAGACCTATAGCTGGCATTATTATACTACTTTCAAGGCTGGCAGATGAATAAGAGTACAAATAAATGCATCTAAATGTTCTAGAGGTACAGAAAAGGGCTAATTTGCAGAAGTGGTATACTAACATGTGTCAAACACTTTTGAGGGCTTGCAAGGCATCCACATTTTAAAGGTTGGATTCAGGAAAAGGTATAACTTCTGTCAGATTTTTATTGCTGCCTATGTGCCTGGTGGCTCCTTCTTTATAGTTGATTATTGATGGGCGAACTTCCGACGGGACGTTTTGCGAACGCGAACCCACGAACGCAGCCAAAGGTTTGCGAACCTTAAAAACCTGCAGGTCATATTTACAGCCACAAAATACTTACTAGCTGTGCACACATAGTCAAACAAAATGGACACTGACATAACAAAAGTATTAAGTGAATCTGGGATCGACAACGACAAGCATTCTTTTTTTCTCTGTGAAATTTTGACAATTCAGGAGCGCATGAAGGCCATGGAGGAGAGGCAAGGTCAGGGCAAGCTATGAAGGGGGTGCAGGGGATGATCAGTGCCACAGTCAGGGCAACGCAGTCCTGTGCCTGTGTCCCAGTGTGCCAACTTGTGCTTGAGCCCCTCCCTCTTACCCCCACCTATGTAGGGCTCCACTGCAGTGGTCCGGAGGTGCCAGTCCCATGCTGATCCTCAGCCATGGTGCTGGCACTGCCTGCTGATTGTCTTCTCTGCTCCTATCTCCCTCACTGTCTGAAACCAGCACCGCGATAGAGACTGAGCACTGACACCAGCACCGTGATAGAGACTGAGCACTGACACCAGCACCGAGATAGAGAGCACTGACACCAGCACCGAGATAGAGAGCACTGACACCAGCACCATGATAGAGAGCACTGCCACCAGCACCGAGATAGAGAGAGAGCACTAACACCAGCACTGAGCTAGAGAGCACTGACACCAGCACCATGATAGAGAGCACTGACATCAGCACCGAGATAGAGAGCACTGACACCAGCACCGAGATAGAGAGCACCGACACCAGCACCGAGATAGAGAGCACTGACACCAGCACTGATACCAGCAACTCGCTACGGGACCCAAAAATATGACAACGCTCAACCTCTTCAAACAGGAGGGTAGGGGCATATAGTACAGTGTGCTTTTTTTGTACAAGGAAGTGAGCCAAAGGTAGAAAAAAGGTCTGTGTGCTAGATTAAATAAATTGTTTATAGAGTTATGCATATACATGGTCTACTGGTCACACTGTGATAGAGACTGAGCACTGACACCAGCACCGAGATAGAGAGCACTGACACCAGCACCGTGATAGAGAGCACTGACACCAGCACCAAGATAGAGAGCACTGACACCAGCACCGTGATAGAGCGCACTGACACCACCACCGTGAGAGCACTGACACCACCTCCGTGAGAGCACTGACACCAGCACCATGATAGAGAGCACTGACACCAGCACCGTGAGAGCACTGACACCAGTACCGAGATAGAGAGCACGGACACCAGCACTGATACCAACAACTCACTGCAGGACCCAAAAATATGACGCCGCTCAACCTCTTCAAACAGGAGGGTAGGGGCATATAGTACAGTGTGCTTTTTTGTACAAGGAAGTGAGCCAAAGGTAGAAAAATTGTCTGTGTGCTAAATTAAATAAATGGTTTATAGAGTTATGCATATACATGGTCTACTGTTCACATGTGTTGAATTCCTCTAAGATCCATGCCTCATTCATTTTTATAAATATCAGGTAGTCAACACTGTCGTGAGCTAGGTGAGTGCGCTTATCAGTCACGATCCCCCCTGCTGCGCTGAACGTCCTTTCCGACAGGACACTGGACGAGGGGCAAGCCAACAGTTCCATTGCAAATTGGGCAAGCTCTGGCCAGAGGTCAAGCCTGCCCACCAGTAGTCCAGGGGTTCATCACTTCTCAGAGCGTCCACATCGGCCGTTAACCCAATGTAGTCAGGCACCTGACGGTCTAGACGTTCCCTGATGCTGGATATGAGACCTGTCGATGGGTTGGCTGAAAGAATGACCTCATATCAGAAGTCACCAACACACCTTCAAACCGCCCTCTTCTTGCAGGTGCTGTTGGATTGGTACCCCCAACTCTTTCTCTGGGAGTGGGAATTCCTACTCTGCCAGTGCACGCAAAAGCAGAATGCAGCATTTCTCGAAGCAAGGCCTGCTCCATTCTGACAGCCCTCTGTGACGGTGGTAACATTTCCGCCATTTTGTGTTTGGTCTAAGTACGTTGCCACCAAGTACTGGTCCTTGACCTTTATGCTTTTTATACGGGGTCCCTGTTAAAACACTGGAACATGAAGGCCCCCATTTGCACTAAACTGGAAGCGGTGTGGTGGCCTGGCTCCTGCTCATCATCCACGATAATGTCGTCCTCCTTCTCCCCGTCTCCCCATCCCGCACAACAACAGGGATCCCAAAAAGCTTTAAAGCATGCTCTTCTCGCTCCTCCTCATCTGCCCCGGCACCATCCTCCTCTGACTCCTCTTCAGACTCCTTTTGTTGACTTGTCTGAGAAAGAGAGGCCCCCTGGGAATTCATCCAGCATTGCGACTTCCTCATCTTCCCGCTCCTGCTCCTCCACGGCTTGATCAATGACACGACGCAATGCACGGTCCATAAAGAAGGCATAAGGTACGATGTCACTGATGGCGCCATGGCTGCGACTGACCAGTTTGGTGATCTCATCAAATGGCTGCAGAAGTATGCATGCGTCGTGCATGAGCAGCCACTGGCGCGGTGAAAAAAACCAAGCTCCCCACAACCTGTTCTGCCACAGAGTTCGTACAGGTAGTCGTTATCTGCACGTTTCTGCTGGAGTAGCCTATCAAGAATATAGAAGGTTGAGTTCCATCTCGTTGGGCAATCACAAATAAGACACCTGACCGGCAGATTGTGTCGCTGCTGAATGTCAGCAAGGCGAGCCATGGCCGTGTAAGATCTTCTGAAATGGGCCGAGATTTTCCTTGCCTGCCGCAAGATGTCCTGGACCCCAGAGTACTTGACAACGAATCGCTGCATGACTAAGTTTAAGACGTGTGCCATGCATAGCACGTGTGTAATTTTGCCCTGTTTCAATGCGCTAAGCAGATTGGCACCGTTGTCACACACCACTTTACCAACTGTCAAATTGAGCGGTGTTAGCCACTGATCTGCCTGTGAACGCAAAGCTGAAAGGAGTTCAGGCCCAGTGTGGATCTTGGCTTCCAGGCACAACAGATGCAGCACAGCATGGCAACGTCTCACCTGGCATGTCAAATAGGTTCTGGGGATCTTGGGCGGCGCAGCGGAAGAGGGCTTAGCAGCAGAAAAGGAGGAGTCAACTGAGGAGGAGAGGGAGGAGGATGGAGTAGGAGAAGAAGAGCCAGGCCTGCATGCAATCTGTGGCGGTAAAACCAAATCTACATGGGTGCCACGGGTTACATGCTTGACGGCCATCAGAATGTTCACCCATTGGGCATTAAAAGTTATATACCTTCCCTTCCCGTGTTTGCTAGACTACGTGTCTGTGGTCAGATGTATCTTGGCACCGACACTGTGTGCCAGAGATACATTCACTTGCCGCTGAACATGGCCATATAGCTCTGGGATGCCCTTCTGTGAGAAATACTTCCTTCCTGGGACCTTCCATTGTGGTGTTCCAATGGCCACAAATTTTCAAAAGGCCTCCAAGTCCACCAGTTTATATGGCAGTAGTTGGCGGGCTATCAGTTCTGACAAGCCAGCCGTCAACCGTTGGGCAAGGGGGTTATCTGGCATCATCATTTTTTTATGCTCGATCATTTGGCCCACGGAAGCCTGCCTTTTTCCAGGAAAACGTGAGGACAGCATGATGGGTGGTGGAGTGGAGGACAATTGTGAGGAGAGAGGAGAAGGAGAAGTAGAAGATGAGGCTGGATGGTGAGAGCCTGGAGTGTGGCTTTGTGGGTTCCGTTGCTCCCACTGGGCTTGGTCATGGCAGCTCATGTGCCTTCTTAAGGGCGGTCGTCCCTAGGTGAGTGTTGGGCTTACCGCGACTTATGCATTGACTGCAAAGATTGCAGATGGCAACTAGACATGTGCATTCGTTTTCGTCCGAATGCATTTTCGTCCGAATTTCAGCTATTTTCGTTTTCGTTTTGACAAACGATAACGAAAGCACAGAATCCGAAAAACGAAAGATCCGACATGAATAAATGCTTTATTTTCGTTTTCATTGTTACAACAGTTCGATATAGAATAGGAGATTCGACGTGACTCTGACAATAACAATCTGTCTATAGAACCTGTGGTCGAATGTGCCTAACCTTACCTCTATTAGTCCAAGATTATATAGAGAAAATATTCGACAGAGAAAAAAGATTTGACAGAGAGAAAAGATTCTGCAAGTTACTGTCCTAAAAAGTGTTTGGGGACCCGGGTCATGCCCCAGGGGACATGTATCAATGCAAACAAAAGTTTTAAAAACTGCCGTTTTTTCGGGAGCAGTGATTTTAATAATGATTAAATTGAAACAATAAAAGTTTAATACTCCTTTAAATTTCGTAGCTATAATGAATTGTCGGCTCCGTAATACAGAGAACACTCATTGAAAGTCATTGATAAAATAAATAAATAAATAAATAAATAAAAAAGCGTGGGGGTCCCCCTTCAGGTCTGGTATGGATATTAAGGGGAACCCTGCCTCAAATTTAAGAAAAAATTTGACGTGGGGTTCCCCCTAAATATCCATAACCAGACCCTTTATCCGAGCACGCAACGTGGCAGGACGCAGGAAAAGAGGGGGGGACGAGAGAGCGGCCCCCCTCCCTCCTGAACCGTACCAGACCACATGCCCTCAACATTGGGAGGATGCTTTGGGGGTCTGTGACCCCTCAAAGCACCTTGTCCCCATGTTGATGAGGACAAGGGTCTCATCCTCACAACCCTGGCCGGTGGTTGTGAGGGTCTGCGGGCGGGGGGCTTATCAGAATCTGGAAGCCCCCTTTAACAAGGGGACCCCCAGATCCCGGCCCCCCCTGTTTGAAATGGTAAGGGGGTACAAAATTACCCCTACCATTTCACAAAGAAAGTGTAAAAAATAGTTAAAAAAATAAAAAATAAAAAAAAATAAAAAAAGATTCCAGCGGTGCTAATACACTCTTGCTATCCAGCGACGGACGGTCATCTCTCCAGCGATGGCTGATCTGAATCAGCGCAGCGAATCCATCCTTCTCCTGTCTCCACGGAGGAGACACTGCAAGGATTCCGGCGGCTTGACGTTTCTTATATATGGAGGGCGGGGCCACCCGTCACCTGACCCCGCACCCCTCTGATGTAACACAGGCAGGTTTCCGTTACATCAGAGGGGGGCGGGGTCACCCATACGTCACGGGGAACCCCGGGTTTCCCCTTGCGTCAGAGGGGGGCGGGGTCAGGTGACAGTTGGCCCCGCCCTCCGTATATAAGAAACGTCAGGCCGCCGGAATCCCTGCCTGAATCCATGGAGACAGAAGAAGGATGCTGCGCTGATTCAGATGAGCCATCGCTGGACCCCGAAGAGATGATCGTCCTTCGCTGGATAGCAAGAGTGGATTACCACCGCTGGAATCTTTTTTTTATTTTTGTTTATTTTTAATACAGGAATTTTTCAAAAGTGTGTTTGTCTTATTTAACTATTTTTTACACTTTCTTTGTGAAATGGTAGGGGTACTTTTGTACCCCCTTACCATTTCAAAGAGGGGGGGCCGGGATTTGGGGGTCCCCTTGTTAAAGGGGGCTTACAGATTCTGATAAGCCCCCCGCCCGCAGACCCCCACAACCACCGGCCAGGGTTGTGGGGATGAGGCCCTTGTCCTCATCAACATGGGGACAAGGTGCTTTGAGGCATCACAGACCCCCAAAGCATCCTCCCAATGTTGAGGGCATGTGGCCTGGTACGGTTCAGGAGGGAGGGGGGCACTCTCTCATCCCCCCTCTTTTCCTGCGGCCTGCCAGGTTGCGTGCTCGGATAAAGGGTCTGGTATGGATTTTTAGGGGGACCCCACGTCAATTTTTTTTTAAATTTGACGCAGAGTTCCCCTTAATATCCATACCAGACCTGATGGGTCTGGTTATGGATATTTAGGGGGAACCCCATGTCAAATTTTTTCTTAAATTTGATGCAGGGTTCTCCTTAACCACTTCAGCTCCGGACCAATAAACACCTTAAGGACCAGAGGTCTTTTTGCAATTTCGCACTGCGCTGCTTTAACTGGTAATTGCGCGGTCATGCAATATTGCACCCAAACGAAATTTGCGTCCTTTTCTTCCCACAAATAGAGCTTTCTTTTGATGGTATTTGATTGCCTCTGCGATTTTTTTTTTTTGCGATATAAATGGAAAAAGAGCGAAAATTTTGAAAAAAAAAGATATTTTCTTCTTTTTGTTATAAGAAAAATCGAATAAACTAAATTTTAGTCATACATTGAGGGCAAAATTTATTCAGCCACATGTCTTTAGTAAAAAAAATGTCAATAAGCGTATATTTTTTGGTTTGCGCAAAAGTTATAGCGTCTACAAACTAGAGTACATTTTCTGGAATTTACACAGCTTTTAATTTATGACTGCCATCTAATTTCTTGAGGTGCTAAAATGGCAGGGCAGTACAAATCCCCCCCAAATGACCCCATTTTGGAAAGTAGACACCCCAAGGAAATTGCTGATGGGTATGTTGAGCCCATTGAATATTTATTTTTTTTGTCCTAAGGGATTGAATAATGACAAAAAAAAAAAAAAATTTTTTTTTTACAAAAAGTTGTCACTAAATGATATATTGCTCACACATGCCATGGTTATATGTGAAATGACACCCCAAAATACATTCTGCTGCTTCTCCCGAGTACGGGGATACCACATGTGTGGGACTTTTTGGGAGTCTAGTCGCGCACGGCACCCCGAAAACCAATCACCACCTTCAGGATTTCTAAGGGTGCAAATTTTTGATTTAACTCCTCACTACCTATCACAGTTTCGAAGGCCATAAAATGCCAAAATAGCACAAAACCCCCCCAAATGACCCCATTTTGGAAAGTAGACACCCCAAGCTATTTACTGAGAGGCATGTTGAGTCCATGGAATATTTTATATTTTGCCAAAAGTTGCGGGAATATTACAAACTTTTTTTTTTTTGCACAAAGTTGTCACTAAATGATATATTGCTCACACATGCTATGGGCAGAAGTCAAATTACACCCCAAAATAAATTCTGCTGCTTCTCCCGAGTACGGGGATACCACATGTGGGGGACTTTTTGGGAGCCTAGTTAACTAGCTACCTAGCGACACTAGCGACACTGATGCAGCGTTCAGAAAAATTATCGCTTAGTGACACTGGCAAAAGGGGGTGAAAGGGTTAACTAGCGGAAATCAGGGGGTTAAAACCATTATTGGGTAGTATATCGGGGTACCTAGCGCTATAAAAACCTGGCGGTGAACCTAAAAAAATAACTAGCTACCTAGCGACTGTAGCGACACTAATGCAGCGATCAGAAAAACGATCGCTTAGTGACACTGGCAAAAGGGGGTGAAAGGGTTAACTAGCGGCAATCAGGGGGTTAAAAACATTATTGGGTAGTATATCGGGGTACCTAGCGATATAAAAACCTGGCGGTGAACCTAAAAAAATAACTAGCTACCTAGCGACACATGCAGCGATCAGAAAAATGATCGCTTAGTGACACTGGCAAAAGGGGGTGAAAGGGTTAACTAGCGGCAATCAGGGGGTTAAAAACATTATTGGGTAGTATATCGGGGTACCTAGCGCTATAAAAACCTGGCGGTGAACCTAAAAAAATAACTAGCTACCTAGCGACTGTAGCGACACTAATGCAGCGATCAGAAAAACGATCGCTTAGTGACACTGGCAAAAGGGGGTGAAAGGGTTAACTAGCGGCAATCAGGGGGTTAAAAACATTATTGGGTAGTATATCGGGGTACCTAGCGATATAAAAACCTGGCGGTGAACCTAAAAAAATAACTAGCTACCTAGCGACACTAGCGACACATGCAGCGATCAGAAAAATGATCGCTTAGTGACACTGGCAAAAGGGGGTGAAAGGGTTAACTCTAGGGGCAATCAGGGGGTTAAATCTTTATTGGGGGGTGATAGGGGGCTACCCTGGACCTAACACTAACTGTCCTGACAGTTTTTACTGTCACAACTGACACTGAATGCATTGATCAGTAAAGAAATGATCAATGCAATCAGTGACACTGTGACTGGGGGGGGAGGGGGGGCGGGGGGGGGATCGGGGGGCGATCGGGGGGGGGATCGGGGGGGGTTTGTGTGCCTGTGTGTACCTACATGTCAGTGTAGTGTTCGTGCAGACTTACTTTTACTCTTCTCCTCGTAGTCCGGTCAAAAAGACCGCCCCGAGGAGAATGACATCACTTCCTCCTTCCTGTGTAAACAATACACAGGGGAGGAAGCTTCTCATTGGCCAGGAGCGATCCAGAGGGGGTGGCCGAAAACCAACGACCATCCCCTCATCACGGAGCGCTCCTGGACCGAATCGGACCGCCGTAACCAGCGGGAGGGGGTCCGATCGGACCCCCCACCCGCTGGAAGGCAATCACGTAGATGTACGTGATTATGCCTGCCTGTGCCATTGTGCTGACGTACAATGGCAATACGGCGGTCCTCAAGTGGTTAATATCCATACCAGACCGGAAGGGCCTGGTAATTGAATTTGGGGGACCCCCACGCTTTTTATTTTATTTTTTTATTTTTATTTTTATCAATGACTTTCAATGAGTGTTCTCTGTATTACGGAGCCGACAATTCATAATAGCTGCGAGTGATTTTAACTAGTTGCTGACCGCCGGCCGTCAAATGACGGCCAGGCGGCGCAGCTATTGTGGCGGGAGGCCGTCATATGACGGCCTCCCGTTTAAACAGGGATGCGCGCGATCGTGCGCGCGCATCCCTGTTTCTTCGGTGGCGGCGTGTCACGGAGACACCGCTCGCCACCGAAGGGGGTGAACAGCCATTCGTTATGGCTGTTTACCACGTGATCGGCCGTGATGAAGTCACGGCCGATCACAGATGGTCACACCCCCTACGTGCACGGCGCATGCGCGCGATCGCGAGCGCGCTGCGCGTGCACGTCGGTGACGGCGTGTTCCCCGGGAACACTGCTCGTCACCGACACTGGTAAACAGCCATTGGCTGGCTGTTTACCCACGTGATCGGCTGTGATCCTTTCACAGCCGATCACTAAAATGTAAACAAACCGCGGTAACGGGATGTTACCGGGTTCTCCTCCTCACACACCGATCGTGTGTGAGGAGGAGATTGCGGTAACATCTCGTTACCGCATACAGTGTACACCAAACATACTGATTGCCCCCCCCCCAATAAAGAGGACCTGTCACCACCCCTCATAGTACCTGTCAATCACAGTCCATCAGAGTACCTGTCACAGTCCATCAGAGTATTTGAGTACCTGTCCCAGCCCATCAGAGTACCCGAGTACCTATCCCAGCCCATCAGAGTACCCGAGTACCTGTCCCAGCCCATCAGAGTACCCGAGTACCTGTCCCAGCCCATCAGAGTACCCGAGTACCTGTCTCAGCCCATCAGAGTACCCGAGTACCTGTCCCAACCCATCAGAGTACCCGAGTACCTGTCCCAGCCCATCAGAGTACCCGAGTACCTGTCCCAGCCCATCTGAGTACCCGAGTACCTGTCCCAGCCCATCTGAGTACCCGAGTACCTGTCCCAGCCCATCTGAGTACCCGAGTACCTGTCCCAGCCCATCTGAGTACCCGAGTACCTGTCCCAGCCCATCTGAGTACCCGAGTACCTGTCCCGGGCCCATCAGAGTACCCGAGTACCTGTCCCGGCCCATCAGAGTACCCGAGTACCTGTCACGGCACATCAGAGTACCCGAGTACCTGTCCCGGCCCATCAGAGTACCCGAGTACCTGTCCCGGCCCATCAGAGTACCCGAGTACCTGTCACGGCACATCAGAGTACCCGAGTACTTGTCACGGCACATCAGAGTACCCGAGTACCTGTCACGGCCCATCAGGGTACCCGAGTACCTGTCACGGCCCATCAGGGTACCCGAGTACCTGTCACGGCCCATCAGGGTACCCGAGTACCTGTCACAGTCCATTAGAGTACCGAGTACCTGTCACAGTCCATTAGAGTACCGAGTACCTGTCACAGTCCATTAGAGTACCGAGTACCTGTCACAGCCCATCTGAGTACCCGAGTACCTGTCACAGTTCATCTGAGTACCTGTCACCGCCCTTTAGAGTACCCAAATACCAGTCACCAAACCATCAGAGTACCTGTCACCAGGCCATCAGAGTACCTGAGTACTTGTCACCAGGCCATCAGAGTACCCGAGTACCTGTCACCAGGCCATCAGAGTACCCGAGTACCTGTCACCAGGCCATCAGAGTACCCGAGTACCTGTCACCAGGCCATCAGAGTACCCGAGTACCTGTCACCAGGCCATCAGAGTACCCGAGTACCTGTCACCAGGCCATCAGAGTACCCGAGTACCTGTTCCAGTCCATCTGAGTACCCGAGTACCTGTCACAGTCCATCTGAGTACCCGAGTACCTATCTCCAGCCCATCAGAGTACCCGAGTACCTATTTGCAGCCCATGTCTCATAGAATATACGTTGGGGTGTTTGCTTTCCAAAATGGGGTCATTTTGTGGGTAATTTCACTGTCCTGGTGGTCCAGGACCTTCAAAAGTGTGATGGGTAGGAATGAAATGAGATGTGTCATTTATGCTCCTAGAACGCCTGAACGTACTACTTCAATGTTTGGCCCATCTATGTGGCCAGGCTGTGTAAAAGTCCTACACATGTGGTATCGCCATACTCGGGAGGAGTAGCAGAATGTATTTTGGGGTGTAATTTTTGCTATATACATGTTATGTGTTAGAAATATCTTATAAATTGACAATTTTGTGTAAAAAAAAATGCGTTTTAATTTTTTTCCACATATTCCAAAAACTTCTGGAAAAAAATGAACCGTTCAAAAGACTCATTATGCCTCACAGATTATACGTTGGGGTGTTTGCTTTCCAAAATGGGGTGATTTTATGGGAAATTCCATTGTCCTGGTACTCCAGGGCCTTCAAAAGTGTAATAGGTGGTTGAGAAATGAGATGCGTCATTTTTGCTCGTAGAACGTCTGAAGGTACTACATCGATGTTGGTGCTCTGTATGTGGCCAGGCTGTGTAAAAGTCTCACACATGTGGTATCGCCGTACTCGGGAAGAGTAGCAGAATGTATTTTGGGGGGTAATTTGTTGTATACATATGTTGTGTGTGAGAAATAACCTGATAATATGACAATTTAGTAAAAAAAAATAAAAAAAAATAAAAAATCTTCATTTTGCAAAGAATTGTGGGAAAAAATGACAACTTAAAAAAACTCACCATGCTACTTACTTAATACCTTGGGATGTCTACTTTGTAAAAAGGGGTCATTTGGGGGGTATTTGTACTTTCCTGACTAGTTAGAGTCTCAAGAAATGAGGTACACCTGATGTACTGAAGGCCTGATCAGAAGTGATGAATTTTTAGTGATTGGCACCATAGATTGTAGACTCTATAACTTTCACAAAGACCAAATAATATATACTAATGTGGGTTATTTTTACCAAAGATATGTAGCAGTATAAATTTTGGCCAAAATTTATGAAGAAAAATTACTAATTAGCAAAAATTTATGACAGAAACGAAGAAAAAGGCATTTTTTTCACAAAATTTATGTTTTATTTTATTTATAGCACAAAAAATAAAAAACCCACTAGTGATTAAATACCACTAAAAGAAAGCTCTATTTGTGTGGAAAAAAGGACGCAAGTTTCATATGGATACTGTGTTGTATGACTGAGTAATTGTCATTCAAAGTGTGAGAGCGCTGAAAGCTGAAAATTGGTCTGGTCAGGAAGGGGGTGTAACTGCACTGTACTGAGGTGGTTAAAGGACTTTTTTTCCTGCATAAATGACACTTTGTGCAGGGACAGTTCTAAGCACCAGAAACATGCGCCCCTTCACAGGCATACTATAGACAACCCCCCCCTATGAAATTTAAAGGAATATTACACTTTCATTGTTTCACTTTAATCATTAAAATCACTGCTCCCGAAAAAACGGCCGTTTTTAAAACTTTTTTTTTGCATTGATACATGTCCCCTGGGGCAGGACCCGGGTCCCCAAACACTTTTTAGGACAGTAACTTGCAAATTAGTCTTTACAATTAGCACTTTAGATTTTGAACGTTGGAGTCCCATAGACTTTAATAGGGTTCTAAAGTATGCTATATACTAGCTCCGTCAAATCTTCTTTATACATTCGACAGACACCATAAGCCTTCAAAGACAGATTCGATCGTAATTCATGTGGATTTTCGGACGAATGCAATTTTTGAACGAAAAACTAAATAAATAAAATCGAATTTCGGGAGTAACTAAATAAATTAAGTTTTCGGACGAAAACGAAATTCCGAAACGAAATATTTTACTCTGCACATGTCTAATGGCAACACTATTGTTAGCAGCTGACACGTTAAAAAAAGCCCACACTGCGGAGCCATGTGCCGGCGTCCTGGGAGCGTCCTGGGAGCGCCAGATGTGACTGTACATGGTTGATGGTTGATGCCTCGCTCCTGATACATTAGCAGTCTGCTTTGTCCCTCCTGTGCAATCTAAGTCCATATCTCCCTCTGAACTCCCCTCCTCTTCCTCTCTTGTGGGCACCCACGTGACATCACTAGACACGTTTCCCCTTGCGTCAGAGGGGGGCGGGGTCAGGTGACAGGTGGCCCTGCCCTCCGTATATAAGAAACGTCAGGCCGCCGGAATCCCTGCCTGAATCCATGGAGACAGAAGAAGGATGCTGCGCTGATTCAGATGAGCCATCGCTGGACCCCGAAGAGATGATCGTCCGTCGCTAGACACGTTATCATCGATGTCACCTTCCCCACCACTATAATTAGAGATCTCGGAGTAGGCAGCAACACTGGGGACCAACCTTCTCTTTGGGCTGATCTGGGTACTGTCATCAGACTGCTGAGTGGCGGTTGTTGCTACCTCCTCTACCTGATTTAATGCCAAGAGTGGCTGCGCATCGGCAATGTCTTGTGATGGATCGGAAAATAATTCCTGTGACTCAAGAGGAGGGTATATGGTGGTGGTGGTGGTGTTGGTGGTAGTGTCTTTGGGGGTGCACACAGCAGAGAGTGAAGAAGAGGGTGCAGATCAAGAGGATGATGAGGGTGCATTAGAGTAAGGCTGAATGAGCCACTCAACCAAGTCTGGTGCATCCTTTGATGTAATCGAACGTACCTTCTGTAATGTCCCACTTTGGCTCAAGCCTGTTGCTCCTGCCCTACCCCTACCACCCCTTACGGAAGGGCCTGCCTCTTCCTCTGACTGTAATTTTTTAAATGACCCTGTGACAAAAGCAGGGCTCAAGTCCTGCGGGAACGCATGGGAACGGAGTTCCTGTACTTTTTCCACAACAGGAACTCAGTTCCCATTAGCAGCCACGTCCTGCAAGACTTTGAAGTATGCAAGGTGTGTGGCAGGTGCTACACCAGCAGGCACCGACACAGCTCGCAATAGTAAGTGCTGCACACCTGACCATTCAGGCATTGCCAATAGGGGGCCCCATGACAGCGTCCGCTTCGATCCCCCTGTCAATCTAGTCTAGCTGACGGGTAGATCAGCTATTCTGCTCACAGGACATTCAGGGAGAGAGGTGAGCTGAGAGAGGAACATCAGTTTGGGGTGGTAAGCTGAGCACAATACCTGGCAAAGTTTAATGCCAGGAGTAGGGATGAGCTTCGTGTTCGAGTCGAACGCATGTTCGACTCGAACATCGGTCGTTCGTGCGTTCGCCGAATTCCGAACGTTTGGGCCGTTCGCGGCAAAATTCGTGTGGCCCACAATGCACTGCGATGGCGCAATGCATTGCTGTCTCACGATTGGCCAAGCATGCACTGTGACCCCGCATGCTTGGCCAATCGCAGCGCCAGCAGCGAGGAGAGCAATGGTTGGACACAGGCATCCTGCCTGTGGCCAATCATAGCTCAGCCTGTGTAGTGCACGCCCCACACTATATAAAGCCGCCTTTCAGGCGGCCTCGTGTAGTGTTTGTTAGCATCTGAAGCAGTGGGTGTTCTGTGTACCTTCAACACAGTTACACACCAATCGTTTTTGGCTGATTTACTATTTTGCTCTTGTGTAGTGGTTACTGTCTGTGCCCTGACCGCAGTATACACCACTATATTCACCTCACCTATATAGCTAGTGATCTAGCTTTAATAATAGAGCTTGCAGTCAGTAGTGTTAGTGCGTGCTGTCTGCGTGCTCTGTACCCAGTACATACCACTATATACACCTACATAGCTGTTCTCTATTTGAGCCCACTTGCCATCTGCAGGAGTTATTGGAAGTTGTGCTGTGCTTCCAGCACAGCACAGTATACATCTGTATATACCCCTTTAACTCTGCTGTTTTCTGGTTATTGTCTGCGTGCCCTGACCGCAGTATACACCGTGATATTCCCCTCACCTATATAGCTAGTGGTCCATCTTTAACAATAGAGCTTGCAGTCAGTAGTGTCACTCAGGAGATAGTGCGTGCTGTGTGCGTGCTCTGTACCCAGTACATACCGCTATTATCCACCTACATAGCTGTTCTCTATTTGGGCCCGATTGTCATCTGCGGGAGTTATTGGAAGTTGTGTGTGCCTCCAGCACAGCACAGTATACATCTGTATATACCCCTTTAACTCTGCTGTTTTCTGGTTATTGTCTGCGTGCCCTGACCGCAGTATACACCGTGATATTCACCTCACCTATATAGCTAGTGGTCCATCTTTAACAATAGAGCTTGCAGTCAGTAGTGTCACTCAGGAGATAGTGCGTGCTGTGTGCGTGCTCTGTACCCAGTACATACCGCTATTATCCACCTACATAGCTGTTCTCTATTTGGGCCCGATTGTCATCTGCGGGAGTTATTGGAAGTTGTGTGTGCCTCCAGCACAGCACAGTATACATCTGTATATACCCCTTTAACTCTGCTGTTCTATAAAAAAGGCATCTGTAGGAGTTAGTGGAATTACAAGAGAAACCTAAACCCAAAAGGGGTACCAGAGGGGGGAGGCGGGTCCGCACAAAAAAGGAAGCGCATTTGAAGGATTTTGGCTTATTTAATTTGAGCCGAACAGTTTTGACTAACGAGGAGAAACATGTCTTGAATCATGGCCTTAAATTTGCCCCCCCCAAACCTCTAAATAAATTTCAAACTTTTATAGATGTTCAAAAATTCATCAGAAGAATTAATATCCAGAGGTATATGGTGGGGAATCCCTTCACTAAGAAGAGTTTGGTTTCTAGTGAGATCAGACACACTTGTTTAACAAATGCCTCCCTTTTCAACCCTCCAGGCCCTATTCCTCCAGCGGTTGCAGTTTTTAAAGATTTGGTCTTGAAAGACCTACAGGAGTTACATGTTAAAAAAAGTAAACAAGAATATACGTTTAGGAAGGGTATGGAAACACTTAAAAATAGAGATGACATCATAGTCCGCCCAGCGGATAAGGGGGGGGGAATTGTCATCCTAGACAAAGAGGCCTATAGGACCGAGATGACACGTCTCTTGTCCGATAAAGCCACCTACTCTTTGTTAAGAGGGAATCCTGTAATACAGTATAGAAAGGATTTGGTGGAAATTGTGAATAGGGGTCATCTCGATGGTATTGTTTCGAATAAAGAGAAAGCCTTCTTGATTCCTATTGTGCCACGCACACCAATTATTTATTATCTTCCCAAGATCCATAAAGATCCTATTTGCCCCCCTGGAAGACCGATTGTCAGTGGCATCGACTCGGTGACTTCCAGGGTGGGCAAATACATTGATAATTTTTTGCAGCCCCTGGTGATAAATACACCATCGTACCTTAGGGATTCTAAGCAGGTCATTAATTTGTTGAGAGATATTCGTTGGGATGATACTTTTATTTTCGCAACAGCGGATGTTTCCTCCCTTTATACGATTATCTCTCACCAACACGGAATGGAGGCTGTTGAGTATTTTTTGCAACACGATACCCTGCATCCGCAACAGATTAATTTCATCATGAGCCTCCTTAAATATGCCATGGAGAAAAACTACTTTTGGTATGATGGGTTCTATTATGTCCAAAAGAGAGGTGTTGCCATGGGGGCAAAATTTGCCCCGAGTATGGCTAATCTATTTATGGCCAAATGGGAGGAGGATGTCATATACCGCGAGGCCAAGCCAGAGCTGGTTCTCTGGAAACGGTATATTGATGACATCCTCCTCCTATGGAAAGGTAGCTTGCAGACACTAAGGGATTTCATTCATGGCCTGAATCAAAACGATAGGGGCATAGTTTTAACCTTTGAAGCCAGCAGTAAGGAAATTCATTTTCTAGATTTGGACATTAGGGTGATAGATAAGAAGATTGTCACCAAAACTTTTTTCAAAGAAACTGACCGCAATGGGTTTATTAATATTAATAGTTGCCACCATAAGGTCTGGTTGGATTCTATTCCCAAAAGTCAGTTTTTACGATTAAGGCGTAATTGCACTGAAATTGAGGATTTTTTTAAGGAGGCTGACATTCTGAGGGCCCGTTTTATTGAAAAGGGGTATCAGGAAGAAATTTTAGAAAAAGCTTTTCTTGCAGCTCTCTATAAGGATAGGGAAGAGCTGCTAGGGACGAGAGATAGAGTTGAGGACAGTTCCTTTAGGTTCTCGTTTACCACGAGTTATTCCAATCAATATTATGACATTAAAACTATATTGTCTAAATATTGGAATGTACTCAAAGGTGACAAGGTTCTTGGTTCTTTATTGCCGGAACGCCCCAAAGTCGTTTATCGGGGAGTGCCCCCTTTACGATTGCAGCTGGCCCCTAATGTCATTAGTCCACCGAGGAAATCCTCTTTTTTTCAGAATATGGGTGGGTTTTTTCCATGCAGGAAATGTCCCACGTGTAAATTGAATTCCCTTACCGGCAGGAGAACTGAATCGTTCCAGTCAACTTCGACATTGGAAACGTTTCAGATAAAGCCATTTATTTCTTGCTCCTCCAAATATGTCGTTTACTTAATACAGTGCCCATGTTCGAAACAATATATTGGGAGGACCAAGCGGCAATTACATGTCAGGCTTGAAGAGCATATAGCCAATATTAAGAAGGGATTCCCAAAACATAGTCTATCGAAACATTTTGCCCTAAAGCATAATAAGAACCCTCAGGGCACCATTTTTATGGGTATCGACAGATTTCAGGGGCACTGGAGAGGTAGCAATATGGTTCGTGAAATTTCGCGTCTCGAAACTAAATGGATTTATCAGGTTCAATGCTATGCCCCATTCGGCATGAATGTCGAATGGGATGTAAATGCATTTATTAGTAACAGCTAAAATTGTTTGCACTTTTTTGTGTGTGTGTTTTAATTTGTGACTTATGTACATGGATACCACTCCTTTGCTCCCGTACGATGTTTATGGTTCCTTTCCCATATAGCTATACTAGATCCTTGGGTGGATAGGTGTAGAATGCTATGTATTTTTTGACTCTGTAGGTTCATTTTAATTGATTTCTCTTTTTAGGGATATTATATTCTTTTTATGGTGCCCATCAAAAGGGATATATTATGGGTATATTTTTAGTGACATAATATATTAGTTTACATCTCTTCTTTTTTGTTTTAATTTAATTGAATTATTTAAAAAAAAAAAAAAAAAAAAAAATTTTTCTTTTTTGCTGTTCCATATTTTATAATAACAAAATAAAAAAAAAATTTTTTCTTTTGTTTGGTTCACACTGCTGCTTTGGTTAGCAGTTTTCCATTTTTGTGTGGCCATCGGATGCTGTATTTCTGCCCTGTTTTTGGTCTTGATAAGGGGGATGTGGGTGTTTCCATTCAGATCTGTGCGTTTACTTCTGTGTGGCCGGCTGCATTGGGCATGTTCGTTGTAGACTGCTTGTCTACAGGCGGTTTTATTCTTGCTGAGCACACTGACACTGAGGGAATTGTTCCCTCGTTGCTGAGTGCTTTGCGCAGGACCGGAAGTTTGCCATCCAAACGGTGGCTCTGTGAGGTGGAACGCATGTATACACCGGAAGTGGTGCGCCGTGTGACACATTTCACTTCCGGGTATACTGAGTGACCTGACGAGGTTATCTCAGGGGCTGGATGCCCTGAGACACTCGTTGGGTGGATCAACTTCATCTGCTTGGGTTTTCCCTTATGCAGAATACATTTTATCTTATTTTTTTCGTTTTCGTTTGGGGTTTTTGCTTTTTCGCTGGAGCGCATCTTTAGACCGGAAGTCCGGTGTTTTGACACGCACGGCGCACCGGAAGTGGTCACCTTGTTTACCTTCCCCCTGTTTGAATGCAATTGATTGTGCTGGGAACATGGTGGGACGGCGGTGATTTCAAATGGGTTGCACATTGCAGCCACAGACTGACACCTGAATCAAGGTAGGCCACTAATTGTTTGATAGTTATCTGTATTTATAGCTCTCCTTCTCCTGTCACGGTCATGCCCCTGAGGACGCACGTTGGTGGCGAAACGTCGGGCGTATTTTGGGACCTGGTGACATCAGAAGGAGCACAGGAGTGGTCTTCATTCGTTCTTTCCATCTGTAGCCGATTGTTATTTGATGCCTGTATATCTCATCTTAAATGTGAGTTCAACTACGGTTTTAGAGAATAAAAAGATTATTGGTTTATCAGTAAAACTGCGCAATGAGGCCACTTTGTTTTATGTTTTCTATGGTTTTTGGGAGTATTGTTGGTCTGGAGATTTAAGCAGTTCCTGGGAAGTGAAGTGCCTACTAAACAGAAATAGGAATCCTCTTTTCCCATTTGGACGACTCCCATTGAGATGATTGCGCTTCTGTAGACGAAGGGAAATCAGCATAGAAAACTGCCTCCCCCTTGGTGATTTACTACATGCGTTTTTATCTACATATTTATGGTAAGAGTCAGTGTTTTTGGGTGTTGGTGACGGTTCCCTTCCTCCTCTGCGTATGAAATGGATTATGACTATTCCTTCTTCTGCCTTTGGATGTGATCACCATATCTATCTGAGGATATTGTATTTTGAAGCCATTCACTATATTTTTGTTTATGAACTTTTTTTTATATATTATGTTTGTTTTGAATAGAGCGCTATATCATTGTCCATATATCTTTATATATTGTTTCCAGCAATATTTGTGTTAGCAGCTATTTTTGTTTTATATAGATTGATTTTGCTTTTTAGCGCAACAAATTTTTCACTTTTCAGGAGTTAGTGGGTGTTGTGTGCCTCCAGCACAATATAAACTACCCAACCACTGTTTTACCCAACTCCCTTCAGGCCATTACCATGTCTGGAAGGCCAGCAAGGAGAGGCAGACAGGCGCGAGCCGATAAAAGAGGGCAAGCAGGCTCTGTGTCTAGAGACAACAGTGCTGGTCGTGGACGCGGTGCATTGTCATCAGCACGTGGCCATGGGACATGCTTGTCCTTCTTTTCTGCAGCTGGACATGTTGAACCGCAACATGCCAACGACTTGGTAGAGTGGATGACCAAGCCCTCTTCATCCTCCTCATCCTCTCTCACCCAGTCTCAGGGTAGTAGAAAAGCAGCTGCCAACACATCGTCGTCCCTCCTCTCAATGTCATCATCAGTGACTCCTTCCCTAGACCCACCACGTCCTCCTGAGGAGTCTCCTGAACTCTTTGAGCACAGTGTTGGGTACATGCTCCAGGAGGATGCCCAGTGTTTGGTGGGCTCTGATGATGACACTCAGCTAGAGTAAGGCAGTAGCGTGAGCGCAGAGAGAGAGGATGCTCAAGAAGCACAGCAATCTGGCAGTCATGTTCCACAAGCTGCAGCATACTGCCAGGTTTGCTACAGCGATGAAGAGGGAGGGGATGATGAGGGCACTGACTCCACGTGGGTGCCTGGAAGGAGGGAGGAGGAGGAGGAGGAGGAGGCACATGTCCAACGAGGCAGGATGCCCTCCGGGGGCCAGCTTAGGGGCAGCACACCGACGGAATCACACCGCAGAGCTCCGCCTGCGCAGAGCGCTTCCTCTGCGCGTTATTCTAAAAGTTCTTTGGTGTGGGCCTTTTTTGAGACGAGTGCATCAGATCGCACCGCTGCTATTTGCAACATATGTCTCAAGCGTATCTCACGTGGCCAAAACATCAGCCGCTTGGGCACCACATGCTTGACCAGACATATGTTGACCTGCCATGCAGCTCGTTGGCAAGCGTACCTGAAAGACCCACATCAAAGAACAAAGCGGACCTCTCCTTGCTCCTCATCAGCTGGCATCTCTAACCCCACTAGACCTTCAGTCCTCTCTGAAACCTGCTCTGAGAGGAATGAAGGTGTAGAATTAGGTGTGTCACAGCCAAGTGCTTCCAGGAACTCTGCTAGTGGTACATCCACATCCGATTATAGCAGGCAAATGTCCCTGCCCCAGCTGCTGGACCGGCGGAAGAAGTTTACTCCCAGCCATCCACATGCCCAGCGGTTGAATGCTAGCTTGGTTAAATTGCTAGCACTTCAACTGCTGCCTTTTCAGTTGGTAGACTCGGCCCCCTTCCGTGAGTTTGTACAATGTGCGGTTCCTCAGTGGCAGGTCCCCAAACGCCACTTTTTCTCACGGAAGGCGATTCCGGCTCTCTACCGGCATGTGGAAGGCAATGTCCTTGCCTCGCTGGACAGGGCGGTCAGCGGTAAGGTGCATATTACCGCTGACTCATGGTCCAGCAGGCATGGACAGGGACGTTACCTGTCTTTCACGGCCCATTGGGTCACCCTTCTAGCTGCTGGGAAGGATGCAGGACAAGGTGCAGTAGTGTTGGAGGTTGTTCCGCCACCACGCCTCCAAAATGCTACTATTGGTTGTGACACACCTCTCTCCTCCACCCCCTCCTCTTCTTCTTCCTCCATGGCCTCTTCCAGTGCTCTGTCCTCAGAACCAGCGGTGCTACGTAGGCGTTGCAGGGGCTACGCAAGTACGCAGGCAAAACGATGCCATGCCGTGCTTGCGCTGGTTTGTTTGGGGGACAGGAGCCACACTGGGGCGGATGTTTTGTCAGCTCTGCAGGGGCAGGGCGAGAGGTGGTTGACGCCACGCCAGCTTAAGCCAGGAATGGTGGTTTGCGACAATGGCACCAACCTCCTCTCCGCCCTCCGACAGGGACAACTGACCCATGTGCCCTGTGTAGCTCACGTCCTTAACCTGGTGGTGCAGCGGTTCTTGGGCAGGTACCCCGGCTTACAGGATGTCCTGAAACAGGCCAGGAGAGTCTGTGTGCATTTCCGCCGATCCTTTAATGCCTGTGCTCGGCTGGCTGAGCTCCAAAAGGAGTTGAACCTGCCCAAGAACCGCCTTATATGTGACATGCCCACCAGATGGAACTCAACATTGGCCATGCTGCAGCGGCTGCACACGCAGCAGAGGGCCATCAATGAGTACCTGTGCGACTACGGCACCAGGACAGGGTCAGGGGAGCTTGGTTTTTTCTCACCACGCCAGTGGGGCATGATCAGGGATGCATGCACTGTCCTGTCACCGTTTGAGGAGGCCACAAGGATGGTGAGCAGTGACAGTGCATGCATCAGTGACACTGTACCTCTTGTCCACCTCTTGGAGCATACGCTGCGTGGAATAATGGACAGGGCACTTGAGGCAGAACAGAGGCAGGAAGAGGAGGACTTCCTTGCCTCTCAAGGCCCCCTTTATCCAGACAGTGTTCCTGCTGTGCCACCCATCACACAGGAAGAGGGTGAGGAGGAGGAAGAGGAGGAGGAGGATGATTGTGTCAGCATGGAGGTGGAGGCTGGCACTCAGCATCAGCATCAGCAGCAGCAGTCTTATAGGGATGATTTACAGTCCCAAGAAACACGTGGACTTGTACGTGGCTGGGAGGAGGTAGCTGCGGATCATGTTGTCCTTAGTGACCCAGAGGACTCCGGACCGAATGCCTCAGCTAACCTACGCTGCATGGCCTCCCTGATCCTGCAAAGCCTGCGGAAGGATCCTCGTATTCTTCGGATCAAGGAGAGGGACCATTACTGGCTGGCCACTCTCCTTGATCCACGGTACAAGGGTAAGGTTGCCGACCTTATCTTGCCATCGCAGAGGGAGCAGAGGATGAGACATCTCCGGGAGGCCTTGCAGAAAGCTCTGTGCAACGCGTTCCCAGAGACTGGGAGGTCACAAACTCCTGGTCCTGGACAACGTGTTGCTGAGGCATCAGTCAGAAGGAGCGGTGGAGAAGGTGGCCGTCTGACTGATGCTTTCAGACAATTTTTTAGTCCGCAGCCCCAAGGTATGATTGGTTCCAGCACCCATCGCCAGCGTCTAATTTACATGGTGCAGGAATACCTAGGGGCAAGGTCAGACTTGGACACCTTTCCCACTGAAAATCCTCTGGCTTACTGGGTCTTGAGGATGGATCACTGGCCAGAGCTTGCACAGTATGCAATTGAGCTACTGGCCTGTCCTGCATCCAGCGTTCTTTCGGAACGCACCTTCAGTGCTGCTGGTGGCTTCGTTACCGATCACAGGGTGCGCCTGTCCACCGAATCAGTTGATCGACTGACCTTCATCAAGATGAATCAGTCTTGGATCACCCACAGCTACCAAGCACCTGAAGCTGATGTAACCGAATAATTTTTTTTGAAATACCACATCCCTTCAAGACTGCCTATGCTGATGCTGAGTGACTGTCCTGTTATGTTGATTGTCTATCCTTTTCCTCCTCCGCTGATATGTTGGAAGAACATTTTTGGTTCTGGGTGATGCCAGCAGCCCAATTTTTCTGCCCCTGTTTAACAGGGGCGTTTAAGTACAATTTTTGATGCAATGCTTTGCAGCAGGGCTAATTCCTGCAATAAAACTAGAGTGTATGGCAGAGGTTGCAGTGTGATGGCACCAGTGCCTAAGGCCCAATTTTTCTGCCCCTGTTTAACAGGGGCGTTTAAGTACAATTTTTGATGCAATGCTTTGCAGCAGGGCTAATTCCTGCAATAAAACTAGAGTATATGGCAGAGGTTGCAGTGTGATGGCACCAGTGCCTAAGGCCCAATTTTTCTGCCCCTGTTTAACAGGGGCGTTTAAGTACAATTTTTGATGCAATGCTTTGCAGCAGGGCTAATTCCTGCAATAAAACTAGAGTATATGGCAGAGGTTGCAGTGTGATGGCACCAGTGCCTAAGGCCCAATTTTTCTGCCCCTGTTTAACAGGGGCGTTTAAGTACAATTTTTGATGCAATGCTTTGCAGCAGGGCTAATTCCTGCAATAAAACTAGAGTATATGGCAGAGGTTGCAGTGTGATGGCACCAGTGCCTAAGGCCCAATTTTTCTGCCCCTGTTTAACAGGGGCGTTTAAGTACAATTTTTGATGCAATGCTTTGCAGCAGGGCTAATTCCTGCAATAAAACTAGAGTATATGGCAGAGGTTGCAGTGTGATGGCACCAGTGCCTAAGGCCCAATTTTTCTGCCCCTGTTTAACAGGGGCGTTTAAGTACAATTTTTGATGCAATGCTTTGCAGCAGGGCTAATTCCTGCAATAAAACTAGAGTATATGGCAGAGGTTGCAGTGTGATGGCACCAGTGCCTAAGGCCCAATTTTTCTGCCCCTGTTTAACAGGGGCGTTTAAGGACAATTTTTGATGCAATGCTTTGCAGCAGGGCTAATTCCTGCAATAAAACTAGAGTATATGGCAGAGGTTGCAGTGTGATGGCACCAGTGCCTAAGGCCCAATTTTTCTGCCCCTGTTTAACAGGGGCGTTTAAGTACAATTTTTGATGCAATGCTTTGCAGCAGGGCTAATTCCTGCAATAAAACTAGAGTATATGGCAGAGGTTGCAGTGTGATGGCACCAGTGCCTAAGGCCCAATTTTTCTGCCCCTGTTTAACAGGGGCGTTTAAGTACAATTTTTGATGCAATGCTTTGCAGCAGGGCTAATTCCTGCAATAAAACTAGAGTGTATGGCAGAGGTTGCAGTGTGATGGCACCAGTGCCTAAGGCCCAATTTTTCTGCCCCTGTTTAACAGGGGCGTTTAAGTACAATTTTTGATGCAATGCTTTGCAGCAGGGCTAATTCCTGCAATAAAACTAGAGTATATGGCAGAGGTTGCAGTGTGATGGCACCAGTGCCTAAGGCCCAATTTTTCTGCCCCTGTTTAACAGGGGCGTTTAAGTACAATTTTTGATGCAATGCTTTGCAGCAGGGCTAATTCCTGCAATAAAACTAGAGTATATGGCAGAGGTTGCAGTGTGATGGCACCAGTGCCTAAGGCCCAATTTTTCTGCCCCTGTTTAACAGGAGCGTTTAAGTAAAATTTTTGATGCAATGCTTTGCAGCAGGGCTAATTCCTGCACTAAAACTAGAGTATATGGGAGAGGTTGCAGTGTCGTGGCACCAGCACCAGTGCCTAAGGCCCAATTTTTCTGCCCCTGTGTAACAGGGGCGTTTAATTACAATTTTTGATATAATATTTCACAGGAGGGCCCGTTCCTGTGCCCACCCAGAGTAACTGAGGACTTATAGTGTTGTGGCACCAGCACCACAACCACCAAAGGTAAATTTTTCTACTACTGTTCAACAATGGCATGTAATTACAATTCTTGATATAATCGTTCACAGCAGGGCGCTCCAGCGCCCACCAAGAGTCACTTTGAGGGCTTACAATGTTGTTGCAAAACCAACACCTTGTTCCGCCATTTCTGCAGAGCATATAGGGCAGGCCCCTACTTTCAAACATCCAATTTACAAACATCTCCTACTTGCAAACGGAAGGAGACAACAGCAAGTGAGATGAAAAAAGATGGACGACAAAACAAATTATACAGGGGTGATAACCCTTCCCTATGTTTTCCAAAAAGCTTAAAAATAGTTTTTTTGACTGGAGCTACACTTTAAAAATGTACCAGTTGAAAATTACAAACAGATTCAACTTAACACAACAAACCTACACAGTCCCTGTCTTGTTTGCACCGCCTGTATACTGCTGTTCTGAGTATATAGGGCCTGGGGGCCACACGCATTTCCTTTTTTTTAATATGGGTACGGGGTTACCCTTAATATGCGTACGAAACCCAAAGGGGCTGGTAATGGGCAGGGAGGGCTACCCATGCCATTTTTCTGAATGATTTTCAACCATATTGCAGGAACCAGATATAACATTAAAACCGCAAGCAGTTTTAAATGGTGTTATTTCCGTTTAATGTCATTTTGTGCAGGGACTGTTCTAAACACGGGAAACACGTGGCACTTCACAGGCATACTACAGACACCCCCTAGGCACCATATTTAAAGGAATATTTCACTTTTTTTTTCACTTTAATCGTCATTAAAATCAGTGCTCCCGCCAAAACTGTAATTTTTAAAACTTTTTTTTGCAGTGACCCATGTCCCCTGAGGCAAGAGGCAGGTCGCCAAACCCTTTTTAGGACAGTATCTTGCATATTAGCCGTTAAAATTAGCACTTTCCAATTCGAACGTTCGAGTCCCATAGACTTCAATGGGGTTCTAACGTTCGTACCGAACGCGGGGGTCGTTCGCAAGTTCTGGTGCGAACCGAACCGGGGGGTGTTCGGCTCATCCCTAGCCAGGAGGGAAGTTTATGTGTAAATATGTGAAGGGTTGGACTAGCAGCGAGTGTGTGTTGGAGCCCTGCAGAGTTTGCAGCCCCAAGCTAACATACATCTCCTAAGCAGGAACACATCACTATCTCCCCAAGCATTCTGTCCAGATAATGTGCAGTTCATTTATGACCTTTCCGTTTAACCCTGTGTTATCCAAACTCTGTTCAATGAAAAGTGTAAACTCACCACATAAACATTCTATATACAAAATAAAATTCCCCAATAAAGATCAGAACATGATCTTCACATTTGCATGGAAGCACAATTGAATGAATGCTGATTATTCAGAGAATTACCGTATTTATGTTTATTGAGGATCGTTTTTTTATGTACTAACAGTTAAGCTTCATACACACAATACGAAAATTGGATGAAAAATACCACGTTTGAAGCGTTCGTGCATAGGAGCATATCATTTTTTTTTTTTTTTTTTGGTGGGCGAGTGGATCTTGGGTGAGAGTTCCCACACTTTTTTCCCCAGGACTTGACCCCTGGACAAATGTCTCTAGAGAAGTGCAGTATGTATGTGGAAGAAGGTATATAACACCCTGCTTCAATCGGTCATTTTGGGGGGCCACTGGTCTATCACACCAGTTATAATATTTTTTTTTTTAATTGCGTTTGTCACTCTTTGTAGAAGCACTGCAGAACCGCTCAGCAGTCACAATGCTGCACAGTGGAAATGCACTATACTATGCTTTCTATATTTGCAATGTGTATTACACCCCTATATACTGCACACCAAATAGTACACATATACCAGTCGTTAAAAGGACCTTTGTGGAACTAATAGTAGCTAGCTAGTAGCTAGTTAATTGCAGACTGTCCCTGCTCCAAATACCAAACTGTCCCTCCCTACACTGAGAAACGACAGCTGCAGAATCGGTCAGCAGCACAGCAGTGCAGTGCACTATAATATTCTTTCTAGATTTGAAAGAAAGTATATTATACATGTACAACCCTATATAATGTACACCTATACCAGTCCTTAAAAGGACCTTTGTGGACCTAATAGTAGCTCGCTAGTAGCTAGTGAATTGCAGACTGTCCCTGCTCCAAATACCAAACTGTCCCTCCCTACACTGAGAAACAACAGCTGCAGAATTGGTCAGCAGCACAGCAGTGCAGTGCACTATAATATGCTTTCTATATTTGAAAGAAAGTATATTATACATGTACAACCCTATATAATGTACAACTATACCAGTCCTTAAAAAGGACCTTTGTGGACCTAGTAGCTAGTGATTTGCAAACTGTCCCTGCTCCAAAACACCAAACTGTCCCTCAGTCCCTACACTGATAAAAGGCAGCTGCAGAATCGGTCAGCACTCAGCAGCACAGCAGTCAGCAGTGCACCATAATATGCTTTCTATATTTGAAAGAAAGTATATTATACGTGTACAACCCTATATACTGTACACCTATACCAGTCCTTAAAAGGACCTTTGTGGACCTAATAGTAATAGCTAGTGATTAAACTGACTGTCACTGCTCCACACAGCGTCCTATCCCTACACTGACAAAACACAGCTGCAGAATCGGTCAGCAGTGCACTCAGCATTACAGCAGTCAGCAGCAGTGCACCAGAATATACTTTGTACATTTGAAAGAAAGTATATTCTAAGTGTATTACAACACTATATATTGTACACCTATACCAGTCTTTAAAAGGACCTTTGTGGACCTAATGGTAATAGCTAGTGATTAAACTGACTGTCCCTGCTCCACACAGCGTCCTGTCCCTACACTGACCAAAGACAGCTGCAGGATCGGTCAGCAGTGCACTCAGCAGCACAGCAGTCAGCAGCAGTGCACCAGAATATACTTTGTATATGTTTTTCTATTTATAGGGTAGGGGGTATGTCCAATTGTCCATGTGCTGAAATGTCTCAATTGGCTGTCCTGTAGCCCATGATGGATGTGTCATCGTGGGTCAAAGATCTTTCACAATGTAAACGCATATGTCCGCCGCACAAACAGCGCTAGAAGTCCGGCGGTTTTGGCGAATCGCAAACGAGCAAAATTCGCTGCGAACCGACCACCGGGCGAACCGCAAGGCCTTCTCTATAGTTGATATAGAACAGGGACTGTAGCAGCTACACTAATAGTTGGAAATTATTATGTCCACATAAAAATAACTCACTGTGCTCAACTGAGCAGGACCTGATATCTGCGTGCAATAAGGGGTGCTACAGTGAAAGCTCCCATATGACTTATATATTTTTTACACTCGTCCTGGGCTTGTAAACCTTCTTTGTTAAGCACCCAGGTTTAAATCACAGATGCAACAGTGTTGGCATGTTTGAGCCGTGTATGGCCTTATGCAGATAAATTGTTGTGGATAAGGTTTGAACCATTTGTGTTTTTCAAATAACATTGTTTCCAGTGATATGGGCCTCTATGTTGCAGATGATTTGGATTGTTTTTTAGTAAATCATTTAAAAAGATAACAAACGTTTTGTTTTTGTATAGAACAAGTTGGATATGATTGAAAGCCTTAAACTTCAAAAGGGATGCAGACTGTGCAATTTACCTCATTAGAACATCACAAGTGCATCAGCTGCTTAATAATGAAAAAGTCACTAATTTTCCATCTGCACATTGACATAATCAACAAACTGCTTTTTCTTCAGAGCAGGAACAGATAGGAATCCATAGCAAAGTTTGCTAAAATCTTTGCAATGTACATTGATCATCCAGATAAGGTTGCTTTTTTTGCCAACAAATGTGGAGTTACTCTTTAACCACTTCACCCCCGGACCAATTATCAGCCTAAGGACCAGAGGTCTTTTTACAATTTCGCACTGCACTGCTTTAACTGGTAATTGCGCGGTCATGCAATGTTGTACCCAAACGAAATTTGCGTCCTTTTCTTCCCACAAACAGAGCTTTCTTTTGATGGTATTTGATTGCCTCTGCGATTTTTATTTTTTGCGATATAAATGGAAAAAGACCGAAAATTTGGAGAAAAAAATATATTTTCTACTTTTTGTTATAAGAAAATTTGAATAAACTCAATTTTAGTCATATATTTAAGGCAAAATTTATTCAGCCACATGTATTTAGTAAAAAAAATGTCAATAAGCGTATATTTATTGGTTTGCGCAAAAGTTATAGCGTCTACAACTAGAGTACATTTTCTGGAATTTACACAGCTTTTAATTTATGACTGCCTATCTCATTTCTTGAGGTGCTAAAATGGCAGGGCAGTACAAACCCCCCCAAATGACCCCATTTTGGAAAGTAGACACCCCAAGGAAATTGCTGAGGGGCATGTTGAGCCCATTGAATATTTTTTTTTGTCCCAAGTTATTGAATAATGACACAAAAAAAAAAAGTTTACAAAAAGTTGTCACTAAATGATATATTGCTCACACATGCCATAGTTATATGTGGAATTGCACCCCAAAATATATTCTGCTGCTTCTCCTGAGTACGGGGATACCACATATGTGGGACTTTTTGGGAGTCTAGCCGCGTACGCCACCCCAAAAACCAATCACTGCCTTCAGGATTTCTAAGGGTGCAAATTTTTGATTTCACTCCTCACTACCTATCACAGTTTCGAAGGCCATAAAATGCCAAAATAACACAAAACCCCCCCAAATGACCCCATTTTGGAAAGTAGACACCCCAAGGAAATTGCTGAGGGGCATGTTGAGCCCATTGAATATTTTTTTTTTTGTCCCAAGTGATTGAATAATGACACACACAAAACAAAAAAAAAAAAGTTTACAAAAAGTTGTCACTAAATGATATATTGCTCACACATGCCATAGTTATATGTGGAATTGCACCCCAAAATATATTCTGCTGCTTCTCCTGAGTACGAGGATACCACATATGTGGGACTTTTTGGGAGTCTAGCCGCGTACGCCACCCCGAAAACTAATCACTGCCTTCAAGATTTCTAAGAGTGCAAATTTTTGATTTCACTCCTCACTACCTATCACAGTTTCGAAGGCCATAAAATGCCAAAATAGCACAAAACTCCCCCAAATGACCCCATTTTGGAAAGTAGACACCCCAAGCTATTTACTGAGAGGCATGTTGAGTCCATGAAATATTTTATATTTTGCCACAAGTTGCAGGAATATTACAATTTTTTTTTTTTTGCACAAAGTTGTCACTAAATGGTATATTGCTCACACATGCTACGGGCAAAAGTGAAATTACACTCCAAAATAAATTCTGCTGCTTCTCCCGAGTATGGGGATACCACATGTGGGGGACTTTTTGGGCACTGCCTTCCGGATTTAAATATAAAACACTACCAAATAAACTGTTAGCGATCAGGCCTGACTCTTCGAACGCTGCAGTTATGTGTTTAGTGTTTTGTAAGTGACAGTGATCGATCGATACTGCACTTGGGTGGGCTGGGCGAAGGGGCAAAACGCAGGTGCTAGCAGGTATCTGGGCTTATCCCACTAACAATGCGTTTTTTTGGAACCCTAAACTGCTGGGGACGCTAGTATAGATCTGATCAGTCAGATATTGATCTGTTCAGATACTATACCACTACGGGAGGTCTATGCTTTGCGCGTGGGTGTTAGCAGTACTGGCACTAACCTAGCGCTGCCTGGGGCGACGCAGACCCTGACCCTAAAACCTAATTGATATCACCGCCGGGTGATCAGGGGGTTAACCTTTATTGGGTAATAAATGGCGGGTGCCCCGATGCTATAAAATGCTATAAAAAGCAAACTAACTAACCAGAGTCACCCGTAACACTTATACGGTGATCACTGGTGAAAGGGTTAACTAGGGGCAATCAGGAGGTTTACATTTTTATTAGGTAGTATATGGGGGTCCCTGACGCTATATAAAAACCTGACGGGGAACCTAAATAACTAACTGGCTAACCAGCGTCACCAGTGACACTTATACGGTGATCACTGGTGAAAGGGTTAACTAGGGGCAATCAGGGGGTTAAAACCATTATTGGGTAGTATATGGGGGTACCTAGCGCTATAAAAACCTGGCGGTGAACCTAAAAAAATAACTAGCTGCCTAGCGACACTAGCGACACTAATGCAGCGATCATAAAAATTATCGCTTAGTGACACTGGCAAAAGGGGGTGAAAGGGTTGACTAGGGGCAATCAGGGGGTTAAAACCATAATTGGGTAGTATATCGGGGTACCTAGCGCTATAAAAACCTGGCGGTGAACCTAAAAAAATAACTAGCTACCTAACGGCACCAGTGACACTAATGCAGCGATCAGAAAAACAATTGCTTAGTGATACTGGCAAAAGGGGGTAAAAGGGTTAACTAGGGGCAATCAGGGGGATAAAACTGTTATTGGGTAGTATATTGGGGTACCTAGCGCTATAAAAACCTGGCGGTGAACCTAAAAAAATAACTAGCTACCTAGCGAGACTAGTGACACTAATGCAGCGATCAGAAAAATGATCGCTTAGTGACACTGGCAAAAGGGGGTGAAAGGGTTAACTAGGGGCAATCAGGGGGTTAAAACCATTATTGGGTAGTATATTGGGGTACCTAGCGCTATAAAAACCTGGCGGTGAACCTAAAAAAATAACTAGCTACCTAGCGACACTAGTGACACTAATGCAGCGATCAGAAAAATGATCGCTTAGTGACACTGGCAAAAGAGGGTGAAAGGGTTAACTAGGGGCAATCAGGGGGTTAAAACCATTATTGGGTAGTATATCGGGGTACCTAGCGCTATACAAACCTGGCGGTGAACCTAAAAAAATAACTAGCTACCTAGCGACATTAGTGACACTAATGCAGCGATCAGAAAAATGATCGCTTAGTGACACTGGCAAAAGGGGGTGAAAGGGTTAACTAGGGGCAATCAGGGGGTTAAAACCATTATTGGGTAGTATATCGGGGTACCTAGCGCTATACAAACCTGGCGGTGAACCTAAAAAAATAACTAGCTACTTAGCGGCACCAGTGACACTAATGCAGCAATCAGAAAAACGATCGCTTAGTGACACTGGCAAAAAAGGGTGAAAGGGTTAACTCTAGGGGCAATCAGGGGGTTAAACCTTTATTGGGGGGGGGTAGGGGGCTACCCTGGACCTAACAATAACTGCCCTGACAGTTTTTACTGTCACAACTGACACTAAATGCAGTGATCAGAAAATAAATGATCACTGCAATCAGTGACACTGTGACTGGGAGGGGGAGGGGGGGCGTGTGGGATCGGGGGGCGATCGGGGGGGGGGTGATCGGGGGGGGGTTTGTGTGCCTATGTGTGCCTACATGTCAGTGTAGTGTTGGTGCACACTTACTTTCACTGTTCTCCTCATAGTCCGGTCAAAAAGACCGCCCCGAGGAGAATGACATCACTTCCTCCCTGCCTGTGTTTACTATACACAGCGGGGGAAGCTTCTCATTGGCCAGGAGCGATCGAGAGGGGATGGCCAGAAACCAATGGCCATCCCCTCATCCTGGATCGCTCCTGCAGTGAAACGGACCGCCGCATCCTGAGGGAGGAGGTCCGATTGGACTCACCACCCGCTGGAAGGCGAGCACGTACATGTACGTGCTTGTGCCTGTCGGTGCCATTGCACCGACGTACATTGCCATGCGGCGGTCCTTAAGTGGTTAAGAAAGCAGAGAGCACAGCCTATTCCTGGGAGTATTATAGCAGCTGGCTTGAATCAAAAGTGGGATCCCTATCTTCAGAGAAAATGCCTATAAAAATAATTTGCTAATCTATCTGGTTATAGTCAGACTGAATGCCAGAGAGTCTCTGCAGAGAACTTTTGGAAAGACAGAGAATCGGTCCTCCTAAGGGAAGACATGGCAGGCAAATAAACTATGACTGCCTGCACCACATCAAGAGAGCAATCTCCTCAGAATAAAAAGAAAGAAAGGGGATACAAAAATAACAAAATCCCCAGATAGCAAGGATAACTTGCCACAAATTTGTGGCAGTGTTGTAAGACTGTTAACTACATAAATTGGGAAAAAATCTTAGGAACAAAGAACACGGAGGAAAGGTGGGTTCGCTTTAAGAGCATATTAAATAATGCATCCCATTGGGTAATACATTTAAAAGAGCAAACAAAAGTTCTGGATGGCTTAACTCCAATGTAAAAATGCATATAAAAGCAAAGGAGAAGGCCTTCAAAAAATACAGGGTTGAGGAGTCATCATCAGCATTCAGACTTTATAACTGCTTCAGCCCCAGAAGATTTTACCCCCTTCCTGACCAGAGTAAATTTTGCAATTTGGCACTGCGTTGCCAGTGCTTCGTGTTTATAGAAGAGCATGCTGGGGAAGTTAGTGAAGGAAAATATGCATGAAGGCAAAAAAGGAACTTTAAAAGCTTCCAGCATGCATGAGGACAAAGGGGCACAGCATTTCAATTACAGCATATTGCAATCATGGTAATTAGGGAATGAGGAAAGAAATCCAATACATTAGCAAACATTAAATACATAGAATGTGATGTTAAAGGAGAAAACTTACCTTAATATAGTCCTTCTGCAGGACCTGTATGATGGCAGAACAGGTCTCTGGAATAATGATTCCCAGAGCCTGGGGGGAGATGCCTGTGGAGAACTTAAGGTCCTGAAGACTTCTGCCTGTCGCCAAGTACTGCAATGTGGCGATGAGCCTCTGCTCCGGAGTGATGGCTTGCCGCATGTAGGTATCCTGCCTGCTGATATAAGGGGACAGCAAAGCCAGCAGACGGTGAAAAACGGGGTCTGTCATCCGGAGATAATTCCTGAAATCATCAGGATTATTCTCCCGGATCTCACGAAGCAAAGGCATGTGCGAGAACTGGTCACGCTGGAGCAACCAATTCTTGGTCCACAAACTCCTCCTCGCCCTATTCATGGACTGGGCTTGTGTCAAAGCTAAAAGCCCAACACCAAGCCACTGCACAGCACAAACACTACGATGAGTACTTACATGAAACATGGCTTAAAATGGTCGGCTAGTCAGAACGGACAACAGAAAGCAAGGCCTGAAAGAATGAACTGAAAACCAGAAACGAGCGGACAATAAGCACTGCAAATCAAAGTATACTATACCAAGATACAGTCCGCAATGACCAACAAATGTGAACTGACTACATGCACTGATAATCAGATACACACCGACAAGCACAAACTGAAGAGTAGTAACGATCTGAAGCACAAATCTGAAAAGCGTGAATCATCTCTTACCAAACTTCTACTAACATGCGATAAACACAAGATCAGCAGAAGGAGCCCAAAGTGCTGTGGTGCTGAACTTGCCTTTTCTAGTCCTGTTGTACGCAGTTTACGTCACCGCGTTCTTGTCGACCGGAAATTCCGACAACTTTGTCCAACTGTATGTATGCAACACCACTTCTGGACTAAATCCATCAGAATTTATCTGACGGATTTTGTGGTCGGAATGTCTGACCATGTGTACAAGGGCTTAGATGTGCAATAGACCTTGGAGGATTCCTGTGCACAAATGTAATGTCTGTATTTCCCTGTGTGTACCTTTATGCAAGGAAGGTGCAGGATTATGGGTCTAAGATTTGGCTAGTCTTCCAGTCTGTAACATTAATGATGATGTCATCCAGAGATGGGATGAAGATTATTTTTCCTTTGAAAGAGAAGTTAAATAGTAACCCCACTTTTGTTGATAAAAACAACATTTCCCTTTGGGTGATCCATTGTATGTACATTTCAGAAATTTTTAACAAACTTTCTTGCAGATTTCTACCGTTTCTTGTTTGCTTGTCTTTGACCATGTTCAAAATACAGTGGTGTGAAAAAGTGTTTGCCCCCTTCCTCATTTCCTGTTCCTTTGCATGTTTGTCACACTTAAGTGTTTCGGAACATCAAACCAATTTAAACAATAGTCAAGGACAACACAAGTAAACACAAAATGCAATTTGTAAATGAAGGTGTTTATTATTAAAGGTGAAAAAAAATCTAAACCATCATGGCCCTGTGTGAAAAAGTGATTGCCCCCCTTGTTAAAACATACTATAACTGTGGTTGTCCACACCTGAGTTCAATTTCTCTAGCCACACCCAGGCCTGATTATTGCCACACCTGTTCACAATCAAGGCATCACTTAAATAGGAGCTGCTTGACACAGTAAGGTCCACCAGAAGATCCTTAAAAGCTACACATCATGCCGAGACCCAAAGAAATTCAGGAACAATTGAGAAAGAAAGTAATTGAGATCTATCAGTCTGGAAAGGGTTATAAAGCAATTTCCAAAGCTTTGGGAATCCAGCGAACCACAGTGAGAGCCATTATCCACAAATGGCGAAGACATGGAACAGTGGTGAACCTTCCCAGGAGTGGCCGGCCGCCCAAAATTACCCCAAGAGCGCAGCGACGACTCATCCAAGAGGTCACAAAAGACCCCACAACAACGTCCAAGGAACTGCAGGCCTCACTTGCCTCAGTTAAGGTCAGCGTTCATGCCTCCACCATCAGGTAAAGACTGGGCAAAAATGGCCTGCATGGCAGAGTTCCAAGGAGAAAACCACTGCTGAGCAAAAAGAACATCAAAGCTCATCTCAATTTCTCCACAACACATCTTGATGATCCCCAAGACTTTTGGGACAACATTCTGTGGACCGATGAGACAAAAGTGGAACTCTTTGGAAGGTGTGTGTCCAAGTATATCTGGCGTAGAAGGAACACTGCATTTCATAAAAAGAACATTATACCAACAGCAAAATATGGTGGTGGTAGTGTGATGGTCTGGGGCTGTTTTGCTGCTTCAGGACCTGGAAGACTTGCCGTGATAAAAGGAACTATGAATTCTGCTGTCTACCAAGAGATCCTGAAGGAGAATGTCCGACCATCTGTTCGTGTACTCAAGCTGAAACGAACTTGGGTTCTGCAGCAGGACAATGATCCTAAACACACCGAATGGCTGAAGAAAAACAAAATGAAGACTTTGGAGTGGCCTAGCCAAAGTCCTGACCTGAATCCTATTGAGATGTTGTGGTATGACCTTAAAAAGGCCATTCATGCTCGAAAACCCTCTAATGTAACTGAATTAGGACAATTCTGCAAAGATGAGTGGGCCAAAATTCCTCCAGGACGCTGTAAAAGCCTCATTGCACGTTATCGCAAACGCTTGGTTGCAGTTGTTGCTGCTAAGGGTGGCCCAACCAGTTATTAGGTTTAGGGGGCAATCACTTTTTCACACAGGGCCATGATGGTTTGGATTTTTTTTCACCTTTAATAATAAACACCTTCATTTACAAATTGCATTTTGTGTTTACTTGTGTTGTCCTTGACTATTGTTTAAATTGGTTTGATGTTCCAAAACACTTAAGTGTGACAAACATGCAAAGTAACAGGAAATGAGGAAGGGGGCAAACACTTTTTCACACCACTGTAAATGTTAATGGAAGTGCTATTATAATTATCAACCAGCTTCTGCACTTAAGCTGACCATACATGGATTTAAATTCGGCTGGTCCCTATTGGATTTCCATCCATGTATGGATGGGCTGGTTGTACACAAGTTTATCTATTGATCAGTGCCCCTAGCTTAAGTTAGCAGCACTATTCATTGTATTCTGAGGGCTGGGAAGAATACAGTATCTTGAAGGATTCCCCTCACCTACCCACAGCAAATGTGTGGATGGGGAAACATGCTTTTTTTTGTTCAACCTGCTGCATGAATGAAAAAATGTATCATGTATGACCAGCCCTAATGAGGAGGCTAATGAGTATCTCACCAAAAATGATATTTTTGATGTAGGGGATGCCCAAAATCTGACTTATATTGTAGTGCAGACTTCTGAGAAAACCGATAAGCTAATCACACAAGCGGGTAATAAATTTTTTTTATTAGCTCTTTTTTTTCCTCATGAAAGTGGAGTTACCCTTTAAATCAAGGATTTGTTGGAAGTCTGATAAGCTGACCTGCCTTTCAATCAAATAAATCTGCCAGGTCATCACATTGTTTAATTGCGGGAAAAATCTTAACAGAGCATTTAGGTCTGCAAGAACCCACAACAGACACCAGGGCCCTTAGTAGATGTAAAGGGATACTCATATTTGACTGTCCATGGCCTCTTTCTGCTGAAAGGAAGAATCCTCCAACAGGACTGCTAACAAAAGTGTGTTGGATCCCTGACTGTGGATGTCTGGGAGAGGCTGATGCATTCACACTCGCTGAAATTAGTTAGATAGCAGTACAGGAGATAGAAGGGGGCACTTTCTGTGTGCCCTGTGACTTGAATGCCCAGCCCTCTGAAAAAAAATGAGACAAAAATCTGTCAAGCTCCATTGCTAGCAAATGAAACCCAAATATGCTAGCTGCTGTCAAATTGAATGTCTTCAAAGTTTGAACTATCAAGTCTTGCCTGTATCCTGTGTGTAGTGCTGAAGCAGGCAGAGTGAAACCAGGAGAGGGGAATAAGAAAGTTCTCAGATTTACTTGTGGAAGGCCCAGAGCTGTTGTACCTTGCCAGGAAGTCTTTTTCTGCAGTAGCCACTTAAACAGCCTCGTAGGATGAAGCAAAATAAGGGGTTCTGAAATAAGGACAGATACCCACAGATCAAAAACAGCGGAATTGGTGGATAAATCAGTTCAAACAGGCTGGTTAAAATAATGGTTATTCTGGAAAGTCTTCAGTTCCAGCCCGTGATCGAGTTATGGTCTGGGAACCAAGAAAAACTGCTGAAGCGAATTTCTGTTGGTCTGTTATGACACCGTACCATATTTGTGGGCAGGTCAAGCCGTATAAATCACACTGAGCCCAAAATGGTAGTGACCGAAGTCATAAGACTACGGTAGAGCCCTCGTAGAGACAATAGGGAATGTGGGTTATCCAGGAACAATTAGTCCTGTAACTATTGGCTGCTAGTCTAAACATACAGGATATAGTAATATGGTATGACACTCCCAGCAGCTGCCTGATAGAAGAATCTCTAGTAATTTGGCCTAGATCAAACAAAGCTGGAGGGAGACATCCTCCCTTCACAGGGAACTTCAGTATTCTAAAACTAAGCCTGTATACAGCTACAGGAGTATAGCTACTAGAGGGCCTGTTCCTTTTTTTCTTTACATAGTATTCCAACCTCCCATACATGGCTGTATGGCCCTCACTTTATAGGATAAGAATAAATGAGTTTGGTGCCTTTTGATGGCTAATGAGCCCCTAAACTTTAGCTGTGCCACATCCTGAAGAATATTTGTATTGAAGTTCAAGAAAGAGAAATAATGGACTTTATAGGCACATAAGTAAAATTTAACAATTTATTGAACTACATTAAAATGTAAATATTGTATCCAAGAATAGGAAAAAAGGGGGGGGGCAGGGGATTTTTTTACGGTACACTATATAAAGAAACAGAGATTTCTTAAAAAAGAATTCATAGCTTTAATATTTGAAAATATGTTAAAATCATTTTGGAAGAACCAAAATAACAAAAATATAATAACAAATACACTTTTTGTACAAAAAATTATTACATGACACAAAATATAGGGGATCCTGAAAATGTTAGTTGCTGAGAATGATCATGTGTCCTCCCGACATGTTTCGCGTTTTTGCTTCTTCAGGGGAGTATGCAACTAACATGAACATAAACACAAAGAGAAAGGGGTTTAAGAATACAGAAAATACATTTATGCCATACAATTAGATACACATAAATTTCAGAACATTAAATATGAAATTGGTCTCAATTCACTCAGTCCAAGGAGGTACAATGCTTACCCAGGTGTAATCATTCCCGACATCGCAACCCACAAGCCAATAGATGGTGAAATAAGTGGCAAGAATTAGGTGACAGGATCAAATGCTAAAAACAACCCAGCCCCATGCAGGGCATAGATGGAGGTAGACAAGCGCTACAAAGATCAAAAACAAAATCCAGAAATAAGTACCAAGTTTACAAATCCAGCACAGGTATTGAAAAATGTTACTTTGTAACAGAAAGGATAAACGATAACAATCCCTAAATTATAAGAGGGAATTGGGGCTGAAAAACATGCCTCCATAGTAGAACATGAGATACTGATTATCAAAGGAATGAAACAATTGATTTTAATTACGCCTAATTAGTATAAGAGTTGTAAGAAGTGACTGTTGGGGATATACAATTAATTTACTGTTAAAGAGAGTAAAAGGAATAAAAATTATTTTTACCTGCAGTTAGAGTTAAAGATGAAAGAATTGGTTCCATATGATAATATTGGTGCAATACACATGCAACAGATTACAAAGAAAGAACCAATTGATTCATTGTGATGTTTTCTAAATTACAGAGTGCAGCGGTATGCTGCCACTGCCAGGCTTGCTGAACCTACAAGCAAATAAAAGGGAAGATGAATAGGTATAGGTATAGAAAGATGAGAAACGGTGTTGTAACAGTATGAAGTTCAACTAAAAAAGTATATTTACCAAAAGGAAGAGTCAGCGTGGCGGTAGTATCTGTGCTGAACCTGCACTACAGACGAAGTGACAGCGCTGCCTTTTTTATCCCCCATCCATCGAGCCGGCGTCTGACGTCACCGGCTCGATGCGGACAGTCATAGGTGGAAGCAGTGAGCATGTGCAAAGCCTTTCGAGTCGGCATTTGAACTACCAACCCCATAATGCCTCAGTGCTGACACGAGGTTCATTTGGATAAATGCTGATGGAGATAGGGCTACGCTAGCTCTCCGCCCTTAAAGGGGCGGGAAGACACAAGCCTGCATAGAGGGCAGATGAAACGACGATTGTCATGGCTTTTAACCCTATAGGGGATTACATGCTCCCTTCCACCTCAAATCGGGAGCCGCCTGGGGATATAACCCAGCGGCGCCCTTGGGTGTCCATATGCCCTTGCATACTTGGAGCAAGGGAAAATAAAAAACAGAGGATCCAGTCCCAAATCACAAAATAATATGGCTTAGGAATGCGGTGTAGGGAAGGAGGGAAAAAGCAAAGCTCCTCAATGTGGGTGGGACTCATAGAGAGCAACAGAGATCCCCAAGTGTGCAAACCATGAAACCCACCTTGGGCCAAGCAAAGCGAGACATTAAATGGCATATATTACCTGTACAGCGTTAATAGTAATTAGAAATGACATTTTTTGATGTACAGAGATATTTTTAAATATAGCATAAACATAGCAATAAGGAAAATAAAATAAAAAATATAATAAAAAAATAACGAAATAAATTGGGGAGGGGGGTAGGAGGAAAAGAGGGAAGGGGAAAAGATGAACAGAAAGGGGAAAAAAAGGGGGATATCACCTCTCTCTCTTCATGCCAGGCTCCACGGGGGCTCACAGCTGAGGTAGGAGGGTTCATGAAACAAACAAACAGAGATTAGCTATAGAAAAGATCTGTAGCTTATATTTTCATTGAAACCAGGGTATTTTGTGGCTTTTAGGATAAAGATCCACTTAGCTTCAGTTTGTAAGAGAAGCTTGTCCACTGAGCCACCTCTTGAGTTTAGAGGTATATGGGCCAGGGCTGAAAATCGTATCCAGTTGGGGTCAAAGGCATGATGGGTGCCTATGTGCCTACTTATGGCTGTAGTAATTTTTTTATTGAGAATGGGTTTAATGTGGTCTTTTATGCGGATAGAAAATAGTCTTTTGGTTTTACCTACGTAAAATCCTCCACAACGGCATTGGGCCAAATATACAACGCCTGGAGTGGAGCATGTAACGTGAAATTTCGAAACAAACAGACTGCCATTTGGCAGTCTGATCTTTCGAGAATTATATATATAAGGACACATGTCACATTGCCCGCATGAATAAGTGCCTGGATGTTTAGGTTTAATTTCACCTGAGGAGTCCTGAAAGTGACTTCTAACTAAGCTGTCCTTGAGTGATTGAGGTCTCATATAGGTGATTGATGGTACATCGTTTATGTACTGATTAACAATGGAATCGGCTTTTAAAAGGGGCCAGAACTTATTAATTATAGCACGGAAAGAATGATGTTGGTTAGAGTATTTGGTAATGATACGTACTTTATTATCAAAATTTTTTTGTTTATTAGAGAAGAGAAGGGAAGTCCTATCTTTATTTTTTACTCTATTATATGATTTTTTCAAAGATACATGACTGTATCCACGTGCTCTGAGTCTATTATATAAGTCATTGGCTGCAATCTTAAAGTCCGAGTCAGTACTGCAATTACGTTTGGCCCTTAGATACTGGCTATAAGGGATGCTCTTAAGGAGAGGTTTTGGATGAAAGCTTGTCGCATGCAGGACCGTATTGCCGGCAGTGGGCTTTCTGTATAAGGCAGAATATACATGTCCAGTGGCATCAATTTTAATGGTTAAGTCCAAAAATTCAATGGAATTTTGACTGTAATTTAACGTGAACTTTAAATTGAATGGATTCACAGAAAGTAAATTGAAAAAGAGCAACAAATCTGATTCTGATCCTGACCAAAAAAATAAAATATCATCAATGTACCTGTACCAGGCTGTGATGTTACTTAGAAAAGGGACAAGGTCTTCACGCGCGAAGGTATCTTTTTCCCACCCCCCCAGGTACAGGTTGGCATACGATGGGGCACATTTGGTCCCCATCGCAACCCCCTGCACCTGGAGGTAGTGGGATTGGTTGAATTGGAATACGTTATGCTTTAAAATAAAATCCAATAGCTTCATAACAAATTCATTATAAGCAAAGAAATTTGATCCTCTTTCTTGCAAATAGGAGCGTATTATTTGTAAACCTTTGGTATGTGGTATAGCATTATACAAACATTCCACGTCAATGGAAACCAACCAGGACTGTGCCGGTAGGCTGATACCCTCGAGTATCTTTAGAAGATCGATGGTATCCTTTACATAAGAAAAAAGGGAAATGACGTGCGGTGTAAGGTGTTTATCTACAAGGCTACTTGCATTTTCTGTCAAACTGTCACAGCTGGAAATGATGGGACGTCCCGGAGGGTCAGTTAGAGATTTGTGCACCTTCGGAAGGGCATAGAAAGTAGCAACTTTCGGATCTTTGGAATTTAGAAAGTTCCATGTGCCTTTATCTATAGTACCTGATTTGTATGCATTAAAGATAATCGAACGATATTGTGTGTCAAAATGAGAGATTAAAGACACAGAAATTGGTCGATACCAATCAGAATTTTGAAGAATCTTATTGCACATAGTGAGATATTGTGAAGTATTCATAATTACGATGTTTCCACCTTTGTCCGCAGGTTTTATGACTATATTGGGATTAGTTTTGAGTTGTTTTAATGCCGTCAATTGATTATGCGTTAGATTATGTTTCTTGGTCAATGGAAAATGAGTCTGTTCGATTGCCTGGCAAACTTGTTGGGTAAAAGCCCAAATATTTGGATTTGTATTTAGGAGTGGAAAATTTTTTGACTTAGGTTTGAACATTTCTAAAGGAGGAAAGGAAACTGACTGTACCGATAAACCAGTGGAAGAGATGGTCATCTCATCATCAGGGGGTACTTGGCCCTCTTCCCATAAATCCATCAAATTGGAGAGGGCTTGTTGATCAGCACTATTTACCTCATTGGTGAGTTTCGATGTATTTATTGGTACAGTAGGTTGATTAGGCTTATGGAAAAAGGTTCTAAATATCAGTTTTCGTGCAAATAAATGTATATCCTTTATCAGAGAGAATTTGTCCGAGCTTGAATCAGGGCAGAAGGTCAGTCCTAGTTTCAGAACATCGAGTTCATGACTCGTGAGCACATAAGACGATAAGTTGACTATAGATAATTCATTCCCTGAGTTGGATTCTAGGTTAGTAGAAGGAGATTGGGTTAGGTATTGGGTGGTTGAGGGGATTCTTTCCCTAAAAAAATAGGGGCGATTCGGAGGTCCGCCGGTAGGGGAGCACCACTAGGTGAAATGATGATGTCATTAGTGTTGGTGATGGGTAAGGATGATGTCAAAGGGGCTGATTTAGTGAAGGAAGACGTGAGAGTGGTAGACATAGAAGTATTACTGGAGGTGGAAATGGACAAGGATGTGTTAATGGGGGTGGGGGTGGGTGATGGAACATCATTAGGGGACGAACAGGGACTTGGTTGGAAGTAGGATGAGTTCGAGGTGGTAAAGGGGTACTGACAACACCTCAGTACCCCTTTACCACCTCAAACTCATCCTACTTCCAACCAAGTCCCTGTTCGTCCCCTAATGATGTTCCATCACCCACCACCACCCCCACCTCTCATCACCCCCACCCCCATTAACACATCCTTGTCCATTTCCACCTCCAGTAATACTTCTATGTCTACCACTCTCACGTCTTCCTTCACTAAATCAGCCCCTTTGACATCATCCTTACCCATCACCAACACTAATGACATCATCATTTCACCTAGTGGTGCTCCCCTACCGGCGGACCTCCGAATCGCCCCTATTTTTTTAGGGAAAGAATCCCCTCAACCACCCAATACCTAACCCAATCTCCTTCTACTAACCTAGAATCCAACTCAGGGAATTAATTATCTATAGTCAACTTATCATCTTATGTGCTCACGAGTCATGAACTCGATGTTCTGAAACTAGGACTGACCTTCTGCCCTGATTCAAGCTCGGACAAATTCTCTCTGATAAAGGATATACATTTATTTGCACGAAAACTGATATTTAGAACCTTTTTCCATAAGCCTAATCAACCTACTGTACCAATAAATACATCGAAACTCACCAATGAGGTAAATAGTGCTGATCAACAAGCCCTCTCCAATTTGATGGATTTATGGGAAGAGGGCCAAGTACCCCCTGATGATGAGATGACCATCTCTTCCACTGGTTTATCGGTACAGTCAGTTTCCTTTCCTCCTTTAGAAATGTTCAAACCTAAGTCAAAAAATTTTCCACTCCTAAATACAAATCCAAATATTTGGGCTTTTACCCAACAAGTTTGCCAGGCAATCGAACAGACTCATTTTCCATTGACCAAGAAACATAATCTAACGCATAATCAATTGACGGCATTAAAACAACTCAAAACTAATCCCAATATAGTCATAAAACCTGCGGACAAAGGTGGAAACATCGTAATTATGAATACTTCACAATATCTCACTATGTGCAATAAGATTCTTCAAAATTCTGATTGGTATCGACCAATTTCTGTGTCTTTAATCTCTCATTTTGACACACAATATCGTTCGATTATCTTTAATGCATACAAATCAGGTACTATAGATAAAGGCACATGGAACTTTCTAAATTCCAAAGATCCGAAAGTTGCTACTTTCTATGCCCTTCCGAAGGTGCACAAATCTCTAACTGACCCTCCGGGACGTCCCATCATTTCCAGCTGTGACAGTTTGACAGAAAATGCAAGTAGCCTTGTAGATAAACACCTTACACCGCACGTCATTTCCCTTTTTTCTTATGTAAAGGATACCATCGATCTTCTAAAGATACTCGAGGGTATCAGCCTACCGGCACAGTCCTGGTTGGTTTCCATTGACGTGGAATGTTTGTATAATGCTATACCACATACCAAAGGTTTACAAATAATACGCTCCTATTTGCAAGAAAGAGGATCAAATTTCTTTGCTTATAATGAATTTGTTATGAAGCTATTGGATTTTATTTTAAAGCATAACGTATTCCAATTCAACCAATCCCACTACCTCCAGGTGCAGGGGGTTGCGATGGGGACCAAATGTGCCCCATCGTATGCCAACCTGTACCTGGGGGGGTGGGAAAAAGATACCTTCGCGCGTGAAGACCTTGTCCCTTTTCTAAGTAACATCACAGCCTGGTACAGGTACATTGATGATATTTTATTTTTTTGGTCAGGATCAGAATCAGATTTGTTGCTCTTTTTCAATTTACTTTCTGTGAATCCATTCAATTTAAAGTTCACGTTAAATTACAGTCAAAATTCCATTGAATTTTTGGACTTAACCATTAAAATTGATGCCACTGGACATGTATATTCTGCCTTATACAGAAAGCCCACTGCCGGCAATACGGTCCTGCATGCGACAAGCTTTCATCCAAAACCTCTCCTTAAGAGCATCCCTTATAGCCAGTATCTAAGGGCCAAACGTAATTGCAGTACTGACTCGGACTTTAAGATTGCAGCCAATGACTTATATAATAGACTCAGAGCACGTGGATACAGTCATGTATCTTTGAAAAAATCATATAATAGAGTAAAAAATAAAGATAGGACTTCCCTTCTCTTCTCTAATAAACAAAAAAATTTTGATAATAAAGTACGTATCATTACCAAATACTCTAACCAACATCATTCTTTCCGTGCTATAATTAATAAGTTCTGGCCCCTTTTAAAAGCCGATTCCATTGTTAATCAGTACATAAACGATGTACCATCAATCACCTATATGAGACCTCAATCACTCAAGGACAGCTTAGTTAGAAGTCACTTTCAGGACTCCTCAGGTGAAATTAAACCTAAACATCCAGGCACTTATTCATGCGGGCAATGTGACATGTGTCCTTATATATATAATTCTCGAAATATCAGACTGCCAAATGGCAGTCTGTTTGTTTCGAAATTTCACGTTACATGCTCCACTCCAGGCGTTGTATATTTGGCCCAATGCCGTTGTGGAGGATTTTACGTAGGTAAAACCAAAAGACTATTTTCTATCCGCATAAAAGACCACATTAAACCCATTCTCAATAAAAAAATTACTACAGCCATAAATAGGCACATAGGCACCCATCATGCCTTTGACCCCAACTGGATACGATTTTCAGCCCTGGCCCATATACCTCTAAACTCAAGAGGTGGCTCAGTGGACAAGCTTCTCTTACAAACTGAAGCTAAGTGGATCTTTATCCTAAAAGCCACAAAATACCCTGGTTTCAATGAAAATATAAGCTACAGATCTTTTCTATAGCTAATCTCTGTTTGTTTGTTTCATGAACCCTCCTACCTCAGCTGTGAGCCCCCGTGGAGCCTGGCATGAAGAGAGAGAGGTGATATCCCCCTTTTTTTTCCCCCTTTCTGTTCATCTTTTCCCCTTCCCTCTTTTCCTCCTACCCCCCTCCCCAATTTATTTCGTTATTTTTTTATTATATTTTTTATTTTATTTTCCTTATTGCTATGTTTATGCTATATTTAAAAATATCTCTGTACATCAAAAAATGTCATTTCTAATTACTATTAACGCTGTACAGGTAATATATGCCATTTAATGTCTCGCTTTGCTTGGCCCAAGGTGGGTTTCATGGTTTGCACACTTGGGGATCTCTGTTGCTCTCTATGAGTCCCACCCACATTGAGGAGCTTTGCTTTTTCCCTCCTTCCCTACACCGCATTCCTAAGCCATATTATTTTGTGATTTGGGACTGGATCCTCTGTTTTTTATTTTCCCTTGCTCCAAGTATGCAAGGGCATATGGACACCCAAGGGCGCCGCTGGGTTATATCCCCAGGCGGCTCCCGATTTGAGGTGGAAGGGAGCATGTAATCCCCTATAGGGTTAAAAGCCATGACAATCGTCGTTTCATCTGCCCTCTATGCAGGCTTGTGTCTTCCCGCCCCTTTAAGGGCGGAGAGCTAGCGTAGCCCTATCTCCATCAGCATTTATCCAAATGAACCTCGTGTCAGCACTGAGGCATTATGGGGTTGGTAGTTCAAATGCCGACTCGAAAGGCTTTGCACATGCTCACTGCTTCCACCTATGACTGTCCGCATCGAGCCGGTGACGTCAGACGCCGGCTCGATGGATGGGGGATAAAAAAGGCAGCGCTGTCACTTCGTCTGTAGTGCAGGTTCAGCACAGATACTACCGCCACGCTGACTCTTCCTTTTGGTAAATATACTTTTTTAGTTGAACTTCATACTGTTACAACACCGTTTCTCATCTTTCTATACCTATACCTATTCATCTTCCCTTTTATTTGCTTGTAGGTTCAGCAAGCCTGGCAGTGGCAGCATACCGCTGCACTCTGTAATTTAGAAAACATCACAATGAATCAATTGGTTCTTTCTTTGTAATCTGTTGCATGTGTATTGCACCAATATTATCATATGGAACCAATTCTTTCATCTTTAACTCTAACTGCAGGTAAAAATAATTTTTATTCCTTTTACTCTCTTTAACAGTAAATTAATTGTATATCCCCAACAGTCACTTCTTACAACTCTTATACTAATTAGGCGTAATTAAAATCAATTGTTTCATTCCTTTGATAATCAGTATCTCATGTTCTACTATGGAGGCATGTTTTTCAGCCCCAATTCCCTCTTATAATTTAGGGATTGTTATCGTTTATCCTTTCTGTTACAAAGTAACATTTTTCAATACCTGTGCTGGATTTGTAAACTTGGTACTTATTTCTGGATTTTGTTTTTGATCTTTGTAGCGCTTGTCTACCTCCATCTATGCCCTGCATGGGGCTGGGTTGTTTTTAGCATTTGATCCTGTCACCTAATTCTTGCCACTTATTTCACCATCTATTGGCTTGTGGGTTGCGATGTCGGGAATGATTACACCTGGGTAAGCATTGTACCTCCTTGGACTGAGTGAATTGAGACCAATTTCATATTTAATGTTCTGAAATTTATGTGTATCTAATTGTATGGCATAAATGTATTTTCTGTATTCTTAAACCCCTTTCTCTTTGTGTTTATGTTCATGTTAGTTGCATACTCCCCTGAAGAAGCAAAAACGCGAAACATGTCGGGAGGACACATGATCATTCTCAGCAACTAACATTTTCAGGATCCCCTATATTTTGTGTCATGTAATAATTTTTTGTACAAAAAGTGTATTTGTTATTATATTTTTGTTATTTTGGTTCTTCCAAAATGATTTTAACATATTTTCAAATATTAAAGCTATGAATTCTTTTTTAAGAAATCTCTGTTTCTTTATATAGTGTACCGTAAAAAAATCCCCTGCCCCCCCCCTTTTTTCCTATTCTTGGATACAATATTTATAGAATTATTAGGGGATGAGGTACCTTCAACAGTAATGTGTCTCTGGGATAGTGTGGACCAACTTATTTTTACATTAAAATGTATTTGTATACAGTACAATAGTAGAAATAGAAAAATTCTAAAAATAATTTTTGGACACAATGTGGATCCCCTAGAGCAGGGGTGTCCAAACTTTTTTCAAAGAAGGCCAAATTTGATGAAGTGAACATGCACGAGGGCCGACCATTTTGCCTGACATTCCTTTAACCATTAAAAATCGGTCTAAGTGTGTTCGTTCGAACACTAATACAGGGCCCAACAAAAATTCTCTTGCCTTTGTGGCTGTGTGTGTTGACGAGATGAGCTCGGACGTGTTATTTGGATATACCGTATTTATTGGCGAATAAGATTGAAGTTTCAGGAAAAAACCTTAAAATTTTAAATAAAAAACTGTGAAGCAAAATAAGGGTCAGTGCCCATCTGCGCACCCACCATTGCTGGGAATGCAGCCCCCACCATTGCCAGGAATGCCCCCACCATTGCCAGGAATGCACCCACCATTAGCCAAGAATGCAGCCACCATTAGCCAGGAATGCAGCCACCATTGCCAGGATTTCACTCACTATTAGCCAGGAATGCAGCCACCATTAGCCAGGAATGCAGCCAACATTGGCCAGGAATGCAGCCAACATTAGCCAGGATTTCACTCACTATTAGCCAGGAATTCAGCCACCATTAGCCAGGAATGCAGCCACCATTAGCCAGGAATGCAGTCACCATTGCCAGGATTTCACTCACTATTAGCCAGGAATGCAGCCACCATAAGCCAGGATTTCACTCACTATTAGCCAGGAATGCAGCCACCATTAGCAAGGATTTCGCTCACTATTAGCCAGGAATGCAGCCACCATTGCCAGGATTTCACTCACTATTAGCCAGGAATGCAGCCACCATTAGCCAGGATTTCACTCACTATTGCCAGGAATGCAGCCACCATTAGCCAGGATTTCACTCACTATTGCCAGGAATGCAGCCACCATTGCCAGGATTTCACTCACTATTATCCAGGAATGCAGCCACCATTAGCCAGGATTGCACTCACTATTAGCCAGAAATGCAGCCACCATTGCCAGGATTTCACTCACTATTGCCAGGAATGCAGCCACCATTAGCCAGGATTTCACTCACTATTAGCCAGGAATGCAGCCACCATTAGCCAGGATTTCACTCACTATTAGCCAGCATTGCAGCCACCATTAGCCAGGATTTCACTCACTATTAGCCAGGAATGCAGCCACCATTAGCCAGGATTTCACTCACTATTATCCAGGAATGCAGCCACCATTGCCAGCATTTCACTCACTATTAGCCAGGAATGCAGCCACCATTGCCAAGATTTCACTCACTATTGCCAGGAATGCAGCCAGGATTTCACTCACTATTAGCAAGGAATGCAGCCACCATTAACCAGGATTTCACTCACTATTAGCCAGGAATGCAGCCACCATTAGCCAGGATTTCACTCACTATTAGCCAGGAATGCAACCACCATTAGCCAGGATTTCACTCACTATTATCCAGGAATGCAGCCACCATTGCCAGCATTTCACTCACTATTAGCCAGGAATGCAGCCACCATTGCCAAGATTTCACTCACTATTGAAAGGAATGCAGCCACCATTGGCCAGGATTTCATTCACTATTAGCCAGGAATGCAGCCACCATTAGCTAGGATTTCACTCACTATTAGCCAGGAATGCAGCCACCATTGCCAAGATTTCACTCACTATTGCCAGGAATGTAGCCAGGATTTCACTCACTATTAGCCAGGAATGCAGCCACCATTAACCAGGATTTAACTCACTATTAGCCAGGAATGCAGCCACCATTAGCCAGGATTTCACTCACTATTAGCCAGGAATGCAGCCACCATTAGCCAGGAATGCAGCCACCATTAGCCAGGATTTCACTCACTATTATCCAGGAATGCAGCCACCATTGCCAGCATTTCACTCACTATTAGCCAGGAATGCAGCCACCGTTGCCAAGATTTCACTCACTATTGCCAGGAATGCAGCCACCATTAGCCAGGATTTCACTCACTATTAGCCAGGAATGCAGCCACCATTAGCCAGGATTTCACTCACTATTAGCCAGGAATGGAGCCACCATTAGCCAGGATTTCACTCACTATTTGCCAGGAATGCAGCCACCATTAGCCAGGATTTCACTCACTATTATTCAGGAATGCAGCCACCATTGCCAGCATTTCACTCACTATTAGCCAGGAATACAGCCACCATTGCCAAGATTTCACTCACTATTGACAGGAATGCAGCCACCATTAGCCAGGATTTCACTCACTATTAGCCAGGAATGCAGCCACCATTAGCCAGGATTTCATTCACTATTATCCAGGAATGCAGCCACCATTGCCAGCATTTTACTCACTATCGGGGCTGGACTGGGACAAAAATTTGGCCCTGGACTTCATCCAGACCGGCCCACTTTAATTTTGCAAACACGCAAAAAACAGTATATAAACTGCACGCAATTGCGAAAAAAAACCCCTAGAGAGCCCCCCTTACATCAGGGTCCCCAGAGAGCCCCTCCTTACATGTGGGTACCCAGAGAGCACCCCACTTACACCAGGGTCCCCAGAGAGCCTCCCCTTACATCAGGGTCCCCATATACCTTTCCCCTTAAATCAGCGTCCCCAGAGAGCACCTCTTACATCAGAGTCCCCAGAGATCGTCTGCCTTACATCAGGGTCCCTAGAGAGCCAACCCCTTACATCTGGGTACCCACAGAGCCCCCTTTACATCCGGGTCCACAGAGAGCCCCTCCTAATATCAGGGTCACCAGAAAGAGGGCAGGTAGTGGGCCGGGACCTTGTGTTTGGGGACTCCTGCACTGACTTGGGGCTATGGGCCCCAAATTCGGGGCTATAGCCCCAAAAGTCCCCCCCAGCGATGCCACTGGCTGTCACTGAAACCGGCCCACTGAGCCATCGGCCCACTGGGAAACTCCCTATAGTCCCTATGGCCAGTACATGCCTGCTCACTATTAGCCAGGAATGCAGCCACCATTGCCAAGATTTCACTCACTATTGCCAGGAATGCAGCCACCATTAGCCAGGATTTCCCTCACTATTAGCCAGGAATGCAGTCACCATTAGCCAGGATTTCACTCACTATTAGCCAGGAATGCAGCCACCATTGCCAAGATTTCACTCACTATTTCCAGGAATGCAGCCAGGATTTCACTCACTATTAGCCAGGAATGCAGCAACCATTAACCAGGATTTCACTCACTATTAGCCAGGAATGCAGCCACCATTAGCCAGGATTTCACTCACTATTAGCCAGAAATGCAGCCACCATTAGCCAGGATTTCACTCACTATTATCCAGGAATGCAGCCACCATTGCCAGCATTTCACTCACTATTAGCCAGGAATGCAGCCACCATTGCCAAGATTTCACTCACTATTGCCAGGAATGCAGCCACCATTGCCAGCATTTCACTCACTATTAGCCAGGAATGCAGCCACCGTTGCCAAGATTTCACTCACATTTGCCAGGAATGCAGCCACCATTAGCCAGGATTTCACTCACTATTAGCCAGGAATGCAGCCACCATTAGCCAGGATTTCACTCACTATTAGCCAGGAATGCAGCCACCATTAGCCAGGATTTCACTCACTATTATCCAGGAATGCAGCCACCATTGCCAGCATTTCACTCACTATTAGCCAGGAATGCAGCCACCATTGCCAAGATTTCACTCACTATTGCCAGGAATGCAGCCAGGATTTCACTCACTATTAGCCAGGAATGCAGCCACCATTAGCCAGGATTTCACTCACTATTAGCCAGGAATGCAGCCACCATTAGCCAGGATTTCACTCACTATTAGCCAGCAATGCAGCCACCATTAGCCAGGATTTCACTCACTATTATCCAGGAATGCAGCCACCATTGCCAGCATTTCACTCACTATCAGGGCTGGACTGGGACAAAAATTTGGCCCTAGACTTCATCCAGACCGGCCCACTTTAATTTTGCAAACACACAAAAAACAGTATATAAACTGTACGCAATTGCGAAAAAAAGCCCCTAGAGAGCCCCCCTTACATCAGGGTCCCCTGAGAGACCCTCCTTACATCTGGGTACCCAGAGAGCACCCCACTTACACCAGGGTCCCCAGAGAGCCTCCCCTTACATCAGGGTCCCCATATACCCTTCCCCTTACATCAGGGTCCCCAGAGAGCCCCTCTTACATCAGAGTCCCCAGAGATCATCTGCCTTACATCAGGGTCCCTAGAGAGCCAACCCCTTACATCTGGGTACCCACATAGCCCCCCTTACATCTGGATCCACAGAGAGCCCCTCCTAATATCAGGGTCACCAGAAAGAGGGCAGGTAGTGGGCCGGGACCTTGTGGTTGGGGACTCCTGCACTGACTTGGGGCTATGGGCCCCAGATTCGGGGCTATAGCCCCAAAAGTCCCCACCAGCGATGCCACTGGCTGTCACTGAAACCGGCCCACTGAGCCATCGGCCCACTGGGAAACTCCCTATAGTCCCTATGGCCAGTACATGCCTGCTCAATATTAGCCAGGAATGCCGCCACCATTGCCAAGAATTTACTCACTATTGCCAGGAATGCAGCCACCATTAGCCAGGATTTCACTCACTATTAGCCAGGAATGCAGCCACCATTGCCAAGATTTCACTCACTATTGCCAGGAATGCAGCCAGGATTTCACTCACTATTAGCCAAGAATGCAGCCACCATTAACCAGGATTTCACTCACTATTAGCCAGGAATGCAGCCACCATTAGCCAGGATTTCACTCACTATTGCCAGGAATGCAGCCACCATTAGCCAGGAATTCACTCACTATTAGCCAGGAATGCAGCCACCATTAGCCAGGATTTCACTCACTATTAGCCAGGAATGCAGCCACCATTAGCCAGGATTTCACTCACTATTAGCCAGGAATGCAGCCACCATTAGCCAGGATTTCACTCACTATTAGCCAGGAATGCAGCCACCATTAGCCAGGATTTCACTCACTATTATCCAGGAATGCAGCCACCATTGCCAGCATTTCACTCACTATTAGCCAGGAATGCAGCCACCATTGCCAAGATTTCACTCACTATTGCCAGGAATGCAGCCAGGATTTCACTCACTATTAGCCAGGAATGCAGCCACCATTAACCAGGATTTCACTCACTATTAGCCAGGAATGCAGCCACCATTAGCCAGGATTTCACTCACTATTATCCAGGAATGCAGCCACCATTGCCAGCATTTTACTCACTATCGGGGCTGGACTGGGACAAAAATTTGGCCCTGGACTTCATCCAGACCGGCCCACTTTAATTTTGCAAACACGCAAAAAACAGTATATAAACTGCACGCAATTGCGAAAAAAAACCCCTAGAGAGCCCCCCTTACATCAGGGTCCCCAGAGAGCCCCTCCTTACATGTGGGTACCCAGAGAGCACCCCACTTACACCAGGGTCCCCAGAGAGCCTCCCCTTACATCAGGGTCCCCATATACCTTTCCCCTTAAATCAGCGTCCCCAGAGAGCACCTCTTACATCAGAGTCCCCAGAGATCGTCTGCCTTACATCAGGGTCCCTAGAGAGCCAACCCCTTACATCTGGGTACCCACAGAGCCCCCTTTACATCCGGGTCCACAGAGAGCCCCTCCTAATATCAGGGTCACCAGAAAGAGGGCAGGTAGTGGGCCGGGACCTTGTGTTTGGGGACTCCTGCACTGACTTGGGGCTATGGGCCCCAAATTCGGGGCTATAGCCCCAAAAGTCCCCCCCAGCGATGCCACTGGCTGTCACTGAAACCGGCCCACTGAGCCATCGGCCCACTGGGAAACTCCCTATAGTCCCTATGGCCAGTACATGCCTGCTCACTATTAGCCAGGAATGCAGCCACCATTGCCAAGATTTCACTCACTATTGCCAGGAATGCAGCCACCATTAGCCAGGATTTCCCTCACTATTAGCCAGGAATGCAGTCACCATTAGCCAGGATTTCACTCACTATTAGCCAGGAATGCAGCCACCATTGCCAAGATTTCACTCACTATTTCCAGGAATGCAGCCAGGATTTCACTCACTATTAGCCAGGAATGCAGCAACCATTAACCAGGATTTCACTCACTATTAGCCAGGAATGCAGCCACCATTAGCCAGGATTTCACTCACTATTAGCCAGAAATGCAGCCACCATTAGCCAGGATTTCACTCACTATTATCCAGGAATGCAGCCACCATTGCCAGCATTTCACTCACTATTAGCCAGGAATGCAGCCACCATTGCCAAGATTTCACTCACTATTGCCAGGAATGCAGCCACCATTGCCAGCATTTCACTCACTATTAGCCAGGAATGAAGCCACCGTTGCCAAGATTTCACTCACATTTGCCAGGAATGCAGCCACCATTAGCCAGGATTTCACTCACTATTAGCCAGGAATGCAGCCACCATTAGCCAGGATTTCACTCACTATTAGCCAGGAATGCAGCCACCATTAGCCAGGATTTCACTCACTATTATCCAGGAATGCAGCCACCATTGCCAGCATTTCACTCACTATTAGCCAGGAATGCAGCCACCATTGCCAAGATTTCCCTCACTATTGCCAGGAATGCAGCCAGGATTTCACTCACTATTAGCCAGGAATGCAGCCACCATTAGCCAGGATTTCACTCACTATTAGCCAGGAATGCAGCCACCATTAGCCAGGATTTCACTCACTATTAGCCAGCAATGCAGCCACCATTAGCCAGGATTTCACTCACTATTATCCAGGAATGCAGCCACCATTGCCAGCATTTCACTCACTATCAGGGCTGGACTGGGACAAAAATTTGGCCCTAGACTTCATCCAGACCGGCCCACTTTAATTTTGCAAACACACAAAAAACAGTATATAAACTGTACGCAATTGCGAAAAAAAGCCCCTAGAGAGCCCCCCTTACATCAGGGTCCCCTGAGAGCCCCTCCTTACATCTGGGTACCCAGAGAGCACCCCACTTACACCAGGGTCCCCAGAGAGCCTCCCCTTACATCAGGGTCCCCATATACCCTTGCCCTTACATCAGGGTCCCCAGAGAGCCCCTCTTACATCAGAGTCCCCAGAGATCATCTGCCTTACATCAGGGTCCCTAGAGAGCCAACCCCTTACATCTGGGTACCCACATAGCCCCCCTTACATCTGGATCCACAGAGAGCCCCTCCTAATATCAGGGTCACCAGAAAGAGGGCAGGTAGTGGGCCGGGACCTTGTGGTTGGGGACTCCTGCACTGACTTGGGGCTATGGGCCCCAGATTCGGGGCTATAGCCCCAAAAGTCCCCACCAGCGATGCCACTGGCTGTCACTGAAACCGGCCCACTGAGCCATCGGCCCACTGGGAAACTCCCTATAGTCCCTATGGCCAGTACATGCCTGCTCAATATTAGCCAGGAATGCCACCACCATTGCCAAGAATTTACTCACTATTGCCAGGAATGCAGCCACCATTAGCCAGGATTTCCCTCACTATTAGCCAGGAATGCAGTCACCATTAGCCAGGATTTCACTCACTATTAGCCAGGAATGCAGCCACCATTGCCAAGATTTCACTCACTATTGCCAGGAATGCAGCCAGGATTTCACTCACTATTAGCCAAGAATGCAGCCACCATTAACCAGGATTTCACTCACTATTAGCCAGGAATGCAGCCACCATTAGCCAGGATTTCACTCACTATTAGCCAGGAATGCAGCCACCATTAACCAGGATTTCACTCACTATTATCCAGGAATGCAGCCACCATTGCCAGCATTTCACTCACTATTAGCCAGGAATGCAGCCTCCATTGCCAAGATTTCACTCACTATTGCCAGGAATGCAGCCACCATTAGCCAGGAATTCAATCACTATTAGCCAGGAATGCAGCCACCATTAGCCAGGATTTCACTCACTATTAGCCAGGAATGCAGCCACCATTAGCCAGGATTTCACTCACTATTAGCCAGGAATGCAGCCACCATTAGCCAGGATTTCACTCACTATTAGCCAGGAATGCAGCCACCATTAGCCAGGATTTCACTCACTATTATCCAGGAATGCAGCCACCATTGCCAGCATTTCACTCACTATTAGCCAGGAATGCAGCCACCATTGCCAAGATTTCACTCACTATTGCCAGGAATGCAGCCACCATTAGCCAGGATTTCACTCACTATTAGCCAGGAATGCAGCCACCATTGCCAGAATTTCACTCACTATTATCCAGGAATGCAGCCACCATTAGCCAGGATTTCACTCACTATTAGCCAGAAATGCAGCCACCATTGCCAGGATTTCACTCACAATTGCCAGGAATGCAGCCACCATTAGCTAGGATTTCACTCACTATTAGCCAGGAATGCAGCCACCATTAGCCAGTTTTTCACTCACTATTAGCCAGGAATGCAGCCACCATTAGGCAGGATTTCACTCACTATTATCCAGGAATGCAGCCACCATTGCCAGCATTTCACTCACTATTAGCCAGGAATGCAGCCACCATTGCCAAGATTTCACTCAGTATTGCCAGGAATGCAGCCACCATTAGCCAGGATTTCACTCACTATTAGCCATGAATGCAGACACCATTAGCCAGGATTTCACTTACTATTAGCCAGGAATGCAGCCACCATTAGCCAGGATTTCACTCACTATTAGCCAGGAATGCAGCCACCATTAGCCAGGATTTCACTCACTATTAGCCAGGAATGCAGCCACCATTGCCAAGATTTCCCTCACTATTGCCAGGAATGCAGCCAGGATTTCACTCACTATTAGCCAGGAAGGCAGCCACCATTAACCAGGATTTCACTCACTATTAGCCAGGAATGCAGCCACCATTAGCCAGGATTTCACTCACTATTAGCCAGGAATGCAGCCACCATTAGCCAGGATTTCACTCACTATTAGCCAGGAATGCAGCCACCATTAGCCAGGAATGCAGCCACCATTTGCCAGGAATGCAGCCACCATTGCCAGGATTTCACTCACTATTAGCCAGGAATGCAGCCACCATTGCCAGGATTTCACTCACTATTGCCAGGAATGCAGCCACCATTAGCCAGGATTTCACTCACTATTGCCAGGAATGCAGCCACCATTGCCAGGATTTCACTCACTATTATCCAGGAATGCAACCATCATTGCCAGCATTGCACTCACTATTAGCCAGGAATGCAGCCACCATTGCCAAGACTTCACTCACTATTGCCAGGAATGCAGCCAGGATTTCACTCACTATTAGCCAGGAATGCAGCCACCATTAACCAGGATTTCACTCACTATTAGCCAGGAATGCAGCCACCACTAGCCAGCATTTCACTCACTATTAGCCAGGAATGCAGCCTCCATTGCCAAGATTTCACTCACTATTGCCAGGAATGCAGCCACCATTAGCCAGGATTTCACTCACTATTAGCCAGGAATGCAGCCACCATTAGCCAGGATTTCACTCACTATTAGCCAGGAATGCAGCCACTATTAGCCAGGATTTCACTCACTATTAGCCAGGAATGCAGCCACCATTAGCCAGGATTTCACTCACTATTAGCCAGGAATTCAGCCACCATTAGCCAGGATTTCACTCACTATTAGCCAGGAATGCAGCCACCATTAGCCAGGAATGCAGCCACCATTAGTCAGGAATGCAGCCACCATTAGCCAGGATTTCACTCACTATTAGCCAGGAATTCAGCCACCATTAGCCAGGATTTCACTGACTATTAGGCAGGAATGCAGCCACCATTAGCCAGGAATGCAGCCACCATTAGCCAGGATTTCACTCACTATTAGCCAGGAATGCAGCCACCATTGCCAGAATTTAACTCACTATTGCCAGGAATGCAGCCACCATTGCCAGGATTTCACTGACTATTATCCAGGAATGCAGTCACCATTAGCCAGGATTTCACTCACTATTAGCCAGAAATGCAGCCACCATTGCCAGGATTTCACTCACTATTGCCAGGAATGCAGCCACCATTAGCTAGGATTTCACTCACTATTAGCCAGGAATGCAGCCACCATTAGCCAGGATTTCACTCACTATTAGCCAGGAATGCAGCCACCATTAACCAGGATTTCACTCACTATTAGCCTGGAATGCAGCCACCATTAGCCAGGATTTCACTCACTATTAGCCAGGAATGCAGCCACCATTAGACAGGATTTCACTCACTATTAGCCAGGAATGGAGCCACCATTAGCCAGGATTTCACTCACTATTTGCCAGGAATGCAGCCACCATTAGCCAGGATTTCACTCACTATTATTCAGGAATGCAGCCACCATTGCCAGCATTTCACTCACTATTAGCCAGGAATGCAGCCACCATTGCCAAGATTTCACTCACTATTGACAGGAATGCAGCCACCATTAGCCAGGATTTCACTCACTATTAGCCAGGAATGCAGCCACCATTAGCCAGGATTTCACTCACTATTAGCCAGGAATGCAGCCACCATTGCCAAGATTTCACTCACTATTGCCAGGAATGTAGCCAGGATTTCACTCACTATTAGCCAGGATACAGCCACCATTAACCAGGATTTAACTCACTATTAGCCAGGAATGCAGCCACCATTAGCCAGGATTTCACTCACTATTAGCCAGGAATGCAGCCACCATTAGCCAGGAAAGCAGCCACCATAAGCCAGGATTTCACTCACTATTAGCCAGGAATGCAGCCACCATTAGCCAGGATTTCGCTCACTATTAGCCAGGAATGCAGCCACCATTGCCAGGATTTCACTCACTATTAGCCAGGAATGCAGCCACCATTGCCAGGATTTCACTCACTATTGCCAGGAATGCAGCCACCATTAGCCAGGATTTCACTCACTATTGCCAGGAATGCAGCCACCATTGCCAGGATTTCACTCACTATTATCCAGGAATGCAACCATCATTGCCAGCATTGCACTCACTATTAGCCAGGAATGCAGCCACCATTGCCAAGACTTCACTCACTATTGCCAGGAATGCAGCCAGGATTTCACTCACTATTAGCCAGGAATGCAGCCACCATTAACCAGGATTTCACTCACTATTAGCCAGGAATGCAGCCACCACTAGCCAGCATTTCACTCACTATTAGCCAGGAATGCAGCCTCCATTGCCAAGATTTCACTCACTATTGCCAGGAATGCAGCCACCATTAGCCAGGATTTCACTCACTATTAGCCAGGAATGCAGCCACCATTAGCCAGGATTTCACTCACTATTAGCCAGGAATGCAGCCACTATTAGCCAGGATTTCACTCACTATTAGCCAGGAATGCAGCCACCATTAGCCAGGATTTCACTCACTATTAGCCAGGAATTCAGCCACCATTAGCCAGGATTTCACTCACTATTAGCCAGGAATGCAGCCACCATTAGCCAGGAATGCAGCCACCATTAGTCAGGAATGCAGCCACCATTAGCCAGGATTTCACTCACTATTAGCCAGGAATTCAGCCACCATTAGCCAGGATTTCACTGACTATTAGGCAGGAATGCAGCCACCATTAGCCAGGAATGCAGCCACCATTAGCCAGGATTTCACTCACTATTAGCCAGGAATGCAGCCACCATTGCCAGAATTTAACTCACTATTGCCAGGAATGCAGCCACCATTAGCCAGGATTTCACTCACTATTGCCAGGAATGCAGCCACCATTGCCAGGATTTCACTGACTATTATCCAGGAATGCAGTCACCATTAGCCAGGATTTCACTCACTATTAGCCAGAAATGCAGCCACCATTGCCAGGATTTCACTCACTATTGCCAGGAATGCAGCCACCATTAGCTAGGATTTCACTCACTATTAGCCAGGAATGCAGCCACCATTAGCCAGGATTTCACTCACTATTAGCCAGGAATGCAGCCACCATTAACCAGGATTTCACTCACTATTAGCCAGGAATGCAGCCACCATTAGCCAGGATTTCACTCACTATTAGCCAGGAATGCAGCCACCATTAGCCAGGATTTCACTCACTATTATCCAGGAATGCAGCCACCATTGCCAGCATTTCACTCACTATTAGCCAGGAATGCAGCCACCATTGCCAAGATTTCACTCACTATTGCCAGGAATGCAGCCACCATTAGCCAGGATTTCACTCACTATTAGCCATGAATGCAGCCACCATTAGCCAGGATTTCACTCACTATTAACCAGGAATGCAGCCACCATTAGCCAGGATTTCACTCACTATTAGCCAGGAATGCAGCCACCATTAGCCAGGATTTCACTCACTATTAGCCAGGAATGCAGCCTCCATTAGCCAGGAATGCAGCCACCATTGCCAGGATTTCACTCACTATTAGCCAGGAATGCAGCCACCATTAGCCAGGAATGCAGCCACCATTGCCAGGATTTCACTCACTATTGCCAGGAATGCAGTCACCATTAGCCAGGATTTCACTCACTATTGCCAGGAATGCAGCCACCATTGCCAGGATTTCACTCACTATTATCCAGGAATGCAGCCACCATTAGCCAGGATTTCCCTCACTATTAGCCAGAAATGCAGCCACCATTGCCAGGATTTCACTCACTATTGCCAGGAATGCAGCTACCATTAGCCAGGATTTCCCTCACTATTAGCCAGGAATGCAGCCACCATTAGCCAGGATTTCACTCACTATTAGCCAGGAATGCAGCCACCATTAGCCAGGATTTCACTCACTATTAGCGAGGAATGCAGCCACCATTAGCCAGGATTTCACTCACTATTAGCCAGGAATGCAGCCACCATTAGCCAAGATTTCACTCACTATTATCCAGGAATGCAGCCACCATTGCCAGCATTTCACTCACTATTAGCCAGGAATGCAGCCACCATTGCCATGATTTCACTCACTATTGCCAGGAATGCAGCCACCATTAGCCAGGATTTCACTCACTATTAGCCAGGAATGCAGCCACCATTAGCCAGGATTTCACTCACTATTAGCCAGGAATGCAGCCACCATTAGCCAGGATTTCACTCACTATTAGCCAGGAATGCAGCTACCATTAGCCAGGATTTCACTCACTATTAGCCAGGAATGCAGCCACCATTGCCAGGATTTCACTCACTATTAGCCAGGAATGCAGCCACCATTGCCAGGATTTCACTCACTATTGCCAGGAATGCAGCCACCATTAGCCAGGATTTCACTCACTATTAGCCATGAATGCAGCCACCATTAGCCAGGATTTCACTCACTATTAACCAGGAATGCAGCCACCATTAGCCAGGATTTCACTCACTATTAGCCAGGAATGCAGCCACCATTAGCCAGGATTTCACTCACTATTAGCCAGGAATGCAGCCACCATTAGCCAGGAATGCAGCCACCATTGCCAGGATTTCACTCACTATTAGCCAGGAATGCAGCCACCATTGCCAGGATTTCACTCACTATTGCCAGGAATGCAGTCACCATTAGCCAGGATTTCACTCACTATTGCCAGGAATGCAGCCACCATTGCCAGGATTTCACTCACTATTATCCAGGAATGCAGCCACCATTAGCCAGGATTTCACTCACTATTAGCCAGAAATGCAGCCACCATTGCCAGGATTTCACTCACTATTGCCAGGAATGCAGCTACCATTAGCCAGGATTTCCCTCACTATTAGCCAGGAATGCAGCCACCATTAGCCAGGATTTCACGCACTATTAGCCAGGAATGCAGCCACCATTAGCCAGGATTTCACTCACTATTAGCCAGGAATGCAGCCACCATTAGCCAGGATTTCACTCACTATTAGCCAGGAATGCAGCCACCATTAGCCAAGATTTCACTCACTATTATCCAGGAATGCAGCCACCATTGCCAGCATTTCACTCACTATTAGCCAGGAATGCAGCCACCATTGCCAAGATTTCACTCACTATTGCCAGGAATGCAGCCACCATTAGCCAGGATTTCACTCACTATTAGCCAGGAATGCAGCCACCATTAGCCAGGATTTCACTCACTATTAGCCAGGAATGCAGCCACCATTAGCCAGGATTTCACTCACTATTAGCCAGGAATGCAGCTACCATTAGCCAGGATTTCACTCACTATTAGCCAGGAATGCAGCCACCATTAGCCAGGAATGCAGCCATCATTGCCAGGATTTCACTCACTATTAGCCAGGAATGCAGCCACCATTGCCAGGATTTCACTCACTATTGCCAGGAATGCAGCCACCATTAGCCAGGATTTCACTCACTATTGCCAGGAATGCAGCCACCATTGCCAGGATTTCACTCACTATTATCCAGGAATGCAGCCACCATTAGCCAGGATTTCATTCACTATTAGCCAGAAATGCAGCCACCATTGCCAGGATTTCACTCACTATTGCCAGGAATGCAGCCACCATTAGCCAGGATTTCCCTCACTATTAGCCAGGAATGCAGCCACCATTAGCCAGGATTTCACTCACTATTAGCCTGGAATGCAGCCACCATTAGCCAGGATTTCACTCACTATTAGCGAGGAATGCAGCCACCATTAGCCAGGATTTCACTCACTATTAGCCAGGAATACAGCCACCATTAGCCAGGATTTCACTCACTATTATCCAGGAATGCAGCCACCATTGCCAGCATTTCACTCACTATTAGCCAAGAATTCAGCCACCATTGCCAAGATTTCACTCACTATTGCCAGGAATGCAGCCACCATTAGCCAGGATTTCACTCACTATAAGCCAGGAATGCAGCCACCATTAGCCAGGATTTCACTCACTATTAGCCAGGAATGCAGCCACCATTAGCCAGGATTTCACTCACTATTAGCCAGGAATGCAGCCACCATTAGCCAGGATTTCACTCACTATTAGCCAGGATTGCAGCCATCATTTGCCAGGATTTCACTCACTATTAGCCAGGAATGCAGCCACCATTAGCCAGGAATGTACTTACCATTGCCATCAGTGCAGCCTTGGAGGGGACATGGAGGGGGCTTGATGAGCGCCAAAGAACCGGAGAATCTCCTGTTTACACAGCGGCCTCTTTAAGAGAAAGTCCCGCCTCCTTTGATGGACAGAACAGTCGTCCAATGGCGGAGATGGGACTTCCTATTGCAGAGGCTGCCGTGTAAACAGGAAATACTCCTGTGTGCACATATTCTCTATTTTAATGCATAACAAATTCTGTTAATTGTATATTGCTTACATATTGTGAATAAACAGGATGTTTCCGCTTGAATGGAAAGGTCTGTTTTTGTGTGTGTATATATATATATATATATAATGTGTGTGTGTGTGAGAGGCCCACAAAACCTAAAAGAATATAATATAGTACAAGTTGGTAACTTTTGAAACCAGCTTGTCCCCCCCACTGAGTCAATATAAATTGAAGAAAATATACCTTACTCTGTAGCTTGTGTAAGTAACGGCATGTAGAATCCCATGGAACAATGGTTGTGCTGTCATTTTAATACTGGACCTAGGTCACACAAGCCCATTGGTATAGTAGACAAATGATTGTGTGTCAAACAAGGAAAAGCTGAGAATGTAAAGAGGGAAGGCATGTATAAGTGCCTGCTGGGGCGCATGCGCGGCACGATGCGGGACGGACGCGGCTGACGAGAGCTCCGTCTGACCAGGACAACCAGGCAAGATTCCCGGGGCTATTTTGCACAGAATCGCTGTTCTTCTCCCTATCGCCCCCGTGGGTCAGTCCTGTGCATGCCATCAAGCAAAAAGGAGGGCAAACGCTCTCAGCATTCACTTACTAATCACCTCCTAAACTTGGAGAGAGCCTTTACACCTAAGAAGATGACTCAAAATGGCGCCGGACACCATGCGGCCTCCAACAGCTCCACACAGATTTCTGTGTCTCCTATTAACTGTGAGTACCCTCAACCTCTCACTAAAGCTGATTTAGATGCCAGCCTTTCGGCTATCTTTGAGAAGCTAGTTGATAAACTTGAGATTGAACTACACAAGTCTACTAATGCACTCACGCAGGAGATAGCTAGCATTGGAGGCCACACAGATATACTGGAAACTAAGCATGACGAACTAGCTCTTGCACACAATGATTTCAGAAAGGACTATGAAACTTTGGCAGATAGCTGTTCTTTCATGGAAGCTCACATAGAAGATTTGGACAATAGGAACAGACGAAACAATATAAGAGTGCGTGGTATTCCAGAATCTATTACAGATCTTAATCAAGCCATCACTTAATTGTTCCATAGTCTTGTACCTGATAAGCCATTATCTGCCTTTGCCTGTGACAGACTGCATAGAGCACTGCGGCCCAAACCAACCCCTGACAAACCCCCCAGGGATGTTATAATGTGCATGAAAGACTTTAATACCAAATAGGACATCATGAGAGCCTCCAGGAACTCCCCCAGAATTGATTGTGATGGAGTCAGACTACAGATATACCCTGACATCTCCCCTGCGACTCTAGACAGAAGACCCAGAATGAAAGAAGTCACTAGCATTCTCCAATCTGCTAGAATAAAGTACAGATGGGGTTTCCCTTTCAAACTCTCTATTATGCACAATGGCTCCACTCACACAGTGTATAATGTCATAGAGGGAAAAGAACTTCTAATCAAACTGGGCCTACTGGAACAAGAACAATCGCTCAGCCCACCAGTCACTCCCAGATCTTCTCCTATCTGGTCTACACCCTCATCAAGGCGCACTCAAAGAGAACAGAGAAGATGGCAACACTCTCTTCAAAATCAAGCTGACTAATTTTCAAAAATGTATTACTACCTCACAAGGATCTCCTCTAATCTTGGATTCATTTATATGGTGCGACTAGTATTGCTCTACTCATCCAAAATTCAGAGACTACCCTAGATTGCACCCCCTACTCCTCTCAGAGTATATTGACGGGACCTCTCACTCCCTCCCTCTGCAGCAATCCAGATGAAAGTCTCCTTGAACTCTGGGGTTTTTATTTTTTATTTTTATTATTATTATTTTTTTATCCAGAATTATACGCAAAAGGGCTCAATATGAGACTTGTTCACTCCATACCACTCTCTCTCCAGTATTATCAGGTTTCAGTTGCATGTGTGATCACAACTGTTTTGGTTTTGCAACCCAATTCATTACACCACCTTTCTGGATATTCTCCTTCCTTCTCTCCCCCCCCCTTTTTTTTTTCTCAAAATTTTTTTTTCCAGTAATTTTCTACTATTATGGCAACATATTATGGTTTATTTTATGTTTACTGTGTTCATGCACTGTCTTGTTATGTTTCTTGAATTCTATTTTTGCCTGGCAAATCCGCCGTCGTTGGTTTGCCCCCAATTCTGCTTTTGGGACCTGCTACCCCCCTTCTTATGGGGGGGCCGCATTCCTCGATGGTAGAATTAGGACAGATTTGTCCGCAAATAGTTATTGCTAGGCCTGGTGTCTTTCGGTACCCTGGCCTCCTTCTAATTCAAATTTTTTACTGTTACTGTTCTGCCCTTTCGGCAGCAAAGTTATATTTCATTTATACTGGAAGACTTTTTTTCTATAATTTGTCAAAATGTTTCAAATTGTGTTTCACCACATTAGCCCCAACTGCATTACTACTGGTTCATGCCCACACCTATATTGTGTGTAGAGATCCAGATGATGCAATTGAAAACAGAGTATTCTATACATCTACTATAATCACGCAACTTATCTATGTTACTGATTTGCATATAGATCTCCTCTCCTCCTTTCATCACATAGAGTTTCCTTCCTCAGGTAATAATGGGTCTTAAAATTTTCTCCCACAATGTACAAGGCTTTAACTGCCCGCACAAATGTAAAAAAGCCTTTAGATTTTACAAAAGTCTGGGAGCTGACATTATTCTAATGCAGGAACCACACTTCTCTACCGCTAATCACCCACAATATTTCGACCTATCATACAATCAAATCCACTATACTACCTTTTCTAATAAGTCTAGAGGGGTTGCTATTTTTATTAAAAACTCTATTATTTTTTAACTCCAAAACATCTTTAAGGATGACGAGAGCAGATATATCATTTTGAAAGGTAATATAAACAGACGTAATATTACTTTAGCCTCGATTTATGCCCCTAACGAAACACAAGCATCCTTCTTTATAAAATTTTTTGATACTTTAGATAAATACAACTCTCCACATATGATAGTTGGAGGTGATTTTAACCTAGCAGCCCATCCTTCCCTGGATAGAAGCAGAGTGGTTCCTTCCTCAAAGGCCTTCACTAAGCAACTCAACCGATCCCTTAGCAAACTCTAGTTGATAGATTCCTGGAAAGCACACAATATTGGCATTAAAGCGTATACTCACTACTCCCACCCTCACGACTGCTATGCTAGGCTTGACTATATTTTTTGCACACCTATAGTGCTTGCCAATTCCTCCAAGGCTGCAATTCTCCCTTGCCCATGGTCAGACCATAATATTGTTTGCTTTGAAACCTCACGCATTGGTTTAGCCCCTATCCCCTTAAAGTGGCGCCTTAATGAGAGACTTTTATCAGACCCTTCCACTCATCAACAATTAGCTCTCACCTGGAAGAATACTTCAAAAATAATACATCAAAATAAGTTCTCCCCACCTCTATACATCAATATTGCTGCAGCCAAAAACTAAGCTAAACGTGCAGATATAAAGTGCCTTACCAAGGAGCTTGGTGACCTATACAACAAATTGCCTCACTCAACCTCTCCAGAATTAACCAAACTTATACAATCCAAAGCCTAGCTCTTAACACTATTCTTTCTGAAGACACAGAGAAATCACTTAGATTTTCAAAGGCTAGATTTCTGCTGCAGGGTAATTCAGCCTCAGCAATGTTTACTAGAAAGTTAAATCATGACTCCAAACAATCTCACGTATATAAATTATGGGATTCAAAGGGTAATGTAATGACACACCCTCAGGATTTACTGCAGATTTTTTTCCTCCTTTTATAAAAATCTTCTATCAGGCCCCCAAACCCATCCTCAACCTCCTACCTTGGATTGGCTGAACTCCCTTCAACTTCCAACACTTACAGATCATCAAATTGCCTCACTAAATGAACCCTGTACAGAGGTTGAAATTGCCAACATAATCAAATCTCTTAAAACCTCCACAGCCCCTGGCCCTGATGGATTTTCATCTTCCTACTACAAAAAATGTTCACCCTTGCTGACTCCTAGCCTTACTTTAATTATATTCTACTGGGCGGTCTTTTCCCAAAAGAGATGCTCCTGGCAAATTTATCCCTTATTCCCAAGCCACAAAAAGAGCACACTCTTCCACAGAATTTCCTCCCCATTTCAGTCCTTAACAACGATCTTAAATTATTTGGTAGATTATTAGCTAACAAATTAGCTTCTGTTATCACCTCATTGATTCACACTGACCAAACTGGCTTTATCCCAGGAAGACAAATTCTTGATAATATCAGGTTGGTCACCAATATCATTCAGGACGCAAACCTCCATTACCACCCTCTCTGCCTTCTTAGTCTAGATCTACATAAGGCCTTCGACAGTGTCAATTGGTCTTATCTAAATCACCTGCTACCAAAATTTGGCATTTCTGACAAATTCATCCATGGGTTTAATGCCCTATACCACCTCCCCCAAACCAGAATAAAAATACCAGGAAGCAACTCCGAATTCGTCCCCCTGAGTAGAGGGACAAGGCAGGGTTGCCCACTATCTCCCCTACTTTTTGCCTTAGCTATCGAACCTCTTGCACTCGCCATTAGAAACAACATTAACATTAAAGGATACCATAAAGACCCCTTTCATTTTAAAGTGAGTTTGTATGCTGATGATGCCCTCTTATTTATTACTGACCCACTTATCTCAATTCCTAACCTGCTCTCAGAACTCCAAAACTTCCACAGGCTATCCGGTCTCTATATTAACTTAAACAAATGCTCTGCTCTTCCTATAAATTGCCCTCCAAATCTGGTAACCTCACTTAAAAAAGACTTCAGTTTCATATGGTGCCCCCTCTCTTTTAAATACCTTGATGTTCATATCACAATCTCCCCTGACCTTTTATACAAAACCAATTATCTCCCTCTCTATTCGCATATAAGCTCACTTTTGAAGTCCTGGTCTTCATACCATATCTCATTTCTTGGTAGGATCTGTGCCTTCAAGATGACCATCCTTCCTAAAATACTGTATTACTTTATAGCACTTCCCATCAATGTCCCCAAAACAAGAACCAACGTGAAATCAACAAATTTATATGGAATAACAAAAAACCCAGATGTAGTTATTCTCTCATGCATAGGACACAGCGTCCTGGTCTCCCACACCTCTGGTATTATTTTCAGTCTGCTAGACTGACACAATTAGCACACTGGTTTTCCCCAAACACTGACATTCCTTGGTTGAACTTTGAGATAGCATCCATGGTTCCAATTAACCTAAATGGAATTCTTTGGCCCTCCTCCAACACAAACCACACCCTCCTCAAAAAGAATACAATAGTTGCCAATTTTGTGCATCTATGGTATAAGATTAAAGAGAACTTTAAACTCTCCTCACAAATACCTCCCCTAGCTTCATACCTTGCCAATCCCAGGTTTCCTATTGCCTTTCAGGACCCCAGTCTGTTTCTGGTCTGGTCTCAGAGGGGACTTACCACACTTAAATCACTGGTTTTTAATTCCAAATTCCTCCTTTTTGGTGAGCTGCAAACCAAATTCGATTTACCCCCCTCAGAAATTTCACATTATACATTAATTCGGGACTTTTATTCAACTTACTACGCACTTCAAATTACCCCTCCTAGCACAGTGTTTGAACATATTTGCATTTCATCTTCTAGAGATAAAGGCCTAATTTCTCAACTGTATAGCTACCTCAACAATCTTGTTCAACCTGAAAAATCAGGCCCTATGTTGCGTTGGGAATCTCAATTAGGCTGCTCCTTTTCCCCAGATTCATGGCTACTCATGATCGAGAACCTCCGCAAATGCAGTCATGCGTCCGCCTTTAGAGAAACCCCACTTAAATTACTCAAAGGATGGTATATGACCCCCTCTAGAATCCACTCATTTTAACCTGTTACACCCTCGGGCTGTTTTAGAGGCTGCCCCGAGGAGGGTGACTATTTACATATTTTCTGGGGCTGCAAGCATTTGGACCATATATGGCTTGCAGTGGTTGACAGACTTGAGAAAACCCTTAAAAAAAAAGATCACTGTAACTCCTCAGATATGTCTATTATATGCCACTGTTCCTGATATCCCCCCCACCTTGTAACAGATTGGACCACTCGCTTGTTAGCTCCAGCCAATGGATGATTGCATTTAATTGGTGATCGCAGAACTTACCCTGGCCTCAAATAGAATCTAGAATGGAAATTCTTAAACTATTGGAAAGAATCCACCACACTTTGAACGATAATATGCATACCTTTACTAACAAATTGATTTTTTGGTCTTCATCCCCTGACCGTACCGCATAATATTTCACGTGTTCCCCATTGACTGCGCCTCACGCTACACCAACCATTTCTCCTACTTAATATATAACATTATTATATTATTCCTCCTTCATCTTTGTTATAGCAATGCTCTCCCGGATATATATGTGTGTAATATACAGTATGATACCATGTTTCTCATATTCTACCTCTGGCTGAAATTTTTCTTTTGCACTGTAACCTATACTTGCATATACCCTATATTATTTGAAATTGTACAATTTCTTGTCTTCCAAATAAATCATTTTGTAAACCAAAAAAAATAAGTGCCTGCTGGCTCAAAACTAAAAAGGACATACAAGGCATTAAACAGAGATAGATAATGCAAGGGGTCCAACAGGCCATAAAAAAATGTATACATATTTTTTTATCCTTCAGAATGGGTTCTACCTGTAGACCATCCGTATTCTGGCAATCCCAAACACCTCCAATGGTGGAGAGAACACAGAGGTGGGAGGAGACGTAAGGTGGTATGGCATTTACCACCTCTCTATTTGTTTGTCCTGACTGGAATCACACGGTAGACCGCATTTGACGTCACCTGGCTGCTGTTCCACCACACATGCGCCAACCTCTTGCACGTGTGCACTAGGATACTTTCTGGACGGGGCGGTCCTAGTGCCTGCCAGATGCAGGCGCCTGAGGGGGAGTAAAGGGACAACAGAAAGGCACCTGTTGTTCCTTGGAATTCCGTGGACAGCCATACGCTGCCCCATGGATGGTGATCCCACCAGGGTGGGCCCAATATATGGCCTTTGTGGCTGCACATTAGACTAAGCCCATGGTTATACATAGGAGAAATACCCAAAACGGCCAGGAGAGGCCCCAAAAGAGCATTTCTACCCACAGAAGTACAGTAGGGATGAGATGAAGGCAAATAAGGTGCAGAACAATATCCTTTAAAATCAAAATACAACAGATGTATCTAAATAATAATCCAAAAAACAAAAATACTGAAATATATATATACAAAAAAATTGTTATATACAAAAATTACGCAGCAATATCCATAGACAGATATATACAAAAACATAGATGTATATCACAATATCACAAGAAAGGCTCTCCAAATGGACATTTAAACCATAACTCCCCCATACTTCCCCACCAGTAAACTAGTGACATATCCATACTTTATATTATAGTATGGGTGTGTCCTGTGACTCCTGTCCTTTTACAGAAATGATTTATACAATAGAATTTTGTTAATCCCGAGGGGTTTTCTAGTCTCCAGTCTTTCTATCCACATGATTTCTTTTTGAAGAATACATTTATCCCAGTCTCCGTCACGTGGGTCCTCTGGTATGACCTCCAACACAATAAACTGGACAAAGGAGGTATTACATTTGTGGTAGAGGCCCGGGTGGCAGCAGCTGGGGGGTAACCATTTTAGCCTTTTTGGGAGTAGTATGTTTGATCGTATATCCTTCGTCAAAATTGGCGTATTGCTTTGCTGATATAATAGGTACAACATTTACCAGACATCAAGTATACCACACCTTGTGTTTCACAACTGCCTTGAAACCGTGCTGTGAAGGTTTCCCCATTTTGTAAGACAAAATGTGTTCGTGTGTTGACCCAGGGACAGTAAGTACGTTGTCCACATATAGATAGTGCTCGAAATATTGTTCTGGTGTCTCATACAGGGACATACCAACTAGCTGTTATTCTGTTACCTATTGATGTTGTCTTGCGGAATAGAATCTCTGGGGTAACCCTCACATATTTTTTAAGTGTTGCATCTTCACTGAGGAGGTGCCAATGTTTTGGTAATCAATTCTGTAAATCCTGATGTTGTGCAGAGTATCTGGTAATGAATTTCGTAGTTTGTTGTTCTGTTTTTCAAGCTTGGGTAGGGAACAGGAGGGCCTTCTGGAACAGGGTTTTGGTGTACCCTTACTGAAGAAGGCATTGCTGTAGTTCTGCTGCTTGGAGCTTGAAGTCCAAGTCATATGTGCAATCCCGTAGAAGACGGATCTACTGGGCATAAGGGATGCTTCTAATAAATGATGCAGGGTGTCTGCTCTGGGCGTTTAAAATAGTATTACCCGCAGTTTCTTTGTGGTATAGTTTGATGGCCAGGCACTTATGTATATCTTTGTGGATTTGGAGATCCAAAAATGTACAGCATAACATTTGAGGACTAGTGGTAACCCAATATTTCGATGATTGGTATATATTGATACACTCTATGTTTGTAATAAGCGTTATATATGATACCTTATCCTCTAGGGGATCCACATTGTGTCCAAAAAATATTTTCAGAAATGTTCTATTTTTACCTTTGTACTGTATACAAATACATTTTAATGTAGATCAATCAATTACATTTTACTTACAATGCAGCCTTATCAGTGTCATTTGCAGCCTTGTCAGTCATTTGCAGCCTTCCATTGCAGCCTTCCATTGCAGCCTTCCATTGCAGCCTTGTCAGTCGATTGCAGCCTTGTCAGTTATTTGCAGGCTTGTCAGTGTCTTTGCCATTTTAAAAATGGCGCCGCCGAGATACAGAGCGGATGTCCTGTGTATCTCGGCGGCGCTCATTCTCGGCCCTTCTCGCCTATTTTCGGGCGCATTCAGAAAGCCGAAAGCAAAAAACAGCCAAAAATACCTGAAAGCCGCTGAGAGCGGCACAGAAGGTTAGGAACGGCAGGGGATCGGCGTATAACACGCTTAAGTTTTTTTCTGCCTAGTGAAGGAGAAGGACCATCGGTCCGTGGATTTTTCTGCAGAAGTTTGCCTTTTGCACGAGATGTAAGATCCTGTGATCTGCTATCAACATCGGGCTGGGTGACAGGCTGGATACCCTTATCCTTGTAGTCTCCCTAGCCTGGCCAGCGAGCGTGTGCAGACCAGAGCTCTGCACTGGGTCAGCCACGACATGCCCCCCAGCTCCAGGGGCGGCCAGTGGGCGTAACGCCCCGTGGGAACACATATGACTGGGCTACTGATGTCTGTGTCAGTGTGCCGGGCCAGCAGCCACCCCGTACTGATCGGACAGTGGGTCTGTGATGGAATGTCTCCCAGCTTGTCAGGACTGGTAAGTGCTGCATGTGCTGCTGAGCGGTGTGTGTGCCATAGATAGGGGCTCTCACCTGGGGTGGGGACTGCGCTGGATAGCTGTGCCCTGGATGTCCGTAGGTCTCTCACCTGCGTGCCTGGAGGCTGTGTCTGCTGATTGTTGTAGTGCTGTTTAACGCCATTTCTCTGCCTGTTTTTCACTGTCCTTCATTGCATACAGTGTTCGGCGGCCATTTTTAGTGTGACCAGGGATCAGCATGCTCTGACTCCATTTTACTGTAGTCAGACGGCCATTTTCCCTGTGATTATTTCCTTTATACTGGACACTCGGCGGCCATTTTGTGGAAGCCTGAACATGTTTTTCAGCTTCAGCGGTGTACAGTGGAGCTCAGCACAGGGCGGTTTTGTCTCATAAACATCTGGGAGATGACACAGGACACAGGCACACCTATCTGGATGGCGCAGAACTCGGTCAGGGTGGTGAGTCCTGCGGTGGGGGCCCCTCAGCCTGCAGCAATTGGCAGGCAGGTTTGGATCAGCATGGCTTCAGAAACTGGTGTTTCTTCCCCCTGAAATCCAGACAATTGCAAACGGTTCGCCTGCAGACAATGCAGTGCCTCTGGACGCTTTGTCAGTGGTCTGTTCATTCGTTGCCAAGATGGAGGCGGTGTGTGGGCACAAAGGTGGTAAAAAATGGCCCCTGCCCCCATCCTCCAGGGAGAGCTCTGACTCAGACTCTGGCCCTGCTGAGGTTGGTGACCCCTGTTATGTCGTTTCAGATGACGCTGACCAGGACCGCTTAGGCCGCGTACACACGGGCGGACTGTTCGCCCAACTTTGTCCGCTGAACAGTGTTTGGGCGGACAGTCCGCTCGTGTGTGGGCTTTCAGCGGACAGTTTCAGCGGACAGTTTGACGAACAAGGTTTTTCGGAAATTCCGTAAAACTGTCCGCTGAAACCTTGTTTGAGCGAACAGTCCGCCCGTGTGTAGGCTTGTTCGACAAACTAAGTTCCGCGCATGCTCAGAAAGACTTAACACGCCGAAAGTTATAATGCAGTGTATAGGACGTCGTATTTTTCGTCCCGTCGTACGTGCCGTTCACGTCATCGCGCACGGTTTCAGCAAACTGTTCGTTCGTCGTGTGTGGCCATGTCCGTCCATGCTAATTTTGAGCGGACTGTTTGCCGAAACTGTTTGACGGACAAAGTTGGGCGAACAGTCCGCCCGTGTGTACGCGGCCTTAGACAGTGATGATGATTCTCCATCCGGGTCCGTGCGCGATAAAGGGCTTGTTGGAGCACTTATCACAGCTGTGCATGATACACTGAAAATTCAGGATACAGCAGATCCTTCTGCTGATGTAGTGGTCCCTTTTGGGTCCCGTAAGCCAGCCCGTACACCTAAGGTGTTTCCGTATCTGACTTATTTCGATAAGTTCATATACAAGGAATGGGGTAGATCGCAACAGACCTTTTCGTTCCCCAAATACATGGTGGTGCGTTATCCCTTTGAGGAGAGCCTTCTCAAAAAATGGTTGGCTCCTCCAGTCGTGGACCCCCAGTATCCAGGTTAAACAAAGTAACCATGATTCCAGTAGAGGGGACTCCTGCCCACGGACAGGAAGGCTGAGGCAGTGGCCTGTTCCTTGTTTACGGTTGTGGGGTCAGCAATGCGACCAGTACTGGCATCTGCACTTGTGTCACAGACACTTACTGAGTGGGCAAAACTTTGTGCCGTGAATTGGGGGAGCAACAGGGTGATAGTACCTGTCCTGGAGCTGGATAGATTCCAGGGGTTCTACTACAATCTGTTTGTAGTCCCCCAAAAGGAAGAAGAGGATCTAGCGATCACCATGCAGACCCTGCAGGAATTTGGGTGGCTGTTGAACCTAAAGAAGTCGGTGGTTGTACCGACTCAGCGCTTGGAGTACCTAGGCTTACTGCTGGACTCCAAGGAAGTGAGTTTTTCTCCCTTCAGACAAGCTGCAGACTCTCAGAGCCATGGTAAAACTTCTGATATTACAGTATCTCACGAAAGTGAGTACACCCCTCACATGTTTGTGAATATTTTGTTATATCTTTTCATGTGACAACGCTGAAGAAATTACACTTTGCTACAATGTAAAGTAGCGAGTGTACATCTTGTATAACTGTAAATTTGTTGTCCCCTCAAAATACCTCAACACACAGCTATTAATGTTTAAACTGCTGGCAACAAAAGGGAGTACACCCCTAAGTGAAAATGTCCAAATTGGGACCAAAGTGTCAATATTTTGTGTGGCCACCATTATTTTCCAGCACTGCCTTAACCCTCTTGGGCATGTGGAGCTCACCAGAGCTTCACTGGAGTCCTCTTCCACTCCTCCATGACAACATCATGGAGCTGGGGGATGTTAGACACCTTACGCTCCTCCACCTTCCGTTTGAGGATGCCCCACAGATGCTCAATTGTGTTTAGGTCTGGAGACATGCTTGGCCAGTCCATCACCTTTACCCTCTTCTTTAGCAAGGCAATTGTCATCTTTGAGGTGTGTATGTGGTCGTTATCATGTTAGAATAGTGCCCTGTGGCCCAGTTTCCAAAGGGAGGGGATCATGCTCTGCTTCAGTATGTCACAGTACATGTTGGTATTCATGGTTCCCTCAATGAACTGTAGCTCCCAGTGCCGGCAGCACTCATGCAGCTCCAGACCATGATACTCCCACCACAATGCTTGGCTGTAGTAAGACACACTTGTCTTTGTACTCCTCACCCGGTTGCTGCCACACACCTTGACACCATGTGAACCAAATAAGTTTATCTTGGTCTCATCAGACCACAGGACATGGTTCCAAAATTGGCCCTAGTATATGAATGTGAGTTGGTGATCTTGGATTGTGGGCACCTTGAGGGTAGGGACCGATTTGAGTGTGTGATGTATGCGTGGAGCGCTGCGTAAAATTGATGGGGCTATATGGGTACCTTTAATAAATAATACATAATAGAGGAGCATCTTAATGTGACACAATGTACAGGAATAGGGACAATTGTAGACACTCACCCACACTCAATCAGGTTGAGCTGGATGGACTGGTGTCTTTATTCAACCTTACGAACTATGCAACTATGGAGCTGATTTACAAAAGGTTTGCGCCATGAGTTGCGGCACACGCTAATGCGCAGTGTCCGTTTTTGTATTCACAAAGCATTTGCGCCTGTAACACAGCGCAATTCGCCATTCACTAATAACATGCCGGCGCACGGGAGGCGGTGATCTGTGCGCCGCTATAGACCTGGCGCACACATTCTTCAACTCAGAATTAAAAGAAGCTGGAAGTGTCAATATTATGGGGGTGATGTGAGGAAGTATTGTTATAACTGTCCAAGTAACAAATATGCCCAAAATAGAACTGAAAAGTAACTTTCTCTGAGCAAGCTTGCTGCGCCTGCAAATACACTTGGAGCTGCGTGAGGTCAATTCATGTACTGTGCATGCGCAAGCGGCATTTGCGCACGTTCAAGTGCTCTGGTTCACTGCACTGGCAAAATCTTAGTAAATGTCAAAGCGCCTAGATTCATTTGCATAAGTTGAACAGGCGCACCTCTCAACTTGACTTTTTTTTTTTGCGCTGGTTCACTTCTATGGGTTTTTTTAAGGTTATTTGCACACAGGTCATGTTAGCAAGAAAAAAAATGCGTGGGCGTCCCCCTGAATTCCATTCTAGGCCCTTCAGGTCTGCTATGGAAATTAAGGGGGACAAAAAAAATGCCGTGGGGGTCCCCCTCAAAATCCATATCAGGCCCTTATCCGGGCACGCAACATGCAGGCCGTAGGAAAAGAGGGGGGCAAGAGAGCCCCCCCTCCTGAACCATACCAGGCCACATGCCCTCAACATTGGGAGGAGGCTTTGGGGTCCCCCCCAAAGCACCTTGTCCCCATGTTGATGAGAACAAGGGCCTCATCCCACAACCCTGGCTGGTGGTTGTGGGGGTCTGTGGGCGGGGGGCTTATCGAATCTGGAAGCCTCCTTTAACAAGAGGACCCCCAGATCCCGCCCCCCCTGTGTGAAATGGTAAAGAGGTACAAAAGTACCCCTACCATTTCACCAAAAAAAGTGTTAAAAATGACAAGAGACAGTTTTTGACAATTGCTTTATTAAAGTCTTCTTCTTCATCTTCTTTCTTCGGGTCTTCTTCCTTCGGTTTCCTCCTCCATCTTCTTCTTCCTCGCTTCGTTCTCGGGCCGCTCCGTGCAATGGGAGGCTCCCGCTGTGTGACGCTTCTCTTGTTCTGACACTTCTTATATAACAGAACCGTGCGTCAGAGGGGGGGGGGTCACTGGGTGGCCCGCCCCCGTTATATAAGAAGTGTCAAAGGAAGAGAAGCGCCACAGCCCGAGAACGACGCGAGGAAGAAGAGACAGCGTGGAGGAAGATGCCGGACGAGAACACCGTAGCAGGAAGAAGAAGATGGAGGAAGAAACTGAAGGATGAAGGAAAGAAGAAGGAAGAAGAACCAAAGAAAGAAGAAGAAAGAATGATGAAAGGAATTGTCAAAAACTGTCTCTTATCATTTTTAACACTTTTGGCACTTTTTTGGTGAAATGGCCCTTACCATTTCACACAGGGGAGGAGGCCAGGATCTGGGGGTCCCCTTGTTAAAGGGGGCTTCCAGATTCCAATAAGCCCCCCACCCGCAGACCCCCACAACCACCGGCCAGGGTTGGGGGGATGAGGCCCTTGTCCTCATCAACATGGGGACAAGGTGCTTTGGGGGGACCCCAAAGCATCCTCCCAATGTTGAGGGCATGTGGCCTGGTATGGTTCAGGAGGGGTGGGCGCTCTCTCATCCCCCCTCTTTTCCTGTGGCCTGCATGTTGCGTGCTCGGATAAGGGTCTGGTATGGATTTTGTTACCCCTGTGTGAATGGATGCGCTATTATCAATGGGATACTATTATCGTGTGCGTCGGCATATTATCATCTGTTGCACTTATGTATGCGCTGGTTCATACGCTCACTTAATTTATCTGGCGCACAAATTGAGGTATGAACCGGCGTAGCGCATTCATCTTAGTAAATCAGCCCCTATATCCTTAGTCTTCTTATCTTCAGCAAACTGTTTGTGGGCTTTCTTGTGCATCATCTTTAGAAGAGGCTTCCTTCTGGGAAGACAGCCATGCAGACCAATTTGATGCAGTGTGCGGTGTATGGTCTAAGCACTGACAGGCTGACCCACCACCCCTTTAACCTCTGCAGCAATACTGGCAGCAATCATACGTCTATTTCCCAAAGACAACCTCTGGATATGATGCTGAGCACTTGCACTCAACTTCTTTGGTCGACCATGGCGAGGCCTGTTCTGAGTGGAACCTGTCCTGTTATGCCCTGTACACACGGTCGGACATTCCGACGACAAAATCCGTCGGATTTTTTCCTACGAATTTTGCCCCAAACTTGTCTTGCATACACAGGGTCGCATAAATTTGTCAGAAAATCTGATTGTTCAGAACGAGGTGATGTAGAACACGTATGACAGGACTATAAAGAGGCCAGTAGCCAATAGCTTTCATCTCGTAATTTATTCTGAGCACGCGTGGCACTTTGTGCGTCAGAATTGTCTACACACGATCGGAATTTAAACGATCGGATTTTGTTGTCAGAAAATTTTAGATCCAGATCTCAAACTTTGTGTGTTGGAAAAAGTCCAATAGAGCCCATACACGATCAGAATTTCCAACAACACAGTCCGATTGCACATTTTTCCGTCGGAAAGTCCGACCATGTGTACAGGGCATTAGACTGCTGTATGGTCTTGGCCACCATGCTGCAGCTCAGTTTCAGGATCTTGACAATCTTTTTATAGCCTAAGCATCTTTACATATAGCAACACTTTTTTCAGATCCTCAGAGAGTTCTATGCCATGAGGTGCCACGTTGAACATCCGATGACCAGTATAAGAGAGAGCGATGACACCAAATTGAACACACCTGCTCCCAATTGACACCTGAGACCATGTAACATTAAGGCCTCATAAACACGATTGTATTTTGCGATGGGAAATGTTTGATGTGAGCTTATTGTCATAAATTCCGACCGTGTATATGCTCCATCGGACATTTGCTGTTGGAATTTCCGAAAACAACTGTTTGAGAGCAGGTTCTCAAATTTTCCAACAAAAATCTTTGTTGTCGGAGATTCCAATTTTGTGTACACAAGTCCGAGGCACAAAATTCCATGCATGCTCAGAATCAAGTACAAGACAGAAGAGCTCAGTCTGGTAAAACTAGCGTTCGTAATGGAGATAGCACATTCGTCACGCTGCAAATTTTTAAATCTTTTAATGCAGCACATTCTCTTCTTCTTTATAATGCTAGAATAATGAAGTTGCTTTGCTGCCGATATTCATGCACAGTTCTGACAAGTTGATTTCTTTATTATTTCTCGTGATCTCCTGAATAATTTTTTTTATTTTTTTGCCAGATCTCCAGAATGAACTTTCTTATTTTTTTTAGAGTGATCTACTTTTTATTTTCAAGATCTGAATTTTTTTTTTTATTGTGATCCCCATAATATTTTTCTATTTTTTTTTTGCAATAAATTTTTATTATTATTTACAAGAGTAAAAAAAAAAAAATATAATGGAACAATAAAATAACAATACAAACTTACAATAAGCCTAAATAAAATGGACATGCATTTAAGAAAAATAAATAAATAAATAAATTAAACAGGAACTTTAAATATCAAAATGCAGTATATGACAATAAAGATTCGCAAAATTATCGTAAGGATAATTGCGCATAGTCAGAGGATTTACAAAAGCAATTCCAAGAATCCCAAATCTTCCTAAAGATATCAGTAGTATCATTCGCTTGATGAATCAATTCTTCCATGCATTTAATTTTTTCTATACGATTAAACCAATCCAGAATGGATGGGGGAGTAGTAATGTTCCATAGAGCTGGAATACACATTTTTGCTGCGTTAATTAAGTGTAGAGTAAGAGATTTATGATACATTTTTCTAGGGATATGAGAGTGATGTAAAAGCATCTGTGCGGGCGAGAAATCAATCGGGAATGTAGAAACTAGAGAAGTAATACGGTAGACTTCCTTCCAGAAAGGTTGAATAAGGGGGCAAGACAAAAAGATATGAAGTAAAGAGCCTTCTAAATCCATACATCTCCAACAATGAGAAGGTATGGAAGGAGAAAACTTATGTATGGAAAGTGGAGTTTTGTACCACCTAGAGAAAATTTTAAAACCATTTTCCTGAGTAGAAACATTAATGGAACCTTTATGTATATAGGAATAAATCTTACTCCATTCTTTACTTGAAAGATCGAGAGAGAGATCTTGCTCCCATCGTTGACTGGCAACATTGGATTTGGAGTCAATATCAGAGAAAAAAAAAGAATAAATTTTAGAAATAACGTGTTTTTTAGGTTCAGTTTGAGAGCATAGTACTTCAAAGGAGGTTAGTGATTTTGTAAAAGATATACGTTTGAGAGGGTTATTCAAAAAATGTCTTATTTGAAAGTACAGCCAGAAAGGGAAAGAACAACTTGAAGTCTGTAAATGTAAATCTGATAAATTTAAAAAGGAACCATCGTGAAAAAATTGCATGGCCCTAACAATTTTATGAGGCCAATTAGACTTGAAAAAAGAGTTTAAAATACCTGGCGGGAAGTCAGGATTATCACAAATGGGTGTGAAGGGACCTTGAGAAGAAGAAATATTATGTTTTTTACAAGCTTGATTGAATATTTGTATAGTATTGTGAATGAGAGGATGTTGTCTGCAAGTGTGTGGTACATGAGCGGGAGAAATCCAAGGTAGTTGATGAAGAGGAATATTAGTAAATGAATGTTCAATGGATATCCAATCTTTAATAGAAGAGTGAATATTCCAGTCAACTATTCTTGATAGGTGACAGGCCCAATAATATTTAGAAAAATTTGGAAGACCAATACCCCCTTTCAATTTAGGCATGGTCAGTCTATCAAAACTAATTCTTGGTCTGAGTTTACCCCACAGAAATAAAGAGCAAGCACTTCGGAGTGAGGCAAAAAAGGTGCGTGGTAGCTTAATGGGTATAGTTTGAAAAAGATAAAGAAGTCTTGGAAAGATGTTCATGTTTATTATAGAAGCTTTACCAAACCAGGAAAATATACCAGTGGACCAAGAATGTAAGTCTTTTTGTATATTTTGAAGGATGGGAACGTAATTTTTAGAGTAGAGTTTAGACAAATGAGAGGGTAATTGTATACCAAGGTAAGTGATTGAATCAGTATTCCATTTAAAAGGAAAATTTGATTTACATCGGGAAATATCATCAGCATCTAAAGATATATTCAGAGCTTCGGATTTATTGAAATTTATTTGAAGATTAGATAGAAGTTTAAATGTGGCGAAGTCTTTAAGCAAGGATGGAATAGAAATATGAGGATTAGTAAGAAAGAACAGAATGTCATCAGCAAAAGCTGCTAGTTTATAAGTGTTGTGGGCGATAGTAATTCCATGGATGTCAGGATTAGAATTGAGACAATGAAGTAAAGGTTCAAGAGTGAGTACAAAAATTAAAAGGGATAGGGGACATCCTTGACGAGTGCCATTGGAAATTGGAAAGGTGTTCGATAGGTGGCCATTAACTCTCACTCTCGCAGTCGGGGAGGAGTATAATGCATGAATAAATTGCAACATGCATTCGGGGAGACCAAATATTTTGAGAGCTTCAAACATATAATCCCAGGCCACTCTATCGAACGCCTTCTCCGCATCTAAAGATAAGAAAAAAACACGTTGTTGTGAGGAAGACAACCAATGATGTAGATTAATAGCTTTCGTTGTATTATCTTTTGCTTCTCTACCTGGAATGAAGCCTACTTGGTCTAATGAAATTAATGTGGGCAAGAAGGGTAAAAGACAATTGGCCCAAATTTTTGCATAAATCTTCAGATCCACATTCAGCAATGAAATTGGACGGTAATTAGAAACAAGGGATGGATCTTTATGAGGTTTAGGAATAACTGTTATATGAGCAGTAAGTAAATCAGGCGTAGGAGATTTGTGTAAAGATAAGAAATTAAAAGCATTTAGAAAATGTGGGCGGAGGATTTCTATAAAAGATTTGTAATAGCCCGAAGTTAGACCATCAGGTCCAGGACTCTTTCCAGGTTTTAACTGTTGAAGAGCCATATCAAGTTCTTTAGAAGAAATAGGTTGTGCTATAGTGAGAGAGTCTTGTTCAGAAAGTTTTCTCGTGGTATATTTAGATAAAAAATCTTGAATTTTTTTTATTCGGGTGTTTCGTTCAGAGTCTGAAATGGAGGGCAATAAATTGTATAGACGTGTATAATAATTAACAAAGTGATTAGCAATATCAGTATTAGTAACTAACTTGCGTCCCGTGGAAGTGGTGAGGGAATGAACAGTAGAACGTCTCTTCTTGAGTCTCAAAGCATTAGCTAATAGTTTCCCTGCTTTGTTCCCGTATTCATAAAAACGTTTTTGATTTAATATGTAATTGCATTTATATTGATTGTGCAATTCGGCTAACAAATCTTTTCTAGCTTGAATAAGATCATTTAAAGAGGAAATAGCCTGTGAAGATTTATGTGCCATTTCCAAATGGCGAATACGAGATGTCAAGTTATTGATATATGATTGTTTTTCTTTTTTGCGTTTTGTGGAAAGTGCAATAAAGTAACCTCTTATAACGCATTTGTGCGCTTCCCAGGACACTAAAGGTGAAACATTAGGAGAGGTATTTTCAGCAAAATATTGATTCAGTCTCTCAACAAGGACGGGAGCAAATCTTTTATCTGTGAGAAGGGAGGGATCTAGACGCCAGATAGATGGTGTTGAACGTACATCAGGAAATGACATGGACATCGAAATAGGGTGATGATCAGATAAAAACATAGGATCAATAGTGGCAGAAGTGAGGAAAGGTAGGTCTTTCTGAGAAAGAAATAGATAGTCAAGTCTAGAGTAACGTTTATGTGGTGCAGAATAAAAGGTGTAATCTTTCATTGTAGGGTATAGTGTACGCCATGTATCATGTAGAGATAAATTTTGAAGTTGAGTTTTAATGGAGCGTAAAACTGTATAAGGGAGTGATGAGGAACCGGTAGACGTATCCTGAATAGGTATCAAGGGAACATTAAAATCCCCTCCTACAATGAGAATACCAGAATACAAATCAGACAGTTTCTGCAAGGTTGATTTAAAAAATAGGGATTGTTTAGAATTAGGAACATAAATATTAGCTAAAGTGATAGGTTTACCATGAAGCGATCCTTTAAAAAAAAAAATACCTTCCCTCTATGTCTATACAGGAGTCCAAAATTTGGAAAGGGCATTTAGCAGCAATTAAAATAGAAACCCCCTTGGATTTCGAATGGAGATTAGTGGCATGAAAAAAAGATGGATATCGGGCATCATGAAGTTTAGGAGTGGAATTCGTTTTAAAATGTGTTTCTTGCAAGAAAATTATATCAGCTTTGTTTTTATGCATATAGGAAAGCAATTGTGAACGTTTCTCTGGTACATTAAGACCTCTAATATTTAAGGAAATCATTTTAATGGTCGGCAAAGAAGATTTAATATGTGAATAAGCCATTGTACGATATGAGATGCAGGAGAAAAAGAAGATAAAATATTATACTGCAAGTAAAAAAGAGAAAAGAAAAAAATAAATAAAAATTAAACAAATAAATAAATATATAAATAAATAGGTATGAGATCAAAAAGGGGTAAAACCGGGGATAAACAAGAACCCGCTTGTTGATCCGTGAATGGTAGATAATAAATCTACCAAAATACCGGATATCGATCAGTGGTATGAGTAATAATTAAATATTTTTTATTATGTGTGAGAGTAGCGTATACCACTGTGAGAGAACGAGGTTGGACACAAAAAAAGAGGTGTCTTTTAGTAATTAATAATAAATTTCCTGTTGAACAGAGATAATGAACAACATAAAATGGAGGAGGTAAATACATAAAAAAAATGAATAGAGTATTCGAAGAGTATCACAATGTAAAATATGGGTGTCATTAAAAAGTACGCTATGTTAAGCGCAATTTCTGTTTTTCCACTGTGTCCATATAGCACAAAGGTTAATATTTTTCAAAAAGAAAATTGTAGTCCCAATTTTTTATCATATTCCACCCAAACCTTTACTCCTTCCTCCCCCCCCCCCCCCCACTTCACTCTCCCCTATGGTAATAGCCATATAATCATAAATACAATAACTTCCAATAGAAAAACAAGAATTAATAATAATAAAATTAATATCAATTACACAGATATAGATAAACCAACAAATCCCGGAGGTCTACATGCCAAGGAAAAAAATAAAAATAACATTTGAGACATCCGACGATACTTCATAGAGGAACTAAACCACCGCAAAGGAGAAAAATTTGCCAGTGAGATCAGGTTGATTAAAACATGTAAAGAAAAGAAACAGATATAATTCATTACTAATGTATCGAGAATGAAATACAATGTATCATTTATCATAACAAGATTAGGAGAAGGGAGAAGAAAAACAAATAAATAAAAAAGAAAGGGGGAGAGAAAGGAAAGAAAGAAAAACAAAAGAAAACATCAAGCAGAGCAGGTAAATAGAAACAGCATTGGAAATCAAAGTAAGAAGTAATAAGCAGAGCATTAGAAAGTCAATGAAAGTCAATGACCCCGGCGGGCTCGGCGGGAATGAGGTGCTCTTGTGGAATGTGAATCACCGCCAGTATTAGCAGAAGCAGGATCCAAGGGACGTTGTTCCGACGGTGATCGTTGTCTGCGGTGATGAATTGTTTGGGTATCCATCTGTTCGCAATGAAGCTGGGCTGAGCCTGTGATCCGTGGACGAAAGTCCGCATACCAATCCGGTACTGCAGTAAAAGGGATATCCAGTGTAGAGCAGAAATGACGCAGATCTTCAGGCACTCTGAGTAGGGCTGTGCGGCCTAGTGATGACGCAGATAAACAAAAGGGAAATTTCCAGCGGTACGGAATACCGCGTTTACGGAGAACATCAAGAAGGGGTTTAAGTTCCCTGCGTCTCTGTAGTGTAATACCGGAAAGATCCTGGAATAGATGCAATTCTGTGCCATTAAAAAGGATTTTAGAATCATTGCAAGCTTTTTTGAGAATGTCTTCTTTAAGCTGAAAGTCAATTAAGTGACAGATGACATCTCTAGGCAGATCAGATTCTCTACCTTTAGGTCTGAGAGCACGATGGATTCTGTCTATTCCTAGAGGAGTTGCAGGGGGCTTTCCTAATAGATTATTGAATATAATCATAACAGTAGACTTAAGGTTGTCTGTATCAATTGATTCAGAAAGGCCTCTCAAGCGTAAATTATGACGTCTGCCACGATTGTCGAGATCTTCAATGTGTCTATTGAGGTCACGTAGTTGGAGGGAGTGTGTATCAATATATTGATGAGCAGAGTTAATAGTAATAGAATGTTCATCTTGTATTTTTTATATTGTAGTAACACGTCCAGCAATAGATTGGATATCAATGCGAAGATCAGATATAGCTGCCGTTAACATAGTTTTAATATCTGCCGCAACTAAATGTAAATCCGAAATGCTGGGGTGTTGATTTTGCATAAGCATAATGTTATTATCAGACGACTGTGATAGGGAATTATCAGCCATAGGTATACCGGAATTTGATTGCGCAGTTGAAGATGAATCAACAGCAGTGGTATTGGACCGGAACATAGCCGGGATTGTAAGAGAGGAATAACAGCTCAGATTTCGGGGAGACCGAGACCTTGAGGTGGAGGAGTTCCTAGACGATGTACCCATGTCAATTTGGGTGTAAAAAGAATGAATAATACCTCCGTATTTTTAAGGTAAGTAGCCCTGTCAGCGGGAGTGGAGGAGTTAAGCGGCCATCTTCATCAGCGTCCAAGCCACGCCCCCCCCCCATAATATTTTTTGTTGTTTTTTTGTGTCAAGTTACCACAACTGCATTATTATCTTGGTTTTTTTTTTACTTCAAAGAGGTTGGTTGGTGTTGGTATCCCTTGTTAATTTGACATTGTATTTTTGAAATGTACCTGCCTACTCACAAACAAACTGTTCTTTTTGAACTAAAACACATAGCCATGTATTTGTAAAAAAAATAAATAATAATAATTTATTAGGGGTCATAACAAACTAAAAGAGGAAAGCATCGCTGGATAAACTGTTGAAATTGGCGAAGCCTTTGTACCCCCGGGCAGACATCAATTATTTGACAGGCAAAATTGGTAGCCTGGGAAGTCCATTTAATAGGGAGCACAATACGATCTAGGACTCCCAGAGGTCGGGAGAAGCAGCAGATGACAAATATGACCCCAGGCTGTGGTCCTACAAAAGCCTGCGTTTTTTTTTCAGACCAGACCGAACTCAGGCCATCACTCTCTTGACTTCCTTCCATGCTTCCTTCCAGGCTGTGGCTGTGATGTTGGAGTTGTGGCAGGAGGTGGAGTATGGTCCAACTCACATACATGACTTTTATTGGTAAGTTGGCCCCTCACCCCATTATTTAGGGCCTGAAATATGACCTCCTCACGGATGAGGCATTGGCCCTCCTCCATTTCATGCATCTTACTGGGCGTCATACACGCAAAGGCCTCCTGGATATTAGGTGTGTTTGTGAGGACTGCAGTAGCCTGCCGAATTAAATCAAGCACTGACTTCTCCACATTTGCCTTTTTGTTTGAAGGCGGAGGGGAGGGATCTGGGATTCGGTCAGCCCTACTGGGCACGGCCACCTCCTGGCTGCCATTTTCCACAGCTAACTCCTGGCTGCCACTTTAAACAGCCAGCTCCTGGTTGCCACTTTCCACAGCCAACTCCTGGCTGCCACTTTCCACAGCCAACTCCTGGCTGCCACTTTCCACAGCCAACTCCTGGCTGCCACTTTCCACAGCCAACTCCTGGCTGCCACTTTCCACTGCCAATTCCTGGCTGCCACTTTCCACTGCCAACTACTGGCTGCCACTTTCCACACCCTGCTCCTGGCTGAGACTTTCCCATGTATGAAAATGGGACATAGTTTTAGTTTTATGGTCATCAATCACACACTATTTAGAGCTTGTGACTGTTGCAAATTGAATGCTAACAAATAGAAAAGACTATCATTCTTGTTCCAATCATTTTTGACTACTACTGCCTATTGATACGTAAACCACTTTGTTAAATCCAAAATTTGTGATTAATAATAACATCTAGTTAACATCAAAAAAATTTTGACCAGAAATATGTTGAACAATGCTATACCTGGCTCAAGCTGGGCTCCTCCATATGTTCTTGGGTGGAAGAACCAGGTTGTACGTCGGAAGCCTCAGCTGAGATGGAAGGAAGTGTGGAAGGAAGGGTTGAGAGTGATGGCCTGGGTTCACTCTGGTCTGACAAAAACCGCAGTCTGTCATAGTACCAGAACCTGGGGACATAAATGTCATCTGCTGCTCCTCCTGATTTCATTGAATCCTGGACGTTTTTGCGCTCCTTATTACCACCAATTTTGATCTTCAAATAGATAATGTCTGCTGTGGAAAACACCAGCTTCACCAATTCCAACAGTTGATCCAGCCCTGGCTTCCTCTTTAGTTTGATTTAGTTTAAATTTGTTTTTCACTTGCCACAGCCATGGCAGCTCTCTGTACTTATCAATGAAGTTGGGGAGGAAGTCATGGTCATTAAATGTATCCATTTTATCTGCAAGACACAACACAAGACAAACCCAATCTCTAAAAGCAGTATGATCCACTAACCACTGATGCCCCAAGTTAAAATGGTACCTTTGTTTGTACGATCGGCGCTTATGCTACTCCATCCTCCGATCACAGATAGTACATACCCTTATGTCAGGCTTAACTCTCCTAATCTTGTCCCAATATAGGCCTCAATCTCTAAAAGCAGTATAAGCCACTAACCACTAATGCCCCAAGTTAAAATGGTACCTTTGTTTGTACGATCGGCGCTTATGCTACTCCATCCTCCGATCACAGATAGTACATACAATGCGCGCATGTTACGCTTTATCTACACTGTGCATTCATGAAACTCCATCCTGTCCTTCTTTCTAGTATATTCCCTGCCCCTTCTCTTTTGGCGCAGTGGGAGAGCACATGACAGAGAGACAATAGGTGCATGATAATCTCAGCAACTCGGAGGACAATGAAAGCCCGGAGCCACAAACGTCCCTATCTAGGAGGAGATTTAAGGTGTCAAATATTTCCTTTGTAGAGATGGTGGAGATGGTGGACATCTTGAAGAGGGCTGACTATGATAGGGAGCATGGACCGTACAGCAACCCAAATGTGAGATAATGGTGTGCATGAGAGAAGATAAAGGAAAACATCAATGATGTTGAAAAAAGACTCAACAACATCATTGTTGTTTTAGGCATATTATAAAACACCCCAAATTTTTAACATTTTGTCATATTTTTTAATTGTAAAATAGTTTTAATGTAATTTGAAAGTCAAACTTTGAAGATGCACACAGTGTGTTAACATGTGCTATCTGCCATCACGAGATATCAATGTACGCATTTTGTGGGTGCAACCCCTTCCTCGCAACTAAAGTAGATGAGAGAAAGGGGTTGAACCCCCGAAACAAGTCCATTGATCCCCCATGATGGGAGCTAGCACATGCTGACATGGGATGAGGAGGGAAATCCACATTTTCACTTCCAATTTGTGTGCACAAATTGCCGTTATGTTGCGTTGGCAACATAAACTGCCACTAGGGGGTGCGCCCCCCTCCCCCGCCCCCTAGTGTTAACCCCTTCACTACCAGTGACATTGTTACAGTAATCAATGCAATTTTAATCGCACTAAATCGCTGTATTAATGGCAATGGTCCCAAAAATGTGTCAAAATTGTCCGACGTGTCTGCCATAATGCCGCAATCACGATAAAAATCTCTGATCACTGCCATTACTAGTAAAAAATATACATATTAATAAAAAGGCCATAAATCTATCCCCTATTTTGTAGACGCTATAACTTTTGCGCAAACCAATCAATAATTTTTTTTACCAAAAATATGTAGAAGAATACGTATTGGCCTAAACTGAGGAAAAAAATTTTTTTTATATATTTTTGGGGGATATTTATTATAGCAAAAAGTAAAAAATAATGTTTTTTTTCAAAATTGTCGCTCTTTTTTTGTTTATAGCGCAAAAATTAAAAACCGCAGAGGTGATCAAATACCACCAAAAGAAAGCTCTATTTATGGGAAAAAATGACTTCAATTTTGTTTGGGAGCCACATTGCAGGACCGCACAATTGTCAGTTAAAGCGACGCAGTGCCGAATCGCAAAAAGTGGTCTGGTCTTTGGCCAGCCAAATGGTCCAAGGCTTAAATGGTTAAAAAACCCTTTTCTAACGCACATGTGAATGTGCATGGAGTAAAAAATTTTATACTCAACAATGTGTGGCTTCTTCTTTCAATGCTCAGTACCAGTTTTTATAGTAAGTTGGTATAGTTTACAGTGACAATGGGGGTATTTACTAAAGGTAAATCTACTTTGCACTACAAGTGCACTTTCAGGTGCACTTGTAGTGCAATGTGTATTTGCCTTTAGTAAATAACCCCCACAGTGCTCTAAAATTTGCCCCAATCACACCACCTTAGGAACCCAAAGCAATTAATTTGTGGAGCTGAAAAGGATGATTATTTTTTATCATTAATGCATTACATACATTAACAACAAAAACAATGTTTAGAAAAACTCAAGATACACTATTAATGGCCTCCCCTCTAGTATATCATCACAGTGCTCAATTGCCCCTCCCCCCAGCTGCCACTTAAATATTTGAATATATATCTCAGAAGGTGAATAAAGAGAAAAACTGACAACAACAATACAAAAATCACATTGTGGCGCTTAAAAGAAGAGAAAACTGCTGAATAACAGTGTACTACAGTGTTCCAAATGAACAACGTGAAAATTATAAACGCATGTGCATAAATACAGTACAATAAACATTGAAGTAAATTGTGATTAAATATCCACAAATAATAATAAACAATCACATATGGGTAATGCAATATAAAAAAGTAAACATCGATATTAGATCACTAGTAGAAGAATATTATTTATATTTATATTTATTTTTTCTACTTATTCATTTTCTGTCACATATTTACTTTTTTATATTGCATTACCCATATGTGATTGTTTATTATTATTTGTGGATATTTAATCACAATTTACTTCAATGTTTATTGTACTGTATTTATGCACATGCGTTTATAATTTTCACGTTGTTCATTTGGAACACTGTAGTACACTATTATTCAGCAGTTTTCTCTTCTTTTAAGCGCCACAAGGTGATTTTTGTATTGTTATTGTCAGTTTTTCTCTTTTTTCACCTTCTGAGATATATATTCAAATATTTAAGTGGCAGCTGGGGGGAGGGGCGATTGAGCACTGTGATGATATACTAGAGGGGAGGCCATTAATAGTGTATCTTGAGTTTTTCTAAACATTGTTTTTGTTGTTAATGTATGTAATGCATTAACCACTTGCTTACAGGGCACTTAAACACCTTCCTGCCCAGACCAATTTTCAGCTTTCGGTGCTCTCACACTTTGAATGACAATTACTCAGTCATGCAACACTGTACCCAAATGAATTTTTTGTCCTTTTTTTCCCACAAATAGAGCTTTCTTTTGGTGGTATTTGATCACCTCTGGGGTTTTTATTTTTTGCGCTATAAATGAAAAAAGACCGAAAATTTTGAAAAAAAACGCATATTTCTTTGTTTCTGTGACAGAATTATGCAAATTATTAATTTTTCTTCATAAATTTTGGTCACAATTTATACTGCTACATGTCTTTGGTAAAAATAACCCAAATTAGTGGATATTATTTGGTCTTTGTGAAAGTTAGAGAGTCTACAAGCTGTGGTGCGAATCGCACAAAATTGATCACATCTGATGTACTGGTGGCCTATCTCGCTTCTTGTGACCCGAACAAGTCAGGAAAGTACAAATACCCCCCAAATGACCCCTTTTTGGAAAGTAGACATTCCAAGGTATTTAGTAAGAGGTATAGTGAGCTTTTTGATGTTGTCATTTTTTTCCCACAATTCTTTGCAAAATTAAGATTTTTCATTTTTTTTTTTTTTCTCCACAAAATTGTCATTGTAATAGGTTATTTCTCTCACGTGGCATGTGTATACCACAAATGACACCCCCCAAAAAATTCTGCTACTCCTCCTGAGTATTACAATACCACATGTGTGGGACTTTTTCACAGCCTGGCCACATAGAGAGGCCCAACATGCAGGTAGCGCCATCATGTGTTCTAGGAACATAAGTTACACATCTAACTTGTTGACTATTTATTACACTTTTGAAGCACCAGGACAATGACACGTGACACTGATGACAGATGGCACTGATACGTGGCAATGATGACAGGTGGCACTGATGACAGATGGCACTAATATGTGGCACTGATGACAGATGGCACTAATATGTGGCACTGATGACGCGTGGCACTTATACGTGGCACTGATGACACGTGGCACTAATACGTGGCACTGATGACACGTGGCACTGAAACGTGGCACCGATGACAGATGGCACTAATACGTGGCACTAATATGTGCCACCGATGACAGATGGCACTAATACATGCCACCGATGACGCGTGACACTGATGACAGATGGCACTGATAAGTGGCATTGATGACACGTGACACTGACAACAGATGGCACGTGACACTGACAGGTGGCACTGATGACAAATGGCACTGATACGTGGCACTGATGACAGATGGCACTATGTGGCACTGACGGCAGGTGGCACTGACGGCAGGTGGCACTGACGGCAGGTGGCACTGACGGCAGGTGGCACTGGGGGCAGGTGGCACTGGGGGCAGGTGGCACTGACGGCAGGTGGCACTGGGGTGGATGGCACTGGGGGCAGGTAGCACTGGGGTGGATGGCACTGGGGGCAGGTAGCACTGGGGTGGATGGCACTGGGGGCAGGTAGCACTGGGGTGGATGGCACTAGGGGCAGGTAGCACTGGGGTGGATGGCACTAGGGGCAGGTAGCACTGGGGTGGATGGCACTGGGGGCAGGTAGCACTGGGGTGGATGGCACTGGGGGCAGGTAGCACTGGGGTGGATGGCACTGGGGCAGATAGCACTGCTGGGGGCGGATGGCACTGCTGGGGGCGGATGGCACTGCTGGGGGCGGATGGCACTTTTTATTTCATTTTTTTAATTTTTTTTTTTTCCGGAATCAGAACGGCTGCCGCTGCAGCCGTTCATCTCTCCCCTCTCGCACTGTCTGTGCGAGGAAGGAGAGCGGCGCTGCGAGATGATCTCATATGTTTACATATGAGATCATCTCCCATTGGACACGCCGATCACGCTGTAAACGGCCGCTGTGATTGGCCGTTTACAGCGATCTGTGTTTGCCTGTCCCCGGGGGACACGGCGAACACAGAACTTCCGCGATGCGCGCCCGCGGCGGCGCGCATTGCGGAAGTAAACATCAGGCCGTCCAGGGACGACCGCCCAAACGAACGCGCCTGCTCTACGGCCGTAATTCGGCTATAGGGCGGGCGCGAGGAGGTTAATGATAAAAAATAATCATAATAATCAGAGATATATAAACAAAAACAATGTGTGTGTAGCAGACCCACAAAATAATAGTTAGCTGAAGAAGAGATTGTCACCTCATGTATCAAATAAATTACGTTTGCACTATTGAAGAAAATGGAACCTAGGAGATAGCAAAAAGAAACACAAGCTGTAAATCAAATGAAATATGAGTTCAGTTTATACCAAAAAAAAATATTTTTAAAATGTTTCACACATTGGCTGGCATATCAATGGCTCCCCTACCCACAAAGTAATCAACATACTTCTGTCTAACTTCTCAGGCGCTTTGGGGGGGGGGGGCAAGCCAGGACGACCAGGTTCAAGTGTCATCAGAGTTGTATTTTTAAATCCAGCCTCAGCCCCAACTGAGGCCACATAGTTTGTTGCATTTTTTCGGAGGTAATTGTGGTGGATGCAGCAGGCAAGTACAATATAGTTCAGTTCATATTTCGCCATGTGGATTGGTGTCAGAAATAGGCAGAGCTGGCTGGCCATTATTCCGAGCACATTCTCCGCTACTCTTCTGGTTCTGGCCAGCCGGTAGTTAAAAACCCTCTGCTCCAGGGTGAGGGTCCTCATGGAGAACAGATGCATCAGGTGATCACCCAGCCCAAATGCTTCATCAGTGACGAACACAAACGGAAGACCACCCACATTGTCTTCCGCAGGTTGCAAGCCCAAGCTGCCATTCTGGAGCCGTCTGTAGAACTCTGTCTGGGCGATGACTCCACCATCCAACATCCGCCCATTCTTCCTCACGTCCACATACAAAAACTCATTTTACCAACACCACCGCCAACATCACAATACTATTAACCCCCTTATAATTATAATAGTATGACCCTGAGTTGGGGGGTGGGATGATGTGGACGTGCTTCCCATCGATTGACCCACCGCAGTTAGGAAAGTCCCACTGCTGAGAAAACTGGGATGCCACAGTCTATCATTCATGTGAGTTTGAAGGAAACTGTGGAGTCAAACAAGAAAAAGAAAAAAAAAATAATAATAATAATTATATATATATATATATATATATATATATATATATATATATGCATATAACATTGCAAGAACATTAGACACAAACATTCTTGGCCAACATGAGTATAACATTCATTAAAATTAGTATTTTAAGACAAAAGTATAAGGTCCCTTATCAGCTTCCTCACCCCCTCTGATGGCCCATTGTAAAAAAAATTATGGTGGGGGGGATGTTTTGGACAGGTAACCCTGTCCAATTCATTGAGAGCTGAATGCATAAATAATGTGTGTTACTTTGGCCAGCCCCTCCTTATTACATTATTGGCAGCCCACTGGACAGGTAAGAAGTGTCATAATACAAAAATATGAATACACACTGTACAAATTGAATTACATGTTTACATTCTGCAATTACCAATCAAGATAATAGGAGAACAAAACTTTAAACAGTACCATTTAAAGTATTCAGGCAGGCACTTTCACTACATGCTGTGGTGAATTTATGCATAAATATGACCACAAAAGAGGTAGGTATAGTATGTATAGGTTTGAAAAGTCAGCAGATGGTATCGGTTGACTTAGCAGTTGAATGTGATGTTAAAGGAGAAAACGTACCTTAAAATAGTCCTTCTGCAGGACCTGTATGATGGCAGAACAAGTCTCTGGAATAATGATCCCCAGAGACTGGGGGGAGATGCCCATCGAGAACTTGATGTCCTGCAGACTTCTCCCCATCGTCAAGTACTGCAAGGTGGGGACAAGCCTCTGCTGAGGAGTGATGGCTTGCTGCATGCAGGTATCCTGCTTCATAATATAAGGGGACAGCAAAGCCAACAGACGTCACCCGGAGATAATTCCTGAATTCATCGGGATAAATTCTCCTGGATCTCCTGCAACAAAGGCATGTGCGAGAATTGGTCCCGCTGGAGCAACCAAGTCTTCGTCCATCATAGACTGGACTTGGGTCAAAGAAAGAACTCCAACACCACCCCTTGCACAGCACGAACTTTACGACAAGTACGTACCCACAACACGGCTTGAAAAAGGTCGGCTGGTCAGAACGAACTAACAGAACTCACTGAAAATCAGAAAGAACCTGAGAAGAATGATCTGAAGATCAGAAACGAGTGGACAAGCAACGTGATGACGTAGTGTGCATCACGGAGGGAGGAGCCTGAGGGAGCCGGCCCTGGACATGAGCCTCCTGGATCTCCCCATCGTAGCACTGCAACTGCAGCACGGTAGGTGAGGGGGAGTGAGAGCCCCCAGATGACAGGATCTCCTTTCCTGATGGTCAGCTTGGAGGAGGTAAACAGCTGTGAGAGAATAGGGAGAAGAGTGAACACAGATTTGCAGAGAGACCTGCACTCCCCCTCCCCTGGCTATTTCTCTGCACAAAGAGGGCTCTGGACGTAAAACTTACAAAACGTGAGTATGAAAGGCAGAGAAAACTGCTGGCTGAGACCTGACAGAGAAGAGTAATCATATGAAACTGTCTGTAATTTAAGTATATCTCGACTGGGAATGTCTGAAGGTTTTTGGAAACACGCATTTAAACAGCAACCAGCATAAGCACAAACGTCAGAGAAGTGTGTCTGAAAGTTTAATAAAAGGAGATTACCTTAATCATCTTTGATCAGTGCAAGTGGTGGGAGAACAAGAGAGGAGTGAATTCAGAGGACTGTGATATATCCGAGCTACCCCCCCCCCCCTCCCTAGGGTTGCCACCTGTACGGGTTTCACCCGGGCAGTCCGGCTTTTTAATGATGTGTACGGGTTTTCATCTGCTCCAGACCCATACACATCATTCAGACTGGACTGCCCGAGAGTGATGAGACTGCTCTGTGGATGATGTGTCTCCCCTCCCCCGCCGTCTCACTAATGACATAGTGTCAGTCCACCCCGCACTAATGCTGAGTGCAGGGGGGATCCGAAGCACTTCAGTGAGCCCACACTGCCTGCCGATGATTGCGTGCAGGAGGGAGCCGGTGGGCGGGCCCAGACAAGGAGTGACAGCTGAAGAATCGAAAAGCAGGGAGGAGAATGTGCCCAAATCTACTGCCAGCTTCCTTTCTATGGCAGCAACACACCCTTTCTCCTGGGCACAGGCTTCTCTCAGGCTGGATCGGGCTTTAACAGAGGTCCTCTACAGGTGGGCGGAGCAAGCGACCCTACACTGACTGCAGCCTGATCACTGCTTCCTCCTGCCCAGCAGACATCAAGCTCACCCTGGGGGGGAAGACTGAAGAGAACAGAGGACTGCATATTCTCCATCGTGAGTCCCAACCTGTTTTGCCTTCCAAACTGTGTGATCCTGTGCTGTAATCCTGTTCTGCATCTTGCAGTGCAGCTTTACTGAACGAGAAAGTAAAGATCTTGGCCATGTCAGGAATATATTGGGACTTTTCAGGCTCCACATAGATGTATTCCACACACACACACACACACTATGTCTTATTTAAAATGATTATTTTTGATAATGTGGAATACTTCTGTGTAGAACCTGAAAAGTCCCAGTATATTCCTGACATTGTCATGAGCATAAACAGCAAGAGACATACAGAATACTATACAGCCCATCTCCAGGAAAGGGGGAAATTACTACATTTACTTCTATGTTTCCATGTTCCAGCTGCACTGCTCTCCTCCTCCTCCCTAAGCCTCAGCATCACTGCACACCATACAGGAACATTAACCCTGTATGGTACAATGAGGATGATGGAGTGTCTGTCAGCCTGTCACAACTTTCACTGAAGCTGCGGGGGATCAATTACAGAGATTGAGGGAACCAGAAAAAGTCAATTTGTTCCAATTGACTGTATTTATTATGGCTCAGAGAAAGGAACTGGAAAATCCACCCTCAGTCCCTTTCTCTGTTTCAAAAGTGAGCTATCAGGGGTCTGTTTAGTCTCCTGATATTTCACCAAAGCCCCCCCCCCCAAGACTGTTAAAAAAAGGTAAAAATAAATAAATTTGTTAAAAAAAAAAAAAGCTACTGACACCGTCCACAGCTCTACTGACACCGTCCTCTGCCCTACTGACATCGTCCACTGCCCTACTGACATCATCCACTGCCCTACTGACACCGCCCACTGCCCTACTGACACCGTCCTCTGCCCTACTGACACCGACCACTGCCCTACTGACACCGCCCACTGCTCTACTGACACCGCCCACTGCTCTACTGACACTGTCTACTGCTCTACTGACACCGTCCACTGCCCTACTGACACCGTCCTCTGCCATACTGACACCGTCCACTGCCCTACTGACACCGTCCACTGCCCTACTGACACCGATCACTGCTCTACTGACACTGTCTACTGCTCTACTGACACCGTCCACAGCTCTACTGGCACCGTCCACTGCTCTACTGACACCGACCACTGCCCTACTGACATCATCCACTGCCCTACTGACACCGCCCACTGCTCTACTGACACCGCCCACTGCTCTACTGACACCGCCCACTGCCCTACTGACACCGTCTACTGCTCTACTGACACCGTCTACTGCTCTAACTGCTCTACTGACACCGACCACTGCTCTACTGACACCGTCCACTGCTCTACTGACACCGTCCACTGCTCTACTGACACTGTCTACTGCCATACTGACACCGTCCTCTGCCATACTGACACCATCCTCTGCCATACTGACACCGTCCACTGCCCTACTGACACCGACCACTGCTCTACTGACACTGTCTACTGCTCTACTGACACCGCCCACTGCTCTACTGACACCGCCCACTGCCCTACTGACACCGCCCACTGCTCTACTGACACCGTCTACTGCTCTACTGACACCACCCACTGCTCTACTGACACCGTCTACTGCTCTAACTGCCCTACTGACACCGTCCACTGCTCTACTAACACCAACCACTGCTCTACTGATACCGACCACTGCTCTACTGACACCGACCACTGCTCTACTGACACCGTCCACAGCTCTACGGACACCGTCCTCTGCCATACTGACACCGTCCTCTGCCATACTGACACCGTCCTCTGCCCTACTGACACCGACCACTGCTCTACTGACACTGTCTACTGCTCTACTGACACCGTCCACAGCTCTACTGGCACCGTCCACTGCTCTACTGACACCGACCACTGCCCTACTGACATCATCCACTGCCCTACTGACACCGCCCACTGCTCTACTGACACCGCCCACTGCTCTACTGACACCGTCTATTGCTCTACTGACAACGCCCACTGCTCTACTGACACCGTCTACTGCTCTAACTGCCCTACTGACACCGTCCACTGCTCTACTGACACTGACCACTGCTCTACTGACACCAACCACTGCTCTACTGACACTGTCTACTGCTCTACTGACACCGTCCACAGCTCTACTGACACCGTCCACTGCTCTACTGACACTGTCCACTGCTCTACTGACACCGTCCACTGCTCTACTGACACCGACCACTGCCCTTGAAACACCAACCACTGCCCTACTGACATGTACACTGGCCTACTGACACCATCCACTGCTCTACTGACACTGTCCACTGCTCTACTGACACCAGAGATAAGGTAGGCTAATTCATATTTCATACTTTTAAGGTAGGCTAATTCATATTTTTAAAATTTTTAAAATTACATTTTATTTATTAATTTAATCATAATTTATGGGTACAAGAATGCGTTTTATTTAACAATGTCCCTTTCAGCCCCTCCCAATGTAATTTGGCAAACACTCACTGTTCACCATGGTGCACCTAGCTCGCTGCATTTCTACTCTCCTTGAGGCACTCAAAGGTGTCCTAAGTTTTTTATAATCCTATAATGTATACTCCACACAAAAAAAATTGTGCCGCAAAAGTGTTTGGGTTTGGCTTGAAGAAAAGGTGGCAACCCTACCCCTCCCCCTTGACTGCTTTTCACTGTACAAGGAGGGCTCTGGAATAAAACCTATAAAATCCACAAGTGTGAGAAAACTGCAGGCTGAGCACTGATAGAGGATGGTAATTATATTAATGACCTGTGATTAAAGCGGAGATCCACCCTAAAGTGGACCTTCCGCTCATTGGAATCCTCCCCCCCTCCAGCGCCACAATTACCACCTTTCAGGGGGGAGGGGGGTGCAGGTACCTGTACAGTACAGGTATCTGCACCCACTTCCGGGATGGCTCTCTGCGGAAAGGAGCGTAGATTACGCCCCTTTCCGAAAGTCCCCCGCTGCCTGCAAAGATCCCAGAGGCAGCGGGTCCATCCTTATTGCGCAGCGCGACTCGCGCATGCGCAGTAGGGAACCGGGAAATTAAGCCGGAAGGCTCCACTTCCTGATTGCCATACCCAAGATGGCGGCGGCAGCACCCGAGAGACGATCGAGAGATCGGCTTCGGGTGCCGACATCGCGGGCGCGCTGGACAGGTAAGTGTCACTATTTTAAAAGTCAGCAGCTGCAGTATTTGTAGCTGCTGGCTTTTAAAAAAAAAAAAACGCGGACTCCCGGTGGACTCCCTCTTTAAAGTACATCCCCCTGGAAATGCTTGAAAATATTTGAAATTATATAGGAACTCGAATAATTATTAAAAATAAGAATAATACTGGAGAAGAGTATTTGGAATGCAATAAAAGGGAGCTACTTTATTCATCTTTGATTACTGAGCACAGACTGCCTTGCATTAAAAAGACTACTGACCCTATTCCATCAGATTAGGAAGTGGGGACAGGATCGGAACCTCTGTATGGTACTTCTTTATCTCTGGTTTTCTTCTTTTTCCTGTGCTGAAAGCCTGCTTATACCCTCCTGTGTTACCAGAGTCGCTGTGAACTTAGAGAACTACATAAGACTGTAAGAGGTCAGTAAGACATAAGACTGTATGCGACTCATACACATATGGAAGGGAAGTAAGAGTAGCATAAGAGAGAGGCAAAGAAGAGTGAGGGAAGTAAGAGTAAGGCATATTATCGGGAGGAAAAAAGGGAAGAGTTGGCGACTGCCAGCTTGTCAATACGGTTCCCCTATACTGTCCTCTGCCCTTTTTCTCTTCTCTTCCTTTTCTTCTTGCGCCCCCCCCCCCTCCTCCCGGGTATTGATACTGGGCTCTCTGGGCTTGACACATACCTGTCAAAGGCAATAACGGCCCCCTCCCTCCTTAGGAATTGCTACGCAGAGATACCAAAAGCGTCGGAGATTTATTAATAAGGGTGAAGGGAAGGATCAAAACACAGAAAGACATATACTATAGGAGCAAAATGGGGAGTGAAGGACCAAATCGGGGTGGAAGTAAAACCCCAAAGGCAGCAACAAGTACGATACAAATGTATATAACCCAGGGAGACACCCCCCAAACCAGCGGCCTGGGGAAGCAGCAAAGGGAGAGATCGGATAAGAAAAAGGGGTCAGACAAGAAGATAAGGGAAACACCTGATCAGAACAGAAAGTGAAGTGGACTCTAGCAGGGCAGAGGACTTAAATGCCTCGGCTGCAATTTTAACTAAAGGGGATATTCAAGAAATGTTTACAGGTCTAGAGAAAACAATCAAATGTGAGATGAATCTGTTGCGAACAGATCTGGGACACCTGCTGACTAGAGTGGGAGCGGCAGAAGATAGAGTGGAAGCGGCAGGGCGGAGAAACATGCTAAAGAGCTGTCCAGGTTAAGGGAGCAGCTGATAATAGCTCAACAAAATCAAAGAAATATCCTGTATAGATTAGAAGATCAGGAAAAATCGAGACAGAAGGTCAAATCTGAGAATACGTGCAGTCTATGAAGAAAAGAGAGAAGACCTGAAGGAAATTATAAAAACTATTTTCAATCCCGTTAGAGAGAGAACCAATAGATTTTTCTAGGATTGAAAGAGTCCACCGGGTAGGAAAGATGACTAATATAGGAGGAGCCAGACCGAGAGATATCATCGTTCGGTTTAAATTTTTTGAAGACAAAGCAGAAATCTGGCCCAAATTGAGAGGAAAACCCCCATTGCAGTATTTGAAACCCCTTTTGATTAAGTACAAAATAAAGAGAAGGGGGGGGCCAAAGTGGGTTGGAGGCTCCCAACCCTGGGATTTTTAACGGTATAAGATCAACAAGATATGCAATCAACTAATAATTGCTAAAAAATATTTTTATTTAACCAACATCCATCAATAGTATACAAAGACTACATTATACAGTCATAAAATCACTAGTGAGGCCAGATCAAGTATAGAACATCTCCAGAATTACCCCACTCTGATACATAAAAACAAAGATGCTAAGCTGCGATTATTCAACATGTTTCGCTCATAGCTCGAGCTTCATCAGGAATTGGCGCAGCAGCAGATCATGACAATTGCGTCAGAGTCCCACAGGTCTATTAGTATATTTGCCATTATTGATGAATAAGTAAGAAGTGGAACAGGAAGGTGTAATCAATGCACAAGCTGGCCAATAAGTGCACAAGCTGGAAAGTGACGCGTCAACCAGAAAACTAGTCTGGGTAATTGAATCAATCTTAGTGCAGACTGGCTTTAAATGGCCAGTATAAAAGAAGAGAAAAAGGAAAGCCAATAATGTTGCCAGATGAGTGACCTCGGTAGAGGCTGTCATCATGTGTGCAGAGACACCGGTTGCAGGAGAACCTGGGCTGAAGTTCAGCCTCCGTCAATTGCCTTTTGATTAAGATGCAAGAAGAAAGTTTCTATCTTAATCCATAAGGCAGCAGGGTTTGAGGTCACCCAGCAATTAGCAGATCCGGAAGGCAGATACCTATTTGTGAAGGGGACATTGGGCAAAACTCCACTGACGTTAGCTAATGTCTATTTTCCCAACAGTGCAAACAAATCTTTTTGCAGACACCTGGTCGAGGAGTTGAAGGGTTTTGCCACAGGATGTGTCCTGCTGTCGGGTGATTTTAATCTTCCCCTCAACCCGGCTCAGGATACCTCCTCAGGCAGATCAAGCATAGCTTATAGCACTTTGAAATACATCAAAAATCTTCTACACTCCTTAACCTTAATAGACTCATGGCGCACGTTAAACCCCCTTGGCAGAGACTTTACCTGCTATTCAGCACCACATGATAAATACTCACGTATTGATTACATTTTTGTTACTCAGAGGGATTTGCAGGACCTGAGGGAGGCCCGGATACGCATACAAACCCTCTCGGACCATGCGCCCATTTCACTTTCCCTTGACCATCCAGGCAATAGACCCAAGACGTGTATGTGGAGGTTGAACTCGGCCCTGCTGACTGATCCAGAATTACTCCCTAAATTGACTGACGCCTTACGACACTACTTCATAGACAATGTGTCAGAGGACCTCTCACCCTTAACTATTTGGGAAGCACATAAATGTGTCATGCGAGGGGAGTTTATTAAAGCTGGGGCGTCCCGTAAAAGGAAAGCTGACCAACAGCTTAAAACGTTAACTAACAAGATAGCGTTCCTAGAATCCCGACACAAGGCGACATTAGATTCCCTGAAGGTACAGGAGCTCCTACAAACACATCAAGAATTTAGAGATCTGTTGGAGGTAAGGAGCAAACGCACTCTCTTCCTAAAAAAGAGAATTTACTATGAAAAGGTGACAAGGGGGGGAAATTACTGGCCAGGGCTTTAAAAGATGCCTCCGTAGCCAATAACATCTTACCTATTAAGACAGCAGACGGCACCCTGATGAATCGAACTGATAAAATAGCGGAAAGCTTCCATAAGTTCTACTCCCGCCTTTACGACGTCCCTCCTCAACATACCCCAGAGGGGTTGCGAGGGGACAGGAGTCACATTATAAGAGACTACTTGGCACAGAGTGGTATGCCAACACTTTCCCCGGAAGACGCGGAATCATTAGAACATCCAATTTCGCCTGAGGAGCTCTCAGAAGCAATTAAGGGCCTTAAGACTGGAAAGAGCCCGGGCCCAGATGGGCTCAAGGCCCACTACTATAAAGTCTTCCTCAATCTTCTAGAAGTCCCTCTTCTGAAGGTTTTTAATTTTCTCAAGGAACCCCGTAGCCTCCCAGATACTTTCCTGGGCGCACATATCACAGTACTCCCTAAGCCGGGGAAGGACCCCACGGTTTGCTCTTGCTATCGACCCAATTCTCTTTTAAATTTAGATCTGAAAATTATGTCGAATATAGTGGCAAACCGTTTGCACATTTTTCTACCACAGTTGATAGGCACAGAACAGGCGGGGTTCATGCCGGGGAGGGAGTCCAGGGATAATGTGACCAAAGCATTAAACTTAATACACCATTGTCGTGCTGCCGGTGTCGAGGGCCTTCTCCTGTCTGCGGATGCGGAAAAGGCCTTCGACAGGGTCACTTGGGACTATTTATTCCATACTTGTAGTCACATTGGCCTGCGACCCCACATGTTCTCTTGGATCTCCTCCCTATACCAGAACCCTACTGCCCAACTTAAAATTAATGGCACCTTGTCTGAGCGGGTGCTCATTAACAATGGAACAAGACAGGGGTGCCCTCTGTCCCCCCTCTTATTTATATTATCACTAGAACCCTTCATTCGTACCATTAACAACTCTATCAAAGGCTTCCAGATTGGCCCGAAAACCTCCAAAGTAGCTGCTTACGCAGATGATTTATTATTCTTCCTAGTGCAGCCCCATACCTCAATTCCCAATTTACTTAAGGCCTTCTCTATCTTTGGTTACATATCCTATCTCAAGATTAATTACACCAAATCTGAGGCGATGAACCTTACGCCTTCCTCATCTGCATTGCTTTTAGCTCAACAGAATAGTTCCTTTAAATGGGTCACCAACTCACTAACTTACCTGGGGATTCAGCTCAACCCCCAGCTCCATGCTCTTTATGCCAAAAATTTCGTACCCATGTTACGCCGGATAGAACTTGACCTGACTAAGTGGTCCCTTAAGCACTTTTCTTGGTTTGGCAGGGTGGCCATTATTAAAATGGTAACGCTCCCTAGAGTACTATACCTACTTCACACATTGCCCATTGAACTTCCAGTTAACTTTTTTAAACACCTACAATCTATCTTGTGGAAATTTTTATGGGCTAATAAGAAACCCTGCATCAGTTTACGCATCCTAATGCATCCAAAGACAGATGGAGGAATAGGGTTTCCGAACTTTAAATTCTACTATTATGCGACGCATCTCACGTGAATTATTGACTGGCACTGTCACGCTGACAGAAAGGACTGGGTCTCCCTGGAAGAAAGTTTTTCGCTAACACCTTTAAAATTCTCCCCTTGGATACCATGGAACAAATGCCCACTGGGTTTATCTCAACACCACCTCATCAAGGCCACACTGAAAGTCTTCCACAAACTGGCTGCCTCACATCAGATAGCAACAGTCCCAGGACCTATGTCTCCCTTGGCACATAACCCAGATTTCCCACCGGGCCTAGAATCTGGGACCTTCATCCTAGAAGACACCTCACCCATTCTAGCCTCCCACTTTATATCCGCAGGTCAGGCACGTTCATACACCAACATGCGGGATGACATTCCATTCAGAACACTGTCTTTCTGGAACTATAGACAAGCTTGCCATTACATACTGACACCTTCAAGGAAGCAGGATATGCTGAGGGACCTAACCACCTTTGAAACCTTATGTCACAAAGGCGAGCCAGTGGGGAGAACTACCTCTGTTCTGTATGCATTTTTACAACAACTCGAGAACCCAGAATCAGCCAGGTTCAGGGATCAATGGGAATCAGCGCTCCAAACACGGACATGCAATGGCAAAATGCATGTGTACTTGCACATAAGTGCTCCATTAGCACTAGGCTGCAGGAGAATTCATATAAGCTTCTCTCACACTGGTATGCCACTCCAGATAAAGTGAAGAGATGGTACCCACTGTCCTCGGACCTGTGTTGGAGATGCAGTGAGGCTAAGGGTGACATGCTACACATCTGGTGGAGCTGTCCCAAGATAACTGGCTATTGGGATCAAGTATTGGGGCTAGTGCGACAGATAACAGAAACCAAGATGACTCTTTCCCCGGCCTGTTGCTTACTCCACATCTCTGATTTCCCATTGGGGTGATATAAAAGGTCCCTGACTAAATACCTTCTTATGGCGGCCAAATCACTGATCCCCAGATATTGGAAATCACAACTAACACTAACAGTTAAGGAATGGTTATGCCTAGTTAACCTCATTTACACAATGGAAGAGACGCTTGCTATTGCCACTGAAACGGCAAAAGGATTTCACACAGCCTGGTCTCAGTGGGTGCTTTTCAGGTACTCAGACGCTTTTACCAGATTCACTAAGGGGTGATAATGGTGCACTCCTATTAGGTAGGATTTAGCTCTCTGGTTTTCCCTCCCTTCCGGGACCGCCCGGTGGGGAAGAGCCAACAGACCTCCTCCGATGAGAGGAGCCCGCTCGATGTTCTCACCTTGCTCTCTTTCTCCTTTCTACTTGTGTTCTTCTCTGTTTCCCTTCTTTTCTCACCATCTCTTTATACCTACCTTTTCCCTTTGGATTTAAAGCCAAGATTCACAGGTACTTGGTCTCTGATTCTTACTTGCACTGAGTCTCAATGGTGCAATTCTAATATGTAGTTGTATAAGTATAGATTGCATCACGAAGTTGTCAAACGTAACAGATATGATGCTCAGGTAAAAATGTATATTTTTTTTTTGTTGTGTTCAGATTCACTGCTTACCTACTGAGTATTTTGCTGTGTAACTTGTTACGATGTAACCCTTGTTTTCTATTGTATCTGTTCATTGGCTTAATAAACTTTTTCAAAAATGTAAAAAAAATTAAAATAAAAAAGATGCAAGAACAAAACATAAAGTACATGTGGGGGTTCCCAGCATGTTTGATCGGAATAAAGGAGAGGAGATCGGCTAGATTGAGATTCCCGGAGGACTTACCGGACTTCTGTGATAAATTAGAAATTAGGCCCCCCCGAACTACCGGGTTGGAGAGAGGAGGAGGTGGATACTCAAGAAATAGGCTGAGATATTAGAGCAACCCAGAGTAACTAAAATAGGGGGGGGGGGGTGGTCGGTGGGATGATGTGGTGCTGCGGGGGGAGGGAGGGGGGTGTGGTGCAGGAGGCCGGATGACCCCCCCCCCCTCCGTTTTGGGGGGGGGACGTCCCGGGCTCCACCTTAGGCTAAGGGACTGTGGTTTGACATGATATCATGGGTGACCTTGGGGCCAAGGGGGGGGGGAGGGGGAGGGATAGAAATAAGGATTTGTACCCAACACAAAAATTTGATAAGGTAGGTCTTAACATAGATATAAAAAAGAGGCTCCACAGGAAGAAGGTAGGAAAGAAGAGAAAAGGGAAAAAAAAATGACGAAGTAAATTTTATGACGTACAACGTTAAGGGGTTAAATTCACCGTTCAAAAGACATAAGATCTTAAAAGAGCTTAAACAGTACAGGATGGAGGTTGTTTATTTACAAGAGACCCATATATCATATACATCAAACGTGAAATTACATTCAGTTTTCCTACATGGTACTATGGAGACACTATAACTAAGAGAGCACGAGGAGTAGCGATAGGTTTTGCGAAAGGTATTCAATTTGTACTGGAGGAGAGAATGGTAGATTCAGAAGGGAGATTCATTTTTTTTGAAAGGAAACCCGTTTGGAATGGATTGTACATTAGCGAATGTATATGCCCCTAATACTAACTCGAGTAAATATTTACATAATATATTGGGATTTGGGAAAGTTGATGGAGTTTAAAAACGGATATGTGATCTTGATGGGAGACAAACTTTTGCATGAATCCGCAAATAGATAGTACGTCCCGTGTGCAGGGGATAAGGAACGTACAATTAAATGTGATCAAAAAGAAAATACATAAATGCCAATTGGAAGATGTATGGAGGGTCCAACACCCGAAAACACGAGACTACGCGTTATTTTCTTCTGTACATGGGACATACTCAAGGATAGATTATATCCTGATAGAACATAGAATGCTGGAGAAGGTGGTAGAAACTAAAATAGAAATAACCATGATATTGGACCATGCCCCAGTTAAAATGAAAATGATGGTTTCTGGATATCATAGACAGATTCAAACATGGAGATTAAATGAAGACTTACTTCAAGACGAAGAAAGTTGTGTAACAATAGGTCAAGAACTAGAAATTTTTTTTTCAAGGAATGACACCAATGAGGTTACGGAATATACCCTATGGGAGGCTAATAAAGCCTACATTAGGGGAATTCTAATAGCAATAGGATCAAGGGAAAAAAAAGAAAGATCAGAGAAGATCGAGAAATTGAATGAAGAAATATATGGAGCAGAACAAGACTGTAAAAAATATCCAGACCAACATAGGGAATTCCATCAACAATTAGTAAGGAAGAGATGAATTAAAGGAGCTTATGGAACAAGAAACAAGGAAAAGATTTAATAGAATAGCTAGGGAAAGATACCAGTGGGGAAATAAAGTGAGTAAACACCTAGCTAGAATATTACAAAAGAAGAAATCTAGAAACTATATTGACAAAATACAAAATAAAAATGGGGCAATGGCGCATAATACAAAATAGATAGCAGAGATATTTAAAGAGTACTACAAAGGGTTGTATTCAGTAGAACATAAGGAAGGCCAACCAGAAGATAGAAGGGTGAAATTAAACGAATTTTAAAAAAAGGCAAGATTGCCAAGGATCACACATGAAGATATAGAGTTATTAGGAATGCCAATAACAGAAGAAGAAATAAATAAAGCTTTAAAAGAAACAGCCCCAGGAAAGAGCCCGGGCCCAGGTGTAGGTACATGAATGGCTTGGGGACAGAGTACGAAATGAGTAGAGAGGCCCTGACCACGACAATTACAGTAATACCAAAGGAGGGAAAGGATGCATCATTGTGTTCTAGTTATAGGCCAATTTCACTGTTAAATGTGGATGTAAAGGTGTACGCAAAAGTTTTAGCAGGACGGCTGAAGGGCCTGATGAACACTTTGGTGCACCCTGACCAGGTGGGCTTTGTCCCAGGAAGGGAGGGGAGGGACCATGGGGTGAGAACATTGCTTTTGCTCCAGAGAATAAAAGAAAATGGGCATTTGGGAATAAAATTAGCAAACTCCATGGAAAAAATGTATAAAATTAATTACATACCCCTATTAGATGAAATTAAAACAGAGTGCAGAAATCTGAAGTATAGACCATTATCATGGATAGGGCGAATTAACACATTGAAAATGACATTGCTCCCCAAGATTACATATAAGTTTCAAATGATACCGGTAGCCCTACCCCAAACATATCTCAGGAAATTGAAATCAATAGTGATGAATTTGGTGTGGCAAAATAAAAAGCCTAGAGTCTCTTTTCAGGTATTAAAACAAGAGAAAAAAAGGGGTGGACTCTCAGTTCCAGATATTCAAAAATATTATGAAGCTATAGCTTTGTCAAGAGTAGCAGAATGGGTTAGGGATAAAAAGGGAAAAAGATGGGTGGAGTTGGAAAATGCACTTAGTAAAGTAAGATTGGGAAACATAGTATGGAACCCGCCACAGTATAGAAACTTAGACGAGAACACACAGGATATGACATGGAACACACTAAAAATATGGGATAAGATATATAAAAAACTAAATGGGGAATATAACTCACCGTTGATAGCGTTAAAAGAAAATGATTATTTTGCACCGGGGAAAATAAAAATAGGAGGAAATTGGATAAAGATAGACACGGCACAATTAGGAAGCATAATAGATAAGGCAAAAATAGTGACACTACAAGAGTTAAAATGTAATAGGGATTTATTGGTGATAGATGAATGGCGATATCTCCAATTGAGCCACTTTGTTAAAAATCTCCCACAACCAATAAAAGCAAGTGGAGACTTGACCCAGTTGGAACGGGTGATTATAGCTAAAGATACAAAAGGAACAATATCAAAGTTATATAAACTAGTATTGAAGATGGACGAATTGGAGATCCTGCCATATGTTATGAGGTGGGAAGGGGAACTGGGAGCACAGGGTGATAAGAGTAATATTGAAAAAATATTTAAACTAACCCATAATTCAGCAGTAGATGTGAAGATCGTAGAAATGAATTACAAATGTTTAAGTAGATGGTACGCCACCCCAGATAAAATGAGTAAAATTCAAGTCGGTAAAACCCCAGAGTGGTGGAGAGGATGTAAGGAATTCGGGACAGTGGCCCACATATGGTGGAATTGCCCCAAAATTAAAAAGTATTGGCGGGAGATCCTAAAGTGAATAACAGAAATTACTGGAAAACATATGATAGAAGATCCATGGGCGATTTTACTACATGGAACTGAACAAGGAGTAGAACAGTATAGGAAGTCGTTGATACCACATCTGCTAAATGCGGCTAAGAGGCTTATACCGAAAAAGTGGGGTGAAATTGAAAGTCCACAAATATGGGAGTGGATAGATAAAGTTGAAGGAGTATACAAGATGGAATGTTTAAGATGCGAAATTGAAGAAAAGAGCATGGGGTGGAAGGCAAAATGGGAGTCATGGAGAGAGTTTAAAAAACATGGAGTTATGCGGAAGGTCTGAGGAGATAGGATAACGTTAGAAAGGAGGAGTGGAGATCTCTCTTCTTTTTTTTTTATTTTTTATGGTGGATTGGAGGGGAGGAAAGAGGGAAGGGGGAAGCATGGGATCAGAAAAGATAATGTATTAATTAAGGATAATGTTTGCCAGGAGGTAAATTTTAAATTTGATAAATAAATTGTAATAAGTATGTAAAAATCATGATAAATGCCACAATGATGTGAAAAAGAGAGAGGACTAAAATGAAAGGTAAGCTGATCCAAGTTTCTCAAAATTTCTCTGAGGTGGCACAGAAAAAAAAAAAAAAAAGAAACGAGCGGACAAGAACGCAATGAAAAACAGATACGAACCGACAACACACACTGAAGAACAGGTACAAACTCACAGGCACAAACTGAAGAGCAGTAACGAACTGAAAACCATGAGGCTGAAAAGCGTGAATTGTCTCTCACCAAACTTCTACTAACACGCGAGTAGCAGAAGAAGCCCAATGGGTGGTGCACTTGGTATTGGTATTGTGTCGTACCTCAGCACATTCTTGGCAATCAGAATTTCCAACAACATTTGTGTGACCATGTGTATGCAAGACAAATTTGAGCCAAAAAAATCCACGGTTTTGTTGTCGGAATGTCCGATCGTGTGTAGGGCTTAACGAGTCACATGACACCGGGGGAGGGAAAATGGCTAATTGGGCCCAATGTGGACATTTTCTCTTAGGGGTGTACTCACTTTTGTTGCCAAGGGTTTAGACATTAATGGCTGTGTGTTAAGATATTTTGAGGAGACAGCAAATTTATACTGTTATACAAGCTGTACACTCACTACTTTACATTGTAGCAAAGTGTAATTTCTTCAGTGTTGTGACATGAAAAAATAGAATAAAATATTTACAAAAATGTGAGGGGTGTACTCACTCTTGTGAGATACTGTATATACTACACAGTATATATATTATTAATACACTGACTGAACTATATATATAGTCTACACTGTATATATATAAGTCTGGGCATACAACCAATACAGCTGATTGGAGGAAAGGCACACATCCCCACATTACTTAGGCAGAGACTTGCAGAGTGTATCCGTGAATAGTTTAGCTCTGTGCTAATCTATTTATAGCAATCTCCCTGACACACATTTCAGCATGGTTTTATCTTCTGTGTAGGATAACTTGTCAGAAGTTATCATGCTGATAAGAGAAGAACGGAACAGGAGAAAGCCATGGGACTTAGTGCTTTGAAGAGAGATAAGATAATACTGCAGATATGTGCCCAGCTCAAATTTCATGAATCAGATTTACATCCACTTTAAACCTGCAGTGGCTTTGAAGTGTGTTCACACCCCTGTAAGCAGAGCTAAATATTTGAATGAGCACACAGTGTGTACAATTGAGGTTGAGCTCAGTCAGGCTTTTATGTCTTTTTTTTGTTTCTCATATATGAATGTACTGACAGCGCCCACTTAGTAGAAATTAATTTAAGTTAACCCCTCTTTTGGAATTAACAAGCCATCATAAACAAGTCTAATGATGCCCTAACAAAGGACACAAGCCCTAAACAGGAAGTACGAAATGTGCCACTGTTACTTCCCATAAGCTGGAAGCTGAGGATCTGGTCAGCGCAAATAATAATGGCCGAGTTGAGTCAGATACAAGGAAGGAAGGGCCTACGGTCTCCAGTAGACACATGTGGACAGATTTACTGAAGTTGGGGGTCCCTAGAGAGGATATAGATGGGATTCCTACACCAGCATTGCTTAAGAAGTGAAAGCAAGTGGTTGGGAATGGTAGATTTAGTGACATTAAGTGTTTTTTCTAGAATGTGCCATGCTGTAAAGACTGGACAACAGCAGGCCTGTGTTCCCAGGACAGAACAAAGAGACATGCAAGTTTATTCATTGCGTTGGAAGACAAAGGTTTTAAGAGATGTTGAACTTTCAGATTTTCCTATATTATGCGATTTACTCAAGAGGTGGTATGTGTTGTTATGGCTATTTGTAGTGACTTTATAACGTAATATGGAGTTTGATTTTTAGCCCATATGTTGTTACAAGCTAAGGCTCTCCCCATTGATATGTAAATGTGCCAGTTGGACTGGTATGGATGAAGTTTTCTGCAGGATATGATGTAACAGGAAGTAGGAGGTGGAAATTAGTTTTTTTTCTGTTCAATCATTTTTATAGATTATAAAAGGGTATCAAAATCAAAATATATAATCAGTATACAGTATAACAGTGTCACCGTACAGTTATATTTTGTCAAATTGACAACATACATGACTTCAACAGTTCTAACAAGTATACCGTGGCTATGGAATTGTCATTTAACATCTTCAGTCATTAAACATCACATCTCTATCCAACGATTGACCCTTTGCCGCCAACCATGTCCAAAAAGGACTCATAATGAAGGGTAACATATTAAAAATTTTGTATAGTGTATCAAAAAGATTAAATAAAACACAGAATACAAAAGAGGCCCTCAACAATTTAAGGCCTAATTGAAAAGAAAATCAACACGAGGATTAGCATCTCCAAGGTGCCCAGTGATATTCGTAGTTCTGTACTATACTATATTTATATGCCATTATTTTCTTGAATTCAGCTATGATATTTACTCTAGCAACCACCTCTCCAAAAACAGGGGGTTCCATATTTTTCCATCTATACAGTATTGCTGCTCTTGCCGCCAGCAAGATACGTGTAGTGATAGATCTTACTGGCTTGGGGTAAGTATTTAGATCTATGCTCAAAATTGCTAGTTCCGGGCTAGTTTTAATCGCTTTCCGATTACCTTTGACACCAGTTGGGCTACTTCTGACCAGAATTTGCGAAGCACTGTACAGGACCACATCATATGCAAAAGAGTACCTATTTGGTTACATTGTCTCCAACACAGATTTGAGTTATCTTTAGAAAATTTGGAAACTATATAGGGGGTATAATACCACCTTATCAATAATTTTTGGTTAAGCTCCTCATAGTTTGCACTTCTCGAGTACTGATAGTTAACTTTTATTGCTCTTAACCATTGTAAGGCTTAGAATTCCCTACCAAGCTCCTTTTTCCACTTCAGTATTGGGGTAATTTTAGTAAATGTAGCTTTAGCGTTCAACTCTTTATAATTCAGTGCTATACCTTTTAGTTTAAGTTTTTGGGACTGCAAAAATGTCCATATTCGTTCAGGAATCTGTTTATGTGTAACCTTCAATTTCTGAAAATAAGAGGAAATCTGATTATAGGTAAAGATTTTCCTTTTTGGTATTCCAAAGTCCCGCTGTAATACTGCAAATGACTTCAGTCTACCTCCCGATGTTAAGTCCGGCATAGTAACTGGCTTTTTGTCAGTCCAGTTATGAAGATTCAAGTCAGGAATTTCCCACAGTAAGGTATCTAGAGGGACCGGTATAGCAATGGTCGGGGAGTCTATAGTTCCTTTGGGATCTAAGTCTGACCAAATTCGGTGGGCCACTTGGATAGTAGGGTGGTCTGCTAAGTCACTATCTTTGGGTATGCTGCTAGCCATAAGAAATGACAATGGGAATCTACCACATAACTGTTTAGTTTCTAATTGGCACCACGGTCTACCCCCTGTCTCTACAAACCAGTACCTAAGCTGGTCCAGAACAACCGCAGCATGATAATCTTGTAAGACAGGTACTCTCATGTCCCCCACCAACCTTAGTCTGGTCCGTACAGATGGTGAGCATCTAGCCTTCGCACCTGCCCATATGAATTTCAATAGCTGTTTCTGCATAAAGTTAAAGGACTTTGGTAGTGCTAGCGGTAAAGCCATAAAATAGTAAAGCAGTCTCGGTAGCATTAACATCTTGTACACTGCCAGGCGCCCAGAGTACGTAAGGTAAAATTTTTGGAGTCTATTAAGTTCCTGTTGAAACTTACTAATAAGGGGAGTGTAATTAATATGGTATAAGTTCGTTAAAGGGGAAGGAAGTTGGACCCCTAAATAGGTAATAGAGCCTTTCGTTCATGGATACGGGAACGCTCGTTTAAGGGAATTTTCCACATTTATAGTGACACCTATACCCAATACGTGCGATTTCGTGGCATTAACCTGATAGTAGGAGACAGCGCTAAATTGTTGCAGAATTTCGTGGACCGCAGGTAATGACGTTAGTGGGTTAGACAATGCAAGAATCACATCATCTGCAAACAAGGAGATTGTATGTGAGGTGGAGAATGCCTGAATACCTGTAACATTGGGATCAGATCTTATTTTTTCCGCTAATGGTTCCATTACTAAGGCAAATATTAAAGGAGGCAGGGGACACCCCTGCCTCGTACCGTTTGTTATTTGAAAACTTTTGGAAAACATGCCTTCCGAGTAGACATTATTATTATTATTCAGGATTTATATAGCGCCAACAGTTTGCGCAGCGCTTTACAATATGAGGGCAGACAGTACACTTACAATACAAATCAATACAGGAGGGATCAGAGGGCCCTGCTCATTAGAGCTTACAATCTAGAAGGGAGGGTCAAGTTGAAACAAAAGGTATTAACTGTGGGGGGATGAGCTGATGGAGAAAATGAAAATACAGTTAGGTGTGGGTGGGGTAGGCTTCTCTGAATATGCCCACGGGCTTGAATAAAGTGCCAGTATAGCATTATTTATGAACCCCACCAGTCCAAATTTTTGTAAGACCAGTCTCAGGTACCCCCAGTGCACCCTATCGAAAGCCTTCTCTGCATCCAAAGCTAGGAGCAGAGAAGGCTTCCCATTCCGTTCTACATGATGCACCAGGTTTAACATCCGCCTGGTAGCATCTGTTGCCTGCCTCCCCATCACAAAGCCAACCTAATCATATCCAATTACAGTAAATGCGGTAGTTGGGTTGCTAGTCTGTTAGCAAGTAGCTTGGCGTAAATTTTCACATCTACATTTAATAATGAGATGGGTCTAAAATTTTGTGGTACATTTGGTGTTTTGCCTGGCTTGGGGATGGTTGTAATCGTTGCAGTAAGCATGTCTGGTGGGAATTCTATACAAGATTGGGCTTTAGTAAAGACTTGATGTAGGTGAGGGGACAAAATGTTGCTATACATCTGATAGTACTCCGAGGAGTATCCATCAGGACCCGGGGACTTATTGTGTGGAAGAGCTTTGATCATGGTTTCAATTTCTTGAGTTGTGAACGGTGAGTTTAGCGCGTTCAGGTTGGCCTGCGATACCTGGGGCAGTTTAAGCGAGGAAAGAAAAGCTGAGATTATTTCCTCATTGGGCTGGGGGGTAGCAGAGTCCTCTTTAAGATTGTATAGTTGAGTATAATAATCACTAAACCTGTCTGCTATATTCTTAGCCCTTGTACACACGGTCGGAGATTCCGACAACCAAATCCGTTGGAGTTATTCCGACGGATTAATTCCGGACGAGGTCCGGAAGTGATGTTGCATACACACGGTCGGACCAAGATGTCGGAATTTCCGGTTGCCAAGAACGCGGTGACGTAAGCCGCGTACGACAGGACTAGAAAAAGGAAGGTTCAGCACCACGTCCGGCACCCTTTGGGCTCCTTCTGCTGATCTCGTGTGTATCGCGTGTTAGTAGAAGTTTGGTGAGAGACGATTCGCGCTTTTCAGATTTTTTCTTCAGTTCGCTACTGCTCTTCAGTTTCTGCTTGTCTTTGCATATCTGATAATCAGTGCGTGTAGTCAGCAAGCATTTGTTTCTCTTTGTGGACTATATCTGATTTCAGGAATTATCTCCGGATGACGGACCCCGTTTTTCACCATTTGCTGGCTTTGCTGACCCCTTATATCACCAGGCAGGATACCTGCATGCGGCAAGTCATCACTCCGGAGCAGAGGCTCATTGCCACGTTGCGCTACTTGGAGACAGGGAGAAGCCTTCAGGACCTCAAGTTCTCTACAGGCATCTCCCCCCAGGCTCTGGGGATCATTATTCTAGAGACCTGTTCTGCCATCATTCAGGTCCTGCAGAAGGACTATATTGTTATGATGAGCCTTGAAATAAAGGACATCTACGAAGTAGCATTCGTCTCAATGTATGTTTACTTCAGAAATACACACTGTACAGAGGACCACACCTTCCAAGGGGTTGTGGTACAGAATACAAACTGTTATAGCTTTTTATAAGAAAATGATAACATTACCGCTTATGGCGGGCACAGAACCAAGTTACAGAGTACGTAATACATTTCATAATAATTGGTCCCACATTACATATGGTCATCTTGACCCAAACATAATAACAAGATAAACAAGATAAAGGTCAATTTGACAGGATAGTGATTAATTATGATAAGGGTAAAGTTTGTTAAAAACAGAGACTTTCCATACAAACATTTCACAACATTTCTGGGAATAATATCTTTTGTCATCTTACTTTCATGTCATCCAGAGAAAAGAATACACAAGCCATCATATGTGTGGAAACATTTTGACAAATACTCAAAGAATAGAGAAACATTTGAAAAAGAAATTCATTCTTATATTGAAGGGGAACTCTGCGTAACTTATATAGATATGTGTTGCATATGTCTTCATATCTTCACAGCCCCTCCTATGTTTCTAATTCTTTGGGTATTCCTCTTTAGACTTCCTCTATGTCTCTGGGTTGGCCTCAAGGTATACGAGCCACCATCTCATGAGCAGTCCTGACTCTTGACCTTTGGGGCTCAAAAGAACCAGTATTAGTACAAGCTTTCCAAATAGCACTACCAGAAGTTGTAGTTATTTTCAAACAACATTTGAATAACATAGGTGCACATTTGATTATAAGGATTATAAGTACTATGATACCAACAATATAAAGGATACCATGTAATATACCAGCAAACCAGCCTCCAATGCCTGAAAACCAGTTGACAGGATTAAGCCAGGAAAGCCAGCTTTCCCAACTTCCTTCAACCCAAGCCGTTTCAGTATGCTCTTTCCAAAAATTGAGCTTAAGCTGTTGCACCTGTTCCACATGTGAAATGATGGCATCTTCTGCTTTAGTATAATTTCCAATGTAGTTACAACAGCTTGTTCCCACTATGGCGCATATTCCTCCCTGGCTTGCTGTAAGATAATCCAACACCAGCCGGTGCTGCAAAATCTACTTTTTAACCATTTTTAGCTCTGTGGCAAGAGTCACAAAGTCCCTATCATACAATGCTGTAATATTATCAATCAAGTCAGCTAAATCAATGATAAAACTGAATGCCTTTTTGATACATCTATTTACCCATGGTATGGAGAATATTGGCTTTATCTCCTTGTCATGTGACTCTAGATTAGCGTCAATATCCCTAGTATAAGTATCATTAGTATTTTCCTCAACAATAAGTGGGGGTACCTCAATGTTAGTCTGACCCTCCTTGTTCATATCAGGACCTTTAACCTCATCATGATTCCCTTCCTTCCTCCCAGGTTCTGACTGAGAAGCTAAATCTCTTTTTAGGAGATGGATGGGGATTTTATGGATTTGGGACTCCTTAAACTCATTGTTACTCATATACCAAGTGGCAGGTATTACTCTACCAAAATAACAAACCCCCATAGAATTTAAAGGGATCCAATTATATTCTTTCTTCCCACATATAAAATAATAACCTGGGGGAGCTGCACAAGCCTTCCTGAAATTATACCCCTGCAAACACATTAATAATTTCATATTACAGTGGTGTAGTGGTTGGCACTCTCGCCTAGCAGTAAAAAAGGTCACTGGTTCAAATCCCAACCATGACACTACCTGCCTGGAGTTTGCATGTTCTCCCTGTGCCTGCGTGGGTTTCCTCCGGGTACTCCAGTTTCCTCCCACACTCCAAAGACATGCAGGTAGGTTAATTGGCTTCTGTCTAAAATTGGCCCTAGTATACAACTGGGGATCTTGGATTGTGGCTCCTTGAGGGTAGGGACCAATGTGAGTGTGCAATGTAAAGGGATAGGGACAATTGTAGACACTCACTCAGGTTGAACTGGATGGACTGATGTCTTTATTCAACCTTACTAACTATGTAACTATGTAACTATATTGTTTTGTCTAGAATGCTGACGGTGCGTGTAGTCATGTAGTCCCTGATACCGATCTGTGCTCCATGCTGTATCCTTACTAGGGATGAGCTTCCAGTTCGAGTCGAACTCATGTTCGACTCGAACATTGCCTGTTCGCCTGTTCAGCGAACAGTGAACAATTTGGGCTGTTCGCAGCAAATTCGAAAAGCCGGAGCACCCTATACAAGTCTATGGGAGAAATCTAAAGTTCTCATTTTAAAGGGTAATATGTAGGTTACTGTCCTAAAAAGTGTTTGGGGACCCGGGTCCTGCCCCAGGGGACATGGATCAATGCAAAAAAAAGTTTTAAAAACGGCCGTTTTTTCAGGAGCAGTGATTTTAATAATGATTAAAGTGAAACAATAAAAGTGTAATATTCCTTTAAATTTCGTAGCTGGGGGGTATCTATAGTATGCCTGTGAAGGGGCGCATGTTTCTGCTGCTTAGAACTGTCCCTGCACAAAGTGTCATTTGTGCAGGAAAAAAAGTCTTTTAAAATCACTTGCGGCTAAATTGTCGGCTCCCCGTAATACAGAGAACACTCAATGAGTGTTCTCTGTATTAGCCGACAATTCATTCATTCATTGATAAAAAAATAAATAAAAAAAAAGCGTGGGGGTTCCCCTAAATTCAATTACCAGGCCCTTCAGGTCTGACATGGATATTAAGGGGAACCCCGTGTCAAAAAAAAAAAAAAATTTGACGTGGGGGTCCCCCTAAATATCCATACCAGACCCTTCAGGTCTGATATGGATATTAAGGGGAACCCCGCATCAAATTGAAGAAAAAAAATTGACGTGGGGGTCCCCCTAAAAATCCATACCAGACCCTTTATCCGAGCACGCAACCTGGCAGGCCGCAGAAAAAGAGGGGGGGGACGAGAGAGCAGCCCCCCCTCCCTCCTGAACCGTACCAGGCCACATACCCTCAACATTGGGAGGATGCTTTGGGGGTCTGTGACCCCTCAAAGCACCTTGTCCCCATGTTGATGAGGACAAGGGCCTCATCCTCACAACCCTGGCCGGTGGTTGTGAGGGTCTGCGGGCGGGGGTCTTATCAGAATCTGGAAGCCCCCTTTAACAAGGGGACCCCCAGATCCCGCCCCCCCTGTTTGAAATGGTAAGGGGGTACAAAAGTACCCCTACCATTTCACAAAGAAAGTGTCAAAATGGTTAAATAAGACAAACACACTTTTGAAAAATTCCTTTATTAAAAATAAAAAAATAAAAAAAAGATTCCAGCGGTGCTAATCCACTCTTGCTATCCAGCGACGGATCTCCGGGGTCCAGCGATGGATGATCATATCCAGCGACGGGGATCTCTCAGTCCAGCGCTGTCCATACATCCTTCTTCTGTCTCCACTGCTGACGTTTCTTATATTAGGAGGGTGGGGCCACCCGTCACCTGACCCCGCCCCTCTGACGCTGGAGAGGGAAGCCAGGGGTTCCCCAGTGACGTGTGGGTGACCCCGCCCCCTCTGATGTAACGCAGGTTTCCGTTACATCAGAGGGGGCGGGGTCACCCATACGTCACTGGGGAACCCCTGGCTCCCTTCACCAGCGTCAGAGGGGGCGGGGTCAGGTGACGAGTGGCCCCGCCCTCCTAATATAAGAAACGTCAGCGCTGGGATCTCCGCAGTGTCTCCGCAATGGAGACAGAAGAAGGATGTATGGACAGCGCTGGACTGAGAGATCCCCCGTCGCTGGATATGATCATCCATCGCTGGACCCCGGAGATCCGTCGCTGGATAGCAAGAGTGGATTAGCACCGCTGGAATCTTTTTTTTATTTTTTTTATTTTTAATAAAGGAATTTTTCAAAAGTGTGTTTGTCTTATTTAACCATTTTGACACTTTCTTTGTGAAATGGTAGGGGTACTTTTGTATCCCCTTACCATTTCAAACAGGGGGGGGGCTGGGATCTGGGGGTCCCCTTGTTAAAGGGGGCTTCCAGATTCTGATAAGCCCCCTGCCCGCAGACCCTCACAACCACCGGCCAGGGTTGTGAGGATGAGGCCCTTGTCCTCATCAACATGGGGACAAGGTGCTTTGAGGGGTCACAGACCCCCAAAGCATCCTCCCAATGTTGAGGGTATGTGGCCTGGTACGGTTCAGGAGGAAGGGGGGGTGCTCTCTCGTCCCCCCCTCTTTTTCTGCGGCCTGCCAAGTTGCGTGCTCGGATAAAGGGTCTGGTATGGATTTTTAGGGGGACCCCCACGTCAATTTTTTTTAAATTTGATGCGGGGTTCCCCTTAATATCCATATCAGACCTGAAGGGTCTGGTATGGATATTTAGGGGGACCCCCATGTCAATTTTTTTTTAATTTGACACAGGGTTCCCCTTAATATCCATGTCAGACCTGAAGGGCCTGGTAATTGAATTTAGGGGAACCCCCTTGCTTTTTTTTTTTTTTTTTTTATCAATGAATGAATGAATTGTCGGCTAATACAGAGAACACTCATTGAGTGTTCTCTGTATTACGGGGCGCCGACAATTTAGCCGCAAGTGATTTTAAAATACTTTTTTTCCTGCACAAATGACACTTTGTGCAGGGACAGTTCTAAGCAGCAGAAACATGCGCCCCTTCACAGGCATACTATAGATACCCCCCAGCTACAAAATTTAAAGGAATATTACACTTTTATTGTTTCACTTTAATCATTATTAAAATCACTGCTCCTGAAAAAACGGCCATTTTAAAAAATTTTTTTGCATTGATCCATGTCCCCTGGGGCAGGACCCGGGTCCCCAAACACTTTTTAGGACAGTAACTTGCATATTACCCTTTAAAATGAGCACTTTAGATTGTGAACGTTCGAGTCCCATAGACTTTAATAGGGTTCTAAAGTTCACACGAAGTTTAGGTCTGTTCGCAGGTTCTGGTGCGAACCAAACAGGGGGGTGTTCCGCTCATCCCTAATCCTTACCATCAAACCAATATCTGATCTCAGCATTGTTCATACAGTTGGAGTTCCCAATAGGTCTGGTAGTACTTTGGAAACCCTGAGTAAGCAGCTCAGATGAATATTCTCGAGTGAAGTTTATACAGACCGAGGGAATTTTCATTGGAGCATTAGTGAACAATAGGAGCGAAACAACTCTGTCAACCATAGGTCAGCTTACATCTTCAAAGTGGGCATTGTTCTCTATTTCGGCCAATGTGCTGGGCAAACCTAGTAAGGGTATAGTCTTATGTGATATAGGTGCATGTGTGCATATCCAGCAATTAGAAATGTTCAGTCTTTTTGCTGCCTGTAGGTGCATGGACACAAAGTAGTTATGAAAGGGTTCACCCAATTTAGCATGATACTCATGAGTGTCTCTTCTTGTTCTTTGATTGGGATTATGGCTCTCTTCGATTGCAATTTTTCACTTGTGACAGTGGCATTGAAAAGGTAGGTGTCATGTATCTTACCCTTTTCTTTATGGTATGTCCATTCGAATGCCATGACTGTGATCCACACCACCGCTCCACCACAGAGCTTCCACAATGCCACAACGCCACATTCTGTCTAGGCCCCAGGAGATTCATTCTGCAGTCTTCTGGCTCTGGCACGAGTAATTGGCGGTGATGACCTAAGAGGCAAGGGTAAAGAAGAATACCTGCTACCAGCAAACTGATCTGTATGTTCCTTTGGAGCTACAGTTTTTTTACAATGGGAACCATGAACCCAGTACTTGTAGTCTTTCAGCTTTACTGCAGTTGGAGATACAAGAATGATCTGAAATGACCCTTTCCACCTAGGGGACAAAGTGGTCCTGGGTGTGTGATTTTTGATGTACACCCACTCTCCTGACTTTAGTCCATGTGTTACGTCACTTGTGTCCACTGGTTGTCCTGCTCTGGCTCTGGAAAAAGTATCAGAAAACACATTTGCCAGTCTGCGTACATAGTCTATCATTGTATCTTGACCATTTCTCAAATTTACTGTCTCTGGGGGTACCAAGGGTGCAGGAAGTCTCCGAGGTGGTCTTCCAAATAGTATGTCGAAGGGTGATAGCCCGTGTTTTTCCTTAGGAGTAGTCCTAATGGTAGCTAAAGCTATAAGTAATGCTTCTACCCATGTGCTTTTCCCGTTAGCAGTTATTTTTGCAAGATATCTCTTTAAAGTCTGGTTAGTGCGTTCAACCATCCCACTAGCTTGTGGCCTATATGGAGTGTGCAACTGTTGTTTTATTCCCAAAATAGCCACCACTTCTGCCATTATCTTATTGTCAAAGTGTGTACCTCTAGCTGAGGAAATAACAGCCCCTATACCAAACCGCGGTATTAATTCTCTAGTGAGGCATTTAACCACCGTACGGGCATCATTTTTCGCGGTGGCAAAGCCTTCTACCCAGCTCAAAAATTGACAAACGCAAACCAAAAGATACCTATATCGGCCACAAGGGGGCATATCTGAGAAGTCAATTTGCACAATTTGAAATGGCTCCTCGGTATGTGGAATATGCTTCATAGGAGTGGGTACCGGTTTACCAATATTATGCATTTGACATGTTACACATTCCTGAATCTGTTTAGCAGCATATGCATGAAAACCTGGAGCCCACCAATGTTTGTTTACCGTCCGACACATCCCTCCTGTTGAGACATGGCAAGGCCCATGGCTCAAGGAAAACAGAGACGGAAAGAGAGTCGGAGGGGCAACTAATTTCCCATGGAAACGCCATAATCCATCATCTATACAGATCGCTCCTTTGGCGATCCAAGAAGATTTGTGAGGCGAGCTGTCTTGTAAGGCTGACAGTATTGCTAGATCAACTTGTAGATCCATTAATGTGAAAGCAGAAACCAAGTTAGATGCATCATAGGAATGTATAATAGTTCTAGCCTGTTCATCAGCTAAAGCATTCCCAATAGACACACTATCCTCTGCTCTAGTGTGGGCTTTGCATTTGATTACTGCAACTTTGAAGGGCAGTTGTACTGCAGTAAGTAGTCTGACAATCAATTCTTTGTGTTGAATAGGAGTTCCTGCAGCCGTAAGATACCCTCTTTCCTGCCAAAGTTGTGCAAAACTGTGCAATACACCTACAGCATAAGCTGAATCACTATAAATGTTCACAGTGTCACCTTCAGCAAGCTCTAAAGCTACACAAAGAGCAGTAAGTTCAGCTGCCTATGCTGATTTAGAATTTTGCAAGATTTCAGCATGCAATAGTTTACCTTCTCCATTCACTACTGCACAAGCAGCTAGAGTCAATCCATTAGGTCTTCTAAGGGATGAGCCATCTACAAATAGGTCAGCACACAGAGGCAGCCCTGAGATGGGTTCATCCAATAGGTCGGGTCTGGGTTTGGTCACTTCATCAATTGAGGTAGCACAATCATGTGCCAGGTATGAGTCCTCAATCTCCTCGGTGTCATGTTCCGGCAAGAAGGTGGCCGGATTCAAGGTCTGGCAACGTTGAATTTTTAGGTTAGAAGCTGACAGCAAAATCAAGTGATAGTGGGTTATTCTCTGGACAGAAAAATGTTTAGTATAAGCACTGTTTAACATAGCTTCCAAGTAATGCGGACACATTAGGTATAAGTCATTTCCAAGTACAATGTCAGCAGTTTTTTCTACCAGCAGGGCAGCTGCCGCTACTGATTTTAAACAACCAGGCAAACCTCTGGCTACACTGTCCAGTGGGTAACCATAATACCCTACCGGGCGATGTCTGGCACAGAAATGTTGAGTTAAAACTCCATTGGCATGTCCATTTACCTCTGTACAAAACAGATAGAAGTCCTTGCTATAATCAGCTGTTTAAATGCTTCTCTGACTGCTGGAGTTAACTCTTCTGTTGTAAATTTGTAATTGCTTTTCATTTGACCTTTCAATAATTCTTGTAATGGACCTATTATAGTGGAATATTGTGGTAAAAATTGTCTACAATAGCCCACTAGTCCCAGAAATGCTCTTAATTGTTTTAAAGTTACAGGCATTTTTTGTTTGGCGATTACCTGTTTCCTTTTTTCGGTGAGGTGCTTTACGCCCTGGGAGATGCAGTGACCTAGGTATTGCACCTTCGTTCTAACCCATTGCACTTTTGTAGCATCTACTTTTTGTCCAATTGTGGCCAAAAAGTTCATTAGGGATATAGAATCTTCAGTACAGGCTTCCTCATTCGATGAGGCCAATAGAAGATCATCAACATACTGTATTAGGATGGACCCATAGAGTGGCTGCCACTCATCCAGCTTGTCCTTTAACGCCTGAGAAAAACAGCTGGGGGAGTCATGATATCCCATAGGTAACCTTGTCCAGGTTAGCTGTCTTTTCTCAAACGTGAAAGCAAGAAGCCATTGGTCCTCTGGATGAACTGGGACACTAAAGAATGCTGAAGCTAAATTAATCACCGTAAAATGAGTAGCAGAGGGAGGTATCGTTGCCAGAATTGTCGAAGGATTAGGTACTACCGGTACAGATGGAACAATCACTTTGTTAACTGCACGTAAATCATGTACCAACCTCCATGGGCAACTCTCTTCACCAGCTTTCATGGGTTTTGGTACTGGGTAGATAGGAGTATTAGCTTGGCTCCTACAGGGGGTGAGAACTCCCTCCAGTAGGAGCTCTTCTATCACTGGCCTTATACCTTATACTGAATCTGGAGATAAGGGGTATTGAGGTAGTCTAGGTACTGGCAATGTAGGATTTCTTTTTAGTCTTACCGGAGGAACTTGCATGAGGCCAGGTGTGTTAGCGCCAGTCACCCAAATGGAGGGGTCAATTTGTTGCTTTACTTTTTCTGGTATCCCCCCCTCCTTTTCCATTTCCCTCACTAATAAAGGCATGAACAGGAGATCAGCAGCCTCCTGCTCCACTCCCCGGGGTATATCAACTATAGTCTTCCCTGGGGTTAAAGCAATGGTCACTCCCATTTTTGACAGCAAATCTCTGCCTACTAAATTACAGGGGGAATGCGGAGACAATACAAAGGAATGTTCTGTTGAATGTCCACCCAAAGTTACCTGCACAGGTTTAGTAACCTCTGCCGAAATAACATTATTACTCACCCCCACCAATGAGACTTTTTCATTAGAGAGCGGAAGGTCAAGGTTAAGGTCATTCAACAGGGAACGGGCCTCTCCCGTATCAAGTAAACTGTACAGGTTAACGTCATTGACATTAATCATGATCATCGGTTCTTCACATGAATCAATCTCAATAGCTGCCAATGCCTGGTACACGGTTTGGTCCTCCGCTTTATCACCACATTCCGCCTCATCCTAGCGCCTCCGGCAATCCCGCGCCAGGTGACCTCCCATACCACACCTATAGCAGGTGGGTGGAGCACGAAGCTGGGGAGTCGCAGGTCTAGGTCTATTGGGGATGATCTGTTGATACCTGGACTGTATTTTGGGATTTCTGCGGGGCATTTCATTTTGTTTCCAATCAGTTCTTCTATTTTGGGGAACCCCATAATTAGAAATGTATACTACACCTGAGGATGGATAGGGAGGATCAGCTACAGGCATACCCTGAGGTGATACCTGTACTGTAGAAACTGGTACTCCTTTGGGCTCAGAGGTCTTTTCTCTGACTTCAGGAGTTTGCATACTCATTTTAGTTTTCTCCTTCTTCTCTATTTTATCCTTCCTTTTCTGGAGCACTTCATGGGCTGCTTGTGCTATCTCAACCAAATCTGGGGCAGCCTTCTTCCTCCATCCTACAGTTCTAAGCTCTATTTCTTCTCTTACTTCAGGCAACATTCCTCCCACCAGCACATTCACTAACTCAGGACGTTTCATATCAGCTTCATCATCAACCATCCAATCTGTGTGCTTCTGTATAGCATCCTTAAACCTATTCCAATAATCTAACATATCCTCACCTTTCTTTTGAACAACATCCATTAACACTCGCATATCCTGTCCCTTATTAAACGTAGTTGTAACCCAATCCTTTAAAATTTCATTCAACCTATCAACAGCCTTTTCATATGCTTCCGCCCCATTTTCTTCTATCTTCAATACCCCCTCCTGACAGGCACCCTTCTTTTGAGCAAAAACCTTCCAGACATCCACATACTTCTCAGGTATAGCACAATCAATCAAGATCCACATATCGGTATATGTGGCTTGCTGAGTCCTTTCCATCCACATCATTTTCCTATACCATTTCTTAGGGCACTTTTCCATATTAGGCAATTCTGCCACAATTGCTCTTATTTCACTAGGCTTCCAAGGGACATAAACCTGAGCCATATTAGCTACATAGTGGTCTCCCACTATCCCTCCTGGCAGGGCCACTTCCCTTAGGGGCATCTGCTCTAGCGGCTTCTCCTTTAATAGGGACCTAAGCAATTCCCTTGTTTCTCTTTTTGTTTCTGGAGTGTGCAGTATCCCCAGAGTTTTCTGCTTTGCTGCTTTTTGCCTTGTAGTTACTGGGCTATACTTCTGACTTATCTGTCTTAGGGGGGCTATGTAATCAATCTACTTTTGTGAATTTTGCTAAAGCATTTGGCCTTGATGGAGTGAACTGCCAAATTTGTCCATCTTTATCAAATATTACCCCCTCACTTTTATCTAATAAAGATCCCAAACTACTCCTCCGCTGAGAAGTCCCTTGGGCTCCCTCTAACATTCGGCTCCTTCCCTCCTGTGAGAAGCTGGAAACAGCTCGCTGCTGCTGAGGTGTAGCCTGGAAAGGCATGTGGGGAGCACTCTGTTCTCCCGTGTCTTCTTCCCTTTCCTCCATAGGATCATCTTCATCTATAGGGGCAGACACTGCTCTAGATGCTACTGCTAAATCCCTTCTTGCAAACTCATACAGGGATGCCCAAGCATTGGGAAGCTCCTTTTCATCTTCCAGATGTAGAGCAGCTTTCTCAGTACACATCTTATAAGGGGGTGGTTTGAAATTCTTTCGGGACTCTTCTTCCCAAGCAGCTAGACATTCAATCCCCCCGCAATCAGACATTTTAAAGAGTAAATTAAATAACGCATCAATTGTTGGGGTGTGAAGTGCCCCCTCTGGGGGCCACCATTTCGACGGGTCCTCTTTGTATTCCCTTTTTGTAATTTTACACCATTTTACATGATGCTTTAAAGCATCCGGCTCTCCACTTACCATCATCTTGATGATAGGGGCGTTTGGATGCAATTTCGCTACACTTAACCCTGTTTTTTTTTGCTATTTTTAATAATTTCTTTGCCCTTTCTTTTGTTAACCCAAAAGTATTCATTACCGGTAAAATATTTTTTTCAAGCAAATTTCCAATTTTTTTATGTTTCCCCTCCTGTTACTCTTCTTCAGAAATGACAATAGTTTAGAGCTCCAGGACTGAGAGCTCTACTTGTTTACTTCTTACGGCTGTGTACCAGCAGCCCAGTACATATATTGAGATATCTCACTTCGTTCTACTCTCAGAAGGACATCTCCTTTCTGAGTGGTAATAGGCTAGTCCCTATCTCGACTCCCTATTCCAGAGAACATACAGCAGGTCATTCACCCATTTGTGGCTATCCGCTGAAGGCAAACCTATCCGCCTTAGGACCACAAACATTTCTCAAAAAAAATCACACAAAAAATTCAACATACACCACCTTCTATTCACTCATAGAAATTGTGGTACCTGCATTTTACACATCCCTTAATAACATGACTATATTCATTGTCATTCCTGAGAGTAAGAAGAAGGGCAAGTAAGTACTCATGCTTAAGTTGTAACTGGTACCATTAGTATTCTCAGTAATCATACATAGACAGAATGCAGTAAAATCAAAAAGGAACGTGTTACCTTCTGTATTCCACAAGCCCCACCCGGCTCCTCAAAACTGCACAGAAAGACAGTACTTTATAATAATGAGAAATAAAATTTTTCTCACCTGAGGCCTCTTTGTTGTCCCTCCTGTTGCGGGTTGAGAGCCGATGGTGGGGGTGCAGATAAGAAGACCGTCAGAGGGTCTCCACTGTTATGATGAGCCTTGAAATAAAGGACATCTACGAAGTAGCATTCGTCTCAATGTATGTTTACTTCAGAAATACACACTGTACAGAGGACCACACCTTCCAAGGGGTTGTGGTACAGAATACAAACTGTTACAGCTTTTTAGAAGAAAATGATAACATTACCGCTTATGGCGGGCACAGAACCAAGTTACAGAGTACGTAATACGTAAGATAATACGTAAGATAAAGGTCAATTTGACAGGATAGTGATTAATTATGATAAGGGTAAAGTTTGTTAAAAACAGGGACTTTCCATACAAACATTTTACAACATTTCTGGGAATAATATCTTTTGTCATCTTACTGGCAGAACATTTCATGTCATCCAGAGAACAGAATACACAAGCCATCATATGTGTGGAAACATTTTGACAAATACTCAAAGAATAGAGAAACATTTGAAAAATAAATTCATTCTTATATTGAAGGGGAACTCTGAGTAACTTATATAGATATGTGTTGCATATGTCTTCATATCTTCACAATATGAAGGTAAGTTTTATCCTTTAACATCTATGTATTTAGTGATTGCTAATTTTTTTCTTTCCTCATTCCCTAATTACCATCATTGCAATATGCTATAATTCATATACTCTGCCCCTTTGTCCTCATGCATATTTGCCTCACTAACTTCCCTTCCCCACCATGCTCTTCTTGGCCCATAAAACTATAGTCTAGTCACTTACCAATGTCTTTTGTCAGCTCCATAGTATTGCTTTCCCCTAAACACCCCCTAAAATGTCTACAAATGTTATGTGTGCTCTTCAGTTCATGCAGAGTGACTTTTTTTTTTTGGTTGTGCCAAACTCATTAGGAACCCCCCTCCCCCAACTGCTAGGTCAGCTGCTAGCAATCCTCTATCTGCTGACTTTACCAAACCCAATACACACTATAGCTACCTTTATGATGGTCACATTTATGGATGAATTCACCAAAGCATGTAGTGCAAGGGCCTGCCTCAATACTTTAAAATGTTATCATTATTTTTTGTTTTTCTCCTATTATTATCTTGATATGTAATAGCAGAATGTGAAAATGTGCTTCCATTTTGTTGACTTTTTGGTATTATGACACTTCTTACCTGTCCGGTGGGCTGCCAATAGTGTAAGAAAGGAGGGGCTTCCCAAAGTATCACACATTATTTAGGCATTCAGCTCTCAATCAAGTGGAGAGGGTTACCTGTCCAAAACATCCCTCCCCTCATTTTTAGCAAGGGCCCATCAGATGGGGGGGATGGGGGGTTGATGACTCTGATAAGGGGACCTTATACTTTAGGCTTTAAATACTCAGTTCCCAAAATGTTATACTGATCTTGGCCAAAAATGTTGGTGTCTAATCTGCTTGTAATGTTGATTTGCAAAATTACAAATTTTTGGTCTTGTTTCACTCCACAGTTTCCTTCAATGCCACAGGAATGGCAGACTGTGGCCTCCCACTTTGCCAGTCATTGGGACTTTCCCAATTGTGGAGGTGCAATTGATGGGAAACATGTCCGCATCATCCTACCACCCAACTCGGGGTCGTACTATTTTAACTACAAGGGGTTTAATAGTATTGTGATGTTGGCGGTGGTGTCTGTGACCTATGACTTCTTGTATGTGGACGTGGGGCAAAATGGCCAGATGTCGGATGGTGGAGTATTCTCACGGACGGAGTTCTACTGGCGTCTCCAGAGTGGCAGTCTGGGCTTTCCACCCCCAGAAGAGAATCAGGAAGGACTCCCGTTCGTCTTCGTCGAGGATGAGGCGTTTGCCCTGGCAAACCATCTGATGCGGCCTTTCCCGATGAGGACCCTCACCCCGGACCAGAGGATTTTTAATTTCCGGCTGTCCAGAGCCAGAAGATGGTGGAGAACACTTTTGGAATACTGGACAGCCGGTTCCGCCTTTTTTTAACGCCTATCCACATGACGGAATACAAAATCAATCACATTGTGCTGGCCTGCTGCGTTCTGCACAATTTCCCAAAAAGACATTCTGCAAACTATGCGGTCTCAGTTGTCCAAGATACAGACTTGCATGAAAATGAGCCTTGAAGCTGCTCGTCCTGGTTTGCTCCCCCAAAGCGCCCATGAGGTCAGAAACCAATACATGGAGTACTTTGTGGGTAGGGGGGCCATTGATATGCCAGACAATGTCTGAGCGGCATTTTTGGAATACATTTTTCTTGGAAAATCCAATAATCTTTGTTTTCATTTACTGCTTGGCTTGGTTTTAGGTGTCTCCTAGGTAAATTTATGTTTTTTCTTGTTGTGCCTTTTTCTACAACAGTGCAAACCCAAGTTCTGAGCAAGATGAGGGGACAGTCTCTTCTTCAGATAAGCTTATTATGTTGTGGGTTTGCTACACACACACCTTGTTTTTGTTAACTAATGTATGTAGTGCATTACTGACCAAAATCTTGCTCATTTTCAGCACCATGACAGAAATATGTGGGCTCAGGAAAATGACAAGATTGTGAAAATTTACACATCACTGTGGGTGTTATTTACTAAAGGCACATCCACTATGCACTACAAGTGCACTGCAAAAGTGCACCTGAAACTGCACTTGGAGTGCAAAGTGGAGTTGCCTTTAGTAAATAACACCCATTGCCTCAGAAACACAATTTGAAAAAACATATACTCCTCTAGGGAGAGGACTTTAACATGGGAAGGTGGTCATAAAAGTATACAAGATTATATCAAAAATACAAAACATAGTTTAATAATAATAATAATTAAAACAGTGTCAGATACCATATACATTGGAAATGTTTACAGACATAAAGTAACAAGTACATGAAAGATATACATATCCTGTTGTATCGTCTATTGCCTCAGAAACCAACAACTTTACTCCAAATACTGCTTTTGCGCATTGAAAAAGGAAGCCACACATTGTTGATAATTTCGCTTTTTAATCAAAGCACATTCACATGTGCGTTTAGAAAAGGGTTTTTACAACAAACCAACATATTTGGTGTATCAAAAACATTATTTAAGGTCTTTTTTGAGTAACTTGGTGTTTTTGTGTAAACGGGCATGTATCAAAGCGTAACATACAGAACACAGGAACTTACAAAGTTCAACTTTGAAAAGTGAAGACAATATCAGACATGAGTATGTACAAACTGGGCTGATATTGCCTTCATCACATGGGGTTTCACCCCTGGAAAATCCAAATTTGGAAGATGCACACAGTGTGTCAACATGTGCTATCTCCCATCATGGGGGATCAATGTACATATTTTGGGGCTGCAACCCCTTCATCTCAGCCACTTTCCACTAAACACGTACATTGATCCCCCATGATGGGAGATAGCGCATGTTGACACACTCTGTGCATCTTCCAAATTTGGATTTTTGTAAAAGACAAAAGTTGTTGTTTAAAAGCAAAAAAATAAAACCCTAGCTAGTTTGGGGTGTTTCACACTCTACCCAAAACATCAATGATGTTCTTCATTTTATTTTTAACATCATTGATGTTTTGCTGTATATTTTCTAAATCCCGATTGCACCCCATTATCTCCCCAATCAGGATCTGGGCACTTTCACTGGTAAAATGTGATTCTTCTTCCACATCACCTACAAAACAAAGCATAAAAACACACCATGTATTATAAATATGATGACATACATTATTGATGAGCTTACCGGAAGCTGTTCTCCGACACTCACCTGTTGTGGTGACAATTTGTCCAACTTCAGTGTTCTCTCCTTCCTCCTCCTGCTCCTCTGCTTCTGGTGTTGGAATTTTGCCTTCTTTGGGAGGGGTGGGGTCCCTGGTGTCCTCAGACTTCCTGAGTCTTCTCTCCCCTATGAGAATGTAAAAAAGGAATAATTAGCACACAGAGGGCAGAAATAGGAATATGAAACATTGCTTGGAAGTGTTGTACAATTGTGTTTTTTGGCTGAGTTCAAAGGTGAGAACATTATTGGGGACACTTTGTTAAGCTGGAATACTTACCTGCAGAACGATGTTTCTTACGAACGAATGAAACCATGCCCTTGAAAGTGGCCATTTTAAACTGCACAACATGAAAGCAAAGCACATGGAGCAGTATGCAAGCAAGAATAATCATATGAACACACGACAACTACTTACTTTTTTGAAGAACACGCTTGATCCTTCTGTACTGATCATGCTCCCTCAGTTTCAGGTCTGACCAACGTTTTCTCAGTTGATCCTTGGATCGGCGTACCCCAAAATTCTTCTGAAGACTCTTCACAACTTTAGTCATGATCCTGGCCTTTCTGATATTTGGGTTTGGGTAAGGTCCATACTTCCCATCATAGTCTCCAACATCTCTACAAAAGACATATTTGAGGCCTTAAATCTTCTCTTCCTGGATTGGGACGTTTCAGGCTCCGGGCTTTCCTCACCCTCCTCCTCGTTAGTGGAACTCTGATTGCGCACCTGTGTTCTCTCCGCCATTTGCTCTCCCCACTGCGTTGAAAGCGAAGGGGCGGGGAATAGTCTAGAAAGAACGTCAGGGGCGGGCGGAGTTTCACGCTGTATATACTGTATATAAAACGCAACACGCGTGTGTCGTCCGTACGATCTGTGAACAGAGGGAGAAGCTGACGCGACGATCTTGCAAACAAAGGTACAATTTTGAACTTGGTACAGCACTAGGCTATACTGCTTCTAGATTGAGGCCTGCATTAGTGGAGTTTAGCCTGACATTAGGGTTTGTCTTGTGTTGTGTCTTGCAGAGATTATGGACGGTTTCAATGATCACAGTTTCCTCCCTCTGTTCATCGATAAATACAGGGAGCTGCCCTGTCTGCGGCAAGCGACGCACCCTCATTATAGTAACAGACAAAAGAGGCAGGCAGCAATGGAGAAACTGGTTTAGTTTGTGAAGCCGGTGGTCCCTAGGGCAGACATCCACTATTTAAAAGTGAAAATCGGTGGCCCGAGGAGTACATATCTGAGGGAGAGGACCAAGGTGCTGAAGTCCATGCAATCTGGAGCTTCAGCAGATGACGTTTATGTCCCCAGGCTGTGGTATTATAACAGGATGCATTTTCTGTCAGACCAGGCTGAGGTCAGAGAATCCCTCTCTACTCTTCCTTCCACGCGTCCTATGCTACATTCCACACCCGCTGAGTCTTCCGGCGCCCAACCTGGGTCTTCCACTCAGGAAGAACTGGGGGAGCCGAGCTTGAGCCAGGTATAGTATTGTTGTACAGATTTTGGGAGTAAAAATTAATGATGTTAATTTGATTTTTGCTCACTAATTGCTGATTTTAGAAAGTGTTTCACGTATCAATAGACAGTAGTGGCCAAAACCTTTGGGACAAGAAAGAAAAATGCTGGGCTCAGAATGATAGACTTTTGTTTTGCTTAACAATTTGCAACAGTCTTGATGTGAAAATTGTGTGTGTTTGATGAACCAAAAACTAAAACTATGTCACTTTTTCATACACAGGTAGACATCAGCCAGGAGGAGGGTGTGGAATGCAGCTTCCAGGAGGTGGCTGTGGAAAGTGGCAGCCAGGAGAAGGCAGGGGTAAGCGGCAGCCAGGTGGTGGATGGGCAAAGGAGCCTGACAGAATGCCAGGTCCCTCCCCTCCGCCTTCCACGCAAAAAGGAGAGAAAGGGGGGGAATGTGGAGGAGTCGGCTCTGAGGCTGATCGGAGAGGCTTCTGCGGCCCTCAAAGTCACCCCCACCTATCAAGAGGCCTTTGCCACCTTGGCTGCGTGCAAACTGGAGAAAATGGAGGAGGGGGCAACAGCTCTTGCGTGAGGAGATAATTATACACACCCTCAACAAGGGTCTGTTGGGCCAAAGGACACAAACAACACACTTGTGTGATTTGGCCCATGCCCCTCCTCCTCCTCCTCCTTCTGCCACACCTTCAGCACCACATCCACAGCCTGGTAGGGAGCGTGGAAGGAAGATCAGAGTGTGATGACCTGGGTTCAGTCTGGTCTGACAGAAGATGCAGCCTCTTGTAGTACCACAGCCTGGGAACATAGATGTCATCTGCTGCTGTTCCGGGTTTCTTGGACTTCAGGACCAAACTTCTCTCTCTCAGACATGTACTCCTCAGGCCACCAATTTTTGCGTTTAAATAGTTGATGTGTGCCCTGGGGGCCAAAGGCTTCGCTAATCTCCCCAGTTTCTCCATCGCTGCCTCCCTCTTTATCTGTTACTGACACCTAAATAAAGGTTTTTTTTGTTTGAAGAAATACTTGTGTATGTGTTTTACTTAAAATAAAAAGGCCAGTTTATTTGTGAGCAGGCAGGTACATTTCAAAAATACAAAGTGAAATGAATAACAAGGGGCATCAACACTAAACAACCTCCTGTAGATTAAAAAAGAAAAGGAAAATACAAAAAAGATAATAATGTTGTTGTGGTAAGTTGACACACAAAACACACCACAAAAAATGCAAAGATGAGCAAATTGTCAAAAAGGAGATGTTTTTGAAAAAAACAAACACAAAATTCCCCCAAAAAAACAAAAAAAAACAAAAAAAATGTGTAGATGTGACGATTTAAAAAATTGTATTGCTGAAATGAGTAAAAAAAGACTCAGGAAATACGTTCGGGAGAAGTGTGTGTGACTATGAGCATCAAAAGAAGTTCATTCTTGCAGCATTGTAAAGAACAAGAGAATGCGCTTCATGAAAGAATTTTTAACATTGCAGCGTGACAAATGTGCTATATCGATTACGAGCAGTAGTTTTACCTAAGCGAGCGTTTCCGTGTCCGAATTTGATTGTGAGCATGCGTGGCACCTTGTCCATCGGAGTAGGCTACACATGAACGGAGTATGTCAGATCGGAGCATTTTGTCGGAAAACTTTACTGGCAAGTTGGAAAACTTGGTCCATCGGATACTCCCACGGAAACAGTCCGATGCAGACCACACACAGTCGGAATATCCGACAAAACGCTCCGATCGGAAACATTCCGTCGGAATCTCCCACCGTGTGTACAAGGGCTAATGGTTTGTTATTTTTGAGCCATCCGTAGGGTGTAGCAGATGAGGAATCTTTTGTCTGATTATCTTATCCTTAACTTGTCAAGCCAAAAATGTCCCTGCTCTATTTCCAGACCTGTATGATGTTGCTTTAAAGACCGTATCTGGAAATAGTATTGAGCCACCAAGTGAGCCCGTAGCTCCTGCCTAGCAACAAAAAGCGACTCCCTGAGCTGCTAGGTTGTTTTTTGTTTATTGAGGGTTTCCAATCGATTAATTTGCTCCAACAGGTCAGAGAGTCGCTTAAGACGCTGCTTCCTTGCCACCACACTCAATTGAATGAGGAGGCCTCGAATATACACCTTGTGTGCACTCCACAATGTAAAGGGATCGCCGACAGAGGGGGCATTAATAGTAAAAAACTCTTCCAATAGTTTTTTTATGTTATTTTGATTTTCAGGTTTCGACAGAGTATAAACGTCAATACGCCATCTATTTGCCCTGGTCTCTGCCCCACGATCCCCCACTTGTACAGATACAGGCGCGTGGTCCAACCACGTAATATCATGGATTTCTGATCTACCAAATAGAATTGAGGCTATCAACCGTCGATACCTCAACAACCTCTGTTCTTGGCTCTCTTCCCCTTAGTTAAAAACGTGCACCTCTCCGACCATGCAACAGCAACTAACCCTAAAATGTCTCTCACTAAACGTCAAAGGCTTAAACCTTCCAGAGAAGAGATCACAGGTATTAACAGCCTTGACGAAGCACAGAGCTCACTTCCTAATTTTGCAGGAAATGCACTTCCATACCAACGCCATACTTAAGCTTGTTAACCATATTTATAGTAAGGCACTACACTCCACCAAGCCAAAACTAAAGGGGCCTCGATTCTCATCAAAAAACATGCTGACTTTCAACTGACAGACTCCAAAATAGATCCGGAGGGGATATATCTCTTCATCAAGGGCTCGTATGCGTCAAAATCAATTACTTTGGCCAACGTTTATTGTCCCAATGAGCACCAGTTGTCTTTCCTCAGGAGTGTATGTGACTTAATATCTTCCTTCCAAGAAGGCATAGTGGTGCTGGGGGGGAGACTTCAACATTCCAATGTATCCCCTCCTAGACACCTCCACAGGCAAATTCACGCTTCCATACCATGCTCTCCGCCAAATTAAAATACAACTTCAAAATCTGACTCTACACAACATGACACTTGGCGTACCCTATTCCTGACGAATAAGGACTACACCTTCTTCTCCCCACCACACCAAAAGTACTCCAGACTAGATTATTTTTTCCTGTCCCAATATGACCTAGCCTCCTTCTCCCAGGCATCAATTGAACCAATTTTTTTATCTGATCACCATCCCATCACAATGACTCTCACTTTTGTGGAATCGATCCCAAAAACCAAAACATGGAGACTGAACCCCTCCCTTTTAAAAGACCTGGTCATATTAAAACAAATTTGCTCTCAAATCCAACTATACTTTAAAGAAAACCTATCCCCTAACGTTTCACCCATCAAGCTCTGGGAAGCACTCAAGTGTGTCATCAGAGGGAAACTAATTTCCCTAGCAACTGCCTCTAAAAAAAACCCATCAAGAACAGATTAAAACCCTCATTATTGAAACGATACACAGACTCGAAAGAACACATAAACATTCCACTTCCCCGACTCTTATACTTGATGCAGATGATACCAATCCACCTCCCTCCTTCCCTCTTTGCGATATACAAAAAGGCATGAACTGCCTTTATTTGGAAAAACACGACTTCACATATCAAGTACTCCCGCCCGAATTGGGCTAAACTGAAGGGAGGGATCGGACTATCTGATCTCCCCAAATACCACTTGGCATGCCACCTAACCAGGATTGTGGACTGGCGGGTCCACAAGACTGGGAAAGCATGGGTAACGCTAGAGGATCACTTCACAAATGGTTTGTTAACTGCCCTACACTGGCTTACTCCAAGCCACTGGAATCAATCCATTAAAACACATTCCCTCAATTTCCCATCGCTAATGGCCTTTAACCAAGCCTTACTCCGTTCCAAAATATCCTCTCGACCAGGTCCCCTGACCCCCTTACGTAGCAACCCAGACTTTCATCCAGGAGAATCCACCTCATTCTTAAAAAGGGAATGGCCACATGAAGAGATATTATCTCACCAGTTTTTCCATAAAGGGCGGCCACGTTCATATGAAAACCTAGTCACGCTCTCCCCGACCAAGAAATTCTCTTTCTGGACTTATAGGCAACTGAGACACCTCTCCTTGTCCCCATTTGAAGCCCTCTGTACAAGTAACACTTCCCTGAGACATTTAATATCACACATCTACACCTCACTCCAAGATGAACCGGACCAGACACAGACTATACCCGCACAGAGTTCTTGGGAAAAAGATTTACATATCAACCTTATGAAAGAACAGTGGGAAGACATTTACACCTACGCACATAAAGGCTCGATTAATGTAGCAATTCAAGAAAATGGGTACAAAGTTGTGACTAAATGGTACAGAAGCCCTGCTAGGTTACATTAATTCTCGCCCACAATTCCAAATACCTGTTGGAGATTCAAGACAGGGGAAGGCTCCATGATCCATATTTGGTGGGAATGCCCCTTAATACAACCCTTTTGGCAGGAAGTCCATTCCATTATCTCACAGGTCACCACTTACACCCTAAACTATAACCCTGCACAATATTTCCTCCATCATACAACTCTCCCTAAACAGACCTACCACAAATCACTAGCCATGCATATGGTCAATACGGCCAGATATGTATTCCTATACACTGGCGATCCACAGATATACCATCCATTCGGGAATGGCTGACTAGAGTTGCTAAGATAGAGGAGATGGAAGAGTTGATCTATACCACACAAGAAAGTCTACAGAAATTCTTGACCATCTGGGCCTGCTGGAAACATTTCCAGACCACAGACAAATATAAGGCCTTCTTTCCTTCCCTAATTAGGGATCCATAACTCGCATACCAGGGGGCGCGGTGTCGGCGGGTGGGAGGGGGGCGCCGGGAATGGCACCCGCTGCTTGTCTCTCTCCCCCTTATACATTTACCTTTTCTATCCTCATTCCCCCTCCCCTCATTCCCTAACCCCATACTACCTCCCCAACATAACTTGGAACCCCACCCTGGAATATTTAACCAATCAATAACCTTCTTGAGACGTACCAACGAAAAACGCCTAAATACTCACACTGTCCTTGGGGTCATGACTAACATCACTTTCAAGACCCAGGTTAGACCTGCTGATATTGGTCTCCCGGGTCAGGCGCCCATATACATCATTACCTGGCTCAATCTGGGTGCCCCTTTTCTGGCAAAGCACTATATTGGTTATACATTTGCTAACAAGTTAGGTTTATATTCGTATAGCTCTGTTCTATTTACCATGACCAGTGCGGCAATGTTTCAGTCACATTTTTCTTTTGTACAAAAAGTCATGGTTGCACATTCTATATTTGATGTATACCTGTCTTGCATGTTCGTAAGCTTTGAAATTTTCAATAAAATCTTTTATGGGAAAAAAATGACAAAAATCTATCCCCTATTTTGTACACACAGTAATAGGGATGAGCCAAGTGTTCGAGTCGAACCCATGTTCGACTCGAACACCAGCTGTTCGCCCGTTCAGCGAAACCAGAACATTATGGACCGTTTGCACCAAATTCGAGTGCCGCTCACGGCCCATAATTCACTACGGCATCACAGTGCATTGCTGGCTGATGATTGGCCAAGCATGCACTATGACCTGCATGCTTCGCCAATCACAACGCCGTCAGCAAAGAGAGCCATAATTGGCCACAGGCAGGATTCCTGTGCCCAATCAGGGCTCAGGGGGTTTAGTACACATCCCACACTATACAAGTCCCCCTGCACGGCGGCCTTGCGTAGTGTGTTGCGTCGCTCATAGAGAGATAGATGGAGAGACAGTGTCTGAATTTCCTTTTAAGCCATTGCAATTACAGTCGGTATATTGTGCCACCTGCACAGTGTACACCCAAAGCTACCCCAATTGCTGGTGTCCTTCTGATCCTATACCACAGACAGCTGCTGCAGCAGTTACAATAGGTGTATTGTGCCACCTGCACAGTGTACACCTGAAGCTATCCCAATTGCTGGTGTTATTCTGGTCCAATACCAAAGACAGCTGTAGCAGTTACAGTCGGTGTATTGTGCCACCTGCACAGTGTACAGCTAAAGCTACCCCAATTGCTGGTGTTCTGCTGGTCCTATACTACAGGCAGCTATCCACGTGGGTGCCTGATAGGAGAGAGGAGGAGGAGGAGGCACATCTCCAATGAGGCAGGATGCCCTCCAGGGGCCAGCTTAAGGGCAACACACCGACTGAATCACACCGCAGAGCTCCGCCTGTACTGGGCGTTCTTTGGTGTGGGCCTTTTTTGAGACAAGTGCATCAGAGCACACTGCTGCTATTTGTAACATATGTCTCAAGCGTATTTCACTTGGCCAAAACATCAGCCGCTTGGGCACCACATGCTTGACCAGACACATGTCGACCTGCCATGCAGTTCGTTGGCAAGCGTACCTAAAAGACCCACACCAAAGAACAAAGCGGACCTCTCCTTGCTCCTCATCAGCTGGGATCTACAACCCCACTATACCTTCAGTCCTCTCTGAAACCTGCACGGAGAGGAATGAAGGTGTAGAATTAGGTGTGTCACAGCCAAGTACTTGTGGGCAATCTGCTAGCGGTACACCGACGTCTGATTGTACCAGGAAAATTTCCCTGCCCCAGCTGCTGGACCGTCAAAAGAGGTTCACTCCCAGCCATCCACATGCCCAGTGGTTGAATGCTAGCTTGACTAATTGCTAGCACTTCAACTGCTGCCTTTTCAGTTGGTAGACTCGGCCCCCTTCTGTGAGTTTTTGCAGTATGCGGTTCCTCAGGGGCAGGTTCCCAAACGCCACTTTTTCTCATGGAAGGAGATTCCGGCTCTCTACCAGCATGTGGAAGGCAATGTCCATGCCTCGCTGGACAGGGCGTTCAGTGGTACGGTGCATATTACCGTTGACTCATGGTCCAGCAGGCATGGACAGGGACATTACCTATCTTTCACGGCGCATTGGGTGACTCTTCTGGCAGCTGGGAAGGATGCAGGACAAGGTGCAGTAGTGTTGGAGGTTGTTCCGCCACCATGCCTCCAAAATGCTACTACTGGGGATTGTGACGCACCTCTCTCCTCCACCCCCTCCTCTTCTTCTTCCTCCTTGGCCTCTTCCTTAGTGACCCAGAGGACTCCGGACTGAATGCCTCAGCTAACCTATGCTGCATAGCCTCCCTGATCATGCAAAGCCTGCGGAAGGATCCTTGTATTCAGCGGATCAAGGAGAGGGATCATTACTGGCTGGAAACTCCTTGATCCACGGTGCAAGGGTAAGGTTGCGGACCTTATCTTGCCGTCGCAGAGGGAGCAGAGGATGAGACATCTTCGGGAGGCCTTTCAGAAAGGTCTGTGCAACACGTTCCCAGAGACTGGGAGGTTAACAATTCCTGGTCCTGGACAACGTGTTGCTGAGGCTTCGGTCAGTCACAGAAGGAGCGGTGGAGAAGGTGGGTGTCTGACCGATGCGTTCAGACAATTTTTTAGTCCACAGCCCCAAGGTATGATCAGTTCCAGCAACCATCGCCAGCGTCTGATTTACATGGTGCAGGAATTCCTAGGGACAATATCGGACTTGGACACCTTTCCCACCAAAAATCCTCTGGGTTACAGGGTCTTGAGGATGGCCAGAGCTTGCAATTGAGCTACTGGCCTGTCCTGCATCCAGCGTTTTTCGGAACACACATTCAGTGCTGCTGGAGGCTTTGTAACCGATCACAGGGTGCGCCTGTCCAGCGACTCGGTTAATCGACTGACCTTCATAAAGATGAATAAGTCTTGGATCACCACCAGCTACCAAGCACCTGAAGCTGAAGTGACCAAATAATTTTTTTTGAAATGTCACATCTCTTCAAGACTGCCTATGCTGATGCTGAGTGACATCCTGGTATGCTGACTGACTATCATCTTCCTCTTCAATGATCCTGCCAATATCTTGGAAGAACATTTTTGGTTCTGGGCGCCGCCACCAGTGGCTAAGGCCCAATTTTTTCAGCCTCTGTTTAACGGGACGTGTAATTACAATTTTTTATGCAATACTTTGCAGCAGGGCTCATTCCTGCGCTCCAACTAGAGTGTATCTGTGAGCGGTTGCAGTGTCGTGGCACCAACACCAGTGCCTAAGGCCCAATTTTTCAGCCCTTGTTTAACAGGGGCATGTAATTAAAAATTTTGATGCAATACTTTGCAGCAGGGCTCATTCCTGCTCTCCAACTAGAGTTTCTGTGAGGTGCTGCAGTGTCGTGGCACCAGTGCCTAAGGCCCAATTTATCTGCCCCTGTTCAACAGGTGCATGTAATTACAATTCTTGATATAATATTTCACAGCAGGGCCTGTTCCAGCACCCACCAAGAGTAACTGTGAGGACTTACAGTGTTATGGCACCAGCACCACCAAAGGCCCAATTATTCTACCACTGTTCAACAATAGCATGCAATTACAATTCTTGATATAATAGTTCACAGCAGGGCGTTCCAGCTCCCACCAAAAGTCACTTTGAGGGCTTACAGTGTTGTGGCAACACCAACACCTTAGGCCCAAATTTCTGCAGGCCCCTACTTTCAAACATCCAACTTACAAACGTCTCTTACTTGCAAATGGAAGGAGACAACAGGAAGTGAGATGAAAAAAGACGGATGGCAAAACAAATTATAGAGGGGTGATAACCCTTCCCTATGTTTTCCAAAAAGCTTAAAAATAGATTTTTTGACTGGAGCTACACTTTAAAAATGTACCAGTTCAAAATTACAAACAGATTCTACTTAACACAACAAACCTACACAGTCCCTGTCTTGTTTGCACCGCCTGTATACTGCTGTTCTGAGTATATAGGGCCTGGGAGCCCCACGCCTTTCCTTTTTTTAATCTGGGTACGGGGTTCCCCTTAATATCCACACAAGACCCAAATGGGCTGGTAATGGGTGGTGGGGGGGGGGGGGTGCTACTCATGCCATTTTTCTCAATGACTTTCATCCATATAGCTGGAACCAGACATTACATTAAAACCGCAAGCAGTTTTAAATTACTTTTTTTGTGTTAAAAATGTAATTTTGTGCATGGACTGTTCTAAACACGGGAAACACGTGCCACTTCACAGGCATACTATAGACGCCCTCCAGGCATGATATTTAAAGGAATATTTCACGTTTTCTTTTTCACTTTAAGCATCATTAAAATCAGTGCTCCCAAAAAAAAGGGCTGTATTTAAAACTTTTTTTTGCATTGATACATGTCCCCTAGGGCAGGAGCCGGGTCCCCAAACCCTTTTTAGGACAATAACTTGCATAATAGCCTTTAAAATTAGCACTTTTGATTTCAAATGTTCGAGTCCCATTGACTTTAATGGGGTTCTAAGGTTTGTGCAAATGTCCGGTCCGTTCACAGGTTCTTGTGCGGGGGGGGGGGGGGGGGGTGTTCTGCTAGGTTTTATAGCAGAAAGTAAAAAATCTCTGTGGGAAAAAAATACATTTTGTTTGGTACAGCATTGCACAACCAAGCAATTGTCAGTTAAATTGACTCAGTGCCGTATCGCAAAAAATGGCCTTGTCATTAAGGGATTAAAGGAATGGAGAAGGTAGGAGAGGAAGTATCTCAAAGGCTGTCTGCATGTGACCAAGCTGAAAGACTGACAGGTTTCACCAGACACACAGGCTGCTTCAGAGGCAACTATGACCTTTCCATGTGAGGGATATCTTTAAATATACCTAAAATGGCCACTTTTGGCGTCAAACGGCAAAAAATCCACGACAATACAGCCATGGCACCCAGCGTAAATAAATGTCATGACGCAAAAACATCACGGTGCATCTGCCATGACGTCGTTGTGCAGTAAGTGTGTGGCGACTCCTACAACATCCAGGGGACGCTAGGAGGCAAAAGAAACATCATTGTCTCCCAACTGCAGCACAAAACACATGAAAAAAGAATACAAACTAAACTACAATATATGTGTAGCGGCGGGCTCCTGAAGAGCACACGCTATGTTTTTCAAAGTTAAAGCTTTACCCAAACTACAGTTTGGTTTGGGCCTATTTGACTAAATTTGGCTTCTGTGTCAGTCTGACTGGACTGTGAGATGTTCAGCCTGGCCACAGGGGGCACTGTCTCTGGTGGCAGGCGTAGAACTATGGTCTGGTTAGGTGCTTGAATTATTCCCTCTCGGAGACAGGTCAGTGGGAGTGGCCCTACCGCTGTGAGAGAGTGTATTTAAGACACGGACGTCACTTGGTTCTGTGTTCCGGTCCAGTATGCTGTGCTGAGTATATGGTTCTGGTCCTCCTGACCGGCCCCCGGGAAGGCTATGGCCTGGGGTGTGGTTCCACCCAACTTTGATGCCTCGGGGCTGGTTAGCCCAAGGCAAAGGAACGATTCCAAGGTGGATGGGTGCTGTCTCCAGTCTGGGAGAGACCCAGTGTACTTCGAGCATTCCAGGGAAGGACTCTTTAGAAGAACACCACACGTGAGGTTGGTTTTCTTAACAAGAGCCTGGAAGGGCTAAAGTAACCGAGAGAATCCAGTCTTGGGGATATTGCCAAGTGGGCTGAAAGATCCAGGTATCCTACAAGTGTTCTACCGCTTAGTTTCTCTACGTGTTCTGCAACAATGTCGGTGATAAAGACTTTGTTCCTGAGTAAGCACCTTGTTGGCTGCTAGGCCTTGTGAGAGAAGGACTGTGCAACCTGAGTGCTCATCCAGCTGTGAATGGCTATTCTCTGGATGCAGTCAAAGTAAGCAAGTTCCTTAACGTTTATAGATTTTGACATTGAGAGTACCTGAACTTTCCTTTCCAACCCTCTGATCCCAAGTTAAAAGACTGTTCAATGGTTGACGTTTGCAAATAAAATCCATTCAACTGGATCTATTGTCAGTCTTAAGTCAGTCTCAAGCCAACCAAGGGACATCCCCTAGACGTGTCACAAGGAGAACGAAAGGTAACAGTAAGCCCCAAAAATAGCCAGCAGCTCCTTCGGGGGTTAGAGCTACATACAGAACAATGGGAGATTGTATAAAGATCTATATTATTAGTCTAGATACTCAAGTAGTGATAATATATACAGTGTGTCAGATCACTTTAAAGGTAAAGCCAAAAATAATGCAAAATATGGGGGCGTGCCTTGGCACGCAGCGGGAATGGACGCCGACTAAGAGAGCTCAGCACACCCATTGGCTTATAACTCCCCATCCAGCCCACTTGTTGAGGATGTGGGCAAGAAGGACAAATGCCTTACAGGTCCTAGCCAGCAGCGCTCACATTCAGTGCCTGGGAATCGCAGCATAACGGAGTGTTTTGACTCACAAACACCCCAGACGAGAGGCCGCATTGGAATGAAGATGGCGGTGCTGCAGGATGAGGGATTACCTAGTAAGAGACACAGACCACCCAGATCACCCAGTGCAGCTAGCAGAGATGACACAGATAGCATCTGACATTAAAAACACTTTTTCTGCAGCTATAACTGAGCGAAAAGATGACACAGATAGCATCTGACATTAAAAACACTTTTTCTGCAGTTATAACTGAGCGAAAAGCTGACCTGCTCTCCCTTAATGAACGGATGGCTTGCATAGAGAGAGCAGAAGCTAAAAGAGACAGAGCCATAGATCGCCTGAGATCTGTGGTACATACTCATGCTAATCATTTTATCCAAATAAATAGACATTTGGAGGATCTTGACAGCAGGGGGAGAAGACAGAATATTAGAGTCAGAGGGATCCCTGAGATCATAGAATCTGTACAGATAAAATCAGCAATACAGGCTATTTTTAATAAGCTACTGGAATGCCCCAAAGGCACGGATATTGGATTTGTCAGGGCTCACAGGGCACTGAACCCACACCCTGTAGACCTAGCCCCACGAAAGACATTATATGAAGTTTGCAAAGTTTCTCGCTTAAAGAGGAAATTCGAAATAAAGCCAGAAAAAAATTACAGCATCATTTTCAATGATCAGCCTATATCATAAATTCAGGACCTTTCTCATATCACATTCAAAAACAGGCAAGCACTGCATCCCCTGCTGGAGGTCTTGAGAGAGGATATAGATGGAAATTTCCTTTCGCCCTTAATGTCACATACCAAGGCAAACAATACTACCTTCGCTTACCAGAAGAAATAGCGACATTCTACGAGCAATTGCATTTACCACTGATTGATCTTCCCGTGTGGTATCAGGAATTCAGGATCCCATCACATGGCTCAACACCACCTCACTCCCCTAAGGCTTCACCGACAAAGCCGCCTTCATTCAAGAAATCTAAATTTAACAAACGTTCAGGTCTAAATCACAGCAAGTCTCAATACTCAGCCAGAGGGTTCCGGTCTCAGGAAGATACCTGTACTGCATAATGTGAGAGGCCTAAATACACCCAAAAAGCGTACCTCCATGCTTAAAGAAATAAAATAAAAAAATCACCCCAAAGGTAGTTTTTCTGCAGGAAATACATTTTAAATCAGGGACAATCCAGATAAACATTACCCCCAGATTTTTCATGCTACAAATCCATATTCTAAGTCCAAAGGGGTCTCTATCATGCTGCACAAAACGGCAAGAATAGACATTACACAACAGTACGCAGATGTGGGTGGAAGATTCTGTTTCTTAAAGGTCAATGGGCAGGGATTCCCATAACGTTAGCGGATGTGTATTTTCCGAATACAGCTCAAGTGTCATTTTGTCAAACTATGATTGAGGAATTAAAGCGTTTTGCCCAAGGCTGTATCATACTAGGTGAGGATCTTAATTTACCATTAAGTCCATCCCAAGACACATCAGATGGCACAACCAGTGTACCATATAAAAAACTTAAGAAAATAAAATCGCTATTAGCTTCCATCACATTAATAGATACATGGTGTACTGCACATCCACAGGCAGAGCCTTCTCATACTTCTCAACCTTAATAATCAATAATAAACACACGCGCATAGATTATATCTTCTTATCTCAAAGGGATCTTCCGTTACTATGATCAGCAAAGATCGGCATCAAATCATTTTCAGATCACTCACCTATCTCCCTGTCTATTCACTCACCAACAAAAGGCAACCACAAAAGTACATGGAGATTAAACCCATCAATACTCACTGATACACAAGCATATACAAAGGTTTCAGAAGCTATCAAAACGTATTTTAATGAAAACACCTCAGAAGAAATATCACTGTTAACGACATGGGCAGCCCATAAATTTGTGATCAGGGGGGGAGTAAATTAGACTGGGGCTAAAAAGAAAAGGAAAGCAGAGAAAGAATTAAATGACCTAGTGACTAGTGACTAAAATAAGCAAGTTAGAAGCACAACATAAACAATCAATAAATATGACCGTAGCCGAAGAGCTATTAGGGTTACGTAAACAACTGCAATCATTATTAAACCTGAGAGCACAAATAATTCTCTTTCTTAGAAAGGGGTTCTTTTATGAACATAGTGATAAGACCCGGAAACTTTCTCGCAAGAGCACTAAAAGAAACAAAACTCTCTACAAACAGACTAGCAATTAAAAACAAAAACAATCAATTGATACATGAGACAGACAAGATAGCCCAAGTCTTTCATTAATATTAGACGGAACTGTATAATATACCACACCTACACAAACCAGCCAAACTGAGTGGAGCACGTGCTCAACTAATCAAGCAATTGATTGAGGAAAGTGGTTTACCTGTAATAGTTGAACAGGACCCGCTGTAGCTAGAACAACCAATTACGGAAGAGGAATTACTACAGGCAGTTACATCACTTAAAACAGGGAAAAGCCCAGGACCAGACGGTTTTACTGCATACTATAAAGCCTTTCCATCGCTTTTGCTCCCAGATCTTCTGAAAGCCCTGAATCATCTTAAAGAGACTAGAGATATCCCTGACAACTTTTTGAGGGCTCATGTCATGATACTGCCCAAACTCAATAAAGATCCATTAGACTGCTGCAATTACAGGCCCTTCTCGCTTCTCAGCGTAGATTTGAAACTTTTTGCAAAAGTCCTAGTGAACCGTTTGCCCCCATTGTTGCACATAATAATTGGCCCAGAACAAGTAGGCTTCATGCCCGGGAGGGAAGCTAGGGACAATGTAACGAAAGCCCTAAATTTATTTCATAGGGCGCATTATGATGGTGTCAAAGGTATGCTTCTCTCCACGGATGCAGAGAAAGCATTTGACCGTGTGTATATATGCGACCTGCGAACATATTGGTCTAAAAACGCACATGATGTCATGGATCTCCACCTTAAACGCAACCCAACAGCAAGAGTCAAGGTAAATGGCTCATTATCAGATGTAGTATCCATTAAAATTGTAACACGACGGAGCGTGGCCTGCAGCAAACCGGGATGGACGCTTGAATCCCGAGCTCTGGATCCACGGCCAGATTCCCGCAACCTGCCGCAACTTTCCGCCCTGCTCTTAACATCCACAGAGCTGGGAAGACCCGGGGACACTAAAGGGCATGACGAGGCGGCGATACAACCCGCCAGCCCCGCGCCGTCTGACTGATTTATACCCACCAGCCCCTGCAGACCCCTCAAGATGGTGCTGCCCTCGGCAGAACGAGGCTCCCTGGTCCCGCATCCACGTCGGAAGCCTCCTCTCCGCCGTCACAGCACACCGCTGATGCGCCAGACTTAACCAGGAGACGACACAGCATGGACACCCTTCCTCCCCCGGGAGAGACCTGCACAGGACAGCACTCAGACAGAGGTAATAGGTTGGCTACCTCCCCTGTAAATTCCCATGACAAACAGCCCCAAGCTAAAAAGCAGCTCTGGTCATTGGTAGTGGCAGGCACACAGAGCACTCAACAGGGTCCCTCTCTAGCAGCTATCCCTGCCACTGACAATACAGTCACTAAAGCCATGCTAAAATCAATGCTGCTGACACTTCAGCAGGATTTACACAGAGGACTGCAACATTCCATGTCCCATATTCACGATAGATTTGATTGCCTGGAAGAGAGAACAGATGTGCTAGAGGAAAATCTGCAAGACTACTCTAAAGCACATAATGAGCTCCTAGACGCTCATGATCGGCACTCAGCAGACATCCACAGCATCAAACTGAAGCTCGTGGATTTAGAAGATCGCTCCAGGCGAAACAACATCAAATTCAGGGGTATTCCGGAGTCGATTAAACCCAATGACTTAACCCCCTACCTACAACAACTCATCACCTCTCTGTCCCCTCGTATTGAGGTCCGCGAAACGCTCATAGACAGAGCTCATAGAATTGCAAAGCCATCGCACCTCCCGGATGATGTCCCCAGAGACGTCCTGGCCCGGATTAATTTCTTCCATGTTAAGGAGCAAATCCTGACCGCCGCTAGAACGATTAAATCTCTTCCAGCGCCATATGCTAATTTAAAGCTCTTCACTGATCTATCTCCTGCTACGATGGAACTGCGCTTAGCTTTTAGTCCCATCACTTCTATCCTCCAACAGAAGAAAATTCTCTACAGGTGGGGCTTCCCTACTAAATTGCTGGTCTCACACCAGCAACAAATGGTGCCAATCCTTACACCAAAAGATGGATACAAAAGATTGACAAATTGGGGTCTTCTCCTCATACCTCCGGGCGACGCGGGACATCACAATTCCCCCCATGTCCCTCCTAGCTCAGCAAAGCTCCTAATACTCCTGGAAAGCGTTGATCACTGTCCATCTCAGTCCCTTCAGCTACCTGAATCTGGCCTGGATAAGGCCTATTTTTTTACCACCCTTTCTTACCCCCAGGTTACAGTGTGCTAAGCACACTAGTTTTGTATTTCTGTTGTTGCTATCACAGCTTATTTAAGCATTAATCATCGCTTATTATATCTGCATAGTTGTGTGTTTTTTCTGTTATACCTGATTATCTCGAAAAGTACGCAATTGTACCACTGTTTATTATCCTGTGCAACTGTTTTTTGTTCTGACACCTCTTGCTCTTATACTGATGCAGTAGTCTCCTTCCATCTCTATACACTACCTCACCCTCTTTCAACAAGATGGCCCTTACTGTCACCTCCATAAATGTAAAAGGGCTAAATTCACCTTTCAAGCGCAATTTACTTTGGAAGGAGGCCCTAGCTCACTAGGCAGATGTTCTCTGTGTACAAGAGACCTACTTCTCGTGTCTTAAGCAACCCCTATGCAGTCACAGAAATTATCCTCATACTTTCTTTGCCAGTTCCCCCCTCAAGAAAAGAGGAGTCATGATTGCCATAAGCCACAAGGTACATTTTTTATTACATCACACCGAAATGGACCCAGACGGCAGATACTTAATTCTTTCCACCACTATTGATAACCGCCCTCTTACCATAGTCAATATCTATGCCCCCAATACAGCCCGTAAAAAGTTCTACACAGTCCTCTTTGCCAAATTAGAACCCTATAGATCCTCGCCCTTGATAATTTGTGGAGACTTTAACAATGTTGTTGACTCAAACCTAGACACCTCAAGCAGGACACACCGCAGGTCCTCTGCATTATCTGCCCTACTTAAACGGGAGGATCTATATGATATGGAGGTGCCTTCATGATATGGAAAGAGACTACACCTATTTCTCACCCCCCTACCTTTCTTAATCTCGGATAGATCTCTTTGCCACAGATAAATATCTTTTACAATCTATTACTGCTGCCACGATTGGAGCAATTTCCTGGTCGGACCATGCACCCATCACGATCAAACTGACCCCCCTCTCCCAAACACCCAGACATATGATCTGGAGACTGAATACCTCCCTTCTCAGTAATTCTAAATTGGAGACCCAAATAAAATCCGAGATTGAGAACTACTTTCACTACAATGTAGGTTCTGTGGCTGACCATGCCACTGTCTGGAATGCCCATAAAGCCTGCCTACGAGGTCTATTCATTAAATTGAGTGCCAAAGCCAAAAAAGCTCACTGCCTCACTACGGAGACCCTACTAAATCAACTAAGAAATCTAGAAACAATTAACAAAACATCTCCCTCTGAAACCCGATACTTAGCATTAAAAACACTAATGCCGCGTACACACGATCAAACAAGCGGGTGGAAAAGTCCGGCAAACTGAAGTCCGCCAAACAATCCCCCCATGTGTAGCCTCCGGCATACTTTTTTGACCCGAAAGTACGGCGGACTTAGAATGTAGTTTTACACTCCAATCTTCCCGCCGGACTCGCATTTCGGCGCACAATCCGGCCGTGTGTATGCCAGTCCGCCGTACTTTTGAAATGAACTGACTTTTCCCGCCCGGGGAAAAGTCCGCTCATTTCGAGCGGGTCTCCAGGTAGGCGGGGCCCGCGAAGGATACGTCGCTGGCCCCGCCGCCTGGTATGGACTTAAATGGGAACCCCAACGCCGAAAAAAATGGGCGTGGGGGTTCCCCCAAAGTCCACAACAGACCCTTGTCCGAGCACGCTACCCGAGCGAGCCCCCCCCCCTCCTGAGCCGTACCAGGCCGCGTGCCCTCAACATGGGGAGAGGTGCCTTGGGGAAGGGGGGGCCGCACGGCCTCCCCACCCCAAAGCACCTTGTCCCCATGTTGATGAGGACAAGGGCCTCTTCCCGACAACCCTGGCCGTTGGTTGTCGGGGTCTGCGGGCGGGGGGCTTATCGGAATCCGGGAGCCCCCTTTAATAAGGGGGCCCCCGGATACCGGCCCCCCACCCTATGTGAATGAGTATGGGGTACAATGTACCCCTACCCATTCACCTGTAAAATAAAAGTACAAAAAAAACACAACACACAAGATAAAATAGTTTATTGCACAGCTCCGGGGGTCTTCCGTCTTCGGGGGTCTTCTCGCCGGACTCCTCCGCTATCTTCTTGTAGCTCTTTTGCTAGCGGAGGAGCCCGGCTTTCTTCCTCACCGCCGGCCTCTTCTTCCGACTTCGGGGGTCTTGTCCTCCTCTTCGGTTCTTCTGCCGGGCCACCGGCAGAAGAAGTGCCTAAGCACTTACCCCGAATTGTTCAAGCCCCGACTTTTTCATGCCTCGACTTAGTTGGGGTAGGCGGAACCCTTTGCTGGGGGTGGGTCAGCCCGACACTTGACCTTTGACCTCTGGGGACACCCCCCACCATAGGGTGGGGGGCCGGTATTCGGGGCCCCCTTATTAAAGGGGGCTCCCGGATTCCGATAAGCCCCCCGCCCGCAGACCCCGACAACCAACGGCCAGGGTTGTCGGGAAGGCCCTTGTCCTCATCAACATGGGGACAAGGTGCTTTGGGGTGGGGGGGCCGCGTGGCACCCCCCATGTACGGCCCAGGGGGGGGGGGCGCTCGCTCGTCCCCCCCTTTCCTGGCCGGCCGGGTAGCGTGCTCGGACAAGGGTCTGATGTGGACCTGGGGGGACCCCCACGCCAATTTTTTTCGGCGTTGGGGTTCCCCTTTAAGTCCATACCAGGCGGCGGAGCCAGCGACGTTTCCTTCGCGGGCCCCGCCTACCTGGAGACGCGCTCGAAATGAGCGGACTTTCCTCCGCGTGTGTGGGCGAGTCCGTTCATTTCAAAAGTAGGGCGGATAGTACGGCGGACTTAGTACGCCGTATTAGTCCGCTGAAAAAGTGCCGTGTGTGGGCAAGTAGCCCGAAAGTCCGACGGAAAGTCTGGCGGGAAGTCCACCAGACTAAGTACGTCGGACAGACGGCTACGTGTGTACGCGGCTTTAGACTCCAACTTAGTGACCATCTTAAAAAGAACTTTGAATATTATATTAACCGACTTAAACTTCGCACCTATACTTCTGGCAACAAAGCTGGTGCCTTCATGGCTAAACAACTTAGGAGACAGCTCTCCAATAAAAAAATCTCCTCTCTCACCAACTCCCACGGCAAACGCATAACCAACCCACTAGATATAGCTAATGAATTTAGCAGGTTTTATGCCAATCTTTATGATCTCACCGAGATCGGGCCTGCCCCTCCCTCCAACCAAACAGATATCGAGCAGTTTCTATCCTCCCTTTCTTTGCCCTCAGTGTCCCCAGAACAACTCGCCATCCTCGTGGATCCTTTCTTAACCACGGAGGTCCATGCACTTGTTAAAAAACTCCCCCTTCACAAGGCCCCAGGCCCCGATGGGCTTCCCAACGAATATTATAAACGATTTCCCGACCTTCTAGTACCTCACCTTTGCAACACATACAACCAATTCGCAAGTACCGGCACTGTCCCTAAAGAGTCCCTAGATGCATTAGTGGTTACTATCCCCCAAACCTGGAAAACCCCCCGACATCCCCGTCAACTACAGGCCAATCTCGCTCCTCAATACAGACACTAAACTGTATGCTAAATTTCTCGCACAACGCCTCACCACGATTATTCCGTTAGTTATACACCAGGACCAGGTTGGCTTTGTGCCAGGCAGGCAAGCCACGGATGGCACTAGGAGATTTATTGATTTAATCCAATGGGTGGCGCACTGAACGCCTTCTCTCTTCCTCTCTTTGGATGCAGAGAAGGCATTCGACAGAGTCTATTGGCCCTATATGGAGGCAGTTCTTAGAAAATTCTGAATCTCAGGCACTTTCCTCTCAGCAATACTAGGCCTATATGCTCAACCAACCGCACAGGTATGGACCTCCGGGGGTTATCTCCACGTCATTTAATATCACCAACAGCACCAGACAAGGCTGCCCCCTCTCGCCCCTTATATTTTCCATGGTGATGGAACCACTAGCACAAGCAATCAGAGCTGAACCGTCAATTTCAGGCATTACAGTTTGAAAAAACATTCACAAAATCGGTCTCTACGCCGACAACGTTATTATTGCACTAACAAACCCTAAGGTCTCCCTCCCTGCAGTCCAAGTAATTTTAGACTTATTTAGCAAGGTATCCCTGTACAAAATAAATCACAGTAAATCGCTCATGCTCAGATTAGGGTTAGATCAACCAACAAAACTATTTATTTCCAGCAATTTTCCCTTTGCTTGGGCCCCAAATGCCTAGTTACCCTATCTGGGAATCCAGTTAATGTCTCCCAGCAAAATTTTGCTCAGAACTAATTTGGAAGACCTCGTGGGCAGGCTGACACGATTAACTAAAGAACAGGGCCATGTTCCTGCCTCCTGGGCTGGAAGAATCTCCCAGTCCAAAATGTATTTGTTGCCTCATATTTTATACCTGTTTCGCACAATTCCCTTACCATTGCTACAAAACCAAAAAAAAAGAAACTTCAAGGAATCATCAACAACTTTATATGGCAACAGCAGCACCCAAGGATTAAGAAAGCCTCACTCGTCACCCCTGTCCAACACGGAGGACTGGGTGCCCCAGACATCCAAGCGTACAATCCTAGATCAACTCAAGATGTGGTGGTCGGACCACTCACATCCCACATGGAAACAAATAGAAGCAGCAGCACTTCAGGCAGATCTTAAATTAGTCCTTGCTGTAACTTGGCTTAGCCCAAAACCTAAGCACCATTTCCTGCACACTATTAACTGTTCACTAAGAATAAGGTCTGCGCTATCACAAAAGGAAGCTTCCATATCAGCCGGCATCTTACCAGCACTTCCCATGGCATCACTAGCTCTTCTAGCACCTGATCTACCCCTACAGCAATGGACAGAAGCCGGGATCCCAAACCTTGCAATGCTTGTTTCCCCGTCCAGCCTCCACCCCTTCTCCCACCTTCAACAACAATTTGGTATATCCTCCAAGACCTTTTTTCTCTATCTACGGATAAAGTCCCTTCTCTCCAAACCACAATGGTCGACCATTAGCTCCCTCGCTACTCCTCTACTAAAGTTCTACAACGAGGGGCGTGGCCAAGCGCATGGAGGAGAAGGACGTGTGAGAGCTCAGCTCCCGCTCCATCGCACCCACCGGCACACAGCGCCGCCAGACCGCACCGACCCGAACATCTCCATGAGCAGGAGAGGAGGCACCAACACCCCCCGCACCTCGGGGACCCAGAAAACCGGGGACATCGGCAGTTTTTTCCCCTCGAGGGGACCGAACAACAAGGCCGCGCCGGAATCCAAGATGGCGGCGACCCGCTCGGCAGCAGCACATGCGGCGCACGCCGCATCTAAGGTACAGGCCTCTCGACCCCCCTCGCCTCGGTCCTCTCCCGGATCCCCGGAGCGGCATAGTGGGAGCCCTGACAGCCCAGTACACTCAAGGAGCCCTTCCCCGGCCCCTGGCACACAACATGGAGGCTGGGACATGGAGAGCTACATTAAAGCTCTCCCAACTAAGAGAGACATTGAAGCATATATCAGCAGGCTAGAGAGGTCATATCAGAGGGAGATTAAGGACTTGCGCCAGGACATAGGCCACCGCATGGAGGACATTGAGATTCATGTGGAAGAGTCAGCACTTAGACTCAAAGAACATGACCACGTCCTGCAGCAGCATACCAATCAAATTCAGCACTTGCTCTATGGTCTCGACGACCAGGAGAACAGAAGTCGCCGCAACAATATCCGCATCCGCGGTATTCCTGAAGCGATTGAAAACAAAGATCTAATGTCAGCCGCCTCCACCATGTTTAACCAGTTGCTGAACAAACCCAAAGAATCCCCGATCGAAATTGATAGGATTCACAGGTCCCTCGGCCCTCGCAACCCTAATCCTGCACACCCTAGAGACGTCATCTGCCGCGTCCATTTCTTCAACGTCAAAGCTGAAATAATGCATGCTGCCCGCACACAAGACTCCATCCTGTTTAATGGGTCACCGGTTATGCTCCTGACGGATCTATCAAAGCAGACGCTGCTGATGAGGAAAGCCCTGAAGCCAGTAACGGATGCTTTGCATGCTAAACAGATCAAGTTTCGATGGGGGTTCCCGTTCCACCTTTTTGCATCCCATGATGGTAAATCTGCCACCTTTCGCACATTGGGAGATCTACCCAACTTTCTTGGCACCTTTGAACTACCTCAAATCAGGATTCCGGACTGGCCACTAACGGCCGTCACTCCTGGCCTACCTACCACTTCAGCCTGGGTTACACAAACCAAGAAGAAGAGGTCCCGCTCCCGTACCACCAAATCCCCTCCCGGATGAACGCATCGAGTACCACTGATAAGTGGTTGTCTGACTTCCACATCTCTGTCTCTATGTCTCTTTTGAGACATATGCCTCAGGTTATCCCCCTGCACTTTGTGACTTGAAAGTCCTTCACTCGACCCCTTTCCTGCTCTTATTTGCTCTTATTTTATTTCATTTTATTTTATCTCATTGTTTTTTTTTTTTGGGTGTGGATCAATCCCCGCCACTCCTCCCCCTAGCTATAAGTTTTACGAGCTTCTTCTGTTGATTTGAGCTCTCATGGTTTTGGATCTCTATTATGTTACGCTATTCAGGTGTGGGGGTGGAGGGTGGGGGGACGGTTCATTGGGTCTTTGTACTGTCTAAACAGATCTGTATGTCATTTGGTAAGCTTTTTCACACTCTTTAGATTCAATATGGTTAATGGTAAATGACTATATGCTAGACCCACTTGATCTCTCCATTGATACAGATGACGTGCACTTTTCTGCCCCTCCGGATGGAAGGCTGCCTTGTTGGCTAGCCCACTGTTAACTTCTGCACACGCCATCGTATGATCCCTACATATATAGGCGCTGTGTGCTACATATCAGCTCATCCAGTTTCACAGTTAACTACAGTTGGGGCGGAGCCCTTGAGTTCAGCTTGACCGCGTATCCCCACGTTAGGGTGTACAGAGTCGATTTCTGACTTTGTTACGGTTGTACCTGTTAGTTTTTCACTGTAGTGCTCATAGATTTTACCCCCCTATGGACACTAGAGGGAGTTTTCTCCCTATAACTTTACATCCTCAGCTTCCTAGAAAGCATTACATCACGCTGTTGCAGGAATTAGTTTCCCACCCCCTTCTGCACTTAGCACCCCAGGCTCCTCTGGAGGAGCACATACGAATTTTCCTACTTCAGCGCTCTGATCTTCTTCTTCCCTATCCATTCTTGACCTCCCCTTCTTCCCTTTTCCCCTTCACCTTTGTTGCACAGCCTACCAGTACACTCGCCTACTCAGTAGCATTCAGTAGCACCCAGGAACATTCCTCCCACCTCTCCTTTCAATGGCCGCAGCTCTAGACCTTAAGTTTTCCTCTCTTAATTGCAGAGGCTTTAACACCCCGGAAAAGCGTAGACAGATTCTACACCACTTTCACAAGGCCGGATCGCAGGTTCTTTTACTACAAGAGACTCACTTTCGATCCGACAAGATACCTCCCATTCCAGATAGACACTACACGACCTGGTTCCACAGCACGAACCCCCTGGCAAGATCCAAAGGGGTTTCGATTGCTTTTCATCGTTCCTTTACACCACAAGTACTCGAAAGTGACATAGACCCAAAAGGGCGGTTTTTATTTTTGAAATTGCAGTATCTACAAAATGTACTAACTGTTGCCAATATTTATCTTCCTAATCAGAACCAACTTCAGTTCCTCTGCTCCGTGACTGCGCGCCTTAAATCTTTCCGGACTCCTAACCTGATCCTAGGAGGTGACTTAAATGTTCCCCTTGTGCCGAGACTGGACTCCTCTACCGGTAAGTCTCACCTATCACCCACCTCACTTAACAAAATCAGGGCTGCCCTAGCTGACATGTCTCTAGTAGATACCTGGAGATTGCTACACCCCTCAGATAGGGACTATACCTACTTCTCCCCTGCACACAACTCTTATAGTAGGATAGATTACATCCTTCTAAGCCAAAACCTACTGGACTTTGAACCTCAATGCGAGATTGGGATGCGACTATGGTCGGATCACGCTCCGGTACATTTGACACTTGGGAAGCTCCCTCGCTGCCCCCGTCGGGGTATGTGGAGGCTGAAGGACAACTTACTGACTGACACGGTGTGTGTAGCGGCAATCTCTCAAGCGATCACAGATTTCACCAAAGACCATGCCCAGGACGAGACTAGTAATATGACTAAGTGGGAAGCCCTGAAATGCGTTATTCGCGGGATTTTTATCCAACACGGTTCTAGATTGAAGCGAGCTCGTACAGAGGAGGTACACCGGCTTTTCTCTCAGATAGCTCTCCTAGAGACCTCCCATAAACGTTCTTTAGACACTCGGACTTTGGCGGAGCTCTCTAACGCACGGCGGGAATTGCTTCAGATATTTTCAGATAGATCACTAACCGCATACCATAAGGGCCGCCATACCCACTACTCACAGGCTAACAAATGCGGAAAACACTTAGCACGAGTTATCCACCCTAGACAACAGAGACAAACCATCCCTTGCATCTTATCGGCTGCTCAGCAGAAGAGGTTCAGGAACTCCGAGATTGTTTCGGAGTTCAGGGACTTCTACTCCTCCCTCTATAATCTTCCCCCCTCGGGTGCCCCGAACCCCACTTCAACGCCCGACTTAAACTGCTACATTCAGGACACTGCCTTGCCCACTATTCCCTTAACTGATAGAGCTGATTTGGAGCTACCCCTGTCCACTTCTGATTTTCTGACAGCGATTAAAGGCCTAAAGAATGGCAAAAGCCCTGGCCCTGACGGTTACTCCCCACAGTTCTATAAAACATTCGCACACCAACTCGCCCCGATTTTGGCCAAAACATTCGAGGACATAGATGATGCACATCCCCTCTCACTCCAAATTCTCCAGGCACAGATAGTTGTTATACCCAAACCGGGTAAGGACCACATGCAATGTGGAAATTATAGGCCCATATCCCTACTGAACGTAGACCTCAAGCTTTACTCCAAAATCTTGGCAACACGTCTCGCTCCCCTACTCCCCTCCATCGTTCATAACGACCAAGTGGGCTTTGTCCCGGGCCGAGAAGCTAGGGATAACACCACTAAGACTTTACATCTCATTTCATACGCCAAATCCCACAATATCCCTACCCTTCTACTAGCCTGCGATGCCGAAAAGGCGTTTGATAGGGTGAGCTGGAAGTTCCTCCAGGCCTCCCTGCAACAGATAGGCTTAGGCCCGCGAATGCTCTCTAAAATCATGGCCCTATATACGAGCCCATCTGCCAAAGTCTTAGCTAATGGGGAATCGTCGGGGGCTTTCGGAATCCGGAACGGCACCAGGCAGGGATGCCCGTTGTCGCCACTCCTGTTCGCAATTGTTGTAGAACATTTGGCTCAAGCCATCCGAAACAATCCCTCCATTCATGGGATCAACACCCCCTCGGCTCCCCGCAAGCTGTCACTCTATGCAGATGATCTGCTCTTATATATCACTCAACCCCGCATTAGTCTTCCAGCCATCCTAGAGGAGCTTGCCCGGTTTGGCACTCATAGTAATTTTAAACTTAACCTAAACAAGACGGAAGCTTTAAATATCTCTTTACCCCCGAAAGATCTGGACTTTGTTCGGGAGCGGTTCTCCTTTAAATGGCAACCACGCTCGATCAAATATCTTGGGACAGAGATTCCTTCAGCCGATCATGACGTATATACCCTAAACTTTAGCCCATTGCTGACTTCTATCAGACGTTCCCTCGAGAGCTGGCACAACCTCAAGCTCTCCTGGTGGGGGAGAATGAGTGTTATTAAAATGGATATCCTCCCGAAGGCATTATATTTATTTCAGGCTCTTCCCATTCTTTTACCGGGGACTTTCTTTCGGACGCTACGAGCTTTAGTAAACAAGTTCCTCTGGCAACACCAACCTCCCAGACTTAAGCATAAGATTTTATGTGCCCCCAAACTTAGGGGGGGTACGGGCCTCCCGGACTTCCAACTATATCATACATCAGCGGTATTTTCCCGACTTCTAGACTGGTTTCCGCAATCGAACATCAAACCTTCCACCTCAGTTGAGCAGGACATGGCAGGGGTGGACCTGCGTGCCCTGCTATGGGGGTATAACACCAGATATCGCACGATGCAGGGGCTCTCCCCCTTAACGAGGGCGGCCCTTACACTGTGGTACACTAAAGCTACTCCTTATGCCTTATCCACAGATCCCAGCCCATTAACGCCCCTGTTTGATAATCTGGCCCTCTCCTCCATAGCAGCTAAAACGTCCTGCGGGAACTACAAGCGTGACAGTTGGCCGACAGCAAACCAGTTTGTCCACCCCACCACTGGACATTTCCGTCCTCCCTCTGACTCACAAGCAGCCACCTCTTCGGACTGGTTGACCACAATTTCCTTAAACCAGCTATGCAGAGACCTTCACCTCTCGGGCAAAACACACAGACCACTCACGTTGTTTGAGGATCTCTGCAAACTAGCCCAAACCCCCAGACACACTCTGTCATTAATTTACAAAGATGTTCAATCTCGCTCATACGACGCCCTCCCGGCCTATACGAGTAAATGGTCTAGAGACCTGAATTTAGATATCACCCCGACACAGTGGACTACCTCCTTCACCCACACGCATCACTCCTCTAGGTCAGGGTTTTCCCAAGAGAAGAACTATAAATTGCTCTCGAGGTGGTACAGGGTCCCGGTCTCGGTGCACAGGATGTTCCCTTCAACCACAAACATGTGTTGGCGCTGTCACGGAGCACAAGGTTCTTATATTCACATGTGGTGGGACTGCGATAAGGTTCGCCCATTTTGGAATAAAATATATGAAATTTATAATGAGGTATATCAGACCACGTTGCCTCCTTCGCCTTTGTCTGCTCTTCTATCCATTCTCCCAGGGACAATTCGGTCCCAGAAAGGTAGTCTTTTAAGATTCTTTCTTTCAGCAGCCCGCCACACCATTTCCCTGTGCTGGAAGAGGGAATCCGCTCCCTCTATTTCAATTTGGGTGGATAACCTTAATGACATCATGCTCATGGAGGAATTGCAGGCGAAGGCGGATGATACTTATGATAAGTTTACTATGTTATGGTCTGTCTGGCGGCACCACTCTCAAAAGGAAATATTTCTTAACAATCTTAAATTCACTTGAACAATCCTTCTGCCATGATTGAGCAGAGAGTGGTGGCACCGGGAGAGCCACAGGTAACACCGGAAGAACATACATAATTGTTTCCACATCTGAAGCTAGGCGACTGTGGTGCTTTTACCCTTCACATAAACCAAGTATTTTGATACATGTGTTGATCATTTCGTTTCCATTAAATGAATCTGCTGTGCACTCCCCCTTTCCCCCTCACCTTTCTTCTTTTCTTTCCCTTCTTCCTCTCCCCATTTCCCTGTAGTACTCACCTTCTCCCCCCCCCCCCTCCCTTGATCTTTTGTGTTTAACAATGTGCATTAGTAGTCGTTATTGGTGACATGAGTTATATACCTACTCATTGTCAGGTACACTATGTTATCCTACCTGGCATATAGTCGTACACAAGTTTTCAATATTAACTTTGTAACCTTACCCTTCCCCATCCCCCCTTCCCCTCCCGTCCTACCTACCCTTGGGTTATACAGCATACTATGTCCATCTACTTGGACATGTTATACGCTCAGGATAATGTTTGCAACTTTCTGCACTGTTAATCGCGTTTAAATGTTCATACGCTAAGTACCATCTGAGTGGTTGTAATTGTTTACCACTACCCCCCATTTCCCCCCCCTTTTTCTTTATTCTGTACCCTTAATTACTTTTACTGCAAAATGATTAATAAAATATATATTCAGCCTTAAAGTTCTACAACAACAAAGACTTTAAAGTGAAAGGCATCTCCCTTGTCTACAAACTGATTACTATACCACCTTCAGATCTCCTAACATCGGCCATCCAGTATTGGTCACCATATGAAGATCGACTACTCCCAGAATCCATATGGCTGAAAGCTCTCTCGCTTCCCCTACGACTCTCTCACTGCATAACACACTGGGAATCGCTCCAGAAACTGTTTCACAGGTGGTACCTCACCCCAGAAAAGCTTGCAAGGATCTACCCGTCCTCCTCTCCTAAATGTTGGAGGGGATGCGACGATACTGGATCTTTAGTCCATATCTGGTGGGACTGCCTTGCCATCAAGAAATTCTGGGGGGAAGTTGAACGTTTAATTCAATCTTCATGCACTGTGTCTTTCCCATTAGACCCTTAGACCTACTCCTGGGCCTGTCCATCCCCTCCTGGCCCAAACAGGAGCAAACTCTGGTGACTCATATCTTAATTGCCGCCCGTCTGGCAATTGCAAGAAACTGGAAGTCAACCCATGCCCCTCTCTTAAAAGATGTAATCCAGATACTCAACCAACACTTCCAAATGGAATACTTGCTTGCAAAAGCCAACCAGTCCACAACCTCCTTCATCGAGCTCTGGAAACAGTGGATTGCTGACCCAAGAAGCACGCCTGTGGGGTAGACACATCTCCCACCCATCCGTTACACAGATTTTGTCAACTGTTGACTGTTCTTTTCCTTTGGTAATATGTGGTCCAGCTCTGCATACTTGTTTAGCCGTACTTGTTTATCTGTATTCTTGACTCGTTATGTACACTCCGCCAGGGTATGCCCAATTGGCGCTGTTTTGTGAAACCACCTTTTCTTTTTCTTTGAACCAATAAAAATATTAAATTTAAAATTGGAACACGACAAGGCTGCCCATTGTCACCCTTACTGTTCATTCTTACCCTTGAACCATTAATTCGCACAGTGAATAATTCCCCATCAGTTAGGGGTTTTTAGGTGGGAGCAAAGACATATAAATCAGCAGCATATGCAGATGATTTGTTATTTTTTATAACCCAACCACACATTCCATTACCTAATTTATGCAAAATCTTTTCACATTACCATTATCTCTCGCATTTTAAAATAAATTATAAGAAATCTGAGGCATTAAACTTAACATTATCAGGACATAATTTAGCCATTACACGGGATAATTGCACCTTTAAATGGGAAGACAAAGCCATCAAATATTTAGGCATATGGCTCACTCCGAAAATAGACTCATTATATGTGATACATTTTAAACCCCTTTTACAGAATATCAGTAAAGACATGGAAAAATGGTCTATGAAGTATTTTTCCTGGTTTGGCAGAGCTGCCATAATAAAAATGACAATTTTACCTAGAATTTTATATTTCTTCCAGACTCTACCGGTCCAACTGCCAGTGAGCTTCTTCCAAGCGTTGAACTCCATGACCACGAGATTTCTTTGGGCTGCTAAACACCCGTGCATAAATTTTAAGTTGCTCACCAAAGCGAAACATGCCAGAGGAATGGGTTTCCCAAACTTCAAAAAATATTTAGCCACACATGTAAATTGCATAATTGATTGGCATTGTCATGCAGGCAATAAGGACTGGGTGAGTCTGGAAAATGATACAGGGCCTATACCGATCAAATATACACCTTGGATTACATGGGCTGTGTGCCCTATGTGACTTTAAAAACACCCAACAATAGGTGCCACACTAAAAGCAGCAGAGAAAAATAGTAAAACCACCAAACTGATTTCCTCACCAGGTCCCTTGACTCCTATACACAACAATCCGGAGTTTCCTCCTGGCTTAACAGTATATGCAGATCAGACAGGGGGTGGGGGGAGGGCAAACCCACTGCTTTGAGAAACAGAGAGTGAAAACATTACAAGAGCTTCAGCAAGTTAACGGACAAGAAACATTATCTCATTGAGAATATATATCCACAGATTTGTCTCAAACCCCAATAAACGTACGCATTATACTGGGCCCTTGTCTTTCGCTGGAGGAGGTTTGCTTAAAAGCTGAAAAAGTGGAGAAAAACATTTCTCTAGCATACACTTGGTTACAAGCCCCAGGATCTTCTGAAATAAATAAACACAGAAGATTTTGGGAAGATACGTTGAACACCACCTTCAGCGATGATCAATAGCTTTGTGCTTGTGTGTTCATACATAAATGTTCGATTAGTACACGACATCAGGAGACCTCCTACAAACTTTTGACAAATTTGTATAATATTACATCTAAATTACATAAATGGTTCCCTGAGATACCAGATTTATGTTGGAGATGCAACGGAGCGGAAGGCTTGATATATCATATATGTGATTTAATATGACCATTTTGGAAAAAGGTTTGTGACTTAATCAAACATATCACCAAAACTTCCATAACCCTGACAGACGCCTATTGCCTATTGAACATCTCAAAAGGCACAATGAAGAGATACAAAAGATCCCTAACAAGATATTTTCTTACAGCTGCAAAAGCTTTAATTCCCAGAAACTGGAAGACCACAAATACACCCTCTATTAAAGAGTGGCTGCTTAACGTACACAATATATATAAAATGGAGGAACTGAGAGCCATAGCACACGACAATATAGAGAAATTCAACAGCCTATGGAAAGTATGGGTTGTCTATAAACATTCGGATAATTATAAGACCCTTGAACAAGTAGAGGCCTAGCGATCTTATGGTACACCTGATACACCTCTTCCTCTGCTCTTCTATTTAAACCTTTTTCTACACTTCCTTTATTTTTCTACATTTCTTCTACCAAACCTCTGATAATTTCAATTGTACTATAGACAGGTCTAAAGCCGCGTACACACGGGCGGACTGTATGGCCAACTTAGTCTGTCAGACAATCCGACGGACAGTCTGTCCTTTTTTCGAATGAACGGACTTGACCACACATGGATGCACAAACAGTCCGTCGAAAGTTTGCGCGATGACGTGTACAGCACGTACGAGGGGACTAGAAATAGGAAGTCCAATACACAGCAATGCAACCTTTCGCCGTGTAAATCCTTTCTGAGCATGCGCCATACTTAGTCCGTCGAACTAGCCTACTCACGAGCGGATTGTCCGCTGAAACCAAAGTACAACGGACAATATTACGGAAATTCCGAAATACTTAGTCCGCCAGACTGCACGCTGAAAAAGTCCGCTGAAGCCCACACACGAGCGGACTGTCCGCTGAAATGTGTTTCGACGGACTAAGTTGGCCAGACAGTCCGCCCGTGTGTACGTGGCTTAACAGTGTCTAGTTGTTCGATTTACACATATTGTTTGTATAATGAACAATCTCAAGTGAAATATGAAAGATTTGAACTGTGTTCAGTCACTATATGTGTTATAATGTTGGCACTGTATTGTTGTAATAACAACAGGTTTTTTTTCCAATACAACTTTAATGAGCTAAAAAAATAAAATAATACAAAATATGATATTGGTATGATTTCACAAGCAGGAGACTCGTTCAAGTCTGGGGGGGGGGGGGGTGGCTGGGGGGGGGGGGGGGGGGTGAACTGTTCTCCAGTTCTCAAATTCATTAGGTTTCTCTCTGCAGGATAATTTGATCAAAGTTACCTCTTCTGGGGAGGGGATTGGCCACCTCCAACACTGAGCATTTTAATGATGTACTGTCTCTATTATGATTCAGACATACATCTATGGCTACAGGTGCCTTTAGATGGTATGTAGTAATGTCACGTGATCCTGGAGCCTTCTCCTAACTGTCCTGTATCGTTTTTCCAATATAATAAGCTCCACATATACATGTCAGAACACCTGATGTATTGCAATTGGCATGTCCCTTGCATTTCAGGACTTTGCCATTTGACAAAGTAAGGGAATCGCCTTCAACCATATACCTACATATACCTACAGAATTTTCGGACACTATTGTTCTATATATTGTATTTTAGTTTGTATTTTTTTTTTCAATCGTTTTGTGCTGGAATTGGGAGACAATGTTTGTTTTGCCTCCTGGTGTCCCCTTCATGTTGTAGAAGTGGCCACACTTACTGCACATGCACAGGTGCGCTGTGACGTTTTTGCATCATGACGTTTATTTATTATATATTTACATTATGGAGCTTCTTGCCATTTTGACGCCAACAGTGGCATTATTTACTATGTTGGGGATAGGCAGGGGGTGTGCATTTTGGAGCACCTGATTACAGTCAGAGGCTCTAATAGGCTTCAAAATAGGGTGGGCTCAGGGCGTAGAGCACTGCGTCCCGATCTCACCCTGTTGTGTGACCATAGCGAATTAATTTTCACTATTTTCACACTAACGTTCCCCCCGCCAATCAGGAGGCAGGTCTGTGAGACCTGTTTCTGATTGGCCAAAGCATCAGGCAATCCTATTGGATGCCTAGCAACACTTTGGTGAAAGAGGAGACACCACTGTGTAATAATGATATTTACAGTATAGCATGTCTTTTACCAAATATTGATACTTTTTAACTTCATTTGGAATTAATAAACAATTAAATGATCAATATAAACTAGATATTTATTTAGTGACATGCCCCATATAAAGTCCCATTCTTTCTTCTCCTTTTTTGAGGAGACACAGTGGAGGAAGCCTGAGGAGCCAGAGTGAACACCAGAGCCACCGCTGCAGGAGAGAAGGAGACTAGAGAGGAGGAGGAGAGCTCTGCCACATGAGTGGTAAGTGTCGGTGGACCAGACCAGACACGGGGGGGGGGGGGGGGAGGGTTGTTTGCTGTCAGTGCAGCATTTAAGGTCCCAATGAGCATAGTGACCTCCATTATTCATAAATGGAAGAAGCTTGGAACCACCAGGACTCTTCCTAGAGCGGAGCGTCCGGCCAAACTGAGCGATCTGGGGAGAAAGGCCTAATTCAGGGAGGTAACCAAGAACCCAATAGTCACTCTGACAGAGCGCCAGCATTCCTGTGTGTGGAGAGAGGAGAACCTTCCAGAAGTACAACCATCTCAGCAGCACTCCACCAATTAGGCCTCTATGATAGAGTGACCAGATGGAAGCCACTCCTCAGTAAAAGGCATGACAGCCCGCCTGGAGTTTGACAACAGGCACCTGAAGGATTCTCAGACCAAGAGAAACAAAATTCTTTGGTCTGATGAAACAAAGATTGAACTCTTTAGCCTGAATGGCAAGCATCATATCAGGACGAAATTAGGCACCGCTTATCACCTGGCCAATTCCATCCCTACAGTGAAGCATGGTGGTGACAGCATGATGCTGTGGGGATGTTTTTCAGCGGCAGGAACTGAGAGACTAGTCAGGATCAAGGGAAAGATGAATGCAGCAATGTACAGACACATCCTTGATGAAAACCTGCTCCAGAGCGCTCTGGACCTCAGACTGGTTCATCTTCCAACAGGATAACGACCCTAAGCACACAGCCAAGATAACAAAGGAGTGGTTATGGGACAACTCTGTGGCCCAGCCAGAGCCCAGACTTGAACATCACTGGATGGAGAGATCTGAAAATGGCTGTGCACCAATGCTCCCCATCCAACCAGATGGAACTTGAGAGGTCCTGTAAAGAAGAATGGGAGAAACTGCCCAAAAATAGGTGTGCCAAGCTTGTAGCATCATACTCATAAAGACTTAAGGCTGTAATTGGTGTCAAAGGTGCTTTAACAAAGTACCGAGCAAAGGCTGTGAATACTTATGTACATAGGCTTTGTTTCCTGCAACATAACACAATGTGAAAAAAGTGAAGCGCTGTGAATTCTTTCTGGATGCACTGTTTTTATGGATACAGCACACAGTGCGTACAATTAAAGATTGAGCTTAGTCAGGCTTTTATGTCTTTTTTTTGTTTCTAATTAGCATTTAACTACTTCAATACTGGACCCTTTTACCCCCTTCCTGCCAAGGGCAATTTTAATCTTTCGCACTGTCACACTTTGAATGAAAACAACACGATCATGCAAGACTGTACCTATATGATATTTCTATCATTTTATGCCCCAAATTGAGCTTTGGTGGTATTTAATCACCACCGGGTTTTTTGTTTTGTTTTTTAAATAAAGGAAAAAAGAACGAAAAGTTTGGAAAATAATGCGTTTTTCTTCATTTCTGTTATAAAACTTTGCAAATAGATAATCTTTCTTCAGAAGTTTAGGCCAAAATGTATTCTGCTACATTTCTTTGGTGAAAATAACCCAAAATCAGTGTATATTATTTAGTCTGTGCGTCCACAATCTATGGTATATACTATATTACCAAAAGTATTGGGACACTTGCCTTTACACACACACACATGAATTTTATTGTCACCCCAGTCTTCGTCCAAAAGAATCAATATCGAGTTGGCCCACCTTTTTCAGCTATAACAGCTTCAACTCTTTTGGGATGGCTGTCCACAAGGTTTAGGAGTGTGTCTATGGGAACGATTGACCGTTCTTCCAGAAGCACATTTGTGATGTCAGGCATTAATGTAGAAGGGAAGGCCTGGCTCACAGTCTCCACTATAATTCATTCCAAAGGTGTTCTATCGGTTTGAGGTCAGGACTCTGTGCAGGCAAGTCAAGTTCCTCCACCCCAAACATGCTCATCCATGTCTTTATAGACCTGCTTTGTGCACTGGTGCGCAGTCATGTTGGAACAGGAAAGGGCCATCCCCAAACTGCTCCCACAAAGTTCGGAGCATTAAATTGTGCAAAATGTCTTGGTATGCTGATGTCTTAAGAGTTCCCTTCACTGGAAGGGGTCAAGCCCAACCCCTAAAACACAACCCCACACCATAACCCCCCCCCCCCCCCTCCAGCAAATGAGTGCACAAAGCAAGCTCCATAAAGACAACCACTTTTACTTAATGGAAAGGATTCATTCAGTGTTTACTATTGTACTTAGCTGTGATTGGCCACAGCTAATCACATGGTACAGATAAATGATGTCTGTATCATGTGATCACTGTGACCAATCACAGAGATCAAGACAATAGTACACAATGAATGGCAATAATCAAAGCCATTTATTGTGTACAATTGTCATGTGAACTGCTGTGATTGGTCACAGTGATCACATGGTACCTGCAGTGGCTGGTACCCTGATCAGTTGTCGGGACAGAATGAGTGACAGATCGTGCCGCCCAGCCTATAGTCAAATGACAATGAGAATCGGTTAACCTAAAGGTTCCTGCTCATGAAGATGGAGAGGAGACTCATGCTAGAGATCTGACAAAGTCTGCCCACCAAGCCAATCACACAGTAGCATAAGGCAGTAGGTGAAAGGTCTAACTGACTGTGGGCTGATGCATTGATTAGTATGGAACTAGGATCTTGTGTTTAGCCCGTGCAGCAATGGTCTGGAAAACTGCCATAGAAACAATCATAAATTGCCATTGAAATAACCATCACATGCCAGGTAAAAGAGATCTTTGAAGAGGGCCTCTAATCTCTTGTCTACCAAGTTCTTGAACACTCTTGAAGATTATATTCCACTGGGGCCAAAAGGGACTCAAGACAAGAAATAGCATGATCTACCACAGGAACAGCCCACTTTTGTACAAAACTTACCACAGGAGAATATTTCTGATGAAGCATTTTGGAGGAGTGAATGTCTTCTAAAGGTGAGGCCAGTCCCTATATAGGACAGACTGAGTGAGTGCAGTGAGAAGGTCTTAGCCAGTTTAGACAATAGGTCCCTATGCTGGATACTTTGTGGTGAGTAGACTGCTCTAACACTAAGCAGGAGCATACAACATCAGTAAGGATAGCTATGGTGTCCTTAAGCTTGGATGAAATCCCTCCAAGTGAAGAAGAGGGATCATCCTCAATCACAACCTCCTCCTCAGGTAGATGTCTGGCTGAAGGACAGAATTAAAGTCAGGTTAATTTGCGAAGACTAAGTCTACTCACTCTGCAGGAAAAGATAACACAGGAGACACCTTATACTACACAAGAAAGCTGTCTGAGCTGCAGGGGTAGGGGGCTGCAGAAGAGGACAGAGATCCCCTAGAGACATTACATGGGACATTACATGAGTCAGAGCATGGAGCAAATTCTGTGCAGATACCATGCCATGAGGAGACCCCTAAAGGGGAGGAACAACCCATACTGAGCCAGATTCTTCAATCAGTGCATAAATGTACAGCTTTGGTCAACACTGTAAAGCAGAGCTCTCAAACTGGGGCGTCATGCTTGTAACTGTCAGCCTTGCAATGACTCATGGGACTTGTATTTCTACAATAGACAGGTGCACTGACAAAAACATTTTTGTTTTCATTTCATTTGTTTTTTGTTTTTTTCGGAAATTCGAAAATTCAAAAATATCGGAAATTCCGATTTTCAAATTTCCGAATTTAGAATTTTTGAATTTCAAATTTCCGAATTTCAAATTATTCCAAATTTTCAAATTTCGAATTTCCCGAATTTGGAAATTCAAAAATGTGAAAATCTGAAAAAAGAAAGAAAATCAGTAAAATTTTAATAACTAATAATAACAACTAACTATTAAATTATAGGTATTGAAATTTCCTTTCAAATGAGGCTATTTTGGAACATAATGAATACAAATTTATCTAAAGTTCCGAATTATCCAAAATAATGAAGGCCACATCTAAACAAATTGGATAGTTAGACAAATTAATAGTAAATAATAATAATAAAAAGGTATTATTATTATTATTGTTATTTATTTTTATTAGATTATTTAGATACAGAATTTGAATGAAGCAGGCAGGTATAAAACATTTACATTTATTGGAAAATCAATGGCATGGAAAGTCTTCTGGGGCAGATTGACTCACATGGTGGTTCCAGCCCTTTATCTGCACACTTTGTGGATCACTCAACACTGAAGTGTCTATTAGGTAATTTGATCTTACTTTTTCACATTTGATTTATGCTGCACTTCTATTTTATGGTTGATATGGTTTCTTACATTTTTTATATTCTATGTATTTCACCTTTCCAATCATTCTAACTTTCTACTCTCACTAAGTTAACCTTATCTATACACTCATTAGCATCTCATTATCCTATCCTTTACCAAGTTTAGGACAGATGACCTATTGTACCACATAATATGATTTTCCAACCTATTTTACAATCTTTCTTTTATTTTTAGCACATATGGTCACTGTTGACCATTATTAATTTTTGGAATTTCCTTTCTTGGAAACCATCTTTGTCCAGTCCTGGTCTGCCTTAATCACCTCAGCTCCCACCAGTGATACCCGTATGGGGTTATTCTGATTCATTTTGCCACATTGCTACTGCATAAATACAGATAATGAGAGTGGTTTTGGGGGGTTTATCCTAGCCAATATTACTTCTAATTACTTTATTTTAATCTCTGCTTTTCGTGACAGGATCAGACCTTACAGATATTCTTGTTATTATTATACTACAGCATTCAGTTTTCCACGTGCATGCTCCTGAAGAGTGGATGAATCCACAAAATGCATAGAGCTACTATATGCCATGTTTTATGCCAACTATATGTTTTACTTACTTAATGATCACTTGTAATATGTGATTTGTATTTTTAGTGGTCAATTGTTATTGCTGTATGTTTATCCATTAAATGGAATATATTGGTCTTCTTGGTGTACTCATGATTACCCTCATGTAACTTGCCATTGATTTTCCAATAAATTTTAATGTTTTATACCTGCCTGCTTCATTCAAAGTCCCAACCCCCAGTCATCCTGATTGCTTTATTCAAATAGGGATGGAGGCAACTGACCTTACCCGGTCACCGCCTCATTTAAAGTACCAACGTTCTCTTTTTCTTCTAGATACAGAATTTGTGATTTCAGATAATTCGTAACTTTGGATACATTTATACTCATTATCATTATAGTCACTAACAGCCAAATTTGAAAGGAAATTCCAATACCTATTATTTAATAGTTATTATTAGTTAGTTATTTCAGATTTTCGGGTTTTCGAATTTTCATTCTTTTGAATTTTCAGATATTTTTATTCTTATTTTCGGCTTTTCCATTTCCAAAATTTCTGAAATTCAGGATTTCCGAAATTTCTAATTTTCGGAAATTTGAAAAATCTGAAATTTCAAAATTCGGAAATTCGGAGATTTCAGAATTAACGAATTTATCAAAATTCGTTAAAAAAGGAATTCAGAACTAAACAAATTGTACATGTCTATTCTGCAACAGCTGGAGGGCTGCCAGTTTGAGAGGCCCTGCTATAAAGGATCATCTGGTAGGATTGACAGAGGAGGTAGCTCTCCTAAGACAAGAAATTCAGTGAGCGAGCAACTGCGGCTGAAAGCCGCATAAGCAATCTGGAGGATAAACTTCCACCCCTGATTGCTGAATCGCACTCCACTGCCTGCATGGCACACGATAATAAAGTTAAAACTGGCATGTTCTAGCCATAGACCAAGGTGGCCACTCGGTTCTAGATCTTCCTGCCACACTGGGTCTCTAACAGCTCACTAGACAGCCAGTTTCAGCCCCAAATGGGCACACAAACATTGGGGAACACCCAGGCTATGTCCCGCAGGAGAAATCAGGCACCGGCACTGCGCCACCTGACAGAATTCTTTAAGTAGACATCAAGAAAGCATACAAGATGATCCCTCTGACATGGAGTCTCCTCACAGCAGAAAAACAACTCTCCAGCTTCTGACAGAGGCAAGAGAGCTCCAGAATCCTATGCACACTCTCCACAGAAACTGCCCTGAGCAATGAAGCACCACTGGGCAAACATGCTTGAGTCAGCAGCAGACACACCAGCAGAGCACACAGCACCCCTAGCTGCCTTTCCTACATCAGACACACTGTCAAGAAAGACGTTCTGGTAACCCAGCTGCTTGTGGAAGATCTGTGTGCAGAATTCCCATCAGAAGAGCCAACCGGCACACGCGCGTGCACGGTAGTGAGAAAGGGCGCGCGCGTGTGAGCAATAGTGCGCACCCGTGCACATTCGCACGTGGGTGTGCACGGTTGCACACGGGTATGCGCAGATGCGCCGTGTGACAGCACTTGGCACCGAGAAGCTTATTTAAAGGAGAGTGTCACCATGCCTTCTTGCTGTCCGGTCTACAGCGTTCTCTGAGACCCTTGCTACTTGTTACCTACTTACTTGATTCCTGTCTACCCGGCCTGTTCCTGACTACTCCTGTTTGCTGCCAGTCTCTAACCCTGGCTTGTCCAGACTACTCTTCTGCCTCTCCCTTTGGTTTGATCGCTGCCGCTTGTTACCGACCCGGCCTGCAACCCGACTGCTCTCCTGCTTCTGTCTGGTACCTGCACTGCCTGCTAGTGTTGACTCAGCCTGTCTGACTTTGCCAGTGTTCCTGCCAATCTACAGAACACCTCCTCGCTGTCTGCTGTTCCTGCCAAGCTCCAGAGCACCACCTTGCAGCCTGCTGTTCCAGTGTTCCTGCCAAGCTACAGAGCACCTTCTTGCAGCCTGCTGTTCCATTGTTCCTGCCGAACTACAGAACACCTCCTCACTGACTGCTGTTCCAGAGTCCCTGCCAAACTACAGAGCACCTCCTTGCAGCCTGCTATTCCAGTGTTCCTGCCGATCTATAGAACACCTCCGTGCTACCTGTTGCTCCGGCTGTGCTACGGAACTCCTCCCAGCTGTCTGCTGTGTTCCAGTCATCTGTTCCAGCCCGCTGTTCCTGTCAGTCTCTCTTCAGCCACTTCAGAGGTCCAGACTAGCCCCAGCACCTGCCACCTGTCCGGCACTTGTGTTCCTTTGCACACTTGAGTCCCTGTCTCCTCTACTGGGGTTTTTGAGCCAGAGGCATACGAGAGGCCACTCCCTGCATTCTGGGCTCTATCTCCAGGTATGTGACACACCCTTGCCTCTGAAAATACCATTAAGGCTATGTTACTGTCCCTCCAAACTGGTCTGCATTCTGAGCTACGCTACTCAGTGTCCCACCTTACTCACAGAATAGCTGGCATTGAAGACTGCACAGATCACCTAGAATCACAGCTAGGAGTGATCATAAAAGCACATGATGAGATGGTGGATGCTCATGAGGAACAGATGGACACGATCTGTAAACTACAAATAAAAATTGTAGACTTAGAGGATTGCTCCAGCCGCAATAATTTAAAAATAAGAGGAATCCCTGAAGCTGTTAAACCAGAGGATCTCATACCTTACTTGCAGCAGCTTTTCCTAAAACATATCCCAGATCTCCCACCTAGAGATTTACTAATGGATAGAGCACACAGGATCCCCAAACCAGCACATCTGCCTGACACAGTCCCTAGAGATGTGCTAACGCAGGTCCATTTTTATCATATCAAAGAACGCCTGCTCACAGCAGCCAGATCCTCCCATGCACTCTACCCTCCATATGAAGGGATAGCCCAAGACCTGTCTGCAGCAACCTCAAAGATTAGAAAATAATGCACCCCCATCACTGCGATTCTGAGGGAGCACAATATTGTTTACCGCGGGGGCATCCACACCAAATTGATGGTCACATATCAGAGCCAACAAATCACAATCACATCCTCTAAAGATGGTTACAAGATGCTCCACAACTGGAGACTAACACCTTCATCACCTACAAATCACCCAAGTAATAACATAATCCATAAATCTTGAAGGATATGCTACATAGCAAACGCTAAACCTACCTGATGTTTTCATGACCACAGGGTCTGCCCCCTCAGACAAGATGTCTAGCTCTTAATTGCCAAATTGATCTGAGGCCTGGATTGTGGACCAAAGTTTTATAACTTGTTCATCTGTTTGATCCATTTCTGGTTACTACACACTCCTGGCAAAAAGTGTGTTATGTACACAGCCTACATTCATTGCAACTGTTTCTATTATTTCTTGTGTTAATTACGACTGTTTGTTTAGTCATAACTAGGGCTGAGCTTGGTGTTCGAGTCGAATGCACGTTCGACTCGAACACCGCCTGTTCACCTGTTTCGGTGAAGCCAGTACTCTGTGGGCCGTTCGCTCCAAATTCGCACGGTACTCACGGCCCACAATGCACTGCGCCATCGCAGTGCATTGCTGGCTCATGATTGGCCAAGCAAGCACTGTGATCCCGCATGCTTGGCCAATCACAGTGCCGGCAGCGAGGAGAGCCATGATTGGCCACAGGCAGGATGCCTGTGGCCAATTATAACTCAGGCTGTGTAGTACACGCCCCACACTATATAAGGCCGCCAGCGCGACGGCCTTGTGTAGTGTCCCGGCTTCTGCAGGAGTTAGTGGATGTTGTCTGTGTGCCTTCACCGCACAATACATCTGTATCTACCCTTCATTGCTGTTCTGAGTGTTCTCTAATTGAGCCATCTGCAGGAGTTAGTTGGTGACTGGGTGTTGTCTGTGTGCCTGCACCACAGAATACACCTGTATCTACCCTTTGTTGCTGTTCTCTAATTGAGCTATCTGCCATCTGCACGAGTTAGTGGGTGACTTGGTGTTGTCTGTGTGCCTGCACCGCAGAATACACCTGTATTTACCCTTCATTGCTGTTCTCTAATTGAGCCACCTGCAGGAGTTAGTAGGTGACTGGGTGTTGTCTGTGTGCCTGCAACGCAGAATACACCTGTATCTACCCTTTCTTGCTGTTCTCTAATTGAGCCATCTGCCACCTGCAGGAGTTAGTAGGTGACTGGGTGTTGTCTGGGTGCCTGCAACGCAGAATACAGCTGTATCTACCCTTTCTTGCTGTTCTCTAATTGAGCCATCTGCCATCTGCAGGAGTTAGTGGGTGTTGTGTGCCTCCAGCACAGCACAGTATACACCTATATCTACCCTTTATTGCTGGTGTTCTATAATAAAGGCATTTGCAGGAGTTAGTGGGTGTTGTGTGCCTCCGGCACAGCACAATATACACCTGTATCTGACCTGTATTGCTGGTGTTCTATAATAAAGGCATCTGCAGGAGTTAGTAGATGTTTTGTGCCTCCAGCACAATATACACTACACAATTGCTGGTTTTCCCAACTCCCTGCAGGCCATTACCATGTATGGAAGGCCAACAAGGAGAGGCAGACAGGCACAGGCCAATAAAAGAGGGCAAGCAGGCTCTGTGTCTAGAGACAACAGTGCTGGTCATGGACGCAGTGCATCGTCATCAGCACATGGCCATGGGACACGAGTGTCCTTATTTTCGGCAGCTGGACGTGTTGAGCCGCATCATGACGAAGACTTGTGTAACATTGGGGTGTTTAGCTCAAGTGGTTAGAGGCATTTTTCAGTCCACATCAGGCAGGCGTTTATAGTTAAGGGCCTGGTAGCCCACGTTTATTAAAAGGAAAAACAAAATAATAGTCCATCCAGGAATCCCACGCAGGGGTCCAATCTTAAATTAAATACACACAATCCAAATGAAAATGCTAGCCCACCTGGCTACTCTTCAGCAGTAGTGCTGCTATAGGTACTTGCCCCTCAAACGAGCTGCTTGGATACACACAGTCTTAGGCTCCTTGGACGCACACAGCTTCAAGCCCTTCAACACACAGCTTTGGACTCCTTGGATGCACACAGCTTCAGCCCTTCAACGCACACAGCTTTGGACTCCTTGGATGCACACAGCTTCAACCCTTCAACACACACAGCTTTGGGCTCTTTGGACATGCACAGCAGCAAGCTACTCCACTCCACCATCCCTCACACTCTACTCCCAACAGCCCCTTCTTTATATGGGCTGTGTGCAGCTGGGCACACACCCTGCTCGTTATCACCAAGACCTGGACACGGGGTTGGAGATCCCTCTTTCCTCCAATTTCACAGGGACAGAGCCTCGCTCTGTCACATATCCCCCCCTTTGTTTCGATCCAGAGGGAGGAACACCAGCACCCATCATGATGGTTGGGACACCTCTGTGCTGGCTGTCAGCCACATAGGCCCAACCTTTTTCCGGGTGTGCTTCCAGGAACATTCCCCCCCTTTGTTTCGACCCAGAGGGCGGAACCCCCAAATTACTTTTGGCACCTCTGTGCCAGATACCATTTACAGAAGTACACTCCTGTCCAACCTCGCTTCTCCTAACGGGGAACTCTACCCAATGCCTCCTTTGGTGTCTCCCTCTAAGCCTTACTGTCACTCTGCTATGAGCTTTGATGCAACCTTCCCAACTTTTCTTCCGAGTGCATTTCCATAAGCACTTCCTCTCCTGAAATCTTAATGGGTTCCCGTTGGTCTTTCTACCAACCCTTCTGCCTCCACGCTTCAGGTTCCCAGGTTTCCCCAAAATTTTCTCAGCAGTACTGTTCTGAGACTGTAGGGGGCCTATTTCTATAGTGTTTAGAACGGAAACCCACCTCTTATTTCTGGTACCTGACTCAGCAGTCACTAATTGATTACCAGGTTTACCTGTACCTTTGGGCACCACATTATCATGTACCATTAACACATTATTTGGTTTATCATTGACAGACATATTCAAACCAACATTAGACCTCTCAAATGTTGCACATGTCACCAATGCCTTTCTTTTCAAAATTTGCTAGGGCAGAGTCTGCAGAGGGCACACATACCAGAGGGCCGCCATCACCCACAGGAACCTCACAGGACGCCACCTCCCCTGGGTTCACCCACTCTGCAGGCAGCTGTCCTACCACTTGACCCGTTCTGATGCCATCTGTATTTTTATCCACCGGAACAGGCCAGCTCTCGTCTGATTCACATACAATTTTTACCACGCTCCTTGCCCATTCCCCTGTCCCTGTCCCAAGCACTGGACTGGGGACCCCAGTCTCTTTAACCACCTTTGTTTGAGCCCTGGTCAGGATCTCTGCTGCTTTCAGGTCCACACATGGCCCTTCCACCTCATGTGGTTTTTCTACTGGTGCAGTATACACGCCCTTCACCAACTGACCAGCACCACACTGGACCATAGCAGCAGAAATGCTTCCCATCTGGCTGTTAGGAGGTGTAACCACAGACATTTTAGGCTTATTTTCAACTTCTCCAAAGTCTGTCTCAAATATTTCTTCTGCACGTAGTCCAGCAGCATACGTAGCAGCAACTTTTAACAAAAGTAGCAAATTTAGGAATAAACCATTCCTGTCCCGTTTTGCTTTGCTCTGTACAGCCTGCCATACAGTGTTCCACCTAGTGGTACTCCGCAATACCAGACCATCAGACTGTGGAGGAGACACACTAGTATAGATTGGCTGTACATCCCAAAGTTCAAGCATCTCTTTTAATGCTTTGGTTATAAACCAGGCCCTTGACTCCAGACCTAAGTCCTTCCTGGGGATTTTCATGACACTGGGGATACAGAGAGACTCACTTGCTGAGACTTGAAAAGTTGCGACGGTTAACGGAACCTTCTCACAGCTGGAGGTAAACACAGCCTGGTGCTCCACCAGAGCGCTGCCAATTGCTGGACTCATACCCAACTTCTCAGGCTCAGCATCAGTGAACTGCTCCAGAACATTACCAGTGGCGTCACGTTGACACTCCATGCCAACCTCAGTTTTGTGGGTCACGGACAATGTCTCTGCTGTGCCCTTATTTGGTTCATCCTGCTCACCAGGGTTAACCCCTGCAGCAGCCACCGCGCCCTCAGGTACAAGCTGTTCTGCAGCCCCTCCTGCTGGCCCAGCAGAAACCTTATCCACCTTATTTTTGTGCATAAAAGCCTTATCTATCAGGGAGATAAGATTTTCACCCCAACTATTCCAATCTATTGTATGTGAGCTCCCTTCTGCGGTACTCCTCAGCACCGATCCTTCTGCCCAAGGAGACACATAAGAACAGACTGGCTTAGTTGCAGACTCATAACACCAGTCATTGTAAATTATGTCAGACTGTGGTAGCACAGGTTGCAATACACCATATTCACCACCTTTCTCTGCTTGCATTTCATAAACCTCACACACTTTTGCATTTTTCACAGGTTGTGTTAATCTACCATTTACCTGCACATTTTTAGTACTAGCAGCTTGCACTAACACATTACCATTACACAGTACAGTTCCATTCTGTCCCACCAGAGTGACATCGCAGTTGTCCAGGGCAACCTCTGACTCCAATACATGAAGTTCCCTGGAGATTCCTGTGGACAACTGTGCTGTCTTACCACCAGTTGCTATAGGCAATGGCCCATTTTTGCTAACCCCAGGTTCTTTTAGAGCAAAAGTTTTCCCAACAGCATTAAACTTTTCATTAACAGTAACACTTATAGCATTTTTCGCATTTGTAGGCTGTCCTAGCCCATGGTCAACTTGAGCCTGATAGTCATTAGACACAACACTTTTAGTCATCAACACAGGTTCTATTTGGATTTTAACCCTTGCATTCCCACTATATAGGGAAAAGTCATTCTCAAGTGCACATTCAGTGGCCCCACTAACTGGGGTCACTCTCACATCGTCATGGACAGTCTCGTAACCAGTCCTTTTATACATGAAATCAGCAGTTCCAGCCATCATTTCATTAAAGACAGTCTTACCCACTGCAGTAGTTGGGGTCACCATCTTCATTTGAGTACATCGTCTTATGCACCAGTCCTCTGCTGCACTTTTACTGGCCAACCCCTCCTGGTGGCCATGGGATGAAACTACAGCAGGCATCTCCCCCCGTTTATCACCCCCTGCAGGCACAACAGGAAACTTCTTGTTGCTAGGGGTGACTGCAAACATATTTTCACCGGAATCTGGGCCTACAGACAAAACTTTCTCAGCAACATTATCTCCAGCCGTATTCCACAACCTAGGGCAAGAAAACATGCCATGCCCCAGCTGGCCACATTCCAGGCATGGTACTGGACGATTTTTTTCCAAAGCGATTCTCTCCTGGTGATTCCCAGCTGGCCGGAATGCACAGGCCTCTTTGTGGGGACGCTGAACCAAACCTCTACTGCAGCTCCTTTCAGGCATACATTTCACTCCGGTTGCCATGGGAGACCGCACTCTCCCAGCAGAACTTTGCTGGCTCTCTCCAACATGATAAATTGGCTCCTCCTTAAGCCACTTTCCACGATCCTTATTAGACATAGCCCATGGTACAGAGATAGCCCGACTGGCTTCCTCTGCGTTGCTATGGGCAACCACTCTCATCCTCAGCCTTTGATCAGCCTCGCTCCTTGCATATAGCATGGGCTTCTCTCTGCTGGATCCCGTCTCATGTTGTGACACATTCACATCTTTCACAATAGCTGTTTTAACTGCATCAGCTTTGCCAGGGGCAACAACAGCCCTCTTCCAGTTATGGACATCCAGCAGCTTTCCCCTTGCACTGAGGGTTGGCTTCCTTTCCTCTGTAGCTTGGTTCAGTGCTGCTAAATGCCGCTTGCACCAATCCACTGCAGATTCAAATGCTGGTGGACTCTCCATAACAGCAGTCACCTGTGCACTCATTGCACCAGTGTTGCTAGGGACAACCCCAGCCCTTTTTCTCCTTGATACACTCTGATCAGGTATGTATGGGGCTCGTTCGGGCGGTAACAACCCCTCCAACCACAGAGCTCTGTCTCTCATTTCAGCAAACCTGGCCTCTTTTAGGAGCTTTGACCGCCCCATACTTAGAGACTCCAGAACAACTTTAACCACTTAACAACCGCCCATTGCCGATTAATGGCTTCAGGGCGGTTGTTTAACTCTGAGAGGCCATTAATTAACGGCCTCCCAGAATTCTGCTCTCGCGTGCCCCCTGGTCCAGTGGACCCAGCGCATCACGAATCACGGTAAACGGGCGCTCATCGCGGCCGTTTACCATGTGATCGCTCCGTCAAATGATGGAGTGATCACTTGTAAACAAGCCGGCGTCATGTTATGACGCCGGTTCTTCCCTTCCCCCTCTCTGTACCGATCGGTACAGCGGAGGGGGAAGAGATCGGTGTCAGCAGCAATGTGGGCTGCATCTGCAGTGCCCACATCGCTGCTCACCGAAAATTAACCCCTCAATTACCTGCCAACACTCTGCAATACCCTGCAATACTCTGCAATACCCTGCAACACTCCGCAATGCCCTGCAACACTCCGCAATGCCCTGCAACACTCCGCAATGCCCTGCAACACTCCGCAACACCCTGCAACACTCTGCAACACCTTGCAACACTCCGCAATACCCTGCAATACTCTGCAACACTCTGCAATACTCTGCAACACTCTGCAACACCCTGCAACACTCTGCAACACTCTGCAACACCTTGCAACACTCTGCAACACTCCGCAATACCCTGCAATACCCTGCAACACTCTGCAACACCCGCCAATACCCTGCAACACTCTGCAATGCTCTGCAACACCCGCCAATACCCTGCAACACTCTGCAATGCTCTGCAACACCCGCCAATACCCTGCAATGCTCTGCTCCATACTCTTAGATACCCAGCCATAGTCGGTGATACCCTGCAATACCCAGCCATAGACATCCCCCCCCCCCCCTCCCGCCGCCCTCCGCCCTCCGGTGCTTCTATCGAATCGCTAATACGATTAAAGCCAGAATTTTTTTTTTTTCAGGATTCCCAGCTTAGAGGTGAGATGTGGGGTCTTATTGACCCCACATCTCACTGTAAAGAGGACCTGTCATGCCATATTCCTATTACAAGGGATGTTTACATTCCTTGTAATAGGAATAAAAGTGATCAAAAAAATTATTTTTGGGGAAAAAAAATGTCAAACTAAAATAAATAAAGTAAAATGAACAATAAAAAAAAAATTTTTTTTAAAGCGCCCCTGTCCCCATGTGCTCGCATGCAGAAGCGAACGCATACGTAAGTCCCGCCCACATATGAAAACGGTGTTCAAACCACACATGTGAGGTATTGCTGCGAACGTTAGAGCGAGAGCAATAATTCTAGGCCTAGACCTCCTCTGTAACTCAAAACATATAACCAGTAAAAAAAAATTTAAATTGTCGCCTATGGGGATTTTTAAGTAGCGACGTTTGGCGCCATTCCACGAGCGTGTGCAATTTTGAAAAGTGACATATTAGGTATCTATTTACTCAGCGTAACTTCATCTTTCACATTATGCAAAAATTGGGCTAACTTTACTGTGTTTTTTTTTTTTTAAGCACAAAACTGTTTTTTTTCCAAAAAAAAGCATTTGAAAAATTACTGCGCAAATACCGTGCGAGATAAAAAGTTGCAAAGACCACCATTGTATTCTCCAGGGTGTTTGCTAAAAAAACATATATAATGTTTTGGAGTTCTATGTAATTTTCTAGCAAATAAATGATGATTTTTACATGTAGGAGAGAAATGTCAGAATTGTCCTGGGTGCTCCAGAACACCTGATGGCGCTCCATGCATGTTGGGCCTCTGTATGTGGCCACACTGTGTAAAAGTCTCACACATGTGGTATCGCCATACTCGGGAGTAATAGCAGAATGTGTTTTGGGGTGTAATTTGTGGTATACATATGCTGTGTGTAAGAAATAACCTGATAATATGACAATTTTGTGAAAAAAAAAAAAAAAGTAAAAAAAATCTTGATTTTGCAAAGAATTGTGGGAAAAAATGACAACTTCAAAAAACTCATCATGCCTCTTACTAAATACCTTGGAATGGGGGTATTTGTACTTTTCTGGCATGTTAGGGTCTCAAGAATTGAAATAGGCCGTCAGTACTTCAGGTGTGATCAATTTTCAGATATTGGCGCCATAGCTTGTGGACTCTATAACTTTCACAAAGACCAAATAATATTCACCAATTTGTACTTATTTTTACCAAAGATATGTAGTGGTATAAATTTTGGCCAAAATTTATGAAGAAAAAATTACTAATCTGCTAAATTTTCTAACAGAAACAAATAAAAATTCATTTTTTTTACAGAATTTTCGGTATTTTTTCTTTTATAGCACAAAAAATAAAAAACCCAGCGGTGATTAAATATCACCAAAAGAAAGCTCTATTTGTGTGAAAAAAAGGACAAAAATTTCATATAGGTCCAGTGTTGCATGACTGAGTAATTGTCATTCAAAATGTGAGAGCACCGAAAGCTGAAAATTGGTCTGGTTATTAAGGGTGTTTAAGTGCCCAGTGGTCAAGTGGTTAAACAGTCCAGGAAAATGAAAGTGTCTCTTTTAAAGCAAGTTGCTTTTCTCTTCATGCAAGCTTTCCTCACCTGCACATTGCACACACTGATTGTGCTGTCTCATGCACACAAACACATTTCATAGCAAGAAAAAAAAAATTTGACTTTTCATTCACAGGTACACCACCTGCAACACGCAATGCCTTTTGCCTGGCTGCACTTCCACACACAGCCAATAGTTCCTGACTTGAACTTACTGTAGGGCAAGGACCCGGATTCCACCGTCTTGTGCCCGCATTCGAACACCACTTGTAACATTGGGGTGTTTAGCTCAAGTGGTTAGAGGCATTTTTCAGTCCACATCAGGCAGGCGTTTATAGTTAAGGGCCTGGTAGCCCACGTTTATTAAAAGGAAAAACAAAATAATAGTCCATCCAGGAATCCCACGCAGGGGTCCAATCTTAAATTAAATACACACAATCCAAATGAAAATGCTAGCCCACCTGGCTACTCTTCAGCAGTAGTGCTGCTATAGGTACTTGCCCCTCAAACGAGCTGCTTGGATACACACAGTCTTAGGCTCCTTGGACGCACACAGCTTCAAGCCCTTCAACACACAGCTTTGGACTCCTTGGATGCACACAGCTTCAGCCCTTCAACGCACACAGCTTTGGACTCCTTGGATGCACACAGCTTCAACCATTCAATGCACACAGCTTTGGGCTCTTTGGACATGCACAGCAGCAAGCTACTCCACTCCACCATCCCTCACACTCTACTCCCAACAGCCCCTTCGTTATATGGGCTGTGTGCAGCTGGGCACACACCCTGCTCGTTATCACCAAGACCTGGACACAGGGTTGGAGATCCCTCTTTCCTCCAATTTCACAGGGACAGAGCCTCGCTCTGTCACACTTGGTAGAGTGGATGACCAAGCCCTCTTCATCCTCCTCATCCTCCCTCACCCAGGCTCAGGGTACTAGCAAAGGAGCTGCCAACGCATCCTCTTCCCTCGTCTCAATATCATCATCAGTGACTCCTTCCCTAGACCCACCAGGTCCTCCTGAGGAGTCCCCCGAACTGTTTGAGCTCAGTGTTGGGTACATGCTCCAGGAGGATGCCCAGTGTTTTGTAGGCTCTGATGATGATACTCAGCTAGAGGAAGGCAGCAGCGTGAGCGCAGAGAGAGGCGATGCTCAAGAAGGACAGCAATCTAGCAGTCATGTTCCACAAACTGCAGCATACTGCCAGGTTTGCTCCAGTGATGAAGAGGTAGGGGGTGATGAGGGCACTGACTCCACGTGGGTGCCTGGTAGGAGAGAGGAGGAGGAGGAGGCACATCTCCAATGAGGCAGGATGCCCTCTTGGGGCCAGCTTAGGGACAGCACACCGACTGAATCAAACCGCAGAGCTCTGCCTGTGCAGAGAGCTGCCTCTGCGCATTATTCTAAAAGTTCTTTGGTGTGGGCCTTTTTTGAGACGAGTGCATCAGATCGCACCACTGCTATTTGCAACATATGTCTCAAGTGTATCTCGCATGGCCAAAACATCAGCCGCTTGGGCACCACATGCTTGACCAGACATATGTTGACCTGCCATGCAGCTTGTTGGCAAGCTTACCTCAAAGACCCACACCAAAGAACAAAGCGGACCTCTCCATGCTCCCCATCACCTGGGATCTCCAACCCCACTAGACCTTCAGTCCACTCTGAAATCTGCGCTGAGAGGAATGAAGGTGTAGAATTAGGTTTGTCACAGCCAAGTGCTTGCGGGCACTCTGCTAGAAGGACACCCACGTCCGATTGTAGCAGGAAAATTTCCCTGCCCCAGCTGCTGGACCATAGAAAGAAGTTCACTCCCAGCCATCCACATGCCCAGCGGTTGAATGCTAGCTTGGCTAAATTGGTAGCACTTCAACTGCTGCCTTTTCAGTTGGTAGACTCGGCCCCCTTCTATGAGTTTTTGCAATGTGCGGTTCCTCAGTGGCATGTCCCTAAATGACACTTTTTCTCACAGAAGGAGATTCCGGCTCTCTACCGGCATGTGGAAGGCAATATCCTTGCCTCGCTGGACAGGGCGCTCAGCGGTAAGGTGCATATTACCGCTGACTCATGGTCCAGCAGGCATGGACAGGGACGTTACCTGTCTTTCACAGCCCATTGGGTCACTCTTCTGGCAGCTAGTAAGGATGCAGGACAAGGTGCAGTAGTGTTGGAGGTTGTTCCACCATCACGCCTCCAAAATGCTACTACTGGTTGTGACACACCTCTCCCCTCCACCCCCTCCTCTTCTTCTTCCTCCATGGCATCTTCCAGTGCTTTGTACTTGGTGTTCCATAGGTGTTCAAGGGGATATGCAAGTAGGAAAGGCAAAACGATGCAATGCCGTACTTGCGCTGGTTTTTTTGGGGGACAGGAGCCACACTGGGGCAGATATTTTGTCAGCTCTGCAGGGGCAGACTGAGAGGTGGTTGACGCCATGCCAGCTTAAGCCAGGAATGGTGGTTTGCGACAATGGCACCAACCTCCTCTCCGCCCTCCGACAGGGACAACTGACCCATGTGCCCTGTGTGGCTCACGTCCTTAACCTGGGGGTGCAGCGGTTCTTGGCAGGTACCCGGGCTTACAGGATGTCCTGAAGCAGGCCAGGAAAGTCTGTGTGCATTTCTGCCAATTATTTAATGCCAGTGCTTGGCTGGCTGAGCTCCAAAAGGAGTTGAACCTGCCCAAGAACCGTCTTATATGTGACATGCCCACCAGGTGGAACTCAACGTTGGCCATGCTGCAGAAGCTGCACATGCAGCAGAGGGCCATCAATGAGTACCTGTGCGACTACGGCACCAGGACAGGGTCAGGGGAGCTCGGTTTTTTCTCACCATGCCAGTGGGGCATGATCAGGGATGCATGCACTGTCCTGTCACCGTTTGAGGAGGCCACAAGGATTGTGAGAAGTGACAGTGCATGCTTCAGTGACACTGTACCTCTTGTCCACCTCTTGGAGCATACGCTGCGTGGAATATTGGACAGGGCACTTGAGGCAGAACAGAGGCAGGAAGAGAAGGACTTCCTTGGCTCTCAAGGCCCCCTTTATCCAGACAGTGTTCCTGCTGTCCCACCCATCACACAGGAAGAGGAGGAGGAGGAGGATTGTGTCAGCATGGAGGTGGAGCCTGGCACTCAGCATCAACAGCAGCAGTCTTTTAGGGATGATTTACAGTCCCAAGAAACCCGTGGACTTCTACGTGGCTGGGAGAAGGTGGCTGCGGATCATGTAGTCCTTAGTGACCCAGAGGACTCCGGATCGAATGCCTCTGCTAACCTACGCTGCATGGCCTCCCTGATCCTGCAAAGCCTGCTGAAGGATACTCCTATTCTTCGGATCAAGGATAGGGACCATTACTAGCTGGCCCCTCTCCTTGATCCACAGTACAAGGGTAAGGTTGCCAACCTTATCTTGCTGTCACAGAGGAAGCAAAGGATGAGACATCTCCAGGAGGCCTTGCAGAAAGGTCTGTGCAACGCGTTCCCAGAGACTGGGAGGTTACAAACTCCTGGTCCTGGACAACGTGTTGCTGAGGCATCGTCAGAAGGAGCGGTGGAGAAGGTGGCCGTCTGACTGATGCGTTCACAGTCCACAGCCCCAAGGTATGATCAGTTCTAGCAACCATCGCCAGTGTCTGATTTACATGGTGCAGGAATATGCAATTGAGTTACTGGCCTGTCCTGCATCCAGCGTTCTTTCGGAATGCACCTTCAGTGCTGCTGGTGGCTTTGTAACCGATCACGGGGTGCGCCTGTCCACCGACTCGGTTGATCGACTGACCTTCATAAAGATGAATCAGTCTTGGATCACCACCAGCTACTAAGCACCTGAAGCTGATGCAACCGAATCATTTTTTTTGAAATATCACATCCCTTCAAGACTGCCTCTGCTGATGCTGAGTGACTGTCCTGTTATGTTGACCGTCTATCCTCTTCCTCCTCTGCTGATATCTTGGAAGAACATTTTGGGTTCTGGGTGATGCCACCAGCCCAATTTTTCAGCCCCTGTTTAACAGGGGCGTGTAATTACAATTTTGATGCAATGCTTTGCAGCAGGGCTCATTCCTGCACTCCAACTAGAGTATATGAGAGAGGTTGCAGTGTCGTGGCACCAGCACCAGTGCCTAAGGCCCAATTTTTCAGCCCCTATTTAACAGGGGCATGTAGTTAAAATTTTTGATGCAATGCTTTGCAGCAGGGCTCATTCCTGCACTCCAACTAGAGTATATGAGAGAGGTTGCAGTGTCGTGGCACCAGCACCAGTGCCTAAGGCCCAATTTTTCAGCCCCAGTTTAACAGGGGCATGTAGTTACAATTTTTGATGCAATGCTTTGCAGCAGGGCTCATTCCTGCACTCCAACTAGAGTATATGAGAGAGGTTGCAGTGTCGTGGCACCAGCACCAGTGCCTAAGGCCCAAATTTTCAGCCCCTGTTTAACAGGGGCGTGTAGTTACAATTTTTGATGCAATGCTTTGCAGCAGGGCTCATTCCTGCACTCCAACTAGAGTATATGGTAGAGGTTGCAGTGTATAGGCCCAATTTATCAGCCCCTGTTTAACAGGGGCATGTAATTACAATTCTTGATATAATATTTCACAGCAGGGCCCATTCCTGCGCCCACCGGGAGTAACTGTGAGGACTTACAGTGTTGTGGCACCTGCACCACTACCACCACCACAACCACCAAAGGCCCTATTTTTCTACCACTGTTCAACAATGGCATGTAATTACAATTCTTGATATAATTGTTCACAGCAGGGCTCTCCGTCACCTACCAAGAGTCACTTTGAGGGCTTACAGTGTTGTGGCAACACCAACACCTTAGGCGCAAATTTCTGCAGAGCATATAGGGCAGGCCCCTACTTTCAAACATCCAACTTACAAACGTCTCCTACTTGCAAACGGAAAGAGACAACAGGAGGTGAGATGAAAAAAGACGGAAGGCAAAACAAATTATACAGGGGTGATAACCCTTCCCTATGTTTTCCAAAAAGCTTAAAAATAGATTTTTTGACTGGAGCTACACTTTAAAAATGTACCAGTTCAAAATTACAAACAGATTCTACTTAACACAACAAACCTACACAGTCCCTGTCTTTTTTGCACCGCCTGTATACTCCTGTTCTGAGTATATAGGGTCTGGGGGCCCCCCTTTCCTTTTTTTAATATGGGTACGGAGTTGCCCTTAATATCCGCACAAGACCCAAAGGGGCTGGTAATGGGCAGGGGGGGCTACCTATGCCATTTTTCTCAATGATTTTCATCCATATTGCCGGAACCAGATATTACATTTTAAATGACTTTTGTTCTGTTTAATGTCATTTTGTGCAGGGACTGTTCTTAACACGGGAAATACATGCCACTTCACAGGCATACTATAAACACCCCCCAGACACGCAGGCAAAAAATAGTGAACAGAGTGAGAAAATAGTGAGCAGGCTGTGCTGATGCTGACCCCCCCCATCAGCCATTTCTGACACAGGGAAGCGGCGCCGAAACTGAGGCTCTGTGAAGGGAGTGAAGGGAGTGACACAGGCAGAGCTACATCTGCAGGGGATTTCCACCCCCCTTCTCCTCCTTGAGCTGAGCATTCACCTGGCAATGCCGTCCTATTGGCTAGCTTCAGGGACAATAGCTGGAAAACTAGCAGCTAGAGGATTATGGAACATGTAGTCCTGGATACCAGCAGGCCCCAGTATGATTCCCTGAGAGGACTGCAGCCCCCAGCATGTCGAGCGGGAGGGGGAGGCGGAAGAGAGGAGAAGAGGGACCATGAGGCTGTCAGGTGGAGGGCGCCAGTGATTCTATTATTATCCTCCAAGGTAAGAACCTACCTTCAGGTGGAGGGAGCGAGGAGGATGGGGGGGGGGGCGGGATGCATGCTTCAATAAAGGTACATGACCTTATCACTGGATACATCCACCCTTTTCTCCCCTCCACCTGGCTTCTCCCACCCTGTCCTCCCCCCACCTGGCTGCTCCCACCCTGTCCTTCCCTCCATCTGGCTGCTCCCACCCTGTCCTTCCGTCCACCTGGCTGCTCCCACCCTTTCTTCCCCTCCAATTGGCTGCTCCCACCCTGTCCTCCCCTCCACCCGGGTACTTCCACCCTGTCATCCCCTCCACCTAGCTGCTCCCACCCTGTCCTCCCCTCCATCTGGCTGCTCCCACCCTGTTATCCCCTCCATCTGGCTGCATCCACGCTTTCCTCCCCTCCACCTGGCTGCTCCAACCCTGTCCTCCCCTCCACCTGGCCGCTCCCACCCTCTCCTCCCCTCCACCTGGCCGCTCCCACCCTTTCCTCCCCTCCACCTGGCCGCTCCCACCCTGTCCTCCCCTCCACCTAGCTGCTCCCACCCTGTCCTCACCTTCATCTGGCTGCTCCCACCCTGTTATCCCCTCCATCTGGCTGCATCCACGCTTTCCTCCCCTCCACCTGGCTGCTCCCACCCTGTCCTCCCCTCCACCTGGCCGCTCCCACCCTGTCCTCCCCTCCACCTGGCCGCTCCAACCCTTTCCTCCCCTCCACCTGGCCGCTCCCACCCTGTCCTCCCCTCCACCTGGCTACATCCACCCTGTCCTCCCCTCCACCTGGCTGCATCCAACCTGTCCTCCCCTCCACCTGGCTGCATCCACCCTGTCCTCCCCTCCACCTGGCTGCAACCACCAATACTTTTTCAAGACACTGTGTATATATAATTTATATGTGTGTGTATATACAATTGCATTTTATAGTTGGCCTCCTTTTGTCCCTGTCCTCCATGTGCTTCCCCTAAATATGTAGGAGATGCCACTCTCTCTCACCGCCTGCCATTACTGTGTAGGCCTCACTCTGGGACAACAGGGACACTGTCACTGGCCACTGGCAGTGACAATCTACATCTGATAACAGGTGACGTAGCAAGTGACAAGCCCTGTCTGAAGGCAGGTGACGATCGCAAGTGACACGCTCAGGACTCCCACTGATTCTACATTATGGTGAGTTGAACTATTTCATTTTATATTACAATGTAATTAGAGAAATAATGCGCTTCAATCATCCTGACATCATATTAACCATGGTGCCATGATGATTGAAGCACCGACACCAGCCATTTCCCCTAAAAATTGCCCGAATTTTTTTTGGCAGTGCCCCTCCAAAGATAAGACTCTGGCAGATACCACCTGCTTCCTACATGCCTCCTTTGATCACCACATCAAATGACTAAAAGTCACTTGCTATGCCTCTGGCAATAGACCAGGTGCTCTCTTAGCTAGACAAATGAAATGTAAACCTGCTGCATCCAAAATCATATACATGCAAACAACCCAGAGTCGCAGAGTAAGTAATCCAGTAGACACTGCTAACTGCTTTTGGGATTTCTATGCATCACTATTCAACTTGAATACCTCCACAGATACCCCTAATCCAGAAGCCATCTATATATCCCAGTTCCTGGACCCATTACAACTGCCCTTCCTTACGCCCGACCAATTAGCAGATCTTAAGGCTCCGTTCTGAGTGCCAGAAATTCTAAAGGCTCACAACCCTTACATAAAGTCCCAGGACCTGATGGCTTTTGTACTGTGCCCCAGAACTTTAAAACATATGTACAGTAGATATTCTGACACCACACCTCTGTACTTCCTTTAACCACATTATGCAGACAGGCAGTATTCCAAAGGAATCACAATACAGGGATGCCCCCTCTCCCTGCTAATATGTGCACTAGTGGCAGCCATAAGAGCCCACTCGATGATCTCAGGGCTACAGATTAGAGATACTACCCAAAAATTAGGACTGTACGCAGATAATGTCATTGTAGTTTTGACCAAACCTCTTCTGTCCCTATCAGCACTTCATGACTTTTTGGTATAGTTTGGCTAGCTATCCTTATACAAAATCAACTGCTCTAAATCCAATTGGATGGGCATATGTCTAGATCAAGGTATAAAAGCAACGGTCTATTGTCTATCCCTGTTTCCATGGGCCCCAGCTTTAATGCTTGTTTACCTAGGGATACAGTTAACTGTCCCCTCTTGCACCACCCTCCATATAAATTATGAATCACTTCTAAAGAAACTGCAGGATATCTGCACCTCCCATCGGACCACCTGGGCTTCCTGGGCTGGGAGGATAGCGTTATCCAAAAATTTTCTCTTGCCTTATCTGCTATATCTGTTCCGAACTCTCCGTGTACTACTACTCTCTTCTCAGCTGGACACGCTCCAAGGCACCCTCAACAACTTTATCTGGGATAGCAAATCCCCCAGAATTAAACTCCATCATGTGCAATGTGACGTTCAAGGCAGGGATGCGAGCGCCCAACCTCAAGAACTACTACAAAGCAGTTCTCCTAAACCAAACCTAACATTGGTGGTTATCCTCATCTCATCCTCTGTGAACACAGAAAGAAGAAACCACTCTTCACTACCCCACCAAATCCTTGCTAGCTGCTATATGGCTATAACATCGTCCATCGCCATCCTTCTTAAGTATAATAAACGCAACTCTCAAAGTCTGGAGTTCAATCCATCAACAAACTAACGGACCTGATGATCTGATATGTCACTAGCCTCCTGGATAACAGTGTGCATTATAACAATTGGAAACATTCTACATGAAGGGAAGCTACGCTCCTTTCAACACCTAAATAAGGAATACAGCATTACTAATAAGGATCAACCTTCAAATCTATGACCGCCATGCATCATTTCTAAAGGGATCCTCTATTTTCTATAAAACACTGGACTCTAAACAAACCCCAGAGAAGACTCGATCAATTAAACAATGGGAAGATACCCTAAATATTTAGACAGTACTAACATAGTTACACACATCTTGGCACTTTGCAACACGCCTCACCTTGAAAGCTTCTAGATGCATATTGCATTGGGAAACACAGCATAAAATACTCCACAATGGCATTATACGCTATAAAAAATTAACACGGTCCTCGCTATCCCGCTCACCTGCTTGTTGGAGGAATTTCAGAGACATAGGGTCCACAGTACATGTCTGGTGGTCCTGCCCTCTACTAAATCAACCCCCAAAGTGCATTGCTAGACTTGGCAATGGAAACATGGGACGCTTCTCAGCATATCATCCTCACCCGCATCCTAATTGCGGCTAGACTCTCCATAACAAGGAATTTGAATGTCATCTTGCCACCTTCTTTTCAACTAGTCCCCCAACTCCTTAATCAGAATCTAAAAGGGAACTCATGTTCGCCAAAGCAAACCTGACCCTGACTAAATTCCAGAGCGAATGGGCCCCATGGCTCAAATACTGGCACTACCTCCTTACTTCGTTAACTACACAGTACTACTCTCTTGTTAAATCTGATGATACCTACCATACTTACAGAACACAGCTCTCTGTATGTCTAATTGTTTAAGTATAAACTTGTCCACTACCTTGGCATAAAATCCCCTCCCCCCATGTACCTGGATCTGAAGCCTGGACTGCAAAACACATTGCCATAGGAATTTTGTTTAGATGCTTTTTATATTCGTCAATGTTTTCTTGATTGTCATATTGTATATTGCATTACCAATGCCTTACGATGCACTTATAAGTAAAAGTTTGTAAAATTTGTGAAACTTCAATAAAAAGCTTAAGTTAAAAAAAAAAAAAAAAGATATAACTGACAAAATTGAAAACAGAAAATGACGAAACAATGTTCGCATAGTGTGGCTACCGGAGAAAGTGAAAGGCAGAGATCCCACCAAATTCATTGAAAATTTGTTCTTGGATGTCTTTGGCAAAGAAGCTTTTATGCCTCTGTTCACGGTGTAGAGAGCGCATAGGGTCCTGACTAGAGCTCTCCTGCGTAACAATACCAGACCAGTCCTTGCTCAGCTTCTTCACAACTGAGACATAGAAAAAGTGCTCCCACCTGGCAAGAGAAAGGCCCAACACAATGGGGTGAAAGTTTAATTCTATCCCGATTTCTTCACTGAAGTTCGACAATGCACCAAGTTCACGGATTTCAAAAAACGATTACAACGATTAGGGCTGCTGTATGCAATGCTGTACCAAGCCCACTTCTTCACCAGACCTATGGAAGCGGCTGACTAGCTAGATGTGAATAAGCCCTCACTGCAGATTCGACTTAAGGAGGATGAAGATGCCTGAAGGCAAACTATCTTCTTTCCAGATAATCATGTCGCTCTGCATCCAGCTGGCATTCGGACAGTTGGGTGCCTGGCCAGGGTCAAGTTTTACACAGTTTGTGTCTTATCTTTTGCTCCTGAATGTTTTTGCTTTTTCTTTTTTGAACAAATATTTGTATTTTTTTGACGAGACTACAGCGTTTTGCGGCTAATACCAAGTGTAACATGCAAGGCGATGTGTGGGGACTTACAAGCCTTTTCCCTGCAGCACCGTTTAGCCAAAACTTTCTTTCTTTTTTTTTAAAGGTTTATTCGATGGTTCTGAGGCACCGTTGTGCCCTAATAGACTGGTTACTGTTTTCATGGATCTTTTTTGTCTGAGATGTCACACCAATCCTTTTCGATGACAAGTACTATCTGATCTGTATTGCCTGATCCTGGAGGCCTGGTATGAGAGCATCCTATACATTTGCCTCTCTACTGGTAGATGGAAATGTTCTGCACAAAATACATCAACTACATTATGGCTGACATACCAATTGTACCAGGTGGTGCTGTGGCGCGGAAGTCAGTGCTAGGACAGCATGGAGTGAGAGGGAGTGTGCAAACAGAGCACCAGACTGGACCCCCCACCCCAAGAGCAGGAGCGTGGTGGAAGGACCCCCCAACCGAATTGGCCCCCTTATGACCAGACCCTTCACAACCAAACCAGACCCCTCTATGACAAAACCAGTCCCCTCATGACCGAGAGTGGCAGCTGGTGACCTGGGGACTTAAAGCGGTGGCAGAGCGGGATATCGTGGTGTGGGAGTGGGTGTACTGCGGACAGTAATCAACCCACAGATTCACACATAGAAGGCGGACATCCAGGGGGACCAGGAGCTGACACAGAGACATAAACTACAAAACCTGACCGACAGTGTACAGTATGTGAGTACCTGAGTATTGTGTGTGCCTGAGTAGTGTGAGTACCTGAGCATTATGTGCATCTGAGTATTGTGTGTACATGAGTACTGGGAGTACCTAAGTACTGGGAGTACCTGAGTATTGTGTGTAACTGAGTATTGTGTGTACCTGAGTATTGTGGGTGTTGGGAGTATCTGTGTATTGTGAGTACCTGAGTGTTGTGTGTATCTGTGTATTGTGAGTGCACGTGAGCAGTGAGTACACAAGGGCTGCGAGTGCACATGGACTTCGAGTGCACGTGGACTGTGAGTACACGTGGGCTGCAAGTGCATGTGGACTGCGAGTGCACATGGGCTGTGAGTGCACATGGTCTGTATGTACATGTGGGCTGCGAGTACATGTGGGCTGTGAGTGCACGTGTGCTGCTAGTGCACGTGGGCTGCGAGTACATGTGGGTTGTGAGTACCTGTGTATTGTCTTGTTGAGTAACTGTGTATTGTTGAGTATTAGTGTCAGGAAGCTAGTTGCTAGTTAATGTGGACAGGGTAATCTCATTAAATTAATAGGTACAATGCCCGGCGGGTGTGGAGATGCGACTCGTGTCCATCTTGCGGCAGGTGTGCGTTCCTAGATCATCTGATCAAGGGCAAATACTATTGTGCAAAATGTAAGCACATGGGGGTTATTTACGAAAGGCAATTCCACTTTGCACTACAAGTGCACTTGGAAGTGCACTGAAAGTGCAGTTGCTGTAGATCTGAGGGGAAGATCTGAAATGAAGGGAAGCTCTGCTGATTTTATCATCCAATCATGTGCAAACTAAAATACTGTTTTTTATTTTCCTTGTATGTCCCCCTCCGATCTACAGCGACTGCACCTCCAAGTGTACTTTCAGTGCACTTTCAAGTGCACTTGCAGTGCAAAGTGGATTTATCTTTTGTAAATAACCCCTGTTGTTTTCCTGGAAGCCCAGGACCTGAATCTAGGGAAGCAACTGTCAGCACTGAGAAGACCCTCCTTACTAAGGAGAGCCAGGAACATACCCAGCAGGTGCCAGTAGGGGCCAGCACAGAGGCGGGTGGAGACAAAGGTGCAGGCACTAGAACTACAAACACACAGTATTATCTTTATCACACACACACATACACAACACACACATACATACACAGATAAAAGAAACAAAAACACCTATGTCAGTACAAAGTCTCAGTATCTTATCTCAATATAGGCCTATATTTTGAAGCAGTATAGACCACGGTGATGGGCCAAGTTTGAATCTTACCTTCGTTAAGGATGCTCACTACTTTCGTTTGGACATACGTACGGCAGCGTACTAGCTTTATATACACTGCGCATGTGTCAAGCTCCACCTGCGTCGCCCGTCCCTGACGTTCCTTGTGACAAATTTGCCCCACCCCTTCTCTCTTCGTTGCGCAGTGGGAGTGTATACAGAAAGATAGCGGAGACATTATCAGGAACTAGATCCAGATCCAGGAGGAGATTTAAGGCCACCAACATGGCCTTTGAAGAAATAGTGGAGATGGTGGACATCTTGAGGAGAGAGGACTATGATGACAAAAATGGTCCATACCCCCGACCCAATTTGCGGAAGGACAAAATAATGTCCACAGTTGTGACCACTCTGGAGCAACAATTCGGGGTACGATAGACTAAAGACCAATTGAGGAAGCACTGGTCCAACCTTAAACCGAGGGAGCCGGATCAGTATTGAAGAATCAAGAAGGTGCTTAAAAAAAGTAAGTACAGGGTTATACCTGCATTTTGGTCTGGATAATTTGTCTTATTAAAATAAGTTTAGGATATTGTTGTGTAGATGTCTTTAAAGCTAGAATGTTTTTTAAACTTGATTCAGTGTAATGTAAGGAGAGGACACAGCAGCTGTTTCAACATCTGGACTCAGGAGCAGTGGCGGAACTACCGCCATAGCGACACACACGGCCGCTATGGGGCCCGCAGCTGAGAGGGGCCCATGGGAAGGATGAGGAATGCATACTGGGGGGGGGGAGCACCGCCCGCACGGTCCCCCAGACAGCGGAAGTGAGGAGAGGAAGAGGCAAGCTGTCTGTACGAGCAGTGAGCTGTAATAGCTTTCATTTGAATGTCCTGTGTTCCCGGGGCTCACCGTCACATAGCCCCACCTCTTGGCCCGGTACCTTTGATAGACAGAACATCGGTCCAATGCGGGACATGTGACGTCATCAAAGGCTCCGGGCCAAGAGGTGGGGCTATGTGACGGTGAGCCCCGGGAACACAGGACATTCAAATGAAAGCTATTACAGCTCACTGCTCGTACAGACAGCTTGCCTCTTCCTCTCCTCACTTCCCCTGGCTGGGGAACTGTGCGGGCGGTGCTCGCCTCCCCCCACTCTGAGGCAGCCCCACGCTTGCCAGCAGCCATTTGAGGGCTCCAGTATGCATTGGCTCGCCTCTTCCTCTGCTCAGGTGAGGCTGCATTGTGACTGCACATTCATTCAGCATTTCTCTAGTTGCTAAATTCTAACATTAGTCATTGGTTATATAAAGGAAAATTACCAGATCATTTAGATCTTTACAAATGCTGATCTTTTAATTCGTGCTATATGGTAATTTTTTGAATTGGCAAAGAAACCAATGTTTGAAAAAAATGTTATGTCTAAAGAACATGTAATGTATAGTGCATTTTTGAATGTTGGAAATATCTTCACTACATATTTCTGATTTTTTTTTTTTTTTTACAGCTATAAAAGGTAGCAGTATTAGTGTTTGCGTTTTTAAACGATAACTTAACCACTTGCAGACCGGACCAATTTGCTGGTCAAAGACCAGACCCTTTTTGCGATTCGGCACTGCGTCGCTTTAACTGACAATTGCGCGGTCGTGCGACGTGGCTCCCAAACAAAATTGACGTCCTTTTTTCCCACAAATAGAGCTTTCTTTTGGTGGTATTTGATCACCCCTGCGGTTTTTATTTTTTGCGCTATAACCAAAAATAGAGCGACAATTTTGAAAAACGCAGTATTTTTTACTTTTTGTTATAATAAATATCCCCCAAAAATATATAAAAAAAAACATTTTTTTCCCTCAGTTTAGGCCAATACGTATTCTTCTACATATTTTTGGTAAAAAAAATCGCAATAAGCGATTATTGATTGGTTTGCACAAAAGTTATAGCGTTTACAAAATAGGGATAGTTTTATAGCATTTTTATTAATAATTTTTTATTATTTTTTTACTAGTAATGGCGGCGATCAGCGATTTTTATTGTGACTGTGACATTGTGGGGGACCCATCGGACATTTTTGACACATTTTTGGGACCATTGTCATTTATACAGTAATCACTGCTATATAAATGCAGTGATTCCTGTGTAAATGGCACTGGCAGTGAAGGGGTTAACCAGTGGGTGGCAGTGTAGGGGTTAAGTGTTCCTAGGGGTGTGTTACTAACTGTGGGGGGGTTGGGCTTTCATTTAGTGAACACTGATCTCTGCTCCAATCACATGGAGCAGAGATCAGCGTCACTAGTTGCTAGGCAGAATGGAGAAATGTTGTTTACACAGCATTTCCTCCATTCGGCCACTCCGCGGCCGCTCCGTGAGACGATCGCGGGGATGCGATCAGGACCGGACTCACGGGGGTCCCGACCAGCAGGGCGGCATTGAATATTGGACGTACCTGTACGCCAATATGCCTGCCCGTGCCATTCTGTCGACGTACATCGTCGTGCGCTGGTCAGGAAGTGGTTAAAGCGGGAGTCCGCCGTTTTTTTTTTTTAAAGCCAACAGCTATAAATACTGCAGCTGCTGGCTTTTAAAATGACACTTACCCGCCCAGCACGCCCGCGATGTCGGCACCCGAAGCCGATCTCTCGATCGTCTCTCGGGTGCTGCCACCGCCATCTTGGGTATGGGAATCAGGAAGTGGAGCCTTGCGGCTTCATTTCCCGGTTCAATACTGCGCATGCGCGAGTCGCGCTGCACAATAAGGATGGTCCCCGCTGTCTCTGGGATCCGTGTGTTTCCCAGCAGACAGCGGGGGACCTTCGGAAAGGGGCGTAGATTCTGCGGAAAGGGGCGTAGCTTCTGCAGATATCTATGCCGGAAGTGGGTGCAGATACCTGTACTGTACAGGTACCTGCACCCCCCTCCCCCCTGAAAGGTGCCAATTGTGGCGCCGGAGGGGGGAAGGGTTCCAATGAGCGGAAGCTCCACTTTAGTGTGGAGCTCCGCTTTAATTTTTCACTTAGAATGAAAATGAGGGAAAGAAAAAAAATCGCTGGGTTGATTGGTTGAAAAGGGACAGTTGGTAGATTCAACCCTATAATGAAAATTCTCACTTTTATTCTATCCAAGTAAAGGTATAAACCTCTGCCAAATACAATGGGGCTGATTTACTAAATGAGTAGAGAATGTTTACTCTCAAAAGTGGTTATGCTAAGCCAGCCTTTCTCAGCCTTTTCAACACAAAGGAACCCCTCAAATAACTTTTCAGTTTCAGAGAACCCCTGCTAAAAAATGACTATATCTACAACTCATGATATACTAGTATGATGGTCAGTGGGATGAATGCTCCTTACACTTGTGGTCATTGGGAAGAATTCCCACCTTACAGATAGCTAAAAAGATCAATGGTGTCAGTGGGAACTTATCTGAGACAGAAATTAATCAAGGAACCCATAGCAACCTATGGAGAAACCCTAGTTGATAAACCCTGTGCTAGGCTACGGTTTAGTAATTACTTTTATAATATTATAGTGTAGCACCCTCTACGTTAGGTAAGTACGTGCTAGGTGTAGGTTTTGTGTAAGCTGCCAGCGCAGGTAAATTTAAGAAGGCCTATGCTGTGAGCTAGGTCTGTTTGTTTTGATCTGGGGGCAGGGGAGTGGTTTAGTATAGCAGCAGGTGACTGATATGTGCCTCAGTTCTTGGGTGCCTCCTCTGTTTCCAGGGAGAAGGTTCTGGAAAAGGGGCATGGCAGAGAGCTGGAGTGCCATGAGGTGCATGTGGGAGCTCTGACCAATCCCCAACTAGGACTCCTTCATATACCCATGGTCAACCTGCTGTGGGAGGAGTTGTCAGCTGGATAAACTGGATGATGGAGTGTTAGACTGTTGTGTCTGAGGGAACCCCCTTTCTTGGGGGGGGGGGTGTACCTCAGGCAGGGTGCTCGGGGCTGGGAGGGAGCCTCTCCTTACACGGTTATGGAGAGGTGTCTGGGAACAGGAGCCAGAAAGGACAGCTGGTCAGCACGTCCTGAGTAAAGTCATTCAGGAGGGATCCAGGCCAGGTATCGGTGAGTGGAAATCACAGTGGAAAGCTCTGGAAGAGACATGCCAGAAGTTGGATGTAGAGCCAGAGCCCCCCACTCTGAGGCAGTCCCACGCTTGCCAGCAACCATTTGAGGGCTCCAGTATGCATTCCTCATCCTCCCCGGTAGTTCCGCCTCTGGCTCGCCTCTTCCTCTGCACAGGTGAGGCTGCATTGGGCACCGGTCACGCTGCATTGGGCACAGGTTAGGCTGCATTGGGCACAGGTGGGCACAAGTGAGACTGCATTGGGCACAGGTGAGGCTGCAATGGGCACAGATGGGCACAGGTGAGGCTGTATTGGGCATGGATCACTATGCATTGGGCACAGGTGGGCACAGGTGAGGCTGTATTGGGCACGGGCAGGCCATGCTGCATTGGGCACAGGTGAGATCACATTGGGCACAGGTGAGGCTGCATTGGGCATGGGACATTCTGCATTGGGCACAGACAGGTCATGCTGCATTGGGCACAGGTGAGGCTGCATTGGGCACAGGTCACGTTACAATGGGCACAGGTGATGCTGCATTGGGCACACGCCACACTGCATTGGGCACAGGTGAGGCTGTATTGGGCACTGGACACGCTGCATTGGGCAGTATTGGGCACAGGTGAGGCAGTATTGGGCACAGGTGAGGCAGTATTGGGCACGGGCAGGCCACGCTGCATTGGGAACAGGCAGGCCACATTGGGTACAGGTGAGGATTATTGAAGCGCTAACACCAGCTGTTTGGAGTATCTTTATCTGTTGATTGTTAAACTTTCTGGAATACGTATATTGCTATTGTGGTGTAGGATCTGGGCCTGTTGTCCCTCCATCCCTTTTCTTTGCTTCCTTCCTTCCTTATTCATCTCAGACTCGAACCACACCCCCTTTGAGCCACGCATTTTAAACCATGCCCACTATTTAATTTAAGCCCCACCATTTTTTGTGGGGGTGGGCCCCATACAACATTTTGCTATGGGGCCCTGTGATTTCTAGTTACGCCCCTGCTCAGGAGCACTAGTGTAGTGTGGGACACCATGGAACATTTTTTAGGGTAACCCACACATGGGCTCCAGGGGATACTTGAGGTGTCCCCATCTGTTAAAGTTGGCCAAAAAAGGTAAGTATTGCAATTTGGTTAAAAGTGTATTTGAATCATGTCTTCAACTTGGATCTTTTAACAAACAGACAATTGTACACCACTTCAAAGCAATGTTACATATTCCTATTTCTGGACTCAAATATCAGTGTGCTAAGTATACCTTTTGTTTCATTCTCATAGGAGAGAAAAGACTACGACAACAGTCAGAGGATCCCAGGAACACCCAACCTCACCAGCCTGATTGGGTACTTTGCCCGAGCCCACCCGAGGATCTTGAGGAAGGAGAGGTGGAGGAAGTGTGTGAGATGTGCATCCCACCAGGTGAGTGTCTGACACCCCAGATTAAGGTAATCTATTTATGCCTGCATATTTCTAAATACATTATTTTTCATAAATTTTAGGTGATGATCTGGTTTCGGAAGGGCAAGCGGTGGAGCCATTTTCGACAGCACCCAAAGCTTAACTGGGCAGATCGTGGCCTGGAATGGGCACACTGATGAGATGTGCAACCAGATAGAGAGGAGGCGAACTCGGCTGGACACCATGCAGCAGGAAATTAAGAACATGATCAATGTTTTGGGGAGAATCTAATCCCTTTTTCCCTAAAACCAAATTGATAATGTTCTTAATTTTCTTTGTAAATGAGAACATTGTTCTTTTTTTTATATTTTTAACCACTTAAGGACCGCTGTCAATGTACGTCGGCACAATGGCACCGACAGGCACAAGCACATACATGTACGTGTTTGCCTTCCAGCGGGTGGGGGGTCCGCTCGGACCCCCTCCCGCTGGCTGCGGTGGTCCGTTTCGCTTCAGGAGGGATCCGGGATGAGGGGATGGCCGTTGGTTTCTGACCATCCCCTCTCGATCGCTCCTGGCGAATGAGAAGCTTCCCCCGCCTGTGTAGTGTAAACGCAGACAGGGAGGAAGTGATGTCGCTATCCTCGGGGCGGTCTTTTTGACCAGACTGCGAGGAGAGCAGAGATAGTAAGTGCACCAACACTACACTGACATGTAGGTACACATAGGCACACAAATCACCCCCCGATCGCCCCCCCAGCCCACCCCCCCCCCCCGTCACAGTGTCACTGATTGCAGTGATCATTTATTTACTGATCAATGCATTTAGTGTCAGTTGTGACAGTAAAAAGTGTCAGGGCAGTTAGTGTTAGGTCCAGGGTAGCCCCCTATCCCCCCATATAAAGGTTTAACCGCCTGATTGCCCCTAGAGTTAACCCTTTCATCCCCTTTTGCTTAATCGCTGCATTAGTGTCACTGGTGCCGCTAGGTAGCTAGTTATTTTTTATGTTCACCGCCAGGTTTTTATAGCGTTAGGTACCCCCATATACTACCTAATAAAGATTTTAACCCCCTGATTGCCCCTAGTTAACCCTTTCACCAGTGATCACTGTATAAGTGTTACGGGTGACTCTGGTTAGTTAGTTTGCTTTTTATAGCATCAGGGCACCCACCATTTATTACCCAATAAAGGTTTAACCCCCTGATCACCCGGTGGGTTATATCAATTAGGTTTTAGGGTCAGGGTCTGCGTCGCCCCAGGCAGCGCTAGGTTAGTGCCAGTGCCGCTAACACCCACGCGCAAAGCATACACCTCCCGTAGTGGTTTAGAATCTGAACAGATCAATATCTGATCTGATCAGATCTATATTAGCGTCCCCAGCAGTTTAGGGTTACAAAAAAACGCATTGTTAGCGGGATCAGCCCCTCTGCCCAGCCCACCCAAGTGCAGTATCGATCGATCCCTGTCACTTACAAAACACTAAACACATAACTGCAGCGTTCGCAGAGTCAGGCCTGATCCCTGTGATCACTAACATTTTTTTTTGGTAGCGTTTTATATTTAAATCCTGATGGCGGTGCTTGGTTTTCAGGGTCCCGTACGCAGCTAGGCTCCCAAAAAGTCCCCCACATGGGGTATCCCCGTACTCAAGAGAAGCAGCAGAATTTATTTTGGGGTGTAATTTCACTTATGCCCATAGCATGTGTGAGCAATATATCATTTAGTGACAACTTTGTGCAAAAAAAAAAAGTTTGTAATATTCCCGCAACTTGTGGCAAAATATAAAATGTTTCATGGACTCAGCATGCCTCTCAGTAAATAGCTTGGGGTGTCTACTTTCCAAAATTGGGTCATTTGGGGGGGTTTTATGCTATTTTGGCATTTTATGGCCTTCGAAACTGTGATAGGTAGTGAGGAGTGAAATCAAAAATTTGCACCCTTAGAAATCCTGAAGGCAGTGATTGGTTTTCGGGGTCCCGTACGCGGCTAGGCTCCCAAAAAGTCCCACATATGTGGTATCCCCGTACTCAGGAGAAGCAGCAGAATACATTTTGGGGTGCAATTCCACATATAACTATGGCATGTGTGAGCAATATATCATTTAGTAACAACTTTTTGTAAACTTTTTTTTTTGTGTCATTATTCAATCACTGGGGACAAAAAAAAAAAATATTCAATGGGCTCAACATGCCACTCAGCAATTTTATTGGGGTGTCTACTTTCCAAAATGGGGTCATTGGGGGGTGGCGTTTGTACTGCCCTGCAAAATGAGATAGGCAATCATAAATTAAAAGCTGTGTAAAGTCCAGAAAATGTACTCTAGTTTGTAGACGCTATAACTTTTGCGCAAACCAATAAATATACGCTTATTGACATTTTTTTTTACAAAAGTCATGTGGCTGAATACATTTTGGCCTAAATGTATGACTAAAATTTAGTTTATTCGATTTTTCTTATAACAAAAAGTAGAAAATATATATATTTTTTAAAAATTTTCAGTATTTTTCCTTTTATATCGTAAAAAATAAAAATCGCAGAGGCAATCAAATACCATCAAAAGAAAGCTCTATTTGTGGGAAGAAAAGGACGCAAATTTCGTTTGGGTACAGCATTGCATGACCGCGCAATTACAAATTAAACAGTGCAGTGTGAAATTGTAAAAAGACCTCTGGTCCTTAGGCTGACAATTTTAAAGATGCACATGGTGTGTCAACATGTGCTATGTGCCATCAGGGGATTTCAATGTACGCATTTTGTGTTTGCAACCCCTTCCTCATAATGCTAGTAGGTGAGAAGAAGGGATTGCCCCCACAAAACATGTCCATTGATCCCCCATGATGGGAGATAGCACATGTTGACATTACCCATTTGGATTTCTAATTTGTGTGCATCTTCAAAATTTGGATTTTACATGCGTGACATCACCTGCTAATTTTAGATATGTATAACTTTTTAAAGGGGTTGTAAAGGTAATTTTTTTATTATCTACATAGGTTCCTTTAAGCTAGTGCATTGTTGGTTCACTTACCTTTTCCTTTGATTTCCCTTCTAAATGTTTTTTTGCTTTGTCTGAATATCTCACTTCCTGTTTCTCCTCAGTAAACTTCTCACCATCATCTGAGCTGGTGGTTAGTCAGCCAGAACAGCTTACTGGGGTGAAACAGGAAGTGAGAAATTTAGACAAAGAAAACAAAGAAAAAAAAACATTTAGAAGGGAAATCGAAGGAAAAGATAAGTGAACCAACAATGCACTAGCTTAAAGGAACCTATGTAGAAAATAAAAAAATTACCTTTACAACCCCTTTAAGTTCCAGAGTTGGCTATGTTATTTTTAAAAACAAAAACCCTGTTTGAAAATACAAACTTTCTACAAAATTTAAAAAACACAAAAACATGAAAATACCAAACCAAAAAAAAAAATATATATTTTTTAACAATGTAGGCCACAAAAGGAGTTTTAAAAAAAACAAAAACATGCATGCATGAATATAAAGGGGACATTCACAGCATATTCCAATCATGGTAATTAGGTAATGAGGAAATTAATACAAGACATTAGCAAATATTAAATACATATAATGTAATGTTAAAGGAGAAAACTTACCTTAATATAGTCCTTCTGCAGGACCTGAATAATGGCAAAACAGGTCTCTGGGATAATGATCCCCAGAGCCTGGGGGGAGATGCCTGTCATGAATTTGAGATCCTGCAGGCTACGGTCTGTCGCCAAGTACCGCAATGTGATGACTAGCCTCTGCTCCGGAGTGATGGCTTGCCACATGCAGGTATCCTGCCTGCTGATATAAGGGGTTAGCAAAGCCAGCAGACAGTGAAAAACGGGGTCCGTCATCCTGAGATGATTCCTGAAATCCTCAGGATTATTCTCACGGATCTCAGGAAGCAAAAGCATATGAGAGAATTGGTCACGCTGCCGCAGCCAATTCTTCACCCATGAACTCCTTCTCTCCTTGTTCATGGACTGGGCTCAGGTCAAAGTATTAACCCCAACAACAAGCCCCCAGACAGCACAAACTCGAGAACGAGCACGTCCACGCACCATGGCTTCAAAACGGTCGGCTGGTCAAACAAACTTACGCACTGAAGAACAACAAGGCCTATGAAGAGCGATCTGAGGAACAGGAACGAGTGGACCAGAACCGCCTGCTTTACAGGTATGAACTGATCCACACACACTGAAAACAAGATACAAACCTCACAAGCACAAACTGAACCACAGAAAATGATCAAAATAAGCTGAAGTCTGAAAAGCGTGAATCGTCTCTCACCAAACTTCTACTAACATATACAGATAAACACGAGATTAGCAGAAGGAGCCCAAAGGGTGGCGTACTGGGTCTTGGACTTCCTTTTTCTAGTCCCGGTGTACGTGCTGTACGTCATCACGTTCGAAACCGCCGGACTTTTGAAGTGATTGCGTGTGGCCAAGTCTGTTAGTTTGAAAGTCCAGCGGACCTCAGCTGCAAAGTCCATTGGATTGTCTGCCAGACCAAGTCTGCTGGAAAGTCCAGTCGTGTGTACGTGGCATAAGAATAAGAAGAATAAGTATGCGACAGGTCTAAACTGTGTGGCATGTTCACCAATGCCAGACGCCTGGTGGACAAGATGGGAGAACTAGAGATACTGTTGTACTAGAAGGATTTCGATTTTGTTGGAATTTCACAATTTGGATTAGCAGCAAAGATGGGAAGTGTCATCATAATGGGGGATTTTAATTATCCAGACATGGACTGGGCGTAAGGAACAGTGCATTCGTTTAAGGCTCGCCAGTTCCTAAATGTCTTGCAGGACAATTTCATGGGTCAGATGGTAGATGCACCAACTAGAAATAACCCATTACTAGACCTACTGATTAAAAACAATACAAACCTAATCACGGATGTGGAAATACGGGGCAATTTAGGAAACAGCGATCACAGGTCAATTAGTTAAAGTATAAATCACACAAATAGGGAACATTTGTAACATTCTTTAGCAACTTTACAAGGATTGTAACAAGAAATGTAAGGGTACAATTAGGGGAGGCTAAGATAGAACATGAAAGACACATAGCAGAGGAGAGCAAAAAAAAAAATCCCAAAAAATTATTTAAGTATATAAACAGTAAAAGGGAGGACAGACCATACTGGCCCCATAAAGAATGAGGAAAGGAATCTGGTTACAAAGGACAGTGAGATGGACGAAGGTACTGAATTTATTCTTCTCCTCAGTCTTCACGAGGGAATCGGGGGACTTCAGTAACCAAAACTACAGTGTTTATCCTCATGACACAACTCAGGAAGCAACCTCATGGCTAACAGAGGACAGAATTAGAAACACACTTGAAAAACTTAACATTAATAAGTCACCAGGACCAGATGGCTTGCACCAGAGGGTCCTTAGAGAACTCAGTCAAGTAATGACTCATGACTCTAGACCATTGGTCCTAATTTTTGCTGACAGTCTACTGACTGAAATGGTACCAGCTGATTGGAGAAAAGCCAATATAACACTGATATTTAAAAAAAGGACCAAAATACATCGCTGGGAATTACAGACCAGTTAGCCTAATATCAATAGTATGCAAGCTCTTGAAAGGGATGATAAGGGACTATATACAAGATTTTAGTAATGAGAACTGTATCATTATCAGTAATCAGCATGGTTTCATGAAGAATCAGTCTTGCCAAACCAGTCTATTAACCTTCTATGAGGAGGTGAGCTGCCATCTAGATAAAGGGAGGCCCGTGGATGTGGTGCATCTAGATTTTGCAAAAAGCATTTGATACAGTTCCCTGTAAACATTTACTGTACAAATTAAGGTCCATTGGCATTGACCATAGTTTGAGTACATGGATTGCAAACTGGCTATAAGGGCAGGTTCAGAGGGTGGTGATAATGGGGAGTACTCGGAATGGTCAGGGGTGGAAAGTGGGGTCCCCCAGGTTTCTGTCCTGGGACCAATCCTACTTAATTTGTTCATAAACGACCTGGAAGATGGGGTAAACAGTTCAATCTCTGTATTTGCAGACGATACTAAGCTAAGCAGGGCAATAACTTCTCTGCAGAATGTGGAAAATTTGCAAGTAGATCTGAACAAGTTAATGGGGTGGAAAACTATATGGCAAATGAGGTTTAATGTGGAAAAATTTAAAATAGTGCATTTGGGTGGCAAAAATGTGAATGCAATCTACTCACTGGGGGGGGGGAGGACCTACTGGGGGAATCAAGGATGGAAAAGGACCCGGGGGTCCTAGTAGAGGATAGGCTCAGCAATGGCATGCAATGTCAAGCTGCTGCAAACAGAATATTAGCATGCATTAAAAAGGGGATTAACGCAAGATATAACGTGATAATTCTCCCACTCTATAAGACTCTGGTCCAGCTGCACCTGGAGTATGCTGTCCAGTTCTGGGCACCAGTCTTCAGGAAGGATGTGCTGGAAATGGAGCGAGTACAGAGAAGGGCAGCAAAATGAATAAAGGCACTGGAAAACGTTAGATATGAAGAAAGGATATGAGCACTGAACTTATTCTCTCTGGAGAAGAGATGCTTGTGAGGGATCATGATTTCAATTTACAAATACCATACTGGTGTGACTCCACAATAGGGATAAAACTTTTCGCAGAATGGAGTTTAATAAGACAGGTGGCCACTAAGGATGAGCCGAACACCCCCCTGTTCGGTTCGCACCAGAACCTGCAAACAGACCTAAACTTCGTGTGAATTTTAGAACCCTATTAAAGTCTATGGGACTCGAACGTTCAAAATCTAAAGTGCTAATTTTAAAGGCTAAGTTACTGTCCTAAAAAGTGTTTGGGGACCTGGGTTCTGCCCCAGGGAACATGGATTAATGCAAAAAAAGTTTTAAAAACTGACGTTTTTTCGGGAGCAGTGATTTTAATAATGATTAAAGTGAAACAATAAAAGTGTAATATTCCTTTAAATTTCGTACCTGGGGGGTGTCTATAGTATAGTATAGTATGCTTGTGAAGGGGCGCATGTTTCCTGTGCTTAGAACTGTCCCTGCACAAAGTGTCATTTCTGCAGAAAAAAAAAGTCCTTTAAAACCACTCGCGGCTATAATGAGTTGTTGGCTCCGGTAATACAGAAAACACTCATTGAAAGTCATTGATAAAAAAAAAAGAAGCGTGGGGTTCCCCCAAATTCAATTACCAGGCCCTTCAGGTCTGGTATGGATATTAAGGGGAACCCCGCGTCAAATTAAAAAAAAATTGACGTGAGGTTCCCCCTAAAAATCCATACCAGACGGGGAACCCCGCGTCAAATAAAAAAAAAAAAAATTGACGTGGGGGTCCCCCTAAAAATCCATACCAGACCCTTTATCCGAGCACGCAACATGGCAGGCCGTAGGAAAAGAGGGGGGGGCGAGAGAGCACCCCCCCTGAACTGTACCAGGCCACATGCCCTCAACATTGGGAGGATGCTTTGGGGGTCTGTGACCCCTCAAAGCACCATGTCCCCATGTTGATGGGGACAAGGGCCTCATCTCCACAACTCTGGCCGGTGGTTGTGGGGGTCTGCGGGCGGGGGGCTTATCAGAATCTGGAAGCCCCCTTTAACAAGGGGACCCCCAGATCCCGCCCCCCGTTTGAAATGGTAAGGGGGTACAAAAGTACCCCTACCATTTCACAAAGAAAGTGTAAAAAATTGTTAAATAAGACAAACACACTTTTGAAAAATTCCTTTATTAAAAAAAAAAAAAAAAAAAGATTCCAGCGGTGGTAATCCACTCTTGCTATTCAGCGACGGATGATCATCTCTCCGGGGTCCAGCGATGGCTGATCTGATCCAGCGACGGGTGATTTCTTAGTCCAGCGCAGCGAATCCATCCATCCATCTTCTGTCTCCACGGAGGAGACACTGCGGGGATCCTGGCGCCTGACGTTTCTTATATGAGGAGGGCGGGGCCCGTTACATCAGATGGGGCAGGTTTCCGTTACATCAGAGGGGGCGGGGTCACCCATACGTCATTGGGGAAGCCCGGCTTCCCTCACTAGTGTCAGAGAAGGGCGGGGTCAGGTGACGGGTGGCCCTGCCCTCCTCATATAAGAAACATCAGGCGCCGGGATCCCCGCAGTGTCTCCTCCGTGGAGACAGAAGATGGATGGATGGATTCGCTGCGCTGGACTAAGAAATCACCTGTCACTGGATCAGATCAGCCATCGCTGGACCCCAGAGAGATGATCATCCGTCGCTGAATAGCAAGAGTGGATTACCACCGCTGGAATCTTTTTTTTTTTTTTTTTAATAAAGGAATTTTTCAAAATTGTGTTTGTCTTATTTAACTATTTTTTACACTTTCTTTGTGAAATGGTAGGGGTACTTTTGCACCCCCTTACCATTTCAAACAGGGGGGCAGTATCTGGGGGTCCCCTTGTTAACCACTTGGGATCCGCGCTATTGCAAAATGACGGCAATAGCGCGGACCCACATTTCCGGGACTACGTCTATTGACGTAGTCCCGGTTACGAGCGGCCTGCGCGCCCCCTGAGGGGCGCGCGCGGCGCGCTCTGTGATCGGCGAGTCCGTGAGACTCGCCTGATCACCGATCCGTGTAAGGGGTCGATCCCGACCCCTTATCACGTGATCAGCTGTCAGCCAATGACAGCTGATCATGTGATAAAACGGAGCCGGTAATCGGCTAGTATTCCTCCTCGCGCTGACAGCGCGAGGAGAAAAAAAAAAAGCCGATCGCCGGCGGCCGTGTTCGGGACATCAGTCCCGATCACGGCCAGCAATTTAAACGGACACCTGCCCCCTGCCAGTGCCCACCTGCCACCCGCAGTGCCATCCTGAAATAAAGTAAGTGCCCCCTGTCAGTGCCACCCAGCAGTGCCCATAGTGCCCACAGTGCCACCCAGCAGTGCCCACAGTGCCACCCAGCAGTGCCCACAGTGCCACCCAGCAGTGCCACCCACAGTGCCACCCAAAATCTGCCTCAAAGGTGCTGCACCCCAGTGCCGCCCATCAGTGCCCAGCAGTGCCGCCCATCAGTGCCCAGCAGTGCCGCCCATCAGTGCCCAGCAGTGCCACCTATCAGAGCCACCTATCAGTGCCACCTATCAGTGCCCATCAGTCCCATCTATCTGTGGTACCTATCAGTGCCCATCCGTGCCACCCATCCGTGCCACTTATCCGTGCCACCCATCCGTGCCATCTTATCTGTGCCCATCTTTGCCCATCAGTGCCGCCTTATCTGTGCCCATCGGTGCCGCCTTATCTGTGCCTATTAGTGCCGCCTTAACTATGCCTATCAGTGCCCACCAGTGCAGCCTATCAGTGCCCACCAATGCAGCCCATCAGTGCCCACCAATGCAGCCCATCAGTGCCCACCAATGCAGCCTATCAGTGCCGCCTAATCAGCGCACTTCAATGAAGGAGAAAAATGACCCGTTTGCAAAATTTTATAACAAACTATTAAAACATGATTTTTTTTTTTTGCATCTTTTTTTGTTTGTTTAGCAAAAAATAAAACTCCGAGCTGTAACTAAATACCACCAAAAGAAAGCTCTATTTGTGGGAAAAAAATGATAAAAATTTCATTTGGGTACAGTGTTGTATGACCGCGTAATTGTCACTCAAAGTGCATCAGCGCTGAAAGCTGAAAATTGGTCTGGGACTGAGGGGGGTTTAAGTGCCCAGTAAGCAAGTGGTTAAAGGGAGCTTCCAGATTCTGAAAAGCCCCCCGCCCGCAGACCCCCTCAACCACCGGCCAGGGTTGTGGGGATGAGGCCCTTGTCCCCATCAACATGGGGACATGGTGCTTTGAGGGGTCACAGACCCCCAAAGCATCCTCCCAATGTTGAGGGCATGTGGCCTGGTACAGTTCAGGGGGGGTGCTCTCTCGTCCCCCCCTCTTTTCCTGAAGCCTGCCAGGTTGCGTGCTTGGATAAAGGGTCTGGTATGGATTTTTAGGGGAACCCCCACGTCAATTTTTTTTAAAATTTGAAGCAAGGTTCCTCTTAATATCCATACCACTTCTGGTTCCGGCGCCGCATGAGCTAGCTGCGCTCCCGCCTAGCTCCCACTGCAGAGCCCCCCAAATTGGCCTAAAAGATCTGCCACAGCGGCCCCAGTGCCCCACTTTGGATCCGGGTACCCCCTCACGATCCCCGCTCCTATGGATCGCTTCGTGGAGAAAACGGGAGCCCGTTCGTACGCGGCCGCGGCGGCGCCCGCCGAACGGCCGCAAATTGAGCCCCCGGCTTCGGCCTACTCCGCTCCAGCTTTGCAGGCCTCTGCCGCGGATCATCCGGAAGTGGCTATGGAGGTAAGCGGGGTCGCCTCGTCAGCATCCCCAGTGCATTCCGGACCCCCCACCCCCGTGGGCACGCTATAACCGCCTCTCACAACCAGACTGGGGATATTCGCCAGCCATCCCTTGGGGATGATGGACACACAGACCGCATAGCACAAGCGGTGGCGGCCTTGCTATCTCCCATGATCACAGCCTCTGTGGAGAAAGCCATACAGGCCGGGATGAAACAAATTAAGACCCAACTTACAGAGCATGCTGCAAGGCTCAATGAACTGGAACACAGAGTCTCTGAGGTGGAAGATGATCTCTATCAGTCCCAAGCCACAGAGCAGTCCCAGGAAAAAATGCTTCAATATGCTCTCCAAAAGTTAGATGATTTGGAGAACAGATCCAGACGCTCCAACTTGCGATTCGTTGGTGTCCCCGAATCGCTACCCAATGCTAATTTGAGTGACTTCTGCGCAAAACGCATCCCGGAAGCCCTGGGACTCACTGGCCCCTTCATGGTGGAAAGGGCCCACCGCATAGGATTATACAACACAGACCGCAAGACCCCCCGCCCCATCATTGCCAAATATCTTAACTACGCGGAAAAAGCTGCTATCCTACAAGCATTCCGGCAGTCTCCCCCTGTGCAAGTTGATGGGGTCAAGATTTTAATCTTCGCGGACTACTCTATTGAGGTTTCAAAAAAACGTAAAGCCTTTCAACCGATATGCTCGGAACTGTTTAAACTACAGATCAAGTTTTCACTGGCTTTTCCCGCCGTGCTTCGTCTTAAATCCCCCAAAGGGGAACAACTCTCCTTCCAAGACCCATCTGAAGCGGAAGCATTCTTACGCTCTATCCGATCAGACTCTTCACCGGCTACACCTTCCAAATCTGCCTCTACCCTTAGAGCCCTGGATCAAAGGAGCCCTAGGAAAGACTCCCCCAAACGCTTCCGAGCTTCGGATCCAGACCACAGGCACCGTACCTTTCCTCGCTGAGATCTCTACTGTCTCCCTATGACGGTTCTGTGTTTTTTTTTTCTTTTTTGCCCCCTCCTTCCACCTGGTTTGCAAGCTAGGTTGTACCGAGTAGTGGCTCTCCGCTGCCATTACACCCTTGGTTATTCTCCTCATCTCTCCCTCCCATTCATACCGGCTGCTCAGTTCGCCACCAGCTAGTACCGGGAGCTGCTACTCCACCGGACTCGGAGGTTCTAGACTACAGATGCCGTAAGCCTTCAGTATTTGTCTATCTTCTTTCAGGTTACACACCTGTGTCCACAGACAAGTGTTCAGGTTTCTTTTTTTTATTATACTGTGTTTGTTACGTAGGCTCGGCACAATGTTCTGAGTTAATGTTCACAATCTTATTGCCTTACCATGCTTTATCTTTGTTCCTACATTTTTTGTCAGGTCTCAGCATGACTCCACTGTGTACGTCACCCCCCTTCTGCTGACTAATCGTTGCGCTGTGATGCATATCCTAGCCCGGCGGGCCCTATAGGGTCTCACGGCACTACCCGCTATTTACTCCATCCCTCGCGGGGCTCTGCTGGGGAGCCCCCCCCTTTACACAGTGAACTCATGCGGAAAAAAGAGAAGTACATGCTGTTGTTTCTTTGTTTGGTTATTCTTCCTCTATTTTCATTTACCCCCCATGCCCCCCCTTTCCTTGCCCCCCCTGGCCCCCCTCCCATGTTCCCCGGGGTTCTCCCCTTTGTAAGTCAAGGATCCCTGGACTGAACCCCATACCTTATACCTCTACTGAGCTTGGTCTAAGCTACCTAAAAACTCACGCCCTTATACGTCTCACACCCAGTCATTTACACCCACAGATTCTGCCCCTCTTAGAGTAATCTCCTGGAATGTCAAGGGTCTTCGCTCTCCTCAAAAGAGAGTGAAGATCCTTCGCCATCTTAAAAGGCTCAAGGCGGACATTGCTCTATTGCAGGAGACCCACCTACATGCATCCGATTTTCCGCGCATGCAAAAACTGTGGGTGGGATCGGTACATGGAGCCGAATCAGTGGGTCGTAAAGCAGGGGTAATACTCCTAATTCACAAAATCCTTCCTTGTACGGTTTTATCCACCCTCTGAGATAATATGGGTCGTTTTTTCACCGCAACGGTACGGATAGGCACTAAAGAAATTTATATCTAAAACATTTATGCCCCTAATAACCCCACTAAGCAATTTTACTCTGAACTTTCGTCGTGGCTGCTTCAATCCACCCACTTGCCTCACTTGGTAGGGGGGGATTTTAATGACGTTATGCATCCCTCGGTTGATAGATCCTCCCCCAACAAACATTCGCACAGCGCCACCACTCCGAGCCCTACTATATTTGCCTCCACCATGGACTCCCTACATATGACGGATCTATGGCGTCTCGCTCATCCTACAGACAGAGAATTCAAATTCTATTCCAACCCCCATAGATCCCTGGCCAGACTTGACCATTTTTTTGGTTCGGATGATTGTATACCCATGGTCTCTGATTCTGAGATACATGATATAGCAGTCTCAGATCATGCCCCAGTAGCTATCACTTTGGACAGACTTGACCTCCCCCCTCACCCCAACCTTTGGCGCTTTCCAGCCTTTTTGGCTAATAACTCGGATTTTATTACATACATGGAAAAAGCCTGGGCGGAGTACACCTCCACGAATGCCATCCATGCAACAGAACCTAACCTATTCTGGGATGCAGGGAAAGCGTACCTTAGAGGTCGCATTATCTGCTACGCCACATCATTTAAACGTAATGCTCTCAAGCATTACAAATCCGCTAGCGCCAGACTACACGCAGCCCAACGGCAGCTCTCACTATCCGACTCCTCCATTCATCATGATGACTGGGTCTAAGCCAAGGTAGCTTTCGACACTTGGGCCGACACCCTTGAATGTACGAAAAAGGCTTACTTGGATGCTACCCTTCACAAGTACAGCAATAAAGCCGGAAAAATTCTCTCCAGACTGTGTAAAGAGGGCCATCGCCCCACTCACATCACCTCCCTCTGTGATCACATGGGCCACACACACTCTTCTCCGCAAGCCATTAATGAGACTATGTTGAAGTATTACACAGATCTCTACGCACCAGACCCCATCATACGAGAAAAAGCTCGGTCCTTCTTAGACAAAGTGTCCCTTCCCACCCTTTCAGCGCAGCAATTAGAGTCCCTCAATGCACCCATTTCTCTAGCTGAAATTGAAACTACCATTCGTCATCTGCACCCTCACAAAGCGCCGGGCCCTGACGGCTTTACTAGCGATTTTTATAAAAACCTCATTCACCTCACAGCACCCACACTCCTTTCAGTCTACTCCTCTATTTGGGCGGGGGGCCCTTATCTTCCTTCTGGGAATCAAGCTGTCATTAAGCTTCTTTCTAAAAAAGGGAAAGACCCGTTACAACCCAGTTCGTATAGACCCATCTCCCTCCTTAATCTAGATGTGAAAATCCTCTCAAAGATTGTGGCCACGAGACTAGCCGATATCCTTCCCCACCTAATCCATCCAGCCCAATCGGGATTTGTCAAAGGTCGGACAGCCACACTGAACATCCGCAAAGTTCTACTAGCTCTCGAATCTGCCAAACAGAACCCCAAGGGTACCTATGCCATCATCACCTTAGACGCTGAAAAAGCCTTTGACAACGTCAGTTTCGATTGGCTATCCATGACCCTCTCCAAGTTAGGATTTTCAGGCCCATTTAGCCACCTCATATCCTCGATGTATGCCTCCCCCACCGCCCGTCTAGTAGCGGCAGGCCTTCTCTCACCCAATTTCCCCCTACATAAAGGTACCAGACAGGGTTGTCCCCTTTCCCCCCTCCTCTTTAACATAGCCTTGGAACCCCTCTCCAGATACCTATCCCTCTCGGCTCCCCTCCAGGGTATAAAAATAGGAGGCGTGGAACTCCGCACATCCCTATTCGCAGACGATATCCTTATATTCTCCTCAAACCCCCCATCTGACATTCTCACCATTAAAAATACTTTCGATGAGTTCAGGTTGTGCTCAGGGCTATGCATAAATTACTCTAAAAGTGAAATTTTACCTATTGGCTCTCACTCCTCCCCTTCCTGGATTGGTGACTCCCTATTCTCTGTAGCACCCTCATACATCACCTACCTGGGAATTAAAATTGGGAAACTGCCTTCTTCTTTGTATCAGCTGAACTATCCCCCTTTGTTGACTAAGATATCTCAAGAATTGACCAACTGGATGGATCTGCCCCTCTCGCTCCTGGGAAGGTGCCACCTTATAAAAATGGTCAGCTTTGCCAGACTTCTATATCCTATGCAAACTTTCCCACTCTTGCTCAAGCACAAAGATGTTACTTCATTAGAATCTGATATCTCCAAATTTTTATGGCACTGCAAACGACCACGTATTGCTCTTAAAAAATTGCACCTTCCTAGGGGCGACGGTGGCATCAGTCTACCTAATATTAGGTTATATAATTTAGCTTGTTTACTTAGAACCAGCCTTGACTGGATCACCCACTCGTCCAGGTACTCTAATTTTGATTTGGAATCCGCTATGGCCCACCCCTTTTCTTTGTCTGCTCTGCTGCATTCCCGCTGGAAATCGGTACCCCCCCCCCCACCAACACAATCTTGTCTTCAGAGACACAGCAATAGCGTGGAGAGAGTCCGGACTTACGCCCTTTTTATCCGTTCATCTACCTATCCAAGGAAATCCCTGTTTCATTCCAGGTCTTCACTGTAAAGCCTTCTCTGATTGGTCGGCACGGGGCCTGTCCCTTTTCTCCTCCCTATGCGACCCGCTCACTGGCAAACCGCTTCCCTTTCAAAAAGTGATGGACTCATTCTCAATCCCCTCCTCTCACTTTTTTCATTACCGACAGTGCATCAGTTATATCACCCAAACTTGCAAGGAGGACTCCCGGCGATTTCGAACCAGCTTCATGGATCAGCTGATTTGCGATGAAGGCTTCAAGATCTCAGATATCTATAAACCTCTTCTGCAACGGTCGAAGACACATGCTTCCTCTACCTCCATTGCAAACTGGTCCTCAGCCTTCCCGGACACCGATCTTGTCTATAAGATTCTGCACGGTCTCAACAAGGTTCTACGCCTGACGCCTAACGAAACTTGGAGGGAAACTCAGCTTAAGATTGCCCACAGGGCCTACATTCCTTTCCTTTCTCCTAAATCCAAGTGTGATGGAGCCTCCTGCCCTCACTGTCATCACTCGAAGCCGCCCCTCTCTCATCGATTATGGTCCTGCCCTATAATACCCACCTTCTGGGACCAGGTCTTGGCCTTCGTTTTCAACGTCACCTTGCTGAAAATACCTAAGGAACCTCTACTCCTCATTTTTGGTTATTGGGACCCCATTCTGTTACCATGGTCTATCTTTACAGGCGCTGGACCCTCTCCAGGGTCACCTCCAAGGCGAGCTATAGTGGAATGGATCCTGTTATGTTTACTTGTGGCCCGTCGCCTCATACTACGATTCTGGCTACAGCCGTCTGGCCCTCCAGCCTCCCAACTACACAAGGATCTTCTATCCCTTCTACACACGGAGAGACTCACGACAGATTTCTCCCATGCTAAACAAAAAGCAGCTTTCCTCGCCAGGTGGCAGATGTTCATGAACGCTACCATGTCACTCCAGGATCAACGCGCTTTGGACCAACTCTCTTTCATCTACGATGATTCGCTCCACTCCTGATAACACTTCGTGACTTTTCTACATAGGCCGACTCTCCTCAATTCTCCTCCTCACCAGGATCCTTTTATGTGGACAATACCATTGAACCCCCCCTTCCCATGTCCCTCCCTGTTTTTTGCTTACCCCCCCCCCCCCTTCTTCTTTTTCTTTTTTTTTTTCTCTTTCTTATTATTATATTATTATACTGCTTTGTTATTTACAGCTAGGCATTTGGCCCTTAGAGAGCCGGATTTATCGTCTGTTCTATCTGAGGTTCAAAACAGTCGCTGATCCATCCAGTCTGGTCATTATTACCCTCGGTTTCCATAATTTTACTGTCTTTGTACGTTCCTATGTCCTGCGGTTCTCATTTGCCCCAGGGATTTACCTGGATATATACCTCTTCTGTACTGAATGTGCCTTATCACGAGTCCATGTATTCTTTTTTTCTTTTTCCTAATAAAAATTATAAAAAAATAAATAAAAAAATAAAAAAATATCCATACCAGACCTGAAGGGCCTGGTAATTGAATTTGGGGGAACCCCACGCTTTTTTTTATTTTATTTTTTTATATCAATGACTTTCAATGAGTGTTCTCTGTATTACGGGAGCCGACAATTCATTATAGCTGCGAGTGATTTTAAAATACTTTTTTCCTGCATAAATGACACTTTGTGCAGGGACAGCTCTAAGCATGGGAAACATGTGCCCCTTCACAGGCATACTATAGACACCCCCCAGGTACGAAATTTAAAGGAATATTACACTTTTATTGCTTCACTTTAATCATTATTAAAATCACTGCTCCTGGAAAAAACGTCAGTTTTTAAAACTTTTTTTTTGCACTGATCCATGTCCTCTGGGGCAGGACCCAGGTTGCCAAACACTTTTTAGGACAGTAACTTGTATATTAGCCTTTAAAATTAGCACTTTAGATTTCTCCCATAGACTTTTACAGATTGTTCACTGTTCACTGTTCGCTGAACAGGCGAGCAGGCAATGTTCGAATCGAACATGAGTTCGTCTCGAACTCGAAGCTCATCCCTAGTGGCCACTCACTAAATTTAGAAGAAATGAGGTTTAACCTTAAAGAAGAATTCCGCTTAAAAAATAAAAAAATTTAAGTCAGCAGCTAAAAATACTGCAGCTACTGACTTTTAATAATCAGACACTTTCCTTTCCCAGGGTCCAGCAAAGTGGGGGAACAAAGCCCCGCTTAGCTCCCCCTCTGCTCAGCGGCGCCGACATTGTAACTGTGGGCGCCCAGCTGTGGCTTCACAGCCAGTTACCCACTGTGCATGTGCGTGCCGCGCCACACACTGTGAATGGCTGCGCAATCATCTGGGACCTGTGACATGTCCCAGATGATTGCCAAGAGGGAGGGAGGAGAGGGGATCTTCCTTCCAGCACTGGGGGTGCACCGGAAGGAAGTGGAAGCTGGAACCCTCTGAAAAGAGGGTATCCGCTCCCCCCCCCAAAAAAATGTGGCATGTCAGGGGGTCACCTTCTCTTAAAGCGGAAATTGCATTTTTGGGTGGAACTCCGCTTTAAACTGTGTAGAGGGTTCTTTACTGTAAGAGTGGCAAGGATGCTTAATTGCCTTCCACAGGTGGTGGTTTCAGCGGGGAGCATCAATAGTTTCCAAAAACCATTAGATAAGCACTTGAACGACGACAACATACAGGGATATACAATCTAATACTGACATATAATTAAACACATAGGTTAGACTTGATGGACTTGTGTCTTTTTTTCAATCTCACCTACTATGTAACTATGTATTGTGAATGCACAGATGTACTGCTCTCTATTGAAGGAGAAGATGCTACCATCACTCCGTGCCATTGGACGACGTGCACTTTTCCAACATGACAATTTTCTAAAACACACATCTAAGGCCACTGTTGCATTTCTGAAGAAAAACCGGGTGAAAGTGATTCAGTGGTTAAGTATGTATCCTGATCTGAACCCAATCGGTGAACACCTATGGGGAATGCTGAAAAGACAAGTTGAGTATCACTCTCCATCCAGCATCCAGGATCTAAAAGAGGTTGTTCTTGAAGAATGGAAAAAGATAGATGTTGCAAGATGTTGCCAGTAGGGATGGCCTTGCGGTTCGCCCGGCGGTCGGTTTGCGTGTTCGCGATTCGCCAAACTGGCGGACTTCTGGCGCTGTTCACGCGGCGGACATATGTGTTTACATTGTGAAAGAACTTTGACCCACGATGACACATCCATCATGGGGTACAGGACAGCCAATTGGACATTCCCCCTACCTTATAAATAGACCTGATCTGGCGGCCATTTTACATTCTGTCTTTTGTCAGTGTAGGGAGAGGTTGCTGTGTGGAGCAGGGACAGACTGTAGTGACACAAATCACTAGCTATTAGGTCCACAAAAGTCCTTTTAAGGGCTGGTATAGGTGTACATTATATAGGATTCTGGTGCACTGCTGCTGACTGCTGTGCTGCTGATTGCTAGAGTGCACTGCTGACCGATTCTGCAGCTGTCTTTTGTCAGTGTAGGGACAGGATCCTGTGTGGGGTAGGGACAGTCAGTTTAATCACTAGCTATTACTATTAGGTCCACAAAGGCCCTTTTAAGGACTGGTATAAGTGTACAGTATATAGGGTTGTACACGTATAATATACTTTCTTTCAAATATAGAAAGCTTATTATACTTGACTGCTTACCCATTCTGCAGATGTCTTTTATCAGTGTAGGGACTGAGGGGCAGTTTGCAAATCACTAGCTACTAGGTCCACAAAGGTTCTTTTAAGGACTGGTATAGATGTACTATTTGGTGTGCAGTATATAGGGGTGTAATACACGTATAAAATACTTGCACATATAGAAAACATAGTATAGTGCATTTCCACTGTGCAGCATTGTGACTGCTGAGCGGTTCTGCAGTGATACTACAAAGAGTGACAAACGCAATAAAAAAAAAAGTATTATAACTGGTGTGATAGACCATTGGCCCCTAAAAATGACAGATTGAAGTGGGGTGTTATATACCTTCTTCCACATACATACTGCACTTCTCTAGAGACTTTTGTCACAGGGTCATTTAAAAAATGACAGGCAGAGGAAGAGGCAGGCCCTTTCGCAGGGGTGGTAGGGGTAGGGCAGGAGCAACAGACTTGAGCAAAAGTGTCAAATTGCAGAAGGTGCCTGTGATTACGTCATAGGATGCACCAGACTTGGTTGAGTGGCTCACTCAGCCTTACTCTTCTGCACCCTCCTCATCCTCTCGATCTGCACCCTCTTCACTCTCTGCGGTGTGCACCCCCAAAGACACTACCACCAACAGTTCTCTCTAACATGGTGCTGCTGTGGTGTCAGTGCTCTCTATCTTGGTGCTGGTGTCAGTGCTCTCTATGACGGTGCTGGTGTCAGTGCTCTTTATCACGGTGCTGGTGTTGTGTCAGTGCTCTCTATCTCGGTGCTGGTGTGGTTTTAGTGCTCTCTATCACGGTGCTGGTGTGGTGTCAGTGCTCTCTATCTCGGTGCTGGTGTCAGTGCTCTCTATCACGGTGCTGGTGTCAGTGCTCTCTATCACGGTGCTGGTGTGGTGTCAGTGCTCTCTATCTCGGTGCTGGTGTGGTCTCAGTGCTCTCTATCACGGTGCTGGTGTGGTGTCAGTGCTCTCTATCTCGGTGCTGGTGTCAGTTCTCTCTATCTCGGTGCTGGTGTCAGTGCTCTCTATGATGGTGCTGGTGTTAGTGCTCTCTATCCCGGTGCTGGTGTGGTGTCAGTGCTCTCTATCTCGGTGCTGGTGTGGTCTTAGTGCTCTCTATCACGGTGCTGGTGTGGTGTCAGTGCTCTCTATCTCGGTGCTGGTGTCAGTGCTCTCTATCTCGGTGCTGGTGTCAGTGCTCTCTATCTCGGTGCTGGTGTCAGTGCTCAGTCTCTATCGCGGTGCTGGTTTCAGACAGTGAGGGAGATAGCAGCGGAGAAGCCAATCAGCAGGCAGTGCTAGTACCATGGCTGAGGATCAGCACTGGACTGGCACCTCCTGACCACCGCAGTGGAGCCCTGCATAGGTGGGGGTAAGGGCCGGGCAGAGGGAGGGGCTCAAGCACAGGCTGGCACACTGGGACACTAGCAAAGGACTGCGCTGCCCTGACTGTAGCACTGATCATCTCCTGCACCCCCTTCATAGCCTGCCCTGACCTTACCTCTCCTCCATGGCCCTAATGCACTCCTGAATTGTCAAAATTTCACAGATAAAAAAAGAATGCTTGTCATTGTCGATCCAAGATTCACTTAATACTTTTTTATGTCAGTGTCCATGTGGTGGGACTATGTGTGCACAGCTAGTAAGTACTTTGTGGCTGAAAATATGACCTGTAGGATTTTAAGGTTCGCCTGCCATTAAAGTCAATGGGGTCCGCCGCAAACTTTGCGGTTCGTGAACCTTTGGCCACGTTAGCGGTTTGCGTTCGCGAAACGTCCCGTCAGAAGTTCGTCCATCACTAGTTGCCAGCTTGTTCACTAAATGCCCTGAAGATTGGTGCTAACCTAACAAATCATGGAGGTCATACAAAAAACTAGAAGTTGTAGTTTTTGTTGTGGGGTGTATTCATTTTTGCATTAACTAATTTGAGTGAAACTGAAAAAGCTAAGTTATATTAACAAAGGTTCGATAAACCTTAGTTTTGTAAACATTTTGTAAATTGTTGTCTTGCGTTCATTGAGATATTGATTAAAAACATACTTTACCAAAGCGGTGTACTCATTTATGTTGAGCACTGTATGCTGTATCTCATTGCAGCGTACAAGAGTGGCCTCTTGTAGGTTGGAGTGAGTCCCTCTGCAACTCCCAGTCGAGTGACCGCCTCAAAACAACCCTGTTTGTTTGTAAAACTGCTCTGGTCAATTAAACCTGTTTATTTCAAGGTTAAATTCGCCATGGTTGATGAACAATTTATAGTACAATACATTGTTCTTATGTAAATGCGCTAACATGATGTCTTTAAATCTAGATGTCCTCATTCCCCTGAGGAAGATTTGCACTTTTACAATCTAAACGCATTATGGTCCTTTGGGCAGTAATATTAAGTTGAAAATGTCCATGCAAAATTTGCTATCTGTCATTGTATAAGGACATCTTTTTGTTATAAGTTTAATTATTTATACCAGATCTTATATTTTAACAATGGTGTACTGCATTTTAAAACAGCTTGGTACCAATAAAAATCTTTTTCTATATATTATTTGAAGTACTAGTCTGATTTTTTGCTGCCGAAAAATCCCTTGGGAGCATTTTTTGTCTCGTTATAAATATTATTGGGGTGAGCAGCACTCTTTTCACCCATGTGTGTGGGTATCTTTCATGTTATGGTGGGGCACTATTCCTCCTCCTTGTCGCAGTATGTGGGCTTAAGCACCATGTTTTCTGATAATGTTTTCTGAAAATGTCTAGGTGTTTTTAAAAAAGCCTTGCTGGAGGTAAATGGCAGTTTTACATGTGTGTGCTGTAATATTTTTGTTCTATTCCTCCCAATGACACCAAAGATAGGGCATTGTTTGCTCCCACTAGACACCAGGACATTTTATACTCTCATTGACCACAGTCCCACCCCCCTAAATTCCCAAAGTGAGGACTAAAAGTTTAAAGACCCCTGCCTTAGGTGTGTTGTTGCTCATCTGTGAAGGGTTTTAGTTCAGTAAACCTCTTAAACAACAAAGTTCTGTCTTTGTAACATTGTATATATATTTTGTATAGCAGTTCACGTTATGCAGTAGCTGATTCATTACATTGCCAGCAGTGAGCGCAGGAATGTGCATACATTAATACTTTGCTCTACCTAGTCGCTAAAACGTGGTATTTTCCATGTTGAGTCAATTATTTACATTCAAACAGCATATACTATAGTCTGTTTACAGCTATTTTTGCCTGCCCCATTTGCATTGAGTGAATGAACATGCACTTTCACTGGTGAATTCTTTATAAATCAACACCTTTGTTTACAGTGCAGAGGATGCCCTCATATTTCCTCTTTTGGAGAAATGTTTTTAGCTTAGTGTTAACCGATTTTCTCTGCTAGTCAAATGTTCTTTTTATTCTTTTGGTCAAATGTTCTTAAGATTATTTTTCGCTTGAGATTAAATGTTAGGAAATGTTACTTTTATCCTGAGAAAGGTAACCAAAAGAAACTTACTTACTGTATGTTACAAATATTACAGGTATTATTTATGACTTCTGTGGTAACGCTGAGAGAGTTGTACATCTATTTTTTATGAACACAATTCCAAATAATTCGATTTCAGTATACTAAAACCAGATAATATTAAAATGAATGCTGACTGGACTTTGTCCTTCATTGCACTACATTGTATATTGGCTTTCTTAACACGGGTCATCTAATGTCTATATGAAATCCTTATATGGTTAAAAATATAAACAATTTGTAAGCCACATGCACAATTCAGAAACTATGGTATGCTCATTTTCAACATGGATATAATTAATGATCTGTGCAATGTTAGCCACTAAAATGATTATTCAAAAATTAGCTTTACCTCCTGCTTGTCGTGGCTACATTTTTCACACACTGCTGGTGAAGAATAGTGATGGAATACAGATCCAGATAAATTGTCAATAATCATCAGTTCCCCTTCAAATGTGTCCTTAATTATCAATGAAACGCTGTCAAGCCACAAGTTCTCCTAAAAAATAAACAATAGACATGTGTAGTGATATAAATGGTCAAAATGTGTTCTGTGTGTGTCCCTGCTGGCACCACCTGCCTAGACAAAAGTTCATTTTTTGGTGGTCTTGGTATATGGGTGGTCTGAATATAACTGAATACCCTTGACATTGTAGTCAGTTGCCAAGCCTTCTATCTTTTTTGGAAAAAGGGGAAGGTAAAAGTACAGTGCATGCAATAAGTTTGTTTAACAGTTGAGCACCAGGGTCCTTGAAGACCTAATTGGGAATGGTCAGACATTTATCCATCCATGCACGCTGGAAACAATATACTTAAATAGCCACTGGGGACTTTCAGACTTGCACATGTAGTTAGATGAAGGAAAACTTCAGACAAGCTAAATACATTTGGCAAGGCAGTTTCCACACAGCAAGGCTTCCCTCAACTGGCACCCAACAGCAGTTGAGACCACCAAAAATACAGAAAAGGGAGCCAGACCAAAAATAGATGAAAGAGTCCAAGATAATTTTAATTGTTGTTAAAACAGGCGACAAATAACAACATCAGGGCAGTTCTCATATGTATAAAATGTTGGAATAAACAAACTTCTACAAAGTCCCATATAGAACGCAAAACTGGGAATGTGTGAGTTTCGTAGGATGCAAGATTAAGGATCTATAAATGCCAAATGTCCTTAGATGCCAGATAACATGTGGAGCTGGTATAGAAGGATCAAATCATTAATTTGGTAGAATGAACTCTAAATATGGGAATTCTCTCTAAATTTGCATTACTGTGTATACATCACCAAGCCAGTATTTTAATTTTTTTACTAGTGGTTGATATGCAAGGAATGCAGTGTGCCACAAGGAACAAGGATGATGTAAGTGTGTAAGCAGGAGTGAACTGTGTTTAAACAGAAGATATATACACACACACAAATTACAGAAACACTTTTTAATCAGAGTATAGCATCACGTTAATTAAACCCCTGGCATATGGTTCTGGTCAGTTAAGTGGCAGAGGGGGTTGTTAATCAGTTTCAGCTGCTTTGGTGTTAATGAAATTAACAACAGGTGCACTAGATGGGCAACAATGAGACGACCTCCAAAACAGGCATGGTTTCACAGGAGGAGGCCACTGACATTTTATTTTCCTACTCATCCTACTCTTTTCTGACTCAGTGTCACTACTGGCGATACCTGGATCCTATAGAGGTTGCACAGGCAGCCCAACTCCTCCAGGATGGCACATCGATATGTGCCTTTGTCAGAAGGTTTGCTGTGTCTCTCAGCTCAGTCTCAAGTTGAGGTAAAATCACCTGGTTGTATTCAGGATGGGAAATATGTGTGTCCTAGATTCAGGCTTTATGCAGACTTTTACAATTAGAGGGGAAGAGTTAATGAGCCCAGCTGTAGTAAGTGGGCTCATTAAGGCCTCTACAAAAAACCCCAGCATGCATAGGGAGATGCTCCATCCTGGAACCAGTTTTGTGTGTATAGACTGGGGAGTCTGAGATCTGTTCTGTGCGGTGAGTTAACGCCTGTGTGGCAAACCCCTACAATAGAGACAGGGACTAGGGCAGCACAAGGCTGCACCCAGTTGTTAGACAGGGAGTCTACGTGTGTAGTTAGAGGTCAAGCTGACCAGGATTTATTTTCTTGTTTTATTTTGTTTGGCTGTTATATGTATCACTGCATGTAGCCTAAATAAACCGGATCTTTTGTTTTTTGCACCTACACCGCTGTCTGCTGTGCCTGACTTTGTGTTGTGAACCCATCCAGGGGGTCACACACACCCGCTACCAAGCGAACCCCCTCACAATATATATATATATATATATATATATATATATACACACACATTATATTACCAAAAGTATTGGGATGCCTGCCTTTACACGCACATTAATTTTAATGGCATCCCAGTCTTGGTCTGTAAGGTTCAATATTTAGTTGGCCCACCCTTTTCGGCTATAAAAGCTTAAACTATTCTGGGAAGGCTGTCCACAAGGTTTAGGAGTGTATCTATGGGAATGTTTGACCATTCTTCCAGAAGTGCATTTGGGGGGTCAGGCACTGATGTTGACGAGAAGGCCTGGCTCGCAGGCTCTGCTCTAATTCATCCCAAATGTGTTCTATCAGGTTGAGGACTCTGGGCAGGCTAGTCAAGTTCCTCCACCCCAAACTCGCTCATCCATGTTTTTATGGACCTTACTTTGTGTACTGGTCCAAATCATTTGATGGAGAGGAGATTATGGTGTGGGGTTGTTTTTCAGGGGCTGGGCTTGGCCCCATAGTTCCAGTGAAGGAAACTCTTAAGGAGCCAGCATACCAAGACATTTTGGACAAGTTCATGCTTCCAATCTTATGGGAACAGTTTGGAGATGGCCCCTTTCTGTTCCAACATGAATGTGCACCAGTGCCCAAAGAAAGGTCCATAAAGACATGGATGAGTGAGTTTGGAGTGGAGGAACTTGACTGGTCTGCACATAGTCCTGCCCTCCATCCAACAGAACACCTTTGGGATGAATTATAGCGGAGACTGCGAGCCACATACGTGGCTGAACTCACAAATGTACTTCTGGAAGAATGGTCAAAGATTCAGATGGACCAAAAGTTAGAACACCCCTAGTGGTGGACTTTTTAAGCACATACACTGGGTATCAAGTATGTAAAGTACAAAAGATTTTTTTAATTAAAATAATGTTATAAGAAAAACATATAAAACAAGGAATGCATAAATACACTAATAATCTGTATACACGTTAATTGATTAGAATAACCAACGCGTTGGGGGGGGAGAGACTGAATCTCCTTCTTCAGGGGTATGTATACGTATAAAGAAGGTATCTTCAAAATAATGTATTAAATAGGCATTCCAAGAAACTTGTAGTTAAAAACATGGCAGAAGAACAGGATAGATATTGCTGATGGCTATTCTCCCTCCAGGAACTCCTAGTGTGGTCGACACACTCCTAAACCTTGTGAACAGCCTTCCCAGAAGAGCTGAAGTTGTGCAACTGCAAAGGGTGGGCCAATTCAATATTGATCTCTACAGACTAAGACTGGGGTGCCTTTAAAGTTTATGTGCATGTAAAGGCAGGTGTCCCAATACTTTTGGGTATGTAATATATACACACACACATGCATTTTATCATACACACACACATGCATCTTACCTGAGCTGGAGAAAAACATCTTAAGCTACGGTGCCCTTCTGTGGCTGGTCTTCCTCCATGTGCCCCATTGTCCATAGCAAAAACAGGTGAAGTCTGAGAACAGAGACCATGAGCCAACTCCATCTCAATCTCAGCATCCAACTCTGCATCCTCTTGTGCTTCTTTATTACTGTCATCCAGATGCTTCATTAAAACAGCAACCACCACATTTATTAGTACAAACTGAGCTGTGAGCACAAAGCTGACAAAGTACAGAGGTGAAATGAATTGCAGGTTGCTCAAGCAGCTGCGGTCATCAATGGTGCAGTCACGTAGTGTATCCTGTTGGCACAAAATAACAGTACAATTCCTTAGTCTAAAAGTATTGCAAGTGTAAAAAACTGAAAATTTATTATTAATACTTACCTTAATTTTCCTTTCCTGGTGGACTCCATGGCAGACTACATGTTGGGGTTAATCCCGCCTCCTCTCCAATGCTATAGGACCCCACTCCCATAAATTTGAGCTCACCACTAGAGATTGCGTACTGTAACTAGCCAACTCTTGGACCGATGGGTGGGAACTCTTTCTGCCATGGAGTCCATCAGGAAAGGAAAATTACGGTAAGTACTGATAATACATTTAAAATTTTCCTGACAGACTCCATGGCAGACTATGTATAGGAAATAACTAGCCAATCCACACGGGTGGGTATACAGATCAAAAAGAAATGTAATTTAGCCCATCAACTGACAGGACTCTTAAACCAAAGTTCACAGAAATTAAAGACGCAGGCTCTATGCAATAATGTGAGATAAAGGTATTAATGGAGGCCCATGAGGCCGCTTTACAGATGACGTCTGGAGTCACATGCCGGGCTCCTGCCCACGACGCTGCCATACCCCTGGTGGAATGTGCCATCACCACCTCTGGAGGAGCCAAGCCTTTGGCCTATAAGCTTGCTGGATGGACTGGACAATCCAAGAGGCAATCGTTCTGGATGAAGCTCGTTTCCCTCTGTTACTACCTGAGTGTGAGATAAACAGGTAGTCGGAGCGTCTAAAGGAGGAAGTACCTTGCAAGTATTCCTTCAGTATTTTGCCTACATCCAGAGGATAAACTTCAGAGGACCCCGGGGTCCTGAATGTAGGTAGGACAATTTCTTGGTTCTCATGGACCACTGAAGTAACTTTTGGGTTTGAGCCAAGCATAGGGATGAAAACCACCTGGTCAGGAAAGGTTCTTCATGGCCAATTAGGAAGGCAATTTTTTAGAGAAAGATCTTTGATAGAAAGCGGAGCAGATCCTGTGGTACTGAGACCAGACAGTAAGTCAAGAACAAGGGGATTGGGGCCAGATTGGAGGAAGCTGAGGATATCCTGGACTCCTGGATCCCTGAATGATCTGCCCATAGAGGATGAGGATTCAACAAACTTGGCCCATATCTTTCCATAGACTTTATTTGTGCTTGCTTTTCTCAAGCTCATGAAGCGCACCCGAGAGATTTCAGCCTTTCCCTCTCAATAACCAGACCATCAGTCTGAGCCCTTGTACACACGGTGGGAGAATCTGTCGGAATGAGTCTTATCGGACCGTGTCGTCAGATAATCCGACTGTGTGTGGTATGCATCGGACTGATTCCGTCCGAATCTCCGTCCGACCCAATTTTCCAACATGTTGGAAATATTTCCCGACCAACTGGGCCGGACAGACCTAATCCGATCATGTGTAGAGCATTTTCATCGGACCAAGTGCCACGCATGCTCAGATCAAATTCCTACATCAAAGCTATTGGCTACTAGCCTGAATGTAGTCCCATTGCAACGAAATTACGTCATCACGTTCTGAAAGATCGGATTTTTCGCCAACTTGGCCCGACCGTGTGTATGCAACAGTTTCGGACACAATCCGTAGGACTAAATCCGACGGATTTGGTTGGCAAAATCTCCGACCGTGTGTACGTGGGCTTAGGGACGTCAGGCAAGGGTGCAGGACTGCCCCCTGAAAAAGAAGACCTGGGCTGGTAACAAGAGGCACCGGAAGCTGAGCTGGGTCAGGAGGGGAAAACATGGCCTTTTAGTCCAGTAAGGTGCAATCATTACCACCTTGACTGGTTCCACTTGGAGTCTTTGTAAGAACTTGACGATGTTCGGAAGCGGGGGAAAGGCATATGCCCTGTTGAAGCTCCTCTGATCTGTCAGGGCGTCTACTCCAATGGCCTAGCCATAACGGCCCCAAGTGTAATACTTCTTGATCTTGAAGTTGCAGGGGGATGCAAATAGGTTTACTTCGGGATTGACTGCCAAGGACAGGATCCATTCAAACGTCTGCACATGAAGAGACCACACGTTGTCTAACTGTGTGCAAGACAGGAAGTCCACTTGGTTGTTCTGGACTCCAGGGAAAGACCGCTGAAATATTGGCCAGATTTTTCTGAGCCCAGGGCATGATGGGCTCGACTTCTTGGAGCAGTGTGGAGCTCCGAGTGCCCCTGGCCTCTTCACATAGGAGACCGCTGTGATATTTTCCATTCTCAGTAAAACACACCCTCATTTCAGGAGATGAGTGAAAGATTGAAGGGCATCCCAGGCTGCCCATAGTTCAAGGACGTTTGAGCCCGGGTTGTGAAGATATGCAACCCACTTGCCTTGAGCGAGTTCTGACCCGCAAAGGACTACCCAACCAGCACTGCTGGCATCAGTCGTAACTGTGACCCATGATAAGGGGGCAATGGAGTGGTAGGTGAGCAGACTTCTGCACGAAAGCCACCAGAAGAGGCTGTGAATGGACTGATTGCCGTCCCCTGAGTTCCACTGATGGAGAAACCCTGTCTGGAAAGGGTGTAACCTCCACAGGGATCATTTGGCCATGGGGGTCATAGAGACCATTGTGCCAATAATTGTTGGCACCGTGAGGCTTTTAAGCGTGAGAAGCTCAGAACCCATGAGATTCTCCCTTGGATGACAGGGATCTTCTCCACTGGGAGAGAGATTGTGCTTTCCACCGTGTCAAACTGGGCCCCTAGGTGTACCAGGTGCTGAACTGGTTACGGATGACTTTTCTCCAAGTTTAGGAACCAACAAAACTCAAGCAGTATGGTGATAACTTGCTCTCTGTGGATCAATAGCTGCTTCTTGTCTTGGGACAGTAGTGGGAGATGGTCGATATAGGGGTACAAGCATATCCCTTTTGTTCTGATGAGGGCCACTACGGTCAGAAGAACTTTTGAAAAGACTGAGGGTGTCAACCCAAAAGGAACTGTAGATTTTCTTGCCTGACTCTGAACCTGAGGTATTTGCAGAATTCTAATGCCACAGGTACATGAAAATAGGCATCTTTTAAGTCGATTGAGATTAGCCAATCACCTCACTGTGCCGCTTGTTGGACGGAAGACAACGTTTCCATTTTGAATCTTTCGTATTCTATAAACTTGTTTAGGCAAGTTAGGTCAATTATGGGGCGCCATGACCCATTTTTATTCTGCACAAATAAGAGAGGGGAGTATACCCCCTGAAACTCTTCGCCTTTTAGGACAGGCACTGTGGCTCCTTGTACCATTAGTGAATTCACGTAGGACAGTAACACCTGCTTCTTTTCTTCTGACCATGGAAGCAGGGTGGAGATAAATCTGGGGGGAGGAGTACTGGTGAAGGACCATGTGTGGCCTATGGAAACCGTCTTGATGGCCCAGTAGTCCAAGATTGAGGCCACCCAGATGTGCCGGAAGAAAAGCAGACGCGCCCCCACCCGATCCGCCTGGTCGGGTCCAATCTCAAAATGACTTAGCTGGCTCTCGTTCACTGGATGCCTGGCTTTTATCATACATTTGGAAGGATATCCGACCTCTGCTGCAATTCCTTCTGAAATCTCGACTGGGCCTGTAAGAGCGGGCTTCCCTTGAATGCTCAATGAACAAGTAAATGCACAGGAGATTTTTTACACACAGTGCAGGTAGCCTGAGACTATATAAACATACTGTTAGTCCAAACAGAGTCCAGATAATATATAGTGTCCATAAAGGATTTCTGCCAGAGATGGGGATCCGATGACAGGGAACTCATACACACAGAGCAGCCTCAAGGGAAACAGAAACCATGTTCCGAACTATAAAAGAATACAAAGGGAGAGGCACCTCTGGGTGTAGATTTAAAAACAATTTTTAATCACACAAAGTTAAACAACTCACATTTAGAAGGTTAAAAAGCGCGATGGATACAACAATCCAGGGAATGGGAATCATCCCCCCCCCCCCGTCGGCTGGGACGCTGGAGACTGGCAGATACAGAAAGCTGCTGTAGAAAGAGCGCTGGTCATGGAAACAGAGCAAGTGGTGGAACACAGGCGGAGGATGATGACATCACTGGCATACTGCAACCAGTTTCGTGAGCGTTCGGGCTGAAATGGCAAGTCAGCCACGCTAACAGGAGAAGAAAACTACACAGATTGAGAGAAGGAGTGAGGGGACGAGTGAAGGCTGGGGAGGGGCGTGACTAAGGTGGAAGGGAAAAAGAACATACACAGTGAGAATAGCTATAGAACAGAGAAAGTGGGAAAGGGATGACAGCTGTTGTCTAGAAACTAATAAGGACAAATAAATATGAATAGGACAAACAAGAGAATATGTGGTAATTGAATTAGATGTAGGAATAGATAAATAAGTAAATAGATAAATAAAAATGAAAATAAATAAGAAAAATATATAATATATACGATGATAAAGATGGAAATAGAATAAAATAATGAATTTGAAATAAATATAAAGAATAAAAAATAATATAAAAATAGTAGAACGACTCCTCATTCCAATCGGGACTAGTAATAATGGACAGAGATTTTAATGCTCCCCTAAATCCCATCCTAGACTCCTCAACGGGAACTTCATCTATCCCATACAGAGCTTTGACCCAAATACACTCTCAAATGCACAATCTACTTCTACACGATTCATGGCGTACCTTAAACCCTACGGGAAAAGACTATTCATTCTTCTCTGCCCCACACGTCAGATACTCCAGAATCGACTGTTTATATCCCAACAGGATCTACATTTCTTAACCAAAGCCAAAATCAAACCAATGTATATTTCAGATCATCACCCCATTTCCATTTCGCTCACCTTACCGGAATCCTTCAACAGATCTAAATTCTGGCAGCTAGACGCCTCTCTACTAACAGACCAGGCCAATTTGGACCACATCCACTCTTGCCTAGAATCCTTCTTCCATCTAAACAACACACCAGACACACACCCCATCACGAAATGGGAAGCTCATAAATGCTCGATTAGAGGGGAACTCCTAGCCCTCTCAGACAAATGCAAACGCCAGAAACAAGCACACATCCAAAGACTACTAACCCAAATCAAATCACTCGAAGCAGCACACAAAAAGCCACAAGCCACAATAACCCTACAAGATCTCACACACGCACGATCACTCCTGCTCAATGAGCTATCCCAGAAAGTGAGAAAAAATTTACCCTATCACGTAAATTGTTCTACGAACACGGCAACAAAAGCGGAGCACTTCTGGCCAGAGCCCTGCAGGCGAAAAAAGCCAGACAGACTATCCGGCAAATTAAGAAACCTGACGGATCTCTCGCCACAAGCTATATAGATATAGCCTCATGTTTTGAAAAGTACTACCACAACCTATCCTCTCCCAACCAAACTCACACCAAAACACCCAAGAGCACAGGACTTCCATTATCAGGGACTTCCACCATCAGGGACTTCCTGAAACTATACACTCCCAAACCAATATCACAAGAAGCAGCCCTCTCCCTGGAAAATCCCATTTCGGGGGAAGAACTTACACAAGCAATTAGGCAAATGAAAAACGGAAAGAGGCCAGGTCCAGACGGCTTCACCACCGTATACTACAAAACCTTCCTAAACACACTCAACACCCCTCTCCTAACCGCACTAAATTCCATTACCTCAGGGAAAACCCCTCCACATCGCCTCTTAGAAGCCCACATAACTGTTCTGCCAAAGGAAGGGAAGGACCACACATCAGTTTCTAACTATTGCCCAATATCCCTCTTCAACGTGGACACAAAATTTTTTGCCAAAATTCTATCCAACCGCCTCCTCCCACTCATCCCACAGCTTATCCCCACTGACCAAGTTGGCTTCATTCCTGGCCGGGAAGCCAGAGATAATACCGTCAAATCCATCAACATCCACTCATACTTAAATGCATCCAATCAGAAAGGCTTCTTCCTCTCCTTGGATGCAGAGAAGGCATTCGACAGAGTGGCCTGGGATTACATGTCTGAGACCCTAAGATTGATAGGTCTAGGTGACAAGATGCTCAAACTAATTCTTGCACTCTACACGAATCCTGCAGCACAAGTGAAAGTCAACGGCCACCTGTCAAATGCCTTCCCGGTCAGGAATGGAACACACCAAGGATGCCCCCTCTCGCCACTTATATACGTACTGACATTAGAACCACTTCTCAGCCGTCTCTGAAGCAACCCTAACATTAAAGGTATTGGCACCCCGAAATGCGAGTTCAAAGTCTCAGCCTTCGCTGGCGACATGCTACTCTTCCTCTCTGAGCCTCATATCTCTCTTCCAAATCTTCTGAAGGACTTTAGAGACTTCCAAGCTATCTCAAAATACATTTCGATAAATCTTATGCCCTAAATGTCTCCTTACCAGCAGAAACAGTGTCTCTATGCCAAAACAACTTTCCCTTCACCTGGAAAACCAAAGCTCTAACATACCTTGGAATCCAACTCCCAACCAACCTTACGGACTTATACTCTTTAAACTTCTCCCCAATACTACACACAATCAAAAGAGACTTACAAAAATGGGATAACCCCTCATCTCCTGGTTCAGAAGAGCCGCAATCCTAAAAATGAATATGCTACCGAAACTTCTATATGTCATGCAGGCCATACCTATCCATCTACTGCCAGCCTTCTTTGCAACTCTCAAAACCTTATGCTCCAAATTCCTATGGCACAATAAACGCCCCCGCATAAAATTTGAACTCCTAGTAGCACCTAAATCTAGAGGGGGCATAGGCTTACCCGATCTGTTTAATTACTACAGGGCTTGTATGCTCACAAGAGTAGTTGACTGGAATCTACATGCATCCACCAAACAATAGGTAGAACTGGAAGAACATCTAGCAGACATTCCCATAGCTACAGCACCATAGCTACCCACCAAACACATCCCTAACACAGCCTCCAACCATATCTTTATAGGCCCCACTCTGCGCTGCTTCCACAAAACGTGCTCCAACTCGCAACTATCAACAATACCGGGCGCCATGACGCCAATCCGAGTCAATCCCGACTTTCGTCCCGGAATGTCTTTGAACTTCCTAGCTTCTGTGTGGCCACACAAACATATAAAAGCGAAGCACTTTTTCCAAGAAAACACCATCGCACCACGAGAAAAACTAGCATCACAACTGAAAGATTAGAAATTCCCTCTATGGACATATCTGCAAATACAACATTTTCTTTTAGACTCTAAACACAGGCCACTCGTTAACAAATATTCACCAACCACTTCAAATTTATGCTGGAGATGTACTGTAGGTCTGAACCTGGTTCTCACGTCCACATATGGTGGTCCTGCCCCATACTTCAAAAGTTCTGGCAGGAAGTTCACAATATAACATCAAAGATAACCTTGTTTCCTTTAGACTTCGCCCCTGCGCAACTACTACTACATCACACCACTTTACCCAGACTGCTATATTTTAAGTCCTTAACAATGCGCTTGCTGAACGCAGCGAAACTGTGCAGCCCTGTCTTATAGGGTAACTCCAGGTCGCCAACAATGAAGGAATGGTTCATGAGGATCCATAGAATTCCCGAAGAACTTATAGCCATTTCACATAAAAGCATTACCAAACACAACACACGTTGGGCCTGCTGGTCCCACTTCAAAACCACCCCAGAATACGCACACATCATGCAACTACACACTAGCTAAGAAGATGCCTCACCTCACCCCCTGAACATCTCCATAAAGCGCCTTCACACGCTAAACACACAGGGGGGATGGGGGGAACAGGTCGAAGTCCGGGGCTAGATTGGAGGCTACCGCCCCCCGACACGTCTGGTTCCACCCTCTCTCCCCCCCACCTGTACCCACTTTTCTTTCATCCTAACGCCCCATCTACAAATCTAATTCTTAAGTGATAATGAGCTATCCCCCCACCCAACCCCCCCTCCCCCAATCTCCCTGACTCAACCAAGACAACCAGCTGGACTGGTTACCTAGACTCGTATACAAAACACAAGACACTGGGCTTACCTAAGACGGATGTATATCTACCCTACCTTAACACAAACACTCTAAAGACCTATACAACACATCCCACTGAACCAGAACCAAAACCAAGACTTCGACATCCAACAGGCACACACTCATACTCACAGAATGACAATTAATTCATCACACGGATAAATCAATCTTCATTCTGGATCACAATTGGTCTTATAAGACAACCCTCTCATGTAAACGCGATCACATGATATAATATCTCCACAGTTGATGTTGTTATTTTCCTTCTGGAAATTGTAAAACTTGTATGCATTTTTAATATGTTGACATCATGCATATACTGTTGTATATGGATAATCTGTAAAATTGTCTTCGTTTAAAAAAAAAAAGAATAGTAGAAAGAATATTAAGATATTATATATATATATATATATATATATATATATATATATATATATATATATATATATATATATCTCACAAAGCACAACTCATTGTAAGTGTTGTTCTGACATAATATTCAGAAAAACAAAAACTAGAAAAAAAAAATCATAATAATGAGAAATAGGTATATGTATGTCTTCCTTTAAATGCTCAGTACGGTGTCTTCTGCGCTGAGGCTTCTTTTGACCAAACAGATGCCTATACTGGGGCAGGAAACCCGATTTCCCAACTGTGGCTTGGGCTATGGCGCTATCCAGCCTATTACCAAACAATGAGGGCCCTTCAAAAGGGATCCTACACCAGGCCTGCTTAGATGCTGGATCAGCGAGCCATGGGGAACCATAGGGCCCTCTTAGCCGTGAACCAGGATAGCATAGTCCGGGCCAATATGCGGATCAGATCGATAGAAGCTTCCCCCAGGAAGGCCACTGCGAGCTTCAATTCCTGGACTGCCGATCCCTTGGCCACATCTTCCGAGACGCCCTTGAGCACAGAGTTTACATTTTCTGTCCAGGCTTCCATAGCCAAGAGGTCCAAGGCGGATTTGCAAGCCATACCGGCTAGCCCGTAAATTCTCTTGAAGTCTTGGTCTATTCTCCTCTCAAGCCTGTCCTTGAAGGACACAGCATCCTCTAAAGGAAGAGTGACGTGTTTGGCCAGTCGCAACAATGCTGCATCTACAAGAGGGCATTTTGCAGATATTTCACTTCCTCTGCCTTGAAGGGGTATAATCTGGAGGTTTTGCTGGACATAGAAGTCTTCTTGTCTATCTTGCTCCACTTCTCCTCAATGATATCCTTCAATTAGGAAAGGAAAGGAAGTTGGAACGTTTCTTGCCCAGGTGCTTAAAGAACTTTCTTTGCTTAGCCGGAGGAGTGGAAGGATCTTCCCACTTAAGGGTCTCTTTGACCGCCCTAATTAGTGGGCAAACAAGGGTGAAGCTGAAGCCAAAGACAAAATCATCTCCCTCCAATTCGCTATATGAAGAGCCAGAGGAGGCATTGTAAGGCTGGAATGAGCCTGGATCCTTCTGGGCATTGTCAGCTAGGGAGCCAGATAGAGTGGTGGACTGGCTTCGTGTGCTGCACTACACGCTTAAAGAGGTTGTAAAGGTTTGTTTTTTTATTTTATAAATAGGTTCCTTTAAGCTAGTGCATTGTTGGTTCACTTACCTTTTCCTTTGATTTCCTTTCTAAATGTTTTGTTTCTTTGTTTTCTTTGTCTGAATTTCACACTACCTGTTCCTCCTCAGTAAGCTGTTCAGTAAGCTGTTATGGCTGACTAAACACCGCTCGGATGATCGTGTGAAGTTTACTGAGGAGAAACAGGAAGTGAGAAATTCAGACAAAGAAAAAAACATTTAGAAGGGAGATCGAAGGAAACCAACCAACAATGCACTAGCTTAAAGGAACCTATTTAGAAAATAAAAAACAAAGCTTTACAACCCTTTTAACAAGAGAGACTGCATTTGTTGGTTTTCTGTCTCTTTTTCCCCTGACCGCCTGGGCATAATATGAATCACACAGTGACTTAACCTCTGGGACTCATGTCCCAAATCCCCAGCAGGCTCTGCGATCAGAGCGCCTGTCATGGTGGTGGGTGCGGTGACTGGAAGAGGAATGGGAACATCTCCTCTGTCTGGAGATGGAATGGGAACATCTCTGCTGGTGGTTTCTAGACGGAGAGTCAGGTCTGTACCTGGATGAGAAAGGTTGACATTGTGGCCTGGCAAGGTCCCTGTGGTTTTGGACAATAAACCGATGGTCTGACCTTGAAGGGCTAAAAGAGAAGCAAATAAAACATGACTTTAGGGAATATGTCCATACCAGTGTGGACTTGCCCCCCCCCCCACACCCCACGTACCTAGAGTGTGAGGGCTGGCCGCACGGAGGCTGTCCATGGCAACCTGGACGAATAGGTGATGATCCTGCAGCTTTGCAGGAACACTCACTCCTCGTAGGAGAAAGGAATGCAAATGCATCCACTTTGATAGCAATCTCAGACCCCCCCTCACCCTGCACCATAGCCCCATGCTGGAGCTTACCTCCACCCCTGGAAGCCTGTTGCATGAAGGAGCTGTAGCGAGTTGCCCACAGGAACCCCCAATATGACAGGGGCTGACAGGGATTTAAATTCCCCGTTGTAATGACATCACCACCGTGCCCCGTCCACACCTGCGCAATGGCGACCTGCCATAGAGCGCCTGCGTGACTACCGGGGCCATTCCACGCATGCACAAAACCAAGCCTCGGTTTCACCCGAGGATCACATATACACGGAAGCGCACTGGGCCGCAACCCAGAAGAGAGAGCCATGTCCTGGTGTTCCAGGCGCCATAGAAGCAAAAGTAAAAGAAACAAAAATTTGCAGGAAAGAGGGGACATGTGGGGGAGACAGACGATCATATACAAAAACTTTTTGCCATGGAGGAACCTCCAGCTGATCTTGCCAGCCGATCCACCGCTTCCTTGCCTGGTAATACAAAAGGCTGTCCCCACCACCAGACATAGGGGCCTGGAGCCGCACACCCTCCCATGGCTGGGCCCTGGGCTATCTTCACACCGCTAGGACGTATGCCCGGCAACAACCTTGATCAATTTGGACGTCCAAAAAACGTAAGTGCATTGTTTGTAGGTCCAAAGAGGAAGACAAACAAAGAACACCATCTCTCTGGTGTTGAGCTCTAATTTATAGGAGTTGGGTCCTATAGCATTGGAGAGGGGTGGGGTAAACCCACACGTAGTCTGCCATGGAGTCTGTCAGGAAAACTATATATTAATGAATGAAACGGTTTCCTCCTTAAGTATATGTACAGTGTTCAGATGCTGCAACTTTTATTTTTTATCTAGTTTGGTTAAAAAAGTGCTACTCTACATAGGAAATATACATTTCATTTTATAATTTTTGCCTATTCTAATGAAATTAACTAACAAATCGAATGTAAAATCATGAAGAAAAACTGTTTAAGGTGATGCTACATAATATAGTGATTGTTACAATGTCGACACACCCCAAACATACTGTATACCAATATATCCCTTTGGAAAAAAGGGACTGTCATGCACTTCAAAACACTGAAACATATACATATATGTTCCACTCCTTAGGTCCCTTTCACACAGAGAAGGCCAGCTCCGACCAGGAGGGACCAGAAGTGACTAGTTCCCTTGCTGAATGAAGTTGAGCAGGATGGATGTCACATCTGTGCCCACTCAGTTTATGTGGAGTGGACACAGGCAAATCCCGCTTAGCTCTATGGATCAATAGTTCTAAATGGAGACTGCTGTCCATTTACAACAGGTTACCTCCAATTTGATCAGCCAAAATGGATGTAGTACTTTTCCATTTCCTTTACTGGACCTGGATGGATCCAGAGGTAGGCAGGTATAAATGGACACTAGTTCACTCACATCTGCCTATCCGTAGGGCTCCACGGACCTTCCAAGCAGGCCCACTTGAAAAACTGATGGAGAGGCCTAATTGGAATGCCCTTGTAAAAGGGGCCTTATAATACAAAAAAAGAATTAATCCAATTTTGAATACATTTTTACACAATAGAAAAACAATAGAAGCCTCACGTTTCCTTTTTAATATACCTTTTTTAAATATGTTACATTTAGTAATCACCCTTAACGACTACATATATAACTGGTACATGTAACATTTTTTTAAGATACTCCATCCACCTACACATTTCCCAGGTCTCTACGGATTCTTCAGGATGGGTATATCTCCAGTTTTATATAACAATATTTGTCTCATTCACATCTGAAAACAATATAGCTGAATCATAAACGTCTTTGTTCTGTATTTGTGTGAACTCAACGAAGAAGAAGAAGAAGAAGAAGAAAACCGACTATCTGTACTATTTGTCTGACTAATTGTAAGGAAGCATGGTCGGTTTCCATTGTTTTTCTACTGTGTAAAAACTTCAGCACACTGCTTCACTGTCTGAGAGTGGGGACCATCTGCTGGTCTCCCCATGTCATTGGGAATGGTCCGACGCGATCTCCAGGTCCAGTTTGCCATAAGCGGGTCTCCGACCAAGGCATCCAAGACAGCGACCTCTCCACAGCTCCAAGCACCAGTGGGGATAGAAGTTCCTCTTTCCAGCTTCCATCCTGCCTCCCCTGCACCTGTCTCCATGGAATCACAGATTAAACACAAGCTGGATGAGTGGCTATTCTCTCCAATGGACCCTGGGCCCTCACAGTTATAGCAGTTGCCACAGTTCCCATCCCTAATCCCCTTATCCTTTTTCCCCTTCCTTTGGACAGGTTACCCTTCCTTATAGTAACGGCCCATCCATAGCCCCCCCCCCCCCCCCCCCGGACAGTCAAAAAAGAAAAAAATATATAAAAAAAAGAAAAAAGGTCCATAAGTGCAATGTGTTCAGGCGCCATACACAGTGAACTATGGGAAGCGTCACCTCTATGCAATCACAAGATTTTAACCCGCCTTGTGCAGTGATCCATCTCACAGAGTAGCTTGCATTAATATTGTCGGGTGCTTTGAGTGACATTCACCAGGTTCTTTGAGTGACATCCGAGTTATGAGGTCACTTTCACTTTTATCTCCCAGTGCGCCCGAGCACTGGAAGCATGAGGAGCAGACTCCTCTACTGCCGCGTGACTACACAGTCACACCGACATAAGACATCCTTCCCAGCCAGTGTATGGTGGAAGGAAGGAGGCAGAGGAGGTGTCAGGACAGCTGTCACTAGCCACGGATTGCAGCCTGCTCAGGATGGAGCCTCATTAACAGAGATATGCAAGTCCTCATCATCAACTGTCTATCTATCTATCCTGGTATCTATCTATCTATCTACATAGTTAGTAAGGTTGAATAAACAGTCCATCCAGTTCAACCTGAGTGAGTGTCTACAATTGCCCCTATCCCTGTACATTGCACACTCTCATCGGTCCCTGCCCTTAAGGAGCTCATATACTAAGGCCAATTTTGGACAGAAGCCAATTTACCTACCAGCATGTCTTTAGAGTGTGGGAGGAAACCAAAGTACCTGGAGGAAACCCACACAGGGAGAACATGCAAACCCCAGGCAGGTAGTGTCATGGTTGGGACTTGAACCAGGGACCCTTCTTACTGCTAGGTGAGAGTGCTAACCACTACACCACTGTGCTGCCCAAACCTATCTATCTATCGCTCTATCTATATATCCTAGTATCTATCTATTCACAGTCTGAGAGTGGGGACAATCTGCTGGTTTCCCCATTTCATTGGGAATGGTCTGATGCGATCTCCAGGTCCAGTTTGCCATGAGCGGGTCTCCAACCAAGGCATCCAAGACAGCGACCGCCCACAGCTCCAGGCACCAGTGGGGATAGAAGTGCCTCTTTCCAGCTTCCATCTGGCTTCCCCTGCACCTGTCCCAACCTTGGTATCTCCTGTGATTTCCCCCCTAATGGGGCCGTGTCCCAACCCTACATGAAATCACAGATTAGACACACACTGGATGAGTGACTACTTTCTCCAACGGACCCTGGGCCCTCACAGTTACAGCAGTTGCCACAGTTTCCATCCCTAATCCCCTTATCCTTTTTCCCCTTCCTTTGGACAGGTTAATCTTCCAGAAAAAAAAATTGAAAAAAAGGTCCATTAGTGCACTGTGTTCGGGCACCTTATACAATGCACTATGGGAAGTGCCGCGTCTATGCAATCAGAAGATTGCAGACGTTGTGGCTCCCGGAAGTGGAAACAGGATACCTGTCCAAGACAAGTAACCTTTCCTCTCTCCCCCTCGAAAGGTGCCAAATGTTGCACCAAAGGGGGAGGAGACAAATGAGCAGAAGTTCCACTTTTAGGTGGAACTCCGCCTTAAGAAATATGCATTAAATAATTTTAGGTTAATTTAATATATGATGCTGATATGTGCACTCATGATTTTCTCTATATACAGAAGATTAGTCAAGGAAAGCCGGTAGTAAGACCCAGGCTAGGCTCAGGGCTGGTGCAGCAGGGAAAACCAGCAGTGAAAGAGGTTAACAGTGAGGGGTTTAGATGACCATGGTAAGGGGGGGTACTAGGAGTTCATTCCTGGGGGTAGGAGGGGCCAAGGTCCAGTGGTCAGTCTCTGATCACCGGACGAAGAAGCAGCTCCCACCCTCCCGCCCTATTATTTGTGTTTCATATATATTATGTGATATGTGTGGGGATAAGTGGTTGGGGATCTATGGAGGCATTAAAACGTAAAAGAACAAGATGGCATATGTGAGGAACCATCATGGTATAGGATCCTCAGGTGATGCCAGTTAACCAAGGTTTAACTGGCATTGGGAGATGGGTGTCAGCGTTGTAAGGTGCAGAGCGGTATTGTCCTTGAGTCGGCAAGCTGCGACTGGGGACCTTGTGTGGACACGCTGACACTAAGAAAATTTGGTCAGTACCTTCAATGATCCTCAACATAGTTAAGATGTATATGGGAGAGTACTGTTAAATAAAGGTTATGTTATTATGTTAATAAAATGGCAGTTGAGGCCAATTTACTCCAAAATGGTTGTTGTGTCGTTATTAAAGAGGTATGTAGGGTGTATGGTAATTTAGTTATTATGCAGTTTGCTTTACCATAGTCGTTATTTTATATGCAATTTGTGGTCTTATTTTCCTTTACTTTTTGTTTGTCATTTGAAGTTTGTCCACTTGTTATATACAGTTATGGCCGAAACTGTTGGCACCCCAGAATTTTTTTCCAGAAAATCAAGTATTTCTTAAGGCCCATACACACGATCAGACTTTTTGACAACAAACATGCAAATTAGCTGTTTTGGAGCAACGTCCGACCGTGTGTACGCTCCATCGGACAAACTTTTTTGGTTTTCATCGGACTTTTGTTGGCTGTGCGAACGGACAAACTTTCTGGCAACAAAAGTCCGATGGAGCAAAGTCTGATCGTGTGTACAGAAAACCATAGGACTTTTGTACAAAGTACAAACAGGCATGCTCAGAACCAATGCAAAAGATCAGACAACATTACAGAAGTTGACCAAAGGTGGCGGTAAAGAGCAGAAAAACCACGTGATTTTGTGAAAGTTGGCTGAAAAAGTCCTGCTGTGTGTATGCAATACAAGTTCAGGGCCGACGCCCTTTGTACAAAAATCCAAGGGAAAGTTTGTACAAAGTCCTATCGTGTGTATGAGGCTTTACAGAAAAGTATTGCAGTAACACATGTTTTGCGATACACATGTTTATTTCCTTTCTGTGTATTGGAACAAAACAAAAAAAGGGAGGAAAAAAAGCAAATTGGACATAATGTCACACATCTGCTTTCAGGTGTGATTTTTATATTGCCCACACCTGTTACTTTCCCCAGGTGAGTTTAAAAGAGCATCACATGCTTGAAACAATCTTATTTATCCACAATTTTGAAAGGGTGCCAAGAATTTTGACCAGCCCATTTTTGGAATTTTGTGCGACATTATGTCCAGTTTGCTTTTTTCCTCCCTTTTTTTTTTGTTCCAATACACACAAAAGGAATAAACATGTGTATAGCAAAATATGTGTTACTGCAATACTTTTCTGTGAGAAATACTTGATTTTCTGGAAAAATTTCTGGGGTGCCAACAATTTCGGCCATGACTGTACACATATATAATACCTTTTATTTTTTATTTATATTTCTTAATATGGTTATATCTATGGTTTGATGGTTTAATATGTACTGTCATGGTCAACTGTCTGTTGGTATTTATTTGCATATGGGCGTTTTCAGATTGGTAGGGGTGATCTGCTTCTATTGATGTGCATTTGATACTTCACGTTAAATCGTGTTCTTTTGCTTATTGTTAAACAAAATGAGATAATGTGTGCCATTTTCCTTCCCCCCTATCTGGTTCTGAATATGCAGCTCTATATGTAACTGGACAGGTGGTGTGTCTACTAGGGATGAGCTTCGTGTTCGAGTCAAACATATGTTCGACTCGAACATCAGCTGTTCGCCCGTTCGGCGAATTCCGAACGTTATGGGCCATTCGTGCCAAATTCGTGTGGCGCTCACGGCCCACAATGCACTGCGATGGCGCAGTGCATTGCTGGCTCATGATTGGCCAAGCATGCACTGTGACCCCACATGCTTGGCCAATCACAGCGCCGGCAGCGAGGAGAGCCATGATTGGACACAGGCAGGATGCCTGTGGCCAATCATAGCTCAGGCTGGTTAGTACACGCCCCACACTATATAAGGCCGCCAGTGCGGCGGCCTTGTGTAGTGGGTTGGTGTCTGTAGCAGTTAGTGGGTGTTCTGTGTACCTTCAACACAGTATACACCGATCGTTATCGGCCGATTTTTCGTTCTTGCTCTTCTGTAGTGGTTGTTGTCTGCGTGCCCTGACCGCAGTATACACCGCTATATTCACCTATATAGCTAGCGATATATCTATCTTTTATAATAGAGCTTGCAGTCAGTGTTAGGAGATTGTGCGTGCTGTCTGCGTGCTCTGAACCCAGTATACACCGCTATATCCACCTATATAGCTCTTCTCTATTTGAGCCATCTGCCATCTGCAGGAGTTAGTGGAAGTTGTGTGTGCCTCCAGCACAATATACACTACCCAATTGCTGGTTTTCCCAACTCCTTTCAGGCCATTACCATGTCTGGAAGGCCAGCAAGGAGAGGCAGACAGGTGCGAGCCGATAAAAGAGGGCAAGCAGGCTCTGTGTCTAGAGACAACAGTGCTGGTCGTGGAAGGGGTGCATCGTCATCATCAGCACGTGGCCATGGGACACGCTTGTCCTTCTTCTCGGCAGCTGGACATGTTGAGCCGCAACATGCCAACGACTTGGTAGAGTGGATGACCAAGCCCTCTTCATCCTTCTCATCCTCTCTCACCCAGGCTCAGGGTACTAGCAAAGCAGCTGCCAACGCATTGTCTTCCCTCCTCTCAATGTCATCATCAGTGACTCCTTCCCTAGACCCACCACGTCCTCCTGAGGAGTCTCCTGAACTCTTTGAGCACAGTGTTGGGTGCATGCTCCAGGAGGATGCCCAGTGTTTTGTAGGCTCTGATGATGATACTCAGCTAGAGGAAGGCAGTAGCGTGAATGCAGAGAGAGGGGATGCTCAAGAGGGACAGCAATCTGGCAGTCATGTTCCACAAGCTGCAGCATACTGGCAGGTTTTCTCCAGCGATGAAGAGGGAGGGGATGATGAGGGCACTGACTCCACGTGGGTGCCTGGTAGGAGAGAGGTGGAGGAGGAGGAGGAGGAGGCACATGTCCAATGAGGCAGGATGCCCTCCGGGGGCCAGCTTAGGGGCAGCACACCGACTGAATCACACCGCAGAGCTTCGCCTGTGCAGGGCGCTGCCTCTGCACGCTATTCTAAAAGTTCTTTGGGGTGGGCCTTTTTTGAGACGAGTGCATCAGATTGCACCGCTGCTATTTGCAACATATGTCTCAAGCGTATCTCGCGTGGCCAAAACATCAGCCGTTTGGGCACCACATGCTTGACCAGACATATGTTGACCTGCCATGCAGCTCATTGGCAAACGTACCTCAAAGACCCACACCAAAGAACAAAGCGGACCTCTCCTTGCTCCTCATCAGCTGGGATCTCCAACCCCACTAGACCTTCAGTCTTCTCTGAAACCTGCTCTGAGAGGAATGAAGGTGTAGAATTAGGTGTGTCACAGCCAAGTGCTTCCGGGCACTCTGCTAGCAGTACACCCACGTCCGATTATAGCAGGCAAATGTCCCTACCCCAGCTGCTGGACCGGCGAAAGAAGTTCACTCCCAGCCATCCACATGCCCAGCGGTTGAATGCTAGCTTGGCTAAATTGCTAGCACTTCAACTGCTGCCTTTTCAGTTGGTAGACTCGGCCCCCTTCCGTGAGTTTGTACAGTGTGCGGTTCCTCAGTGGCAGGTCCCCAAACGCCACTTTTTCTCACGGAAGGCGATTCCGGCTCTCTACCGGCATGTGGAAGGCAATGTCCTTGCCTCGCTGCACAGGGCGGTCAGCGGTAAGGTGCATATTACCGCTGACTCATGGTCCAGCAGGCATGGACAGGGACGTTACCTGTCTTTCACGGCCCATTGGGTCACTCTTCTGGTAGGATGCAGGACAAGGTGCAATAGTGTTGGAGGTTGTTCCGCCACCACGCCTCCAAAATGCTACTATTGGTTGTGACACACCTCTCTCCTCCACCCCCTCCTCTTCTTCTTCCTCCATGGCCTCTTCCAGTGCTCTGTCCTCAAAACCAGCGGTGCTCCATAGGCGTTCCAGGGGCTACGCAAGTACGCAGGCAAAACGATGCCATGCCGTGCTTGCGCTGGTTTGTTTGGGGGACAGGAGACACACTGGGGCGAATGTTTTGTCATTTCTGCAGGGGCAGGCCGAGAGGTGGTTGACGCCACGCCAGCTTAAGCCAGGAATGGTGGTTTGCGACAATGGCACCAACCTCCTCTCCGCCCTCCGACAGGGACAACTGACCCATGTGTCCTGTGTGGCTCATGTCCTTAACCTGGTGGTGCAGCGGTTCTTGGGCAGGTACCCGGGCTTACAGGATGTCCTGAAGCAGGCCAGGAAAGTCTGTGTGCATTTCCGCCGAAGAACCGCCTTATATGTGACATGCCCACCAGGTGGAACTCAACGTTGGCCATGCTGCAGCGGCTGCACATGCAGCAGAGGGCCATCAATGAGTACCTGTGCGACTACGGCACCAGGACAGGGTCAGGGGAGCTTGGCTTTTTCTCACCACGCCAGTGGGGCTTGATCAGGGATGCATGCACTGTCCTGTCACCGTTTGAGGAGGCCACAAGGATGGTGAGCAGTGACAGTGCATGCATCAGTGACACTGTACCTCTTGTCCACCTCTTGGAGCATACGCTGTGTGGAATAATGGACAGGGCACTTGAGGCAGAACAGAGGCAGGAAGAGGAGGACTTCCTTGCCTCTCAAGGCCCCCTTTATCCAGACAGTGTTTCTGCTGTGCCACCTATCACACAGGAAGAGGATGAGGAGGAGGAGGAGGAGAAGGAGGAGGAGGAGGATAATTGTGTCAGCATGGAGGTGGAGGTTGGCACTCAGCATCAGCAGCAGCAGTCTTGTAGGGATAATTTACAGTCCCAAGAAACCCGTGGACTTGTACGTGGCTGGGAGGAGGTAGCTGCGGATCATGTTGTCCTTAGTGACCCAGAGGACTCCGGACTGAATGCCTCAGCTAACCTACGCTAGATGGGCCTCCCTGATCCTGCAAAGCCTGAGGAAGGATCCTCGTATTCTTCGGATCAAGGAGAGGGACCATTACTGGCTGGCCACTCTCCTTGATCCACGGTACAAGGGTAAGGTTGCCGACCTTATCTTGCCATCGCAGAGGGAGCAGAGGATGAGATATCTCTGGGAGGCCTTGCTGAAAGGTCTGTGCAACGCGTTCCTAGAGACTGGGAGGTTACAAACTCCTGGTCCTGGACAACGTGTTGCTGAGGCATCGGTCAGAAGGAGCGGTGGAGAAGGTGGCCGTCTGACCGATGCTTTCAGACAATTTTTTAGTCCGCAGCCCCAAGGTATGATCGGTTCCAGCAACCATCGCCAGCATCTGATTTACATGGTGCAGGAATACCTAGGGGCAAGGTCAGACTTGGACACCTTTCCCACCGAAAATCCTCTGGCTTACTGGGTCTTGAGGATGGATCACTGGCCAGAGCTTGCACAGTATGCAATTAAGCTACTGGCCTGTCCTGCATCCAGCGTTCTTTTGGAACGCACCTTCAGTGCTGCTGGTGGCTTTGTTACCGATCACAGGGTGCGCCTGTCCACCGAATCAGTTGATCGACTGACCTTCATCAAGATGAATCAGTCTTGGATCATCCACAGCTACCAAGCACCTGAAGCTGATGTAACGGAATAATTTTTTTTTAAATATCACATCCCTTTAAGACTGCATATGCTGATGCGGAGTGACTGTCCTGTTATGTTGATTTTCTATCCTCTTCCTCCTCTGATATGTTGGAAGAACATTTCTGGTTCTGGGTGATGCCATCAGCCCAATTTTTCTGCCCCTGTTTAACAGGGGCGTTTAATTACAATTTTTGATGCAATGCTTTGCAGCAGGGCTAATTCCTGCACTAAAACTAGAGTATATGGGAGAGGTTGCAGTGTCGTGGCACCAGCACCAGTGCCTAAGGCCCAATTTTTATGACCTTGTTTAACAGGGACATGTAATTACAATTCTTGATATAATATTTCACAGGAGGGTTGTGGCACCAGCACCACAACCACCAAAGGTCAATTTTTCTACCACTGTTCAACAATGGCATGTAATTACAATTCTTGATATAATCGTTCACAGCAGGGCGCTCCAGCGCCCACCAAGAGTCACTTTGAGGGCTTACAATGTTGTGGCAAAGCCAACACCTTGTTCCGCCATTTCTGCAGAGCATATAGGGCAGGCCCCTACTTTCAAACATCCAACTTACAAACATCTCCTACTTGCAAACGGAAGGAGACAACAGCAAGTGAGATGAAAAAAGACGAACGGCAAAACAAATTATACAGGGGTGATAACCCTTCCCATGTTTTCCAAAAAACTTAAAAATAGTTTTTTTGACTGGAGCTACACTTTAAAAATGTACCAGTTGAAAATTACAAACAGATTCAACTTAACACAACAAACCTACACAGTCCCTGTCTTGTTTGCACCGCCTGTATACTGCTGTTCTGAGTATATAGGGCCTGAGGGCCACACGTATTTCCTTTTTTTAATATGGGTACGGAGTTCCCCTTAATATGCGTACAAGACCCAAAGGGGCTGGTAATGGGCAGGGAGGGCTACCCATGCCATTTTTCTCAATGATTTTCAACCATATTGCAGGAACCAGATATAACATTAAAACCAATCAATCAGAAGGAAAATATAACCTCACACCTTCACTGTGTCAAATTACTATCACCTTGTGGCGCTAAATATGTAAGGTCGGTCCCCCTGTAAACACTTCCAAAAGTATCTAATGACAGTGTACAGAAGGGACTTTCCAATCTTTGTTCAATTTATCTCAAACAAAATATAAATATATATGCGAAAAAAGAAAAAAACAAGCATAAAAAATCAAATGACCTTAAATCACTCAATAAGTGTATGTGCAAAAGTAAATACTATTCAATAGCACATTAAATTGTGTCCATATCCCTTAAAGAGCACAGTATATTCCAAAAAAATGTGCAAATGTGTATACCACAACTTCACATGTGTTTTTAGCATAAAAAGAAAAAAGCAATTATTTATATATAAAAAAACAATTTTTTATAAAAAAGCAGAAAAAATAAGTCCTTCAATAGAAGTGTCCCAAAGAAGAGCAATAAATAGTGATGAAATAAAAAGTCAGCACACCCTTCTCCTGTGTGCTTTCTTATGAGTGTCCCCAAACGATGAAAATCCTTCACCACACCAACAGTGACCCCCTATAGATGGAGCACTCACTAGATGGATTGCCTAGCACTCTCGCACCAGGCTCAACAAGCGTTTCAAATTACTTAATTGAGGATCACAGATGTCCGGCACACAGTATTCAGAGAGTATTAATTCCTCTTTGCAGATTCCAATAGAAATATTTCCCCAAGTTCCTCAAAAAGAAAAACAGAGGCTTCCCATGGTGTAATACCATAAAACAACTTTAATAGCACACTTAAAAGCCACTGGGTAATGCACTCACATGTAAAAAAACTTGTAACAAGCACTTCAAAGTCACTGCAATACTTCACATCAGCAAAACTTCACTCCAAGGCATTGGTAGTTACAGTGGATACTGGTTACAGTAGCAGTGTCAGTGATATCTCTCACCCCTCCTCCTGCTGTATGGTACCCTACAGCCAGACTCTCAGTGACACTCTCCCTCCAGTCCTGTTCCTCGTGTTAGAGGCACACACACTTCCGCCTTGTTTGCAGAGTAGGTTCAATCAATAGTTGCCAGATAGCCACGCCCCAACATGTTTCGTCATAGGACTTATTCATGGGGTTGGCTATCTGGATCTCAGTCCTATGACAAAACATGTCGGGGCGTGGCTATCTGGCAACTATTGATTGAACCTACTCTGCAAACAAGGCGGAAGTGTGTGTGCCTCTAACACGAGGAACAGGACTGGAGGGAGAGTGTCACTGAGAGTCTGGCTGTAGGGTACCATACAGCAGGAGGAGGGGTGAGAGATATCACTGACACTGCTACTGTAACCAGTATCCACTGTAACTACCAATGCCTTAGAGTGAAGTTTTGCTGATGTGAAGTATTGCAGTGACTTTAAAGTGCTTGTTACAAGTTTTTTTACATGTGAGTGCATTACCCAGTGGCTTTTAAATGTGCTATTAAAGTTGTTTTATGGTATTACACCATGGGAAGCCTCTGTTTTTCTTTTTGAGGAACTTGGGGAAATATTTCTATTGGAATCTGCAAAGAGGAATTAATACTCTCTGAATACTGTGTGCCGGACATCTGTGATCCTCAATTAAGTAATTTGAAACGCTTGTTGAGCCTGGTGCGAGAGTGCTAGGCAATCCATCTGGTGAGTGCTCCATCTATAGGGGGTCACTGTTGGTGTGGTGAAGGATTTTCATCGTTTGGGGACACTCATAAGAAAGCACACAGGAGAAGGGTGTGCTGACTTTTTATTTCATCACTATTTATTGCTCTTCTTTGGGACACTTCTATTGAAGGACTTATTTTTTCTGCTTTTTTATAAAAAATTGTTTTTTTATATATAAATAATTGCTTTTTTCTTTTTATGCTAAAAACACATGTGAAGTTGTGGTATACACATTTGCACATTTTTTTGGAATATACTGTGCTCTTTAAGGGATATGGACACAATTTAATGTGCTATTGAATAGTATTTACTTTTGCACATACACTTATTGAGTGATTTAAGGTCATTTGATTTTTTATGCTTGTTTTTTTCTTTTTTCGCATATATATTTATATTTTGTTTGAGATAAATTGAACAAAGATTGGAAAGTCCCTTCTGTACACTGTCATTAGATACTTTTGGAAGTGTTTACAGGGGGACCGACCTTACATATTTAGCGCCACAAGGTGATAGTAATTTGACACAGTGAAGGTGTGAGGTTATATTTTCCTTCTGATTGATTGAGCGATATATATACAAGTGGCAGCTGGGGGAGGGTGGGGGCTGGCGCAGTGTTGACACACATAGGTGGCGATATTTGAGGTGTGTATAGTTTTTGGTATAACATTAAAACCGCAAGCAGTTTAAAATGACTTTATTTCCGTTAAATGTCATTTTGTGCAGGGACTGTTCTAAACACGGGAAACACGTGGCACTTCACAGGCATACTACAGACACCCCCCAGGCACAATATTTAAAGGAATATTATTATTAATATTTCAGTGCTCCCGCCAAAACGGCCATTTTTAAAAACATTTTAGGCATTGACCCATGTCCCCTGGGGCAGGAGCCAGGTCCCCAAACCCTTTTTAGGACAGCATCTTGCATATTAGCTGTTAAAATTAGCACTTTTAATTTCGAACGTTCGAGTCCCATAGACTTCAATAGGGTTCTAAAGTTCATACGAATTTGGGGTCCGTTTGAAAGTTCTGGTGCGAACCGAACAGGGGGGTGTTCGGCTCATCCCTAGTGTCTACTGATACCCACCCATACCTGTGGACACGGGTGTGGTGAGGGTCTATTTAAGGAATGTCAGTAGCACACCTCAAGGCGATGAGTAAGCACAGTGTAGCTGTGCGAAACTAGTCCACCTCAGTTTTGGCTACTGCAACTGTGGTGTGTGTCATTGTTTGCTTGGGATATTCAATAAATTGACTTCAATCATGTCGGTGTTTAGCCAATTTCCTCTTTCATCCAGTTCAGTTATATTTTATTCTATTCTGTTTTATTGTGTATTCTTTTCTATTATTTTCTATTCTATTCTAATCTTTTCTATTCAAATTTGATTTCAGTCTATATGAAATTCAAATTTCGGAAGATGTTTATATATATATATATATATATATATATATATATATATATATATATATATATATATATATTATATATATATTACATATTTTTTTCTATTCTGTTCTATTGTTTTTCCAGTCTATCCTTTTCTACTCTATTCTAATCTTTGCTATTCAAATTCAAAATTAATTTTATACCAAATTCAAATTTCGTAAGATGGTTTTTTATATATATATATATATAAATTTCCTATGCTACTCTTTTCTATTCTTTTCCATTTTATTCTAATCTTTACTATTTTAATGTGAATTCTATATGAAATTCGAATTTTGGAAAATGTTTATTAAAAATAGAATGAAATCGAATTTTAATAGTAAAAACTAGAATAGAAAAAACAATAGAACAGAATAGAAAAAAAAATATTTTATTTATATATATATATATATATATATATATATATATATATATATATATATATATAAAACAATATATATATAAAAATTGTATATTGGTACAGAATGAATTTGAATAGAAAAGATTAGAATAGAATATATTATATTTTTTTCTATTCTATTCTATTGTTTTTCAATGCTATTCTTTTATATTATTTTCTATTCTATTTTAATCTTTTCTATTAGAATTCGATTTCATTCTATACGAATTTCGAATTTTGCAAAAGTGTTATATATAGTTAACTTTTTCAAATTCGGTTACATTTTTTTCGAATGCAGTCAAATTTTTTCTAGTCTAATTTTTTAGATTTTTTTTGAATTTGATAGTTTTTTTCAAATGCGGTCGAATATTTTCAAATTTGATCGTTTTTTTCGAATGCGGCCAAATTTTTTAGAATTTGAATAAGAAACTAAACAAATCCCGAAAACAAATGTAATGAATTCAAATAAAAAATTTTTGTTAAATAACCAATCGAAACTAAAATAATTTTTTCATCCTGCACATGTCTAAAACTCAGCAATCACTACCAGAAACCACCCCAATATCCATGGGGTACATTGTGGTCCACAATCCCATAAATATGCACTATTTGCTGATGAGCTCCTTTTATTCATCACCTCCCCTTAAATTCCCTCCCTAAGCCCTTGTACACACGGTCCGAGAGTCCGACAACCAAATCCGTCTGAGTTATTCCGACGGATTAATTCCAGACGAGGTCCGGAAGTGATGTTGCATACACACGGTCGGACTAAGTTGTCAGAAATTTCAGGTTGCCAAGAACGCGGTGACGTAAGCCGCGTACGACGGGCCTAGAAAAGGGAAGTTCGGCACCACGTCCGGCACCCTTTGGGCTCCTTCTGCTGATCTTGTGTCTATCGCGTGTTAGTAGAAGTTTGGTGAGAGACGATTCGCGCTTTTCAGATTTGTGATTCAGTTCGCTACTGCTCTTCAGTTTCTGCTTGTCTTTGCGTATCTGATAATCAGTGCGTGTAGTCAGTAAGCATTAGTTTCTCATTGTGGACTATATCTTGGTATAGTACGCTTTGATTTGCATTGCTTATTGTCTGCTTGCTTCTGCTATTCAGGTCGTTCTTTCAGGCATTGCTGTTTATCGGTGCTTTCTGTTGTCTGTTCTGACCAGCCGACCGTTTTCAAACCATGTTTCATCTACGTACTCATCGTAGAGTTTGTGCTGTGCAGGGGCTTCGTGTTGGGGTTCTTACTTTGACACAAGCCCGGTCCATGAACAGGAAGGGGAGGCGTTTGTGGACCAAGAATTGGTTGCGCCAGCATGACCAGTTCTCGCACATGCCTTTGCTCCGTGAGATCTGCGAGAATAATCCTGACGATTTCAGGAATTATCCCTGGATGACGGACACCGTTTTTCACCGTCTGCTGGCTTTGCTGAGCCCTTATATCACCAGGCAGGATACCTGCATGCGGCAAGCCATCACTCCGGAGCAGAGGCTCATCACCATGTTGCGCTACTTGGCGATAGGGAGAAGCCTTCAGGACCTCAAGTTCTCGACAGGCATCTCCCCCCAGGCTCTGGGGATCATTATTCCAGAGACCTGTTCTGCCATCATTCAGGTCCTGCAGAAGGACTATATTAAGGTAAGTTTTATCCTTTAACATCACATTCTATGTATTTAATGATTGCTAATATCTTGCATTTTTTTCCTCATTCCCTAATTACCATCATTGCAATATGCTCTTATTCATATGCTCTGCCCCTTTGTCCTCATGCACATTTGCCTCACTAACTTCCCCACCATGCTCTTCTTGGCCCATAAAACTATAGTCTAGTCACTTACCAATGTCTTTTGTCAGCTCCATAGTATTGCTTTCCCCTAAACACCCCCTAAAATGTCTACAAATGTTATGTGTGTGCTTCAGTTCATGCAGAGTGACTTTTTTTTTTTTTGGTTCTGCCAAACTCATTAGGAACCCCCCTCCCCCCAACTGCTAGGCCAGCTGATAGCAATCCTCTATCTGCTGACTTTACCAAACCCAATACACACTCTACCTACCTTTTTGATGGTCACATTTATGGCTGAGTTCACCAAAGCATGTAGTGCAAGGGCCTGCCTCAATACTTTCAAACGCTATAATTTTTTTTGGTTTTCCCCTATTGTTATCTTGATATGTAATTGCAGAATGTGAAAATGTGCTTCCATTTTGTTTTATTTTTGGTATTATGACACTTCTTACCTGTCTGGTGGGCTGCCAATAGTGTAAGTAAGGAGGAGCTTCCCAAAGTATCACACATTATTTAGGCATTCAGCTCTCAATCAAGTGGAGAGGGTTACCTGTCCAAAACATCCCCCCCCCTCATTTTTAGCAAGGGCCCATCAGATGGGGGGGATGAGGGGTGGGGGAGGGATGGGGGGGGCGATGAATCTGATAAGGGGACCTTATACTTTAGGCTTTAAATACTCAGTTCCAAAAATGTTATACTGATATTGGCCAAAAATGTTTGTGTCTAATCTGCTTGCAATGTTGATTTGCAAAATGACTAATTTTCTGTCTTGTTTCTCTCCACAGTGTCCTTCAACGCCACAGGAATGGCAGACTGTGGCCTCCCACTTTGCCAGTCGTTGGGACTTTCCCAATTGTGGAGGTGCAATTGATGGGAAACATGTCCACATTGTCCCACCACCCAACTCGGGGTCGTACTATTTTAACTACAAGGGGTTTAATAGTATTGTGATGTTAGCGGTGGTGTCTGCGACCTATGACTTCTTGTATGTGGACTTGGGGCAAAATGGCCGGATGTCGGATGGTGGAGTGTTCTCACGGATGGAGTTTTACTGGTGTCTCCAGAGTGGCAGTCTGGGCTTGCCACCCCCAGAGGAGAATCAGGAAGGACTCCCGTTCGTCTTCGTCACGGATGAGGCGTTTGCCCTGGCAAACCATCTGATGCGGCCTTTCCCGAGGAGGACCCTCACCCCGGACCAGAGGATTTTAAATTTCCAGCTGTCCAGAGCCCGAAGAGTGGTGGAGAACACTTTTGGAATACTGGCCAGCCGGTTCCGCCTTTTTTTAACTCCTATCCACATGGCGGAATACAAAATAAATCACATTGTTGTGGCCTGCTGTGTTCTTCACAATTTCCTAAAAAGACATTCTGCAAACTATGCGGTCTCAGTTGTCCAAGAAGCAGACTTGCTTGAAAATGAGAACCTCACGGGCCATGAAGCTGCTCCTCCTGGCTTGCCCCCCAAAGCGCCCATGAGGTTAGAAACCAATACATGGACTACTTTGTGGGTAGGGGGGCCATTGATATGCCAGACAATGTCTGAGAGGCATTTTTGGAATACATTTTTCTTTGAAACTGCAATCTTTGTTTTCATTTACTGCTTGGCTTGGTTTTAGGTGTCTTCTAGGTAAATTTATGTTTTTTCTTGTTGTGCCTTTTTCAACAACAGTGCAAACTCAAGTTCTGAGCGAGATAAGGGGACAGTCTCTTCTTCAGATAATCTTATTATGTTGTGGGTCTGCCACACACACACCTTGTTTTTGTTAACTAATGTATGTAGTGCATAACTTACCAAAATATTGCTCATTTTCAGCACCATGGCAGGAAAATGGCATGATTGTGAAAATTAACACATCACTGTGGGTGTTATTTACTAATGGCACATCCACTATGCACTACAAGTGCACTGCAAAAGTACACCTGAAACTGCACTTGGAGTGCAAAGTGGAGTTGCCTTTAGTAAATAACACCCATTGTCATCGAAAACAACAATTTTACTCCAAATACTGCTTTTGCGCAATGAAAAAGGAAGCCACACATTGTTGATAATTTAACTTTTTAATCAAAGCACATTCACATGTGCGTTTAGAAAAGGGTTTTACAACAAACCAACATATTGGGTGTATCAAAAACATTATTTCAGGTAATTTTTTGGTAACTTGGTGTTTTTGTGTAAACAGGCATGTATCAAAGCATAACATACAGAACACAGGAACTTACAAAGTTCAACTTTGAAAAGTGAAGACAATATCAGACATGAGTATGTACAAACTGGGCTGATATTGCCTTCATCGCATGGGGTGTCACCCCTGGAAAATCGAAATTTGGAAGATGCACAGAGTGTCAACATGTGCTATCTCCCATCATGGGGGGATCATTGTACATGTTTTGGGGCTGCAACCCCTTCATCTCAGCCACTTTCCACAAAACACTTACATTGATCCCCCATGATGGGAGATAGCGCATGTTGACACACTCTGTGCATGTTCCAAATTTGGATTTTAAAAAAATACAAAAGTTGTGGTTTAAAAGCCAAAAAATAAAACCCTAGCTAGTTTGGGCTGTTTCACACTCTCCCCAAAACATCAATGATGTTCTTCATTTTATTTTTAACATCATTGATGTTTTGCTGTATATTTTCTAAATCCCGATTGCACCCCATTATCTCCCCAATCAGGATCTGGGCACTTTCACTGGTAAAATGGGATTCTTCTTCCACATCAACTACAAAACAAAGCAAAAAAACACACCATGTATTATAAATATGGTGACATACATTGATGAGCTTACCGGAAGCTGTGTTCTCCGACACTCACCTGTTGTGGTGACAATTTGTCCAACTTCAACGATCTCTCCTTCCTCCTCCTCCTCCTGCTCCTCTGCATCTGGTTTTGGAATTTTGCCTTCTTTGGGAGGGGTGGGGTCCCTGGTGTCCTCATACTTGCCAAGTCTTCTCTCCCCTATGAGAATGTAAAAAAAGAATAATTAGCACACAGAGGGCAGAAATAGGAATATGAAACATTGCTTGGAAGTGTTGTACAATTGTGTTTTTTGGCCGAGTTCAACGGTGAGAACATTATTGTGGACACTTTGTTAAGCTGGAATACTTACCTGCAGAACGATGTTTCTTACGAACGAATGAAACCATGAACTTGAAAGTGGCCATTTTAAAATGCACAACATGAAATCAAAGCACATGGAGCAGTATGCAAGCAAGAATAATCATAGGAACACACGACAACTACTTACTTTTTTGAAGAACATGCTTGATCCTTCTGTACTGATCGTGCTCCCTCAGTTTCAGGTCTGACCAGCATTTTCTCAGTTGATCCTTGGATCGGCGTACCCCAAAATTCTTCTGAAGACTCTTCACAACTTTAGTCATGATCTTGGCCTTTCTGATATTTGGGTTTGGGTAAGGTCCATACTTCCCATCATAGTCGGTCCTGTTCAATATGTCCACCATCTCCAACATCTCTACAAAAGACATATTTGAGGTCTTAATTCTTCTCTTCCTGGATCGGGGCATTTCAGGCTCTGGGCTTTCCTCACCCTCCTCCTCGTTAGTGGAACTCTGATTGTGCACCTGCGTTCTCTCCGCCATGTGCTCTCCCCACTGCGCCAAAAGCGAAGGGGTGGGGAATAGTCTAGAAAGGACGTCAGGGACAGGCGGAGTTTCACGCATGCGCACTGTATATAAAACGCAACACGCGTGTGTCGTCCGTACAATCTGTGAACAGAGTGAGGAGCTGACGCGACGATCGTGCAAACGAAGGTAAAATTTTGAATTTGGTACATCATTAGACTAGACTGCTTCTATCTAGGCCGATGTTGGGACAAGATTAGGAGGGTTTATCATGGCATTATTAGTATTTTAGGGTTTGTCTTGTGTTGTGTCTTGCAGACAAGATGGATCCCTTCCAAAACGCCAATTTTATGGGGCTATTCCTTGAAGTGTACAGGGAGCTGCCCTGCCTGTGGCAGATCAACAACCCGTTTTATCAGGACCGAAGAAAGAGGAACGCAGCGCTGGAGAAACTTTTTTCTTTGGTGCGGATCATGGTCCCCACGGCAGACATGGCCTATGTGAAGAGGAAAATTGGTGCCATGAAGATTACATATCTCAGGGAGAGAAAGAAGCACCTGGAGTCCTTGAGATCAGGACATCCAGATGCCATTTATTTCCCCAGGATGGTTTACTTCGAGAGGCTGCATTTTCTGGTAGACCAGGGGGAAACCAGGCCACCACTCGACCGTCTTCCTTCAAGGCTTCCTTCACCCCCAGCCGAGGCTTCCAACGTCCAGCCTGGGCCTTCCAGGCAGCAACATGTGGTGGGGCCCAGCTTGAGATAGGTATTTTATTGTTGAACATATTTCTTGTCATACATTTATTGATGTTAACTAGATGTTATTATTGATCAGTAAGTTGTGATTTAACAAAGTGGTTTACATATCAATAGACAGTAGTGACCAAAAATGATTGGGACGAGAATGAAAAATGCTGGGCTCAGAATGATAGTCTGTTCTATTTGGTAACATTCAATTTGCAACAGTCATGAGCTCAAAATGGTGTGATTGATGAGCAAAAAACTAAAACTATGTCCCATTTTCATACACAGGAAGACCTCAGCCGGGGGGAGGCTGTGGCAAGTGGCAGCCAGGAGGTCGACCAACGCCCTCCTTCTCCTCCTCCTGCCACAACTACAGGAGCCAAGCCACAGCCTGGAAGGAAGCCTGGAGGGAAGTGCCTAAGGAAGACGAGAGAGTGATGGCCTGGGTTCAGTCTGGTCTGACAGAAGATGCAGCCTCTTGAAGAACCACATCTTGGGGACATAGATGGCATCTGCTTTTCCTGATCTCTAAGACTTCTGGACCAGACTTCTCTCCCTGAGATATGTACTCCTCAGGCCACCAATTTTTCTTTTTCTAATTAGTTCATGTCTGCCCTGGGGGCCAAAGGCTTCGCCAAATTGACAAGTTGATCCAGCGCTGCCTTCCTCTTTTTAGTTGTTTGAGACCTAAATAAAGGTTTTTTTTTTTTTGAAGAAATACTTGCGTATGTGTTTTACTTCAAAAAGGCCAGTTTACAGGTACATTTCAAAAATACAAAGTGAAATGAATAACAAGGGGCACCAACACCAAACAACCTCCTGTAGCTTAAAAATCAAAAAGAAAAGATAAAAAAGATAATAATGTTGTTGTGGTAAGTTGACACACAAAACACACCCCAAAAAATGCAAAGATGAGCAAACTGTCAAAAAAGGAGATGTTTATGAAAAAAAACAAACACAAAATTCACCCAAAAAACTATAAAAAATTTTTTTCAATTGTGGAGATGTGACGAGTTAAAAAATTGTATTGCTGAAATGGTTAAAAAAGAGTAATAAAATCCGTTCGGGAGAAGTGTGTGTGACTATGAGCATCAAAAGAAGTTCATTCTTGCAGCATTGTAAAGAACAAGAGAATGCGCTTGATGAAAGAATTTTTAACATTGCAGCGTGACGAATGTGCTATATCGATTACGAGCAGTAGTTTTACATGAGCAAGCGCTTCCGTGTCCGAATTTGATTGTGAGCATGCGTGGCACCTTGTCCGTCGGAGTAGGCTACACATGATCGGAGTATGTCCGATTGGAGCATTTTGTCGGAAAATTTTACCGGCAAGTTGGAAAAGTTGGTCCGTCGGATACTCCGACGGAAACAGTCCGACGCAGACCACACACAGTCGGAATATTCGACAAAACGCTTCGATCGGAAACATTCCGTCGGAATCTCCGACCGTGTGTACAAGGGCTAACTTGTCGAGTGTTTGATGATTTTAGTAACATTTAGTGTCTGCGCAAATTTCTCCAAATCACAAGCTTTAAACATAACGACCCCCGTTGGAAAACTTCTCAAGGAAAAGTTTGCATTCACCTGGAGCGATTCGGTGATCCCATCTTTAAGGACGAATCTTGCCCTCAGAGTTGCTCAACTTTATGCATCCAATTACCCCACCACTATTCAGGAAATTAAAACACAAGTTCAGCCAGTGGGCCCAGTTGGACCTCTAATGGTTAGGTTGGGTTAACTCGGTCAAGATGACACTGCTTCTCTGCATTCTTTATTTCTTAAGAGCCATACTCTGCTCTCCAGAGCTCAGGATCAGGGTAGTATCGAGCTTCCCAACCTTTTTTGATACTACCAAGCAGCTCAACTTACACAACCTTCTGCGATTTACTCGCAGAACGCGCATCCTGTCTAGGTTCACCAGTTCATCCTGAGTGAGTGTCTACAATTGTCTCTATCCCTGTACATTGCACACTCACATTGGTCCCTACCCTCAAGGAGCCCACAATCCAAGGTCTCCATTCATATATTAGGGACAGTTTTGGACAGAAGCCAATTAACCTACCTGCATGTATTTGGAGTGTGGGAGGAAACCGAAGTACCCAGAAGAAACCCACACAGGCACAGGGAGAACATGCAAACTCCAGGCAGGTAGTGTTGTGGTTGGGATTTGAACCAGTGACCCTTTTTACTGCTAGGTGAGAGTGCTTAGTTCCGTCTAAACTGGCTCAGCTCTACCTGGCATCTTAGCCCCACTGCTTTTGAGGCTGTAAGCACATTGGCAGTATGTTGCATGTATGGTGGGACTGCCCCAAAATCAGAGGATTTTAGAACAAAATCTTTAGCATACTCTGTAAGATTACTGGTCTCCCAGTTCCAATATCCCCTCACATTGCTCTTCTCAATTTTACAGATGATTCTGCCTCCAGGAGTATCCAATGCCTTATTTTCTTTATTCTCACAGGGGCCAAATTAACCATTGCCAGAGCCTCTTTTAAAAACAACACAGAAATTTGAGGCCACTTGGAAACCATGGGTGACCTATATGCAAATTCCTCTTGTTGGATAAATTCTATGTATTACCCCTCCCATCTTCTAAGCACTAGGTCACTGGAATCCTCTCTATCTCCCTCTCTTCTTGACCTTTACCAATCACTTACTTATCCTTACGTCTCCCTTTCCTCCTCTCCCTTTTCTTTTTTCCTTCTCTGCCTTTTCTTTTTTGCTCAGTTTAGTAACTTTTTCTTTCCTGACCGCAAGTAATAGGTGCACGCCAAAAACTTCTTTAACTTTTTGTAAATTGCTAATAAAAATTATTCAAAGAGAAAATAGGAACACATTTTATTTTTTTAAAACTAACTTTTTTTTACGATCAGAAAATACTGATGATGCCATGGGGGACGACTCCTGTGGGAGTATATATGGGCCAGCCTTGGGCTTCATTTACTTTTCCTCTGAGCATGTTGCATGGTGGTAGTGAACACCTTCCTAACATGCTAAAGATCTAACGGTCTGTTTTGCCTGGTATGTATTCTTTGTTCCAATTTGTATGTATATCTTAAGGCCCATACACACGATCAGACTTTTTGACAACAAACATGCAAATTAGCTGTTTTGGAGCAACATCCGACCGTGTGTACGCTCCATCAGACAAACTTTTTTGGTTTTCATCGGACTTTTGTTGGCTGTGGGAACGGACAAACTTTCTGGCAACAAAAGTCCGATGGAGCAAAGTCTGATCGTGTGTACAGAAAACCATAGGACTTTTGTACAAAGTACAAACAGGCATGCTCAGAACCAATGCAAAAGATCAGACAACAATACAGAAGTTGACCAAAGGTGGCAGTAAAGAGCAGAAAAACCACGTGATTTGGTGAAAGTTGGCTGAAAAAGTCCTGCTGTGTGTATGCAATACAAGTTTAGGGCCGACGCCCTTTGTACAAAAATCCAAGGGAAAGTTTGTACAAAGTCCTATCGTGTGTATGGGTCTTAAGTGCCTATCACTGGTGTTTGATGGTTATCATACATTCTATACATTAGATTAGAAGTTAAGCTATTAATTTACTGCTGGACTCCTGATGTTTTTGAGTTACAACCATGAACATTCTTATTGTGAGTTGTAGATCTATATTGTATTGCTTGTAATTTATTATAGACAATGTACACTATATGGTTGGTTGTAAACAGTCAGTAGTGGTATTTGGATAGTTTTAAGGGTTGTGGAAGGTCAGCTTCAAGTGCAGAGTTCTCAGAGAGGTACTCAGCCATGTTTAAGGTTAAGGGCTTCCTGTCTGTGTTTATTTGGTCAGCATATACAGCAACAGAAAAGGATTCTCATGCAGGGGTCGAAAACATAGTCCCTAAGCAAAAGTCCATCAAAACAAAGCCTCCTGGCTAATAATTAGACCTCACTCGGTCATCTACAGTCCTGCAGGCATGTTTCCTCACAGCCTTCTTCTCCTCTCTCAGCACCAACCAACCTGATTAACCCAGGGAAGACCCATTATACCTCAGGTCAGGAGCAAGGTGTAGCCAGTGCTTAACCCTTTGCTGGCTACAGATCTCTATTTACCTCATGAACCTCAAAACTCTGTGTGGCAGATACACACTAATTACCACTGACAGGCGCTGTCTCCCCCCTCTGTTTGAACCTGTGGGTTCGTACACCAGCTATCAAACAGTGTGTTCTTGAAAGGGCGTCCACATTTTCCTGCTTACAACCCACCCTGTGCTCCACTTTCAAAGAGAAATCTTGGAGCACCAGGAACCAATAGGTAACCCTCGCATTACCAAATATCCACATAAAGTGCAAAAATTGTCCAAATTCATATAAAACCACTAAAGGTGCTGTGTAGTGGATTCAAAAATAATTCTTAAATCTATGTGCAATATCCACATACAAATCAAATCAAAGTGCATAGTGTGGTGCAAATAACATCAAATAATGCTGCCACCAGATCTCTCCAGTGGGTACACGTAAAGTGAATAATCAATAAATACATTAAAGTGCAATGTTCATATAGTTTCCATGAATATCTCCAATGGTGCAAAAATGTGAAGGTTAACCACTTGCCGACCAGCTGCCACAGTTTTATTGTGGCAGAATGGCATGGCTGGGCAGAACAACGTTACCTTAAGTCGATTCGCCTTTTGGCTACTAGGGGCATGCGTGCATGTGCACAAGGAGCAGATGCGAGTGCCCGGTGGCCCCGATAACTGACACACAGATCCTGACTCTTTCAGGGGAGGAGAGAGAGATCGTGTGTCCATAATATGTATAGCACTAACCCCCGAAGGAGCTGCTGGTTAGATTGGGCTTACCGTTACCATCTTTTCTCCTCACTTCACGTCTGGTAGATGGCCCAGTAACTCGAGAGACTGACAACAGATCCACTTAAAGGGATTTTATTTGCAGAACATAGACAATAAACAGTTTCTTAAAATGGGATCAGAGGGTTGGAAAGGAAATTCAGGTACTCTTAGTGTCGAAGTTATGTATTGAAGAACTTGCTTACTTTGACTGCATCCAGAGAATAGCCATTTGCAACTGGATGTTCACTCAAGTTGGACAGTCCTTCTCTCACAAGGCCTAGCAGCCAACATGTGCCGACCATAACTCCAATGCTGTAGACATCCGACAAACCATTCATACAGCTCCAGTGAAAAAGCCTTTTTGCGAAGCGGCTTTGGTACTTTTAAGTAGTTCCAAACATCATCCTCGTACCATGCCTTGCGGTTCTCCTCAATAATGTTCATAATGTCCCTTGGGACATAGGGGAATTCCAACCCGTACTCATTGGCTACTCTCTTATCTAGGAGTCCCTGTGACCTTGCAAGTCTTGGCAGTGCACGGGCACTTCCTTCCCCGGGCGGTATGCAGGAGTTTGGGGACCATTGCACCAACATGGCAGAGTCCCTTTGAAGTGTGGGCAAATTCACAGGTTTAGGGAAAGTCACATTTACCGTGATGGGGTTTTCCACACTCAGCATTCCACCCCCTGAGGTTAAAGATAGCCAGTCCGAAACATCTGTACAAGTGGTGGCTACATCACCCCCTCCAACCCACAACAACTCCTGAGACAGTGTCCTCAAAATGTCATCATCTCCAGTGTCTGACAAAGACTCTAACTCTGAATCTTGATACTCCTCTGCCGGTAAATAATTCACTAAAGGTTTACTTAGAGTCTGAGTTTTTCCCGAAGCAACCTTCTTCCACCGATCGGATCCAGCCGGACTCGGTAGCGGTTTTCCATGTCAGTTCCGGGAAGACTTTGTACGCCCCACTTTCTCCAAAGGAGGCATTGTGATTAATGGTAGCAGAAGCAGTGTCCATCTGCTCCAAAGTGTTCTCTTCAGCAGTTGCAGTGGGAGAAACATCTCTCTCAGAGGTGTTGGCACCTACAGGTGACACCGCTGTTGAGGGCCTCACCGATGGGGCGAAGATGGCCGTCTCCTCCGTTGTCACGCCCGTGGCCCAGTCCACGCGGTAGGCTCTTGGTAGTGCGATTGACTGCTCCACTTTAAAGAAATACTCCCCACAGGCAAAACAACGGACAAATGGCCAGGGGTTCACGAAAAGTCTCTCACACTTTCCACACGACATCCCCAGGGCTTCGACATCTCCTGATGCGTACAGGACGAACCACCCTTGAGGGGCCAGACAAATTCCTGTATCAGTCAAAGTGGCTCCCAGGAGTCTCACTCCCATCATACCTTCTCTCAATGGAATACGGGGTCCCATGCCGGGTGGCATTCCCGAAGCTTGAAATATTTTCACGTTGAGAGCCTTTTTCTCCAACACTGTGAGAGAAAAACTAGACTAGCTTCCTCTCTTTCCGCAACACACTCTCACGCGGTGCCTCGTGCAATTAAAGAACAGCTCAGACTCCTCCCACTGGTTGCTTGGACTGTGTAACTTTGTGGGCTTTTCGACAAGGGCTCCTCCCATGCTTACGCACCTAAGTGAAAGTCTGTGTAAAGATGGCGCTGATGGCGCAGTTCAAAAACACAACCCTCTGTCCTATGCTTTACCACGTGTACAGTTCTTTGCGGGGGGGTAACGGTAAATCCCAGACTGCGAGCCCCACATGTAGCACTAACCCACGAAGGAGCTGCTGGTTAGATTGAGCTTACCATTACCTTCTTTTCTCCTCACTTCATGTCTAGGGGTGTCCCGTGGTAGATGGCCCAGTAATGCGAGAGACTGACAACAGATCCACTTAAAGGGATTTTATTTGCAGAACGTAGACAATAAACAGTCTCTTTAAATGCGATCAGAGGGTTGGAAAGAAAATTCAGGTACTCTTAGCCCCTGTACACACGGTCGGAGATTTCGACAACCAAATCCGTCGGATTTTGTCCGTCGGATCTTGTCCGAAACTGTTGCATACACAAGGTCGGACTAAGTTGTCGAAAAATCTGATCATTCAGAACGTGATGACGTAATTTCGTTACGATGGCACTACGTTCAGGTTAGTAGCCAATAGCTTTGATGTAGGAATTTGATCTGAGCATGCGTGGCACTTGGTCCGATCAAAATTCTCTACACATGTGGGAGGAAACCAAAGTACCTGGAGGAAACCCACACAGGGAGAACATGCAAACCCCAGGCAGGTAGTGTCATGGTTGGGACTTGAACCAGGGACCCTTCTTACTGCTAGGTGAGAGTGCTAACCACTACACCACTGTGCTGCCCAAACCTATCTATCTATCGCTCTATCTATATATCCTAGTATCTATCTATTCACAGTCTGAGAGTGGGGACAATCTGCTGGTTTCCCCATTTCATTGGGAATGGTCTGATGCGATCTCCAGGTCCAGTTTGCCATGAGCGGGTCTCCAACCAAGGCATCCAAGACAGCGACCGCCCACAGCTCCAGGCACCAGTGGGGATAGAAGTGCCTCTTTCCAGCTTCCATCTGGCTTCCCCTGCACCTGTCCCAACCTTGGTATCTCCTGTGATTTCCCCCCTAATGGGGCCGTGTCCCAACCCTACATGAAATCACAGATTAGACACACACTGGATGAGTGACTACTTTCTCCAACGGACCCTGGGCCCTCACAGTTACAGCAGTTGCCACAGTTTCCATCCCTAATCCCCTTATCCTTTTTCCCCTTCCTTTGGACAGGTTAATCTTCCAGAAAAAAAAATTGAAAAAAAGGTCCATTAGTGCACTGTGTTCGGGCACCTTACACAATGCACTATGGGAAGTGCCGCGTCTATGCAATCAGAAGATTGCAGACGTTGTGGCTCCCGGAAGTGGAAACAGGATACCTGTCCAAGACAAGTAACCTTTCCTCTCTCCCCCTCGAAAGGTGCCAAATGTTGCACCAAAGGGGGAGGAGACAAATGAGCAGAAGTTCCACTTTTAGGTGGAACTCCGCCTTAAGAAATATGCATTAAATAATTTTAGGTTAATTTAATATATGATGCTGATATGTGCACTCATGATTTTCTCTATATACAGAAGATTAGTCAAGGAAAGCCGGTAGTAAGACCCAGGCTAGGCTCAGGGCTGGTGCAGCAGGGAAAACCAGCAGTGAAAGAGGTTAACAGTGAGGGGTTTAGATGACCATGGTAAGGGGGGGTACTAGGAGTTCATTCCTGGGGGTAGGAGGGGCCAAGGTCCAGTGGTCAGTCTCTGATCACCGGACGAAGAAGCAGCTCCCACCCTCCCGCCCTATTATTTGTGTTTCATATATATTATGTGATATGTGTGGGGATAAGTGGTTGGGGATCTATGGAGGCATTAAAACGTAAGAACAAGATGGCATATGTGAGGAACCATCATGGTATAGGATCCTCAGGTGATGCCAGTTAACCAAGGTTTAACTGGCATTGGGAGATGGGTGTCAGCGTTGTAAGGTGCAGAGCGGTATTGTCCTTGAGTCGGCAAGCTGCGACTGGGGACCTTGTGTGGACACGCTGACACTAAGAAAATTTGGTCAGTACCTTCAATGATCCTCAACATAGTTAAGATGTATATGGGAGAGTACTGTTAAATAAAGGTTATGTTATTATGTTAATAAAATGGCAGTTGAGGCCAATTTACTCCAAAATGGTTGTTGTGTCGTTATTTAAGAGGTATGTAGGGTGTATGGTAATTTAGTTATTATGCAGTTTGCTTTACCATAGTCGTGATTTTATATGCAATTTGTGGTCTTATTTTCCTTTACTTTTTGTTTGTCATTTGAAGTTTGTCCACTTGTTATATACAGTTATGGCCGAAACTGTTGGCACCCCAGAATTTTTTTCCAGAAAATCAAGTATTTCTTAAGGCCCATACACACGATCAGACTTTTTGACAACAAACATGCAAATTAGCTGTTTTGGAGCAACGTCCGACCGTGTGTACGCTCCATCGGACAAACTTTTTTGGTTTTCATCGGACTTTTGTTGGCTGTGCGAACGGACAAACTTTCTGGCAACAAAAGTCCGATGGAGCAAAGTCTGATCGTGTGTACAGAAAACCATAGGACTTTTGTACAAAGTACAAACAGGCATGCTCAGAACCAATGCAAAAGATCAGACAACATTACAGAAGTTGACCAAAGGTGGCGGTAAAGAGCAGAAAAACCACGTGATTTTGTGAAAGTTGGCTGAAAAAGTCCTGCTGTGTGTATGCAATACAAGTTCAGGGCCGACGCCCTTTGTACAAAAATCCAAGGGAAAGTTTGTACAAAGTCCTATCGTGTGTATGAGGCTTTACAGAAAAGTATTGCAGTAACACATGTTTTGCGATACACATGTTTATTTCCTTTCTGTGTATTGGAACAAAACAAAAAAAGGGAGGAAAAAAAGCAAATTGGACATAATGTCACACATCTGCTTTCAGGTGTGATTTTTATATTGCCCACACCTGTTACTTTCCCCAGGTGAGTTTAAAAGAGCATCACATGCTTGAAACAATCTTATTTATCCACAATTTTGAAAGGGTGCCAAGAATTTTGACCAGCCCATTTTTGGAATTTTGTGCGACATTATGTCCAGTTTGCTTTTTTCCTCCCTTTTTTTTTTGTTCCAATACACACAAAAGGAATAAACATGTGTATAGCAAAATATGTGTTACTGCAATACTTTTCTGTGAGAAATACTTGATTTTCTGGAAAAATTTCTGGGGTGCCAACAATTTCGGCCATGACTGTACACATATATAATACCTTTTATTTTTTATTTATATTTCTTAATATGGTTATATCTATGGTTTGATGGTTTAATATGTACTGTCATGGTCAACTGTCTGTTGGTATTTATTTGCATATGGGCGTTTTCAGATTGGTAGGGGTGATCTGCTTCTATTGATGTGCATTTGATACTTCACGTTAAATCGTGTTCTTTTGCTTATTGTTAAACAAAATGAGATAATGTGTGCCATTTTCCTTCCCCCCTATCTGGTTCTGAATATGCAGCTCTATATGTAACTGGACAGGTGGTGTGTCTACTAGGGATGAGCTTCGTGTTCGAGTCAAACATATGTTCGACTCGAACATCAGCTGTTCGCCCGTTCGGCGAATTCCGAACGTTATGGGCCATTCGTGCCAAATTCGTGTGGCGCTCACGGCCCACAATGCACTGCGATGGCGCAGTGCATTGCTGGCTCATGATTGGCCAAGCATGCACTGTGACCCCACATGCTTGGCCAATCACAGCGCCGGCAGCGAGGAGAGCCATGATTGGACACAGGCAGGATGCCTGTGGCCAATCATAGCTCAGGCTGGTTAGTACACGCCCCACACTATATAAGGCCGCCAGCGCGTCGGCCTTGTGTAGTGGGTTGGTGTCTGTAGCAGTTAGTGGGTGTTCTGTGTACCTTCAACACAGTATACACCGATCGTTATCGGCCGATTTTTCGTTCTTGCTCTTCTGTAGTGGTTGTTGTCTGCGTGCCCTGACCGCAGTATACACCGCTATATTCACCTATATAGCTAGCGATATATCTATCTTTTATAATAGAGCTTGCAGTCAGTGTTAGGAGATTGTGCGTGCTGTCTGCGTGCTCTGAACGCAGTATACACAGCTATATCCACCTATATAGCTAACTATCTTGCTCGTTTTAAATAGAGCTTTTAGTCAGTGTTAGGAGATTGTGCGTGCTGTCTGCGTGCTCTGAAAGCAGTATACACCGCTATATCCACCTATATAGCTAACTATCTTGCTTGTTTTATATAGAGCTTGCAGTCAGCGGTAGGAGATTGTGCGTGCTGTCTGCGTGCTCTGAACCCAGTATACACCGCTATATCCACCTATATAGCTCTTCTCTATTTGAGCCATCTGCCATCTGCAGGAGTTAGTGGAAGTTGTGTGTGCCTCCAGCACAATATACACTACCCAATTGCTGGTTTTCCCAACTCCTTTCAGGCCATTACCATGTCTGGAAGGCCAGCAAGGAGAGGCAGACAGGTGCGAGCCGATAAAAGAGGGCAAGCAGGCTCTGTGTCTAGAGACAACAGTGCTGGTCGTGGAAGGGGTGCATCGTCATCATCAGCACGTGGCCATGGGACACGCTTGTCCTTCTTCTCGGCAGCTGGACATGTTGAGCCGCAACATGCCAACGACTTGGTAGAGTGGATGACCAAGCCCTCTTCATCCTTCTCATCCTCTCTCACCCAGGCTCAGGGTACTAGCAAAGCAGCTGCCAACGCATTGTCTTCCCTCCTCTCAATGTCATCATCAGTGACTCCTTCCCTAGACCCACCACGTCCTCCTGAGGAGTCTCCTGAACTCTTTGAGCACAGTGTTGGGTGCATGCTCCAGGAGGATGCCCAGTGTTTTGTAGGCTCTGATGATGATACTCAGCTAGAGGAAGGCAGTAGCGTGAATGCAGAGAGAGGGGATGCTCAAGAGGGACAGCAATCTGGCAGTCATGTTCCACAAGCTGCAGCATACTGGCAGGTTTTCTCCAGCGATGAAGAGGGAGGGGATGATGAGGGCACTGACTCCACGTGGGTGCCTGGTAGGAGAGAGGTGGAGGAGGAGGAGGCACATGTCCAATGAGGCAGGATGCCCTCCGGGGGCCAGCTTAGGGGCAGCACACCGACTGAATCACACCGCAGAGCTTCGCCTGTGCAGGGCGCTGCCTCTGCACGCTATTCTAAAAGTTCTTTGGGGTGGGCCTTTTTTGAGACGAGTGCATCAGATCGCACCGCTGCTATTTGCAACATATGTCTCAAGCGTATCTCGCGTGGCCAAAACATCAGCCGTTTGGGCACCACATGCTTGACCAGACATATGTTGACCTGCCATGCAGCTCGTTGGCAAACGTACCTCAAAGACCCACACCAAAGAACAAAGCGGACCTCTCCTTGCTCCTCATCAGCTGGGATCTCCAACCCCACTAGACCTTCAGTCTTCTCTGAAACCTGCTCTGAGAGGAATGAAGGTGTAGAATTAGGTGTGTCACAGCCAAGTGCTTCCGGGCACTCTGCTAGCAGTACACCCACGTCCGATTATAGCAGGCAAATGTCCCTACCCCAGCTGCTGGACCGGCGAAAGAAGTTCACTCCCAGCCATCCACATGCCCAGCGGTTGAATGCTAGCTTGGCTAAATTGCTAGCACTTCAACTGCTGCCTTTTCAGTTGGTAGACTCGGCCCCCTTCCGTGAGTTTGTACAATGTGCGGTTCCTCAGTGGCAGGTCCCCAAACGCCACTTTTTCTCACGGAAGGCGATTCCGGCTCTCTACCGGCATGTGGAAGGCAATGTCCTTGCCTCGCTGCACAGGGCGGTCAGCGGTAAGGTGCATATTACCGCTGACTCATGGTCCAGCAGGCATGGACAGGGACGTTACCTGTCTTTCACGGCCCATTGGGTCACTCTTCTGGTAGGATGCAGGACAAGGTGCAATAGTGTTGGAGGTTGTTCCGCCACCACGCCTCCAAAATGCTACTATTGGTTGTGACACACCTCTCTCCTCCACCCCCTCCTCTTCTTCTTCCTCCATGGCCTCTTCCAGTGCTCTGTCCTCAAAACCAGCGGTGCTCCATAGGCGTTCCAGGGGCTACGCAAGTACGCAGGCAAAACGATGCCATGCCGTGCTTGCGCTGGTTTGTTTGGGGGACAGGAGACACACTGGGGCGGATGTTTTGTCAGTTCTGCAGGGGCAGGCCGAGAGGTGGTTGACGCCACGCCAGCTTAAGCCAGGAATGGTGGTTTGCGACAATGGCACCAACCTCCTCTCCGCCCTCCGACAGGGACAACTGACCCATGTGTCCTGTGTGGCTCATGTCCTTAACCTGGTGGTGCAGCGGTTCTTGGGCAGGTACCCGGGCTTACAGGATGTCCTGAAGCAGGCCAGGAAAGTCTGTGTGCATTTCCGCCGAAGAACCGCCTTATATGTGACATGCCCACCAGGTGGAACTCAACGTTGGCCATGCTGCAGCGGCTGCACATGCAGCAGAGGGCCATCAATGAGTACCTGTGCGACTACGGCACCAGGACAGGGTCAGGGGAGCTTGGCTTTTTCTCACCACGCCAGTGGGGCTTGATCAGGGATGCATGCACTGTCCTGTCACCGTTTGAGGAGGCCACAAGGATGGTGAGCAGTGACAGTGCATGCATCAGTGACACTGTACCTCTTGTCCACCTCTTGGAGCATACGCTGTGTGGAATAATGGACAGGGCACTTGAGGCAGAACAGAGGCAGGAAGAGGAGGACTTCCTTGCCTCTCAAGGCCCCCTTTATCCAGACAGTGTTTCTGCTGTGCCACCTATCACACAGGAAGAGGATGAGGAGGAGGAGGAGGAGAAGGAGGAGGAGGAGGATAATTGTGTCAGCATGGAGGTGGAGGTTGGCACTCAGCATCAGCAGCAGCAGTCTTGTAGGGATAATTTACAGTCCCAAGAAACCCGTGGACTTGTACGTGGCTGGGAGGAGGTAGCTGCGGATCATGTTGTCCTTAGTGACCCAGAGGACTCCGGACTGAATGCCTCAGCTAACCTACGCTAGATGGGCCTCCCTGATCCTGCAAAGCCTGAGGAAGGATCCTCGTATTCTTCGGATCAAGGAGAGGGACCATTACTGGCTGGCCACTCTCCTTGATCCACGGTACAAGGGTAAGGTTGCCGACCTTATCTTGCCATCGCAGAGGGAGCAGAGGATGAGATATCTCTGGGAGGCCTTGCCGAAAGGTCTGTGCAACGCGTTCCTAGAGACTGGGAGGTTACAAACTCCTGGTCCTGGACAACGTGTTGCTGAGGCATCGGTCAGAAGGAGCGGTGGAGAAGGTGGCCGTCTGACCGATGCTTTCAGACAATTTTTTAGTCCGCAGCCCCAAGGTATGATCGGTTCCAGCAACCATCGCCAGCATCTGATTTACATGGTGCAGGAATACCTAGGGGCAAGGTCAGACTTGGACACCTTTCCCACCGAAAATCCTCTGGCTTACTGGGTCTTGAGGATGGATCACTGGCCAGAGCTTGCACAGTATGCAATTAAGCTACTGGCCTGTCCTGCCTCCAGCGTTCTTTTGGAACGCACCTTCAGTGCTGCTGGTGGCTTTGTTACCGATCACAGGGTGCGCCTGTCCACCGAATCAGTTGATCGACTGACCTTCATCAAGATGAATCAGTCTTGGATCATCCACAGCTACCAAGCACCTGAAGCTGATGTAACGGAATAATTTTTTTTTAAATATCACATCCCTTTAAGACTGCATATGCTGATGCGGAGTGACTGTCCTGTTATGTTGATTTTCTATCCTCTTCCTCCTCTGATATGTTGGAAGAACATTTCTGGTTCTGGGTGATGCCATCAGCCCAATTTTTCTGCCCCTGTTTAACAGGGGCGTTTAATTACAATTTTTGATGCAATGCTTTGCAGCAGGGCTAATTCCTGCACTAAAACTAGAGTATATGGGAGAGGTTGCAGTGTCGTGGCACCAGCACCAGTGCCTAAGGCCCAATTTTTATGACCTTGTTTAACAGGGACATGTAATTACAATTCTTGATATAATATTTCACAGGAGGGTTGTGGCACCAGCACCACAACCACCAAAGGTCAATTTTTCTACCACTGTTCAACAATGGCATGTAATTACAATTCTTGATATAATCGTTCACAGCAGGGCGCTCCAGCGCCCACCAAGAGTCACTTTGAGGGCTTACAATGTTGTGGCAAAGCCAACACCTTGTTCCGCCATTTCTGCAGAGCATATAGGGCAGGCCCCTACTTTCAAACATCCAACTTACAAACATCTCCTACTTGCAAACGGAAGGAGACAACAGCAAGTGAGATGAAAAAAGACGAACGGCAAAACAAATTATACAGGGGTGATAACCCTTCCCATGTTTTCCAAAAAACTTAAAAATAGTTTTTTTGACTGGAGCTACACTTTAAAAATGTACCAGTTGAAAATTACAAACAGATTCAACTTAACACAACAAACCTACACAGTCCCTGTCTTGTTTGCACCGCCTGTATACTGCTGTTCTGAGTATATAGGGCCTGAGGGCCACACGTATTTCCTTTTTTTAATATGGGTACGGAGTTCCCCTTAATATGCGTACAAGACCCAAAGGGGCTGGTAATGGGCAGGGAGGGCTACCCATGCCATTTTTCTCAATGATTTTCAACCATATTGCAGGAACCAGATATAACATTAAAACCAATCAATCAGAAGGAAAATATAACCTCACACCTTCACTGTGTCAAATTACTATCACCTTGTGGCGCTAAATATGTAAGGTCGGTCCCCCTGTAAACACTTCCAAAAGTATCTAATGACAGTGTACAGAAGGGACTTTCCAATCTTTGTTCAATTTATCTCAAACAAAATATAAATATATATGCGAAAAAAGAAAAAAACAAGCATAAAAAATCAAATGACCTTAAATCACTCAATAAGTGTATGTGCAAAAGTAAATACTATTCAATAGCACATTAAATTGTGTCCATATCCCTTAAAGAGCACAGTATATTCCAAAAAAATGTGCAAATGTGTATACCACAACTTCACATGTGTTTTTAGCATAAAAAGAAAAAAGCAATTATTTATATATAAAAAAACAATTTTTTATAAAAAAGCAGAAAAAATAAGTCCTTCAATAGAAGTGTCCCAAAGAAGAGCAATAGATAGTGATGAAATAAAAAGTCAGCACACCCTTCTCCTGTGTGCTTTCTTATGAGTGTCCCCAAACGATGAAAATCCTTCACCACACCAACAGTGACCCCCTATAGATGGAGCACTCACTAGATGGATTGCCTAGCACTCTCGCACCAGGCTCAACAAGCGTTTCAAATTACTTAATTGAGGATCACAGATGTCCGGCACACAGTATTCAGAGAGTATTAATTCCTCTTTGCAGATTCCAATAGAAATATTTCCCCAAGTTCCTCAAAAAGAAAAACAGAGGCTTCCCATGGTGTAATACCATAAAACAACTTTAATAGCACACTTAAAAGCCACTGGGTAATGCACTCACATGTAAAAAAACTTGTAACAAGCACTTCAAAGTCACTGCAATACTTCACATCAGCAAAACTTCACTCCAAGGCATTGGTAGTTACAGTGGATACTGGTTACAGTAGCAGTGTCAGTGATATCTCTCACCCCTCCTCCTGCTGTATGGTACCCTACAGCCAGACTCTCAGTGACACTCTCCCTCCAGTCCTGTTCCTCGTGTTAGAGGCACACACACTTCCGCCTTGTTTGCAGAGTAGGTTCAATCAATAGTTGCCAGATAGCCACGCCCCAACATGTTTCGTCATAGGACTTATTCATAGGGTTGGCTATCTGGATCTCAGTCCTATGACAAAACATGTCGGGGCGTGGCTATCTGGCAACTATTGATTGAACCTACTCTGCAAACAAGGCGGAAGTGTGTGTGCCTCTAACACGAGGAACAGGACTGGAGGGAGAGTGTCACTGAGAGTCTGGCTGTAGGGTACCATACAGCAGGAGGAGGGGTGAGAGATATCACTGACACTGCTACTGTAACCAGTATCCACTGTAACTACCAATGCCTTAGAGTGAAGTTTTGCTGATGTGAAGTATTGCAGTGACTTTGAAGTGCTTGTTACAAGTTTTTTTACATGTGAGTGCATTACCCAGTGGCTTTTAAATGTGCTATTAAAGTTGTTTTATGGTATTACACCATGGGAAGCCTCTGTTTTTCTTTTTGAGGAACTTGGGGAAATATTTCTATTGGAATCTGCAAAGAGGAATTAATACTCTCTGAATACTGTGTGCCGGACATCTGTGATCCTCAATTAAGTAATTTGAAACGCTTGTTGAGCCTGGTGCGAGAGTGCTAGGCAATCCATCTGGTGAGTGCTCCATCTATAGGGGGTCACTGTTGGTGTGGTGAAGGATTTTCATCGTTTGGGGACACTCATAAGAAAGCACACAGGAGAAGGGTGTGCTGACTTTTTATTTCATCACTATTTATTGCTCTTCTTTGGGACACTTCTATTGAAGGACTTATTTTTTCTGCTTTTTTATAAAAAATTGTTTTTTTATATATAAATAATTGCTTTTTTCTTTTTATGCTAAAAACACATGTGAAGTTGTGGTATACACATTTGCACATTTTTTTGGAATATACTGTGCTCTTTAAGGGATATGGACACAATTTAATGTGCTATTGAATAGTATTTACTTTTGCACATACACTTATTGAGTGATTTAAGGTCATTTGATTTTTTATGCTTGTTTTTTTCTTTTTTCGCATATATATTTATATTTTGTTTGAGATAAATTGAACAAAGATTGGAAAGTCCCTTCTGTACACTGTCATTAGATACTTTTGGAAGTGTTTACAGGGGGACCGACCTTACATATTTAGCGCCACAAGGTGATAGTAATTTGACACAGTGAAGGTGTGAGGTTATATTTTCCTTCTGATTGATTGAGCGATATATATACAAGTGGCAGCTGGGGGAGGGTGGGGGCTGGCGCAGTGTTGACACACATAGGTGGCGATATTTGAGGTGTGTATAGTTTTTGGTATAACATTAAAACCGCAAGCAGTTTAAAATGACTTTATTTCCGTTAAATGTCATTTTGTGCAGGGACTGTTCTAAACACGGGAAACACGTGGCACTTCACAGGCATACTACAGACACCCCCCAGGCACAATATTTAAAGGAATATTATTATTAATATTTCAGTGCTCCCGCCAAAACGGCCATTTTTAAAAACATTTTAGGCATTGACCCATGTCCCCTGGGGCAGGAGCCAGGTCCCCAAACCCTTTTTAGGACAGCATCTTGCATATTAGCTGTTAAAATTAGCACTTTTAATTTCGAACGTTCGAGTCCCATAGACTTCAATAGGGTTCTAAAGTTCATACGAATTTGGGGTCCGTTTGAAAGTTCTGGTGCGAACCGAACAGGGGGGTGTTCGGCTCATCCCTAGTGTCTACTGATACCCACCCATACCTGTGGACACGGGTGTGGTGAGGGTCTATTTAAGGAATGTCAGTAGCACACCTCAAGGCGATGAGTAAGCACAGTGTAGCTGTGCGAAACTAGTCCACCTCAGTTTTGGCTACTGCAACTGTGGTGTGTGTCATTGTTTGCTTGGGATATTCAATAAATTGACTTCAATCATGTCGGTGTTTAGCCAATTTCCTCTTTCATCCAGTTCAGTTATATTTTATTCTATTCTGTTCTATTGTGTATTCTTTTCTATTATTTTCTATTCTATTCTAATCTTTTCTATTCAAATTTGATTTCAGTCTATATGAAATTCAAATTTCGGAAGATGTTTATATATATATATATATATATATATATATATATATATATATATATATATATATATATATATATATTATATATATTACATATTTTTTTCTATTCTGTTCTATTGTTTTTCCAGTCTATCCTTTTCTACTCTATTCTAATCTTTGCTATTCAAATTCAAAATTAATTTTATACCAAATTCAAATTTCGTAAGATGGTTTTTTATATATATATATATAAATTTCCTATGCTACTCTTTTCTATTCTTTTCCATTTTATTCTAATCTTTACTATTTTAATGTGAATTCTATATGAAATTCGAATTTTGGAAAATGTTTATTAAAAATAGAATGAAATCGAATTTTAATAGTAAAAACTAGAATAGAAAAAACAATAGAACAGAATAGAAAAATTTTTTTTTTATTTATATATATATATATATATATATATATATATATATATATATATATATATATATATATATATATATAAAACAATATATATATAAAAATTGTATATTGGTACAGAATGAATTTGAATAGAAAAGATTAGAATAGAATATATTATATTTTTTTCTATTCTGTTCTATTGTTTTTCAATGCTATTCTTTTATATTATTTTCTATTCTATTTTAATCTTTTCTATTAGAATTCGATTTCATTCTATACGAATTTCGAATTTTGCAAAAGTGTTATATATAGTTAACTTTTTCAAATTCGGTTACATTTTTTTCGAATGCAGTCAAATTTTTTCTAGTCTAATTTTTTAGATTTTTTTTGAATTTGATAGTTTTTTTCAAATGCGGTCGAATATTTTCAAATTTGATCGTTTTTTTCGAATGCGGCCAAATTTTTTAGAATTTGAATAAGAAACTAAACAAATCCCGAAAACAAATGTAATGAATGCAAATAAAAATTTTTTGTTAAATAACCAATCGAAACTAAAAGAATTTTTTCATCCTGCACATGTCTAAAACTCAGCAATCACTACCAGAAACCACCCCAATATCCATGGGGTACATTGTGGTCCACAATCCCATAAATATGCACTATTTGCTGATGAGCTCCTTTTATTCATCACCTCCCCTTAATTTCCCTCCCTAAGCCCTTGTACACAGGGTCCGAGAGTCCGACAACCAAATCCGTCTGAGTTATTCCGACGGATTAATTCCAGACGAGGTCCGGAAGTGATGTTGCATACACACGGTCGGACTAAGTTGTCAGAAATTTCAGGTTGCCAAGAACGCGGTGACGTAAGCCGCGTACGACGGGCCTAGAAAAGGGAAGTTCGGCACCACGTCCGGCACCCTTTGGGCTCCTTCTGCTGATCTTGTGTCTATCGCGTGTTAGTAGAAGTTTGGTGAGAGACGATTCGCGCTTTTCAGATTTGTGATTCAGTTCGCTACTGCTCTTCAGTTTCTGCTTGTCTTTGCGTATCTGATAATCAGTGCGTGTAGTCAGTAAGCATTAGTTTCTCATTGTGGACTATATCTTGGTATAGTACGCTTTGATTTGCATTGCTTATTGTCTGCTTGCTTCTGCTATTCAGGTCGTTCTTTCAGGCATTGCTGTTTATCGGTGCTTTCTGTTGTCTGTTCTGACCAGCCGACCGTTTTCAAACCATGTTTCATCTACGTACTCATCGTAGAGTTTGTGCTGTGCAGGGGCTTCGTGTTGGGGTTCTTACTTTGACACAAGCCCGGTCCATGAACAGGAAGGGGAGGCGTTTGTGGACCAAGAATTGGTTGCGCCAGCATGACCAGTTCTCGCACATGCCTTTGCTCCGTGAGATCTGCGAGAATAATCCTGACGATTTCAGGAATTATCCCTGGATGACGGACACCGTTTTTCACCGTCTGCTGGCTTTGCTGAGCCCTTATATCACCAGGCAGGATACCTGCATGCGGCAAGCCGTCACTCCGGAGCAGAGGCTCATCACCATGTTGCGCTACTTGGCGATAGGGAGAAGCCTTCAGGACCTCAAGTTCTCGACAGGCATCTCCCCCCAGGCTCTGGGGATCATTATTCCAGAGACCTGTTCTGCCATCATTCAGGTCCTGCAGAAGGACTATATTAAGGTAAGTTTTATCCTTTAACATCACATTCTATGTATTTAATGATTGCTAATATCTTGCATTTTTTTCCTCATTCCCTAATTACCATCATTGCAATATGCTCTTATTCATATGCTCTGCCCCTTTGTCCTCATGCACATTTGCCTCACTAACTTCCCCACCATGCTCTTCTTGGCCCATAAAACTATAGTCTAGTCACTTACCAATGTCTTTTGTCAGCTCCATAGTATTGCTTTCCCCTAAACACCCCCTAAAATGTCTACAAATGTTATGTGTGTGCTTCAGTTCATGCAGAGTGACTTTTTTTTTTTTTGGTTCTGCCAAACTCATTAGGAACCCCCCTCCCCCCAACTGCTAGGCCAGCTGATAGCAATCCTCTATCTGCTGACTTTACCAAACCCAATACACACTCTACTTACCTTTTTGATGGTCACATTTATGGCTGAGTTCACCAAAGCATGTAGTGCAAGGGCCTGCCTCAATACTTTCAAACGCTATAATTTTTTTTGGTTTTCCCCTATTGTTATCTTGATATGTAATAGCAGAATGTGAAAATGTGCTTCCATTTTGTTTTATTTTTGGTATTATGACACTTCTTACCTGTCTGGTGGGCTGCCAATAGTGTAAGTAAGGAGGAGCTTCCCAAAGTATCACACATTATTTAGGCATTCAGCTCTCAATCAAGTGGAGAGGGTTACCTGTCCAAAACATCCCCCCCCCTCATTTTTAGCAAGGGCCCATCAGATGGGGGGGATGAGGGGTGGGGGAGGGATGGGGGGGCGATGAATCTGATAAGGGGACCTTATACTTTAGGCTTTAAATACTCAGTTCCAAAAATGTTATACTGATATTGGCCAAAAATGTTTGTGTCTAATCTGCTTGCAATGTTGATTTGCAAAATGACTAATTTTCTGTCTTGTTTCTCTCCACAGTGTCCTTCAACGCCACAGGAATGGCAGACTGTGGCCTCCCACTTTGCCAGTCGTTGGGACTTTCCCAATTGTGGAGGTGCAATTGATGGGAAACATGTCCACATTGTCCCACCACCCAACTCGGGGTCGTACTATTTTAACTACAAGGGGTTTAATAGTATTGTGATGTTAGCGGTGGTGTCTGCGACCTATGACTTCTTGTATGTGGACTTGGGGCAAAATGGCCGGATGTCGGATGGTGGAGTGTTCTCACGGATGGAGTTTTACTGGTGTCTCCAGAGTGGCAGTCTGGGCTTGCCACCCCCAGAGGAGAATCAGGAAGGACTCCCGTTCGTCTTCGTCACGGATGAGGCGTTTGCCCTGGCAAACCATCTGATGCGGCCTTTCCCGAGGAGGACCCTCACCCCGGACCAGAGGATTTTAAATTTCCAGCTGTCCAGAGCCCGAAGAGTGGTGGAGAACACTTTTGGAATACTGGCCAGCCGGTTCCGCCTTTTTTTAACGCCTATCCACATGGCGGAATACAAAATAAATCACATTGTGCTGGCCTGCTGTGTTCTTCACAATTTCCTAAAAAGACATTCTGCAAACTATGCGGTCTCAGTTGTCCAAGAAGCAGACTTGCTTGAAAATGAGAACCTCACGGGCCATGAAGCTGCTCCTCCTGGCTTGCCCCCCAAAGCGCCCATGAGGTTAGAAACCAATACATGGACTACTTTGTGGGTAGGGGGGCCATTGATATGCCAGACAATGTCTGAGAGGCATTTTTGGAATACATTTTTCTTTGAAACTGCAATCTTTGTTTTCATTTACTGCTTGGCTTGGTTTTAGGTGTCTTCTAGGTAAATTTATGTTTTTTCTTGTTGTGCCTTTTTCAACAACAGTGCAAACTCAAGTTCTGAGCGAGATAAGGGGACAGTCTCTTCTTCAGATAATCTTATTATGTTGTGGGTCTGCCACACACACACCTTGTTTTTGTTAACTAATGTATGTAGTGCATAACTTACCAAAATATTGCTCATTTTCAGCACCATGGCAGGAAAATGGCATGATTGTGAAAATTAACACATCACTGTGGGTGTTATTTACTAATGGCACATCCACTATGCACTACAAGTGCACTGCAAAAGTACACCTGAAACTGCACTTGGAGTGCAAAGTGGAGTTGCCTTTAGTAAATAACACCCATTGTCATCGAAAACAACAATTTTACTCCAAATACTGCTTTTGCGCAATGAAAAAGGAAGCCACACATTGTTGATAATTTAACTTTTTAATCAAAGCACATTCACATGTGCGTTTAGAAAAGGGTTTTACAACAAACCAACATATTGGGTGTATCAAAAACATTATTTCAGGTAATTTTTTGGTAACTTGGTGTTTTTGTGTAAACAGGCATGTATCAAAGCATAACATACAGAACACAGGAACTTACAAAGTTCAACTTTGAAAAGTGAAGACAATATCAGACATGAGTATGTACAAACTGGGCTGATATTGCCTTCATCGCATGGGGTGTCACCCCTGGAAAATCGAAATTTGGAAGATGCACAGAGTGTCAACATGTGCTATCTCCCATCATGGGGGGATCATTGTACATGTTTTGGGGCTGCAACCCCTTCATCTCAGCCACTTTCCACAAAACACTTACATTGATCCCCCATGATGGGAGATAGCGCATGTTGACACACTCTGTGCATGTTCCAAATTTGGATTTTAAAAAAATACAAAAGTTGTGGTTTAAAAGCCAAAAAATAAAACCCTAGCTAGTTTGGGCTGTTTCACACTCTCCCCAAAACATCAATGATGTTCTTCATTTTATTTTTAACATCATTGATGTTTTGCTGTATATTTTCTAAATCCCGATTGCACCCCATTATCTCCCCAATCAGGATCTGGGCACTTTCACTGGTAAAATGGGATTCTTCTTCCACATCAACTACAAAACAAAGCAAAAAAACACACCATGTATTATAAATATGGTGACATACATTGATGAGCTTACCGGAAGCTGTGTTCTCCGACACTCACCTGTTGTGGTGACAATTTGTCCAACTTCAACGATCTCTCCTTCCTCCTCCTCCTCCTGCTCCTCTGCATCTGGTTTTGGAATTTTGCCTTCTTTGGGAGGGGTGGGGTCCCTGGTGTCCTCATACTTGCCAAGTCTTCTCTCCCCTATGAGAATGTAAAAAAAGAATAATTAGCACACAGAGGGCAGAAATAGGAATATGAAACATTGCTTGGAAGTGTTGTACAATTGTGTTTTTTGGCCGAGTTCAACGGTGAGAACATTATTGTGGACACTTTGTTAAGCTGGAATACTTACCTGCAGAACGATGTTTCTTACGAACGAATGAAACCATGAACTTGAAAGTGGCCATTTTAAAATGCACAACATGAAATCAAAGCACATGGAGCAGTATGCAAGCAAGAATAATCATAGGAACACACGACAACTACTTACTTTTTTGAAGAACATGCTTGATCCTTCTGTACTGATCGTGCTCCCTCAGTTTCAGGTCTGACCAGCATTTTCTCAGTTGATCCTTGGATCGGCGTACCCCAAAATTCTTCTGAAGACTCTTCACAACTTTAGTCATGATCTTGGCCTTTCTGATATTTGGGTTTGGGTAAGGTCCATACTTCCCATCATAGTCGGTCCTGTTCAATATGTCCACCATCTCCAACATCTCTACAAAAGACATATTTGAGGCCTTAATTCTTCTCTTCCTGGATCGGGGCATTTCAGGCTCTGGGCTTTCCTCACCCTCCTCCTCGTTAGTGGAACTCTGATTGTGCACCTGCGTTCTCTCCGCCATGTGCTCTCCCCACTGCGCCAAAAGCGAAGGGGTGGGGAATAGTCTAGAAAGGACGTCAGGGACAGGCGGAGTTTCACGCATGCGCACTGTATATAAAACGCAACACGCGTGTGTCGTCCGTACAATCTGTGAACAGAGTGAGGAGCTGACGCGACGATCGTGCAAACGAAGGTAAAATTTTGAATTTGGTACATCATTAGACTAGACTGCTTCTATCTAGGCCGATGTTGGGACAAGATTAGGAGGGTTTATCATGGCATTATTAGTATTTTAGGGTTTGTCTTGTGTTGTGTCTTGCAGACAAGATGGATCCCTTCCAAAACGCCAATTTTATGGGGCTATTCCTTGAAGTGTACAGGGAGCTGCCCTGCCTGTGGCAGATCAACAACCCGTTTTATCAGGACCGAAGAAAGAGGAACGCAGCGCTGGAGAAACTTTTTTCTTTGGTGCGGATCATGGTCCCCACGGCAGACATGGCCTATGTGAAGAGGAAAATTGGTGCCATGAAGATTACATATCTCAGGGAGAGAAAGAAGCACCTGGAGTCCTTGAGATCAGGACATCCAGATGCCATTTATTTCCCCAGGATGGTTTACTTCGAGAGGCTGCATTTTCTGGTAGACCAGGGGGAAACCAGGCCACCACTCGACCGTCTTCCTTCAAGGCTTCCTTCACCCCCAGCCGAGGCTTCCAACGTCCAGCCTGGGCCTTCCAGGCAGCAACATGTGGTGGGGCCCAGCTTGAGATAGGTATTTTATTGTTGAACATATTTCTTGTCATACATTTATTGATGTTAACTAGATGTTATTATTGATCAGTAAGTTGTGATTTAACAAAGTGGTTTACATATCAATAGACAGTAGTGACCAAAAATGATTGGGACGAGAATGAAAAATGCTGGGCTCAGAATGATAGTCTGTTCTATTTGGTAACATTCAATTTGCAACAGTCATGAGCTCAAAATGGTGTGATTGATGAGCAAAAAACTAAAACTATGTCCCATTTTCATACACAGGAAGACCTCAGCCGGGGGGAGGCTGTGGCAAGTGGCAGCCAGGAGGTCGACCAACGCCCTCCTTCTCCTCCTCCTGCCACAACTACAGGAGCCAAGCCACAGCCTGGAAGGAAGCCTGGAGGGAAGTGCCTAAGGAAGACGAGAGAGTGATGGCCTGGGTTCAGTCTGGTCTGACAGAAGATGCAGCCTCTTGAAGAACCACATCTTGGGGACATAGATGGCATCTGCTTTTCCTGATCTCTAAGACTTCTGGACCAGACTTCTCTCCCTGAGATATGTACTCCTCAGGCCACCAATTTTTCTTTTTCTAATTAGTTCATGTCTGCCCTGGGGGCCAAAGGCTTTGCCAAATTGACAAGTTGATCCAGCGCTGCCTTCCTCTTTTTAGTTGTTTGAGACCTAAATAAAGGTTTTTTTTTTTTTGAAGAAATACTTGCGTATGTGTTTTACTTCAAAAAGGCCAGTTTACAGGTACATTTCAAAAATACAAAGTGAAATGAATAACAAGGGGCACCAACACCAAACAACCTCCTGTAGCTTAAAAATCAAAAAGAAAAGATAAAAAAGATAATAATGTTGTTGTGGTAAGTTGACACACAAAACACACCCCAAAAAATGCAAAGATGAGCAAACTGTCAAAAAAGGAGATGTTTATGAAAAAAAACAAACACAAAATTCACCCAAAAAACTATAAAAAAAAAATTTAAATTGTGGAGATGTGACGAGTTAAAAAATTGTATTGCTGAAATGGTTAAAAAAGAGTAATGAAATCCGTTCGGGAGAAGTGTGTGTGACTATGAGCATCAAAAGAAGTTCATTCTTGCAGCATTGTAAAGAACAAGAGAATGCGCTTGATGAAAGAATTTTTAACATTGCAGCGTGACGAATGTGCTATATCGATTACGAGCAGTAGTTTTACATGAGCAAGCGCTTCCGTGTCCGAATTTGATTGTGAGCATGCGTGGCACCTTGTCCGTCGGAGTAGGCTACACATGATCGGAGTATGTCCGATTGGAGCATTTTGTCGGAAAATTTTACCGGCAAGTTGGAAAAGTTGGTCCGTCGGATACTCCGACGGAAACAGTCCGACGCAGACCACACACAGTCGGAATATTCGACAAAACGCTTCGATCGGAAACATTCCATCGGAATCTCCGACCGTGTGTACAAGGGCTAACTTGTCGAGTGTTTGATGATTTTAGTAACATTTAGTGTCTGCGCAAATTTCTCCAAATCACAAGCTTTAAACATAACGACCCCCGTTGGAAAACTTCTCAAGGAAAAGTTTGCATTCACCTGGAGCGATTCGGTGATCCCATCTTTAAGGACGAATCTTGCCCTCAGAGTTGCTCAACTTTATGCATCCAATTACCCCACCACTATTCAGGAAATTAAAACACAAGTTCAGCCAGTGGGCCCAGTTGGACCTCTAATGGTTAGGTTGGGTTAACTCGGTCAAGATGACACTGCTTCTCTGCATTCTTTATTTCTTAAGAGCCTTACTCTGCTCTCCAGAGCTCAGGATCAGGGTAGTATCGAGCTTCCCAACCTTTTTTGATACTACCAAGCAGCTCAACTTACACAACCTTCTGCGATTTACTCGCAGAACGCGCATCCTGTCTAGGTTCACCAGTTCATCCTGAGTGAGTGTCTACAATTGTCTCTATCCCTGTACATTGCACACTCACATTGGTCCCTACCCTCAAGGAGCCCACAATCCAAGGTCTCCATTCATATATTAGGGACAATTTTGGACAGAAGCCAATTAACCTACCTGCATGTATTTGGAGTGTGGGAGGAAACCGAAGTACCCAGAAGAAACCCACACAGGCACAGGGAGAACATGCAAACTCCAGGCAGGTAGTGTTGTGGTTGGGATTTGAACCAGTGACCCTTTTTACTGCTAGGTGAGAGTGCTTAGTTCCGTCTAAACTGGCTCAGCTCTACCTGGCATCTTAGCCCCACTGCTTTTGAGGCTGTAAGCACATTGGCAGTATGTTGCATGTATGGTGGGACTGCCCCAAAATCAGAGGATTTTAGAACAAAATCTTTAGCATACTCTGTAAGATTACTGGTCTCCCAGTTCCAATATCCCCTCACATTGCTCTTCTCAATTTTACAGATGATTCTGCCTCCAGGAGTATCCAATGCCTTATTTTCTTTATTCTCACAGGGGCCAAATTAACCATTGCCAGAGCCTCTTTTAAAAACAACACAGAAATTTGAGGCCACTTGGAAACCATGGGTGACCTATATGCAAATTCCTCTTGTTGGATAAATTCTATGTATTACCCCTCCCATCTTCTAAGCACTAGGTCACTGGAATCCTCTCTATCTCCCTCTCTTCTTGACCTTTACCAATCACTTACTTATCCTTACGTCTCCCTTTCCTCCTCTCCCTTTTCTTTTTTCCTTCTCTGCCTTTTCTTTTTTGCTCAGTTTAGTAACTTTTTCTTTCCTGACCGCAAGTAATAGGTGCACGCCAAAAACTTCTTTAACTTTTTGTAAATTGCTAATAAAAATTATTCAAAGAGAAAATAGGAACACATTTTATTTTTTTAAAACTAACTTTTTTTTACGATCAGAAAATACTGATGATGCCATGGGGGACGACTCCTGTGGGAGTATATATGGGCCAGCCTTGGGCTTCATTTACTTTTCCTCTGAGCATGTTGCATGGTGGTAGTGAACACCTTCCTAACATGCTAAAGATCTAACGGTCTGTTTTGCCTGGTATGTATTCTTTGTTCCAATTTGTATGTATATCTTAGTGCCTATCACTGGTGTTTGATGGTTATCATACATTCTATACATTAGATTAGAAGTTAAGCTATTAATTTACTGCTGGACTCCTGATGTTTTTGAGTTACAACCATGAACATTCTTATTGTGAGTTGTAGATCTATATTGTATTGCTTGTAATTTATTATAGACAATGTACACTATATGGTTGGTTGTAAACAGTCAGTAGTGGTATTTGGATAGTTTTAAGGGTTGTGGAAGGTCAGCTTCAAGTGCAGAGTTCTCAGAGAGGTACTCAGCCATGTTTAAGGTTAAGGGCTTCCTGTCTGTGTTTATTTGGTCAGCATATACAGCAACAGAAAAGGATTCTCATGCAGGGGTCGAAAACATAGTCCCTAAGCAAAAGTCCATCAAAACAAAGCCTCCTGGCTAATAATTAGACCTCACTCGGTCATCTACAGTCCTGCAGGCATGTTTCCTCACAGCCTTCTTCTCCTCTCTCAGCACCAACCAACCTGATTAACCCAGGGAAGACCCATTATACCTCAGGTCAGGAGCAAGGTGTAGCCAGTGCTTAACCCTTTGCTGGCTACAGATCTCTATTTACCTCATGAACCTCAAAACTCTGTGTGGCAGATACACACTAATTACCACTGACAGGCGCTGTCTCCCCCCTCTGTTTGAACCTGTGGGTTCGTACACCAGCTATCAAACAGTGTGTTCTTGAAAGGGCGTCCACATTTTCCTGCTTACAACCCACCCTGTGCTCCACTTTCAAAGAGAAATCTTGGAGCACCAGGAACCAATAGGTAACCCTCGCATTACCAAATATCCACATAAAGTGCAAAAATTGTCCAAATTCATATAAAACCACTAAAGGTGCTGTGTAGTGGATCCAAAAATAATTCTTAAATCTATGTGCAATATCCACATACAAATCAAATCAAAGTGCATAGTGTGGTGCAAATAACATCAAATAATGCTGCCACCAGATCTCTCCAGTGGGTACACGTAAAGTGAATAATCAATAAATACATTAAAGTGCAATGTTCATATAGTTTCCATGAATATCTCCAATGGTGCAAAAATGTGAAGGTTAACCACTTGCCGACCAGCTGCCACAGTTTTATTGTGGCAGAATGGCATGGCTGGGCAGAACAACGTTACCTTAAGTCGATTCGCCTTTTGGCTACTAGGGGCATGCGTGCATGTGCGCAAGGAGCAGATGCGAGTGCCCGGTGGCCCCGATAACTGACACACAGATCCTGACTCTTTCAGGGGAGGAGAGAGAGATCGTGTGTCCATAATATGTATAGCACTAACCCCCGAAGGTGCTGCTGGTTAGATTGGGCTTACCGTTACCATCTTTTCTCCTCACTTCACGTCTGGTAGATGGCCCAGTAACTCGAGAGACTGACAACAGATCCACTTAAAGGGATTTTATTTGCAGAACATAGACAATAAACAGTTTCTTAAAATGGGATCAGAGGGTTGGAAAGGAAATTCAGGTACTCTTAGTGTCGAAGTTATGTATTGAAGAACTTGCTTACTTTGACTGCATCCAGAGAATAGCCATTTGCAACTGGATGTTCACTCAAGTTGGACAGTCCTTCTCTCACAAGGCCTAGCAGCCAACATGTGCCGACCATAACTCCAATGCTGTAGACATCCGACAAACCATTCATACAGCTCCAGTGAAAAAGCCTTTTTGCGAAGCGGCTTTGGTACTTTTAAGTAGTTCCAAACATCATCCTCGTACCATGCCTTGCGGTTCTCCTCAATAATGTTCATAATGTCCCTTGGGACATAGGGGAATTCCAACCCGTACTCATTGGCTACTCTCTTATCTAGGAGTCCCTGTGACCTTGCAAGTCTTGGCAGTGCACGGGCACTTCCTTCCCCGGGCGGTATGCAGGAGTTTGGGGACCATTGCACCAACATGGCAGAGTCCCTTTGAAGTGTGGGCAAATTCACAGGTTTAGGGAAAGTCACATTTACCGTGATGGGGTTTTCCACACTCAGCATTCCACCCCCTGAGGTTAAAGATAGCCAGTCCGAAACATCTGTACAAGTGGTGGCTACATCACCCCCTCCAACCCACAACAACTCCTGAGACAGTGTCCTCAAAATGTCATCATCTCCAGTGTCTGACAAAGACTCTAACTCTGAATCTTGATACTCCTCTGCCGGTAAATAATTCACTAAAGGTTTACTTAGAGTCTGAGTTTTTCCCGAAGCAACCTTCTTCCACCGATCGGATCCAGCCGGACTCGGTAGCGGTTTTCCATGTCAGTTCCGGGAAGACTTTGTACGCCCCACTTTCTCCAAAGGAGGCATGGTGATTAATGGTAGCAGAAGCAGTGTCCATCTGCTCCAAAGTGTTCTCTTCAGCAGTTGCAGTGGGAGAAACATCTCTCTCAGAGGTGTTGGCACCTACAGGTGACACCGCTGTTGAGGGCCTCACCGATGGGGCGAAGATGGCCGTCTCCTCCGTTGTCACGCCCGTGGCCCAGTCCACGCGGTAGGCTCTTGGTAGTGCGATTGACTGCTCCACTTTAAAGAAATACTCCCCACAGGCAAAACAACGGACAAATGGCCAGGGGTTCACGAAAAGTCTCTCACACTTTCCACACGACATCCCCAGGGCTTCGACATCTCCTGATGCGTACAGGACGAACCACCCTTGAGGGGCCAGACAAATTCCTGTATCAGTCAAAGTGGCTCCCAGGAGTCTCACTCCCATCATACCTTCTCTCAATGGAATACGGGGTCCCATGCCGGGTGGCATTCCCGAAGCTTGAAATATTTTCACGTTGAGAGCCTTTTTCTCCAACACTGTGAGAGAAAAACTAGACTAGCTTCCTCTCTTTCCGCAACACACTCTCACGCGGTGCCTCGTGCAATTAAAGAACAGCTCAGACTCCTCCCACTGGTTGCTTGGACTGTGTAACTTTGTGGGCTTTTCGACAAGGGCTCCTCCCATGCTTACGCACCTAAGTGAAAGTCTGTGTAAAGATGGCGCTGATGGCGCAGTTCAAAAACACAACCCTCTGTCCTATGCTTTACCACGTGTACAGTTCTTTGCGGGGGGGTAACGGTAAATCCCAGACTGCGAGCCCCACATGTAGCACTAACCCACGAAGGAGCTGCTGGTTAGATTGAGCTTACCATTACCTTCTTTTCTCCTCACTTCATGTCTAGGGGTGTCCCGTGGTAGATGGCCCAGTAATGCGAGAGACTGACAACAGATCCACTTAAAGGGATTTTATTTGCAGAACGTAGACAATAAACAGTCTCTTTAAATGCGATCAGAGGGTTGGAAAGAAAATTCAGGTACTCTTAGCCCCTGTACACACGGTCGGAGATTTCGACAACCAAATCCGTCGGATTTTGTCCGTCGGATCTTGTCCGAAACTGTTGCATACACAAGGTCGGACTAAGTTGTCGAAAAATCTGATCATTCAGAACGTGATGACGTAATTTCGTTACGATGGCACTACGTTCAGGCTAGTAGCCAATAGCTTTGATGTAGGAATTTGATCTGAGCATGCGTGGCACTTGGTCCGATCAAAATTCTCTACACATGATCGGAGTATGTCCGATCGAACCAGTTGGTCGGAAAATATTTCCAACAAGTTGGAAAATTGGGTCCGACGGATATTCCGACGGAATGCATACCACACACAGTCGGATTATCCGACAACACGGTCCGATAGGACACATTCCGACCGATTCTCCGACCGTGTGTACAAGGGCTAAGTGTCAAAATCATGTGTTGAAGAACTTGCTTACTTTGACTGCATCCAGAGAATAGCCACTCGCAACTGGATGTTCACTCAAGTTGGACAGTCCTTCTCTCACAAGGCCTAGCAGCCAACAAGGTGCTTACTCAGGAACAAGTCTGCCACAGACGTTGTAGAACATACAAGATATGTCTCTGCCACAGACGTTGTTGTAGAACACGTAGGAAAACTAAACTTGAAGAACACTTGTAGGATACCTGGATCTTTCAGCCAGCTTGGCGAAATCCACGAGACCGGATTCTCTTGGGTACTCCAGCTCCTCCAGTCTCTTACTAAGAAACCAACCCGTACGTGGCCTTCTTCTGAAGAGTCCTCCCCTGGATAGCGTGAAGTCACTGGGTCTCTCCCAAACCGGAGATGGCACCCAAACACCTCAGAATCTTCCTTTAGTTTCCTTTCCTCGGGCTAGCCAGCCCCGAGATATCAAGATCGGGTGGATCCGCACCCCAGGCCATAGCCTTCCTGGGGGCTGGTTAGGAGGACCAGGACCATGAAGTCAGTACGACATTCTGGACTGGAACCCCGAACCAAGTGACGGCCGCATCTTAGATACCCTCTCCCAGAAAGCACAGCAAGAGCCCCACTCCTGGGTGGGCTCTGAGAGAGTAACTTAAGCACCCAACCAGACCTTAGTTCCATACCTGCCAGAAGAGACAGTGCCCCCTGTGGCCAGGCTAAACATCCTGTAGTCTAGTCAGACTGATGTTGAAGTCCAAATTTAGACAACTGTACCCAAACCAAACTACAGTTCAGGCATAACTTTAACTTTGAAGAGCCATCGCTTCATTTGTATGAACACCGATCCCTCTCTCCTCCTAGACAGTCCCACCCCCTCTACAGTTAGAACACACCTCAGATAACCCCTTGATCACCCCCTAGTGTTAACCCCTTCCATGCCAGTGACATCTATACAGTAATCAGTGCAAAAAAAAAAAATGTCAAAAGTGTCCAATTTGTCCGCCGTAATATCACAGTCCCAATAAAAATCGCAGATCACCACCATTACTAGTAAAAAAATAAAAAAATAAAAATTTCATAAATCTATCCCCTATTTTGTAGACGCTATAACTTTTGCGCAAACCAATCAATATACGCTTATTGCGATTTTTTTTTTTCACCAAAAATATGTAGAAGAATACATATTGGCCTAAACTGAGAAAAATTAGTTTTTTTGATTAAAAAATTTGGGATATTTATTATAGCAAAAAGTAAAAGATATTGGGGGTTATTTACGACAGGCAAATCCACTTTGCACTGCAAGTGCACTTGAAATTGCACTGAAAGTGCACTTGAAAGTGCAGACGCTCTAAATAAAAGGGGTAGATCTGAAATGAGTGGAAGCTCAGCTGATTTTATCATCCAATCATGTGCAAGCTAAAGTGCTGTTTTTTATTTTCCTTGCATGTCCCCCTCAGATCTACAGCGACTTTACTTCCAAGTGCACTTGCACTTGGATTTGCCTTTTATAAATAACCCCCATTGTGTTTTTTTCAAAATTGTTGCTGTTCTTTAGTTTATAGTGCAAAAAACAAACAAACACTGAGGCAATCAAATACCCCAAAAAGAAAGCTCTACTTGTGGGAAAAAAAGGACGTTGTTTGGGTACAGCATCGCATGACCACGCAGTTGTCAGTTAAAGCGACGCAGTGCCCTATCGCAAAAATGGCTTGGTCATTGAGCAGCCAAATCTTCCGGAGCTGAAGTGGTTAAATTTATACAACAATAAGAGTGACTTGTCTTGTGAGTCTTCTTCCACCAACACCTGTCTCACACTGGATTTATATGACCCCCATTACAAGTAGTCATATACAACAGAGTTATAAAGGTACCGCTCCTGGTGATTGTCTTAGCGATTCAGCAGGACTCTCCCAATGGGTTGAACCACAAGATGGATCTGCGGACATCAGTGGTATAATAAAAACAAAGGAATACCTCCCATAGTGAAGTATGTTTGCTTTATTTTAAAATTTGTTAAAAGTTGAGAGCAGGGATACCGATTTGCATTCCACTATGGTGGAAGTGACGTATCACGCTGCATCACACTGAACAAGTTTCATCAGCACGTTTGATGTCATCGGGGGTTACATGACCGGATACGTCCCCTCCTAACATATATACTTTTCGTCATTATAGGATATCTAATCCGATTTAATCCTTCAAATTGATAAGCTGAAACCTCCAAAAAGAGTTCTCACCACAAAGGAGAACTTATTACCTAACTTTATAATTATATATTGTCTTTACTTAAAATGCATTTTTTATCATATTAAAATTATGATTATATTTACACTGAAACCAATGCCGTACAACCATACTCTCTCCCTCTAGTGGGGTGTACAGTATAAACCTTCTTCCTATAATTGTACTACACCATCTAGTGATGGTTAATGATATTACCAAATAGTACATTAACCACTTCAGCCCCAAAGAATTTGGCTGGGCAAAGACCAGAGAGTTTTTGTGATTCGGCACTGCGTTGCTTTAACTGATGCAGAGTGGTTGTGCGATGTGGCTCCCAAACAAAATTGACGTTGTTTTTTTCCCCACAAATAGAGCTTTCTTTAATGGTATTTAATCACCCCTGCGCTTTTTATTTTTTGTGCTATAAACAAAAAAGCAACATTTAAAAAAAAAACATTATTTTTTACTTTTTGCTAATAAATATCCCCAAAAAATATAAGTTATTTTTTTCTCAGTTTAGGCTGATACGTATTCTTCTACATATTTTTGGTTAAAAAAAAATTGCAATAAGCGTTTATTGATTGGTTTGCGCTAAAGTTATAGCATCTACAAAATAAGGGATAGTTTTATGGCATTTTTATTAATCATTTTTTTACTAGTAATGGCGGCGATCAGTGATATTTATTGTGACTGCGACATATGGCGGACAGATCTGACACTTTTGGCGCTATTTTGGGACCATTGACATTTATACAGCGATCAGTGCGATTAAAAATGCACAGATTACTGTTTAATGTGACTGGCAGTGAAGGGGTTAACCACTAGGAGGCACTGCAGGGGTTAAATGTGTCCTAGGGAGTGATTCTAACTGTGTGTGTGGGGGGGAGGGGCTGTGTGTGACACTACACTGACCACAGGGAGCTGTGATCAGTGTCATTAGGCAGAATGGAGAAATGCTTGTTTACATTATCATTTCCCCCTTCTTCCTCCCCGTGAGATGATTGCAGGTATCCCCACGGACATCGAAACCGCGGGATCTGTGGTCAGACACATTGAACTTGAGGTGGACCTGCTATGCAAGCCTCACGAGATCACACACCATAATGTGATTTCGCGCAGCGGAGCCAACCTGCCACAGTAAAACTGCGGTGGCTGGTCCACAAGCGGTTAAATACATTTATATGGATTAAATCAAATTGAAACACCTCAAATATAATTTATAACATTTTAATAATTAGATCAAAAAACTATTTAAATATATATCCACGGTAATACTTGCAGAATTGAGCATATTTCATTCATGTTCCCTCCTCGCTTATGGGGTTCTATCATATCAATCATAAAATGCCTAGAATATGGTCCCTATTGTGATGTACCCTAAAATGATTTGAGAGACTGTTTTGGGAACCCTTTCTTTATGTTATTAAGATGTTCATTAATTCTAGTGCCTAAATTTCTGGTGGTGCGTCCAACGTACTGTAACCCGCAGTGACAAGTTATCAGCTAGGTCAAATGGGTCATTTTACATGTGATAAACTTTTTAATAGTGTATTCCCTTCCCTTGGTAAAGGATTTGAATTTATCTTTCTAGTGGAGCTACCTTGCGGACGTCATCCGCTGCCATCCTACCTGACATGCTGCTAATACTGGAGGTCATTGATTTTAATGCTGGATGTCATTGATTTTATAGTAACTTGTTACCACTGTATGGAGCCTGGAAGTACGGCTTTGAAATGGGCGGTGTTCGGCTCATGCCTAGTCTTTAGCCTGGGCCATTCATTTTAAGGTAGCATGGTCCTGTTATCATTCAGAAGTGGCGCCCCAGCAAGTAGTACTGTAGAGTCTCTGTCAGTGTCAGCTTCCGATGTTAATAGACCACAGGGTGTTCTTCACCGCCTACCACTTGTGACAAGACAGCCCCCAGACCTATACTTGAGGCAATGGTTTGGGCCACAATCTCTTTACGGAAGTCTGGGGCCACCAACACAGACTGTTTACACAGGGCCAGCCTCAGGATTAAACTTAATCGCTACAGAGGAGTTTTTTCCCTTGATGAGGTCAGTTAAGGGAGCTGCCAATGTAGTAAAGTTTTGGATGAACCTCCAATAATACCCCACCATACCTGGAAGGTTCTCACTTGTTTCTTGGTGGCAGGAGCAGGCCAGTCTTTAATGGCTTCTACCTTATGACCTTGGAGTTTGATTAGGCCCCGTCCAATGTTGTATCCCAGATACTGGGCCTCTTCTAACCCTAACCCTTCTAACCCTATGGCACACTTCTTTGGGTTTTGCGGTTAAGCCAGCATTTTTAATAGAATTTATGACAGCCTGGACTTTGGGTAGGTGACTTTCCCAATCAGTGCTCCAAATAACTAAATCATCTAGATAGGCTGCAGAATAGCGTTGATAGGGGCTAAGACACTCCATCCATCATCCAACTTCTTCTCAGAGTTGGCAGGCTGCACAAATGTAATTAAACATGACATTGTCACTGACACCAAGGTGCGTTTTAAACCTTGTCATATTCCAGAGGCCTGTAGACAGGCAGTATCTGAGGAAGTTCAGAGGATTATTTGACCGCAGGATAATAGATTCCAAAAGTGAATGGTGTAGTCCTATAGTTTTGGTTCCCAAACCAGATGGGTCCTTAAGATTTTGCAATGACTTCCGGGGACTGAATGAAGTGTCAACGTTTGACACCTATCCCATGCCCTGGTTTGATAAATTAGTGGATACATTTGGCCCTGCCAGATACATAACCACTCTTGATCTCACTAGAGGTTATTGTCAGGTTCCTCTGACAGAGGAAGCAAAAGGAAAAAAACACTTTTGCAACTCTGGAGGGATTATGGCAGTATGTGCGGATGCAATTTAGATTAAATGGAGCTCCAGCTACATTTCAGCCACTGAAGAAATTACACTTTGCTACAATGTTAAGTAGAGAGTGTACAGCTTGTACAGTATAATCGTGTAAATGTGCTTCCCCCTTTAAAATAAGTGAAAATGTCAAAATTGGGCCCAAAGTGTCAATATTTTGTGTGGCTACCATTACTTTCCAGCACTTTCTTAACCCTCTTGGGCATGGAGCTCCCCAAAGCTTCACAGACATTGGAGTCCTCTTCCACTTCTCCATGACGACATCACAGAGCTGGTGGATGTTAATGACCTTGCTCTCCTCCACCTTCCATTTAAGGATGCCCCACAGATGGTCAATGGGGTTTAGTTCTGGAGACATGCTTGGCCAGTCCATCACCTTTACCCCCAGCTCCTTTAGCAAGTCAGTGGTCATCTTGGAGGTGTATTTGGGGCCGTTATGCTGGAATGCTGCCCTGCAGCCTAATCTCTGAAGGGAGGGGATCATGCCCTGCTTCAGTATGTCACAGTACATGCTGGCATTCATGGTTTCCTTAATGAACTGTAGCTTCCCAGTGCCGGCAGCACTCATGCAGCCCCAGATCATGACACTCCCACAACCATGCTTGACTGTAGGCAAGAAACAATTGTCTTTGTACTCCTCACGAGTGATGGACGAACTTCCGACGGGACGTTTCGCAGCCGATAGTTTGCAAAACCGTAACGTTTGCGGTGGGCCCCATTGACTTCAATGGGAGGCGAACTTTGCAAACCTACAGGTCAAATTTGCAGCCACAAAATAATTACTAGCTGTGCAAGCATAGTCCCACCCCATGGCCAATGATATAACACATGTATGAGGTGAATCTGGGATCGACAACTACAAGCATTCTTTTTTTATATGTGAAATTGTTGTGACAATTCAGGACTGTGGAGCACAAGAAGGCAATGCAAGAGATGATCACCAGCAGCGTGACTTACAGCAATGACACCTGCACCGTGATAGAGTCATCTGACACCAGCACCGTTATAGAGAGCACTGACATCAGCAGCGTGACATACAGCAATGACACCTGCACCGTGATAGAGTGATCTGACACCAGCACCATGATAGAGAGCACTGACATCAGGAGCGTGACATAAAGCACTAACACCAGCACCGTGATATACAGCACTGACAGCAGCACCGTGATAGAGAGCACTGACATCAGCAGCGTGACATACAGCAATGATACCTGCACCGTGATAGAGTGATCTGACACCAGCACCGTGATAGAGAGCACTGACATCAGCAGCGTGACATAAAGCACTGACACCAGCACCGTGATATACAGCACTGACACCAGCACCATGATAGAGAGCACTGACATCAGCAGCGTGACATAAAGCACTCACACCAGCACCGTGATATACAGCACTGACACCAGCACCGTGATATACAGCACTGACACTTGCACCATAAGCAGCCCCAGGAGGAAGTCAGCATAGCACAGGGATGGTGGGAGCCCCTCATAATGAGCATAGCACAGGGATGGTGGGAGCCCCTCATAATATGCACAGCAGAGGTACAGCCCCAGGAGGAAGTCAGCACAGCACAGGGATGGTGGGAGCCCCTCATAATAAGCAGCCCCAGGAGGATGTCAGCATAGCACAGGGATGGTGGGAGCCCCTCATAATAAGCAGCCCCAGGAGGAAGTCAGCACAGCACAGGGATGGTGGGAGCCCCTCATAATAGGCAGCCCCAGGAGGATGTCAGCATAGCACAGGGATGGTGGGAGCCCCTCATAATAAGCAACCCCAGGAGGATGTCAGCATAGCACAGGGATGGTGGGAGCCCCTCCTAATAAGCAGCCCCAGGAGAAAGTCAGCACAGCACAGGGATGGTGGGAGCCCCTCATAATGAGCATAGCACAGGGATGGTGTGAGCCCCTCATAATATGCACAGCAGAGGTACAGGCCCAGGAGGAAGTCAGCACAGCACAGGGATGGTGGGAGCCCCTCATAATGAGCATAGCACAGGGATGGTGGGAGCCCCTTATAATATGCACAGCAGAGGTACAGCCCCAGGAGGAAGTCAGCACAGCACAGGGATGGTGGGAGCCCCTCATACTAAGCAGCCCCAGGAGGAAGTCAGCACAGTACAGGGATGGTGGGAGCCCCTCATAATAAGCAGCCCCAGTAGAAATATGACACCGCTCAACCTCTTCAAACAGGAGGGTAAACCTTTAAACCTTTCTGGGATCCCTGTTGTTGTGCGTGGATGGGGAGAGGAGAATGAAGAGGACAATATTATCCTGGATGATGAGCAGGAGCCAGGCCACCACACCGCTTCCAGTTTAGTGCAAATGGGGGCCTTCATGCTCCAGTGTTTTAATAGGGACCCCCGTATAAAAAGCATAAGGGTCAAGGACCAGTACTGGGTGGCAACGTACTTAGACCCCCGGTACAAACACAAAATGGCAGAAATGTTACCGCCGTCACAGAGAGCTGTCAGAATGGAGCACTTGCAGGCCTTGCTTAGAGAAATTCTGCATTCTGCTTTTGCGTGCGCTGGCAGAGGAGCAATTCCCACTCCCAGAGAAGGAGTTGCGGGTACCAATCCAACAGCGCCTGCAAGAAGAGGCCGGTTTTAAGATGTGTTGGTGACTTCGGATATGAGGTCATTCTTTCAGCTGACCCACCGACAGATGTCATCCGGATCCAGCATCAGGGAATGCCTAGACCGTCAGGTGTCCGACTACATCGGGTTAACGGCCGATGTGGACGCTCTGAGGAGTGATGAACCCCTGGACTACTGTGTGGGCAGGCTTGACCTCTGTGCTACTTTGTGCCCGATTCCTCCTGTCTGCCCTCCAGGTTAGTTCAGAACTTAGCCTCCCAGGGGAGTCCAGAAGTCTCAGATGACCAGTGGAAGATTACATCAGAGAGTTCCATAGATGGGCATCTGATGCTGGTTAAAATGATTTGGCTTTAATATACTAATTCAGTCTAGGCCTATCTGAGACCCTGAAGGATGAGTTGGCCAGGTCCTAGGCTACACTTGAGGCTCTAATCCAAGTTTCTATCCAGTTGGAGAGGCATCTGCAGGAGCGACGTTGTGAGCATTCTCATTCGGCCAAGTATGCCCAGGCACCCGTACCCTTCATACCTCCACCTTCCCGGGACTGTGTCTACTCACATCATTCTTCCTATCGCCTTGCAGGTGGCTGGAAAGGAGGTCAAACTGCAGGCAATCATTCCCCAGATTCCCCTCCATTTCAAGAAATAAAGACTGGACATATACCTTGCTGATGGCACTCCACCTAACTCAAGACCCCCTACCCAATAAACTGTCCCTATTTTCGCAACCGCAGATACAGGTCATCAGGAGCTCCTCTGCTTTGATGTAATCAGATCTCCCATATTCCCAGCCATCCTCGTAATACCTTGGCTGCAGGCCCACAACCCAGTGATCGATTGGTCAAAAGGGGAGGTCATCTTCTCATCCAGCTACTGTCACCAAAATTGTGGCATACCCACTCAAGTCGACTCTCCTGTGTGCCTAACCATCCAACCCTCACCGGACACCAGTTAAATCGTTCTTTGTGGCTACAATGACTTTTTTGATGTCTTTGACAAAAAGAAAGTCAATACTCTGCCTCCAAACCGGTCCTATGACTGTCCCAACGAATTGCACATGTCACTTTTGTTCAAACCAGACTGTTGTAACACATTTTTAAACCAGAGTAGGTTGCAATACCACACTTTCACCACCTTGCTCTGGTGGCGCTTCATTAAATGCATAAACGCTTTCATACCTGTCACTGTCAGACTGCAATAAACCATTTCCACCACAAATATTTTCAAACATTTCAGTTTTAGCATTTAACATCCTGTTATAGCCAGGGTCAGGTACCCTCTTATCCCTCAGAGCGGCACCATAGCTGTCCCAGGCAACCTCCGGCTCCAAAGCGCAGAGCTCCCGGGGGGTTTCTAGGGACACCTCTATGGCATTCGTCATCGTTGTTAGGGGAGATAGCACATCTTTAACCGCATTCATAGTAATGTTTTTACCGCTAGTGAGCTGCACTAGCCCATTTGCAACAGGACCATCAAGTTTAGCCAACACAATATTAGCAGTTTTACCCATCACATTGTCATATTCAAGTTTACCACTTGCGTCCCCACTGGACAGGGCACTGCAGTGAGGCAAGTCCTTTTCCACACAGACAGTGGATCTCCCATTTGGGGTCACCTCCACTCCAGTGTGCACAGCCACATAGTCTTCTTCATGCATTTACCAGTAAAAGTCTTACCCACCGCAGTAGTTGGGACACTGCTGCTGACACAAAAGGAAACTCCTTCTTGTTGCTAGGGTTGACTGTAAACATATTTTCACAGAAATCTGAGCCTGCTAACAAAAACTTTTGCTCAGCAATAGTATCTCCAGCCCTATTCAATAATTTAGGGCAAGAAAAGATACCATGTCCCAGCTGGCCACATTTCAGGCATGATACTGGACGACTTTTTGCCAGGGTGCTTCTGTCCTGGTGACTCCCAGCTGGCAAAAACGCACAGGCCTCTTTGAGGAGACGTTGAGCCAAATCTCCCCTGCAGGTCCTCCATCCAGGCAGAACTTCCACTCTCGTTGCCATGGGAGATCGCACTCTCCCAGCAGAGCTTTGCTGGATCTCTTGAACATGCTGTATTGGCTCCTCCGGAAGCCACTTGCCACGACCCTTGGCAGGCATACCCCATGGTCCACAGGCAGCCCGACTGGCCTCCTCTGTGTTGCTATGGTCCACCACTCTCAGTCCTGGCCTTTGGTCAGCCTCTCTTCTGGCACATAACACAGGTTTCCCTCTGCTGGACCCTGTCTCAAGCTGTGTCACTTTCACACTTTTCGCAACAGCTACTGGTTTAACTACAACAGCATTGCCAGGGGCAACAACACCCCACTCCCAGGTATGGACATCCGGCAGCTCTCTCTTTTTAATGAAGGTTGGCTTGTCTTCCACTTTAACTTGGTCCATTTCTGCCGATTCAAACACTGGTGGACTTTCCATATTTGCAGACACTCCACTGCACAGAGCAACAACAGGAGCACTGTCTCTTTAAGGAGCATCTCCCTTCTAGGTACACCACCTGCTGTACACACTGCAGAGCACAGGCAGGTTCTGGCAATAGCTCACTGGTATATGCGAGGATCCTCAGTTATGCCCGCATCCGAGAACCACTTGTGATATTGGGGGTTCTATAGCTTCTGTGTAGAGCACACCAGTGAGCAGAGTCAATGCCAGTCATGCCATTTAAGGGCTTGTTGGCCCACTTTTAAATGAAAAAAAAAAAGAAAACAAGTCCAATAACAGTAGCGTTGCCCACACGGGGTATTGGCTTTCCACAGCAAACACTGTAAGTTGAACAGAAAAAAACAAACCATTTGGCACTCTTTAGCAGCACTGCTGCTCAGGCTTATGCTTCAGCCCTCTCAGCTCTATAATGGAGTCCCTGTACATTCTGTACCTCAGCACTCTTCCAGCTTCCTTGCTGTTCCAGCCCACAGGCATGAACCCCCTGTCTGCTCTGATAGACAGAACTGTGCAGACATGCACACTTCCCCCTTGCTTGCCTGGACTCCTCGGAAGGGTGGAGCCCAGAACCATGATCAGGTGTCTACAAATAGCCCAGCACACACCTGAGCAGTCAGTATGCTGGTGGATCTCAAAACCAGGACCCAGGATTGGTTATTTCATCCCAGCCGGATCACTACGAAATCTCCGGGCTCCAGGTCCCAAAGTGGACTTTAGTAAACAATGAGGAAACTGAAAAGCCAGTTTCCTCCCAAATAAACAACTCCCCTGGAGCCCCTCAACCTGCCTGATTGAGAACCCTACATCCTTTTGCTGGTGGGGTACCAAACTACCACAATATGTACACTGTATTCAGTTTAGCTAGATTATTTCCAGTGTACTGTCCTTTGCACAATGTGCACTTAAAGCTACCCCAATTAGTGGTGTTTTTCTGAACCTATACCACAGGCAGGCAGCTGCAGTAATTACAGTTGATGTACTGTGTACTCTGCACAGTGTGCACCTGAAGCTACCCCAATTGCTGGTGTTCTTCTGATCCTATACTGCAGGCAGCTGTAGTAATTACAGTTGGTGTACTATGTAATCTGCACAGTGTGCACTTAAAGCTACCTCAATTTCTGGTGTTCTTCTGATCCTATACCGCAGGCAGCTGCAGTAATTACAGTTGATGTACTGTGTACTCTGCACAGTGTGCACTTAAAGCTACCCCAATTGCTGGTGTTCTTCTAAACCTATACCACAGGCAGGCGGCTGCAGTAATTACAGTTTGGGCGACACAGTGGTGTAGTGGTTAACACTCTCACCTAGCAGTAAAAAGGGTCGCTGGTTCGAATCCCAACCACGACATACCACCTGCCTGGAGTTTGCATGTTCTCCCTGTGCCTGCGTGGGTTTCCTCTGGGTACTCCGGTTTCCTCTCACAATCCAAAGACATGCAGGTAGGTTAACTGGCTTCTGTCCAAAATTGGCCTTAGTATATGAATGGGGACCTTGGATTGTGGGCTCCTTGAGGGCAGGGACCGATGTGAGTGTGCAAAGTACAGGGATAGGGACAATTATAGACACTCACTCAGGTTGAACTGGATGGACTGGTGTTTTTATTCAACCTTACAAACTATGAAACTATGAAACAGTTGGTGTACTGTGTACTCTGCACAGTGTGCACTTAAAGCTACCCCAATTGCTGGTGCTCTTCTGATCCTATACCACAGGCAGCTGCAGTAATTACAGTTGGTGTATTGTGTACTCTGCACAGTATGCACTTAAAGATACCCGAATTGCTTGTGTTCTTCTGATCCTATACCACAGGCAAGCAGCTGCAGTAATTACAGTTGGTGTACTGTGTGCACTTAGAGTGACCCCAATTTCTGGTGTTGCTCTGATCCAATACCATAGGCAGGCAGCTGCAGTAATTACAGTTGGTGTACTGGGTACTCTGCACAGTGTGCACTTAGAGCAACCCCAATTTGTGGTGTTCCTTTGATCCAATATCACAAGCAGGCAGCTGCAGTAATTACAGTTGGTGTACTGGGTACTCTGGACAGTGTGCACTTAAAGCTACCCCAATTGCTGGTGCTCTTCTGATCCTATATCACAGGCAGGCAGCTTCAGTAATTACAGTTGGTGTACTATGCACTCTGCACAGTGTGCACCTAAAGCTACCCCAATTACTGGTGCTCTTCTGATCCTATACCACAGGCAGCTGCAGTAATTACAGTTGGTGTACTGTGTACTCTGCACAGTATGCACTTAAAGCTACCCCAATTGCTGGTGCTCTTCTGATCCTATACCGCAGGCAGCTGCCGTAATTACAGTTGGTGTACCGTGTACTCTGCACAGTGTGCACTTAAAGCTACCTCAATTTCTGGTGTTCTTCTGAACCTATACCACAGGCAGCTGCTGTAATTACAGTTGGTGTACTGTGTATTCTGCACAGTGTACACTTAATGCTACTCTAATTGCTGGTGTTCCTTTGATCCAATACCACAGGCAGGCAGCTGCAGTAATTACAGTTGGTGTATTGGGTACTCTGCACAGTGTGCACTTAGAGCGACCCCAATTTCTGGTGTTCCTTTGATCCAATACCACAGGCAGGCAGCTGCAGTAATTACAGTTGCTGTACTGTTTATTCTGCACTGTGTGCACTTAAAGCTACCCCAATTGCTGGTGCTCTTCTGATCCTATATCACAGGGAGGCAGCTGCAGTAATTACAGTTGGTGTACTATGCACTCTGCACAGTGTGCACCTAAAACTACCCCAATTTCTGGTGTTTCTCTGATCCTATACCTTAGGCAGCTGCAGTAATTACAGTTGGTGTACTGTCTACTCTGCACTGTGTGCACCTAAAGCTACCCCAATTTCTGGTGTTCTTCTGATCCTATACCGCAGGCAGCTGTAGTAATTACAGTTGGTGTACTGTGTACTCTGCACAGTGTGCACCTAAAGCTACCCCAATAGCTGGTGTTCTTCTGATCCTTTACCACAGGCAGGCAGCTGCATTAATTACAGTTGATGTACTTAAATTCAATTTAGTGTGTATCTAACACAGAGTGGCCCTGGGGATACACTACAAAAAAATCCACATGCCACATCCCGATAATAGACATTTAAAAAAATAAAATAAAAACAAACAAACAAACACAAACACCTCAACAAATATTGTTGACCATATTGGACTTTTTAAGCATAGATATATATATAAAAAGAAAAAAAGGAAGGGGAGGGAAAAAGAATAATAATTTAAAACAATTTTTATTTTTCTAAAAAGAGAAAAAACACACCAATTCTCAATATCTCTTATCCTGTCTAGTATGTTAGAGGTATATCAAAATCTGTATATACTCCTATACATATTCAATCATAGGAGCATTAAGGAAAAATTGCCACTTAATACAGAAACCAGTTTGCATAGACAGGATAACAATTGAAGAACAGATCAAAGATATTTTGATGCTCTACAAGGTTTACACTTCCTCAGGAGATTAACATTTTTCTAAAAATAGAAAAAATATATCATTTAGATAAATTGTAATAACATAAAAATTCTCCATAAAAAATACATTTCATTCCCAAATACTTGTAAGTACAAAAATATAAGTAATAAACGTATAGGGTTGACAAACAAACAAAAAAAAAAATCCATTTTTATTTTCCTCGTAGGAAAGTTTCTGAATTGGGACAGCATGGGAACGGGTGTGACATTTTAAAAACAAATAACTAGTTAAAACATACTCAGAAGAGAGGAAAGAGAAAAAAAAAAAAAGAAAACAAACCCCCAATATGAATTTTTAATTAAAATAAATTTGTATCCAAATATCTAGATTAAATAAGTTACTTACATTCCTTTGGATAGCCCAAAAAAGAACAAAAGGAAAGAAAGGGTGTCTCTACAGGGGTAGAGTGGTATATGATATTGCAGTCAGACTATTGTATGTAGAGGAGCCCACAGGTGAACAAGGAACTCCAAACATATACATATAAACTAAAAATTGTTTTAAAATTATTATTCTTTTTCCTTCCCCTTCCTTTATATATATATATATATATATATATATATATATATATATATATATATATATATATATATATATATATATATATATATATATATGCCTAAAAAGTCCAATATGGTCAACAATTTTTGTTGAGGTTTTTGTGTTTTTTATTTTTTTTTTTAATGTCTATTATCGGGACGTGGCATGTGGATTTTTCTGTAGTGTATCCCCAGGACCACTCTGTGTTAGATACACACTAAATTTAATTTAAGTACCTCAACTGTAATTAATGCAGCTGCCTGCCTGTGGTAAAGGATCAGAAGAACACCAGCTTTTGTGTTCGTCTTTTTTTTTTTTTTTACAGTTGATGTACTGTGTACCCTGCACAGTGTGCACTTAAACCTACCCCAATTGCTGGTGTTCTTCTGATCCTATACCGCAGGCAGCTGCAGTAATTACAGTTGGTGTACTGTGTACTTGGCACAGTGTTCACTTAAAGCTACCCCAATTGGTGATCTTCTTCTGATCCTATACCACAGGCAGCTGCAGTAATTACAGTTGGTGTAATGTGTACTCTGCACAGTGTGAACTTAAAGCTACTCTAATTGCTGGTGTTCTTCTGATCCTATACCACAGGCAGCGGCAGTAATTACAGTTGGTGTACTGTGTACTTGGCACAGTGTTCACTTAAAGCTACCCCAATTGCTGGTGTTCTTCTGATCCTATACCGCAGGCAGCTGCATTAATTACAGTTGATGTACTGTGTACCCTGCACAGTGTGCACTTAAGGCTACCCCAATTGCTGGTGTTCTTCTAATCCTATACCGCAGGCAGGCAGCTGCAGTAATTACAGTTGGTGTACTATGCACTCTGCACCTAAAACTACCCCAATTGCTAGTGTTCTTCTGATCCTTTACCATAGGCAGGCAGCTGCAATATTTACAGTTAGTGTACTGTGTCCTCTACACAGTGTGCACATAAAGCTACCTGAATACAATTGATGGTGTTCTCATACTAATAATACCACAAGAAGGCAGTTACTGCTGCTAGCTGCATTATAATCAGTATATACCTCCCTGCTTTGTGCAGCTTCTTCTCCCTGCAGTCCATTCGTATTTCTGGAAGGCCAACAAGGAGAGGCAGACAGTCATGAGCCAATAAAAGAGGGCAAGCAGGCTCTGTGTCTAGAGACAACAGTGCTGGTCGTGGACATGGTGCATCCTCATCAGCACGTGGCCATGGAAAATGCTTTTTTTCGGCAGTTGGCCGTGTTGAGCAATATGCTGAATACTTGGTAGAGTGGATGACCAATCCGTCCTCATCCTCCTCATCATCTCTCACCCATGCTCAGGGTACTTTGTTTGCCAAAGCAGCTGCCAACGCGGCCTCTTCCCTCGGCTCAATGGCATCAGTCACTCCTTCTCTAGCCCCACCATGTCCTCTTGAGAAGTCCCCCAAACTGTTTGACCACAGTGTTGGGTACATATGCCCAGCGTTTTGAAGGCTCTGATGATGGTACCCAGCTAAAGGAAGGCACTAACATGAGCCCAGAGAGAGAGGGTGCCCAAGAAGGACAGCAATCTGGCAGTCATGTTCCCCCAGCTGCAGCATACTGCCAGGTTTGCTCCAGTGATGAGGAGGGAGGGGATGATAAGGTCACTGACTCCATGTGGGTGCCTGATAGGAGAGAGGAGGAGGAGGAGGCACATCTTCAACGAGGCAGGAAGCCCTCCAGGCGCCAGCTTAAGGGCAGCACACAAATTGCATCATACTGCAGAGCTCTGCGTGTGCAGGGCGCTGCCTCTACGCGTTATTCGAAAAGTTCTTTGGTGTGGGCCTTTTTTAAGATGAGTGCATCAGATCGAACCGCTACTATTTGCAACATATGTCTCAAGCGTATCTCAGATGGCTAAAACATCAGCCGCTTGGGCACCACATGCTTGACCAGACATATGTCAACCTGCCATGCAGTTTGCTGGCAAGCGTACCTAAAAGGCCCACAACAGAACAACAAAGAACAAACGGAAATCTCCTTGCTGCTCATCAGCTGGGATCTCCAACCCCACTATACCTTCAATCCTCTCTGAAACCTGCACTGAGAGGAATGCAGGTGTAGAATTAAGTGTGTCACAGCCAAGTACTTGCGGGCAATCTGCTACTGGTACACTGACGTCTGAATTGTACCAGGCAAATTTCCCTGCCCCAGCTACTGCACCGCCAAAAGAAGTTCACTCCCAGCCATCCACATGCCCAGTGGTTGAATGCTAGCTTGGCTAAATTGCTAGCACTTCAACTGCTGCCTTTTCAGTTGGTAGACTCTGCCCCCTTCCATGAGTTTGTGGAATGTGCGGTTCCTCAGTGGCAGGTTCCCAAACGCCACTTTTTCTCACGGAAGGTGATTCTGGCTCTCTACCGGCATGTGGAAGGCAATGTCTTGGCCTCGCTGGACAGGGCGGTCAGGGGTAAGGTGCATATTACCGCTGACTCATGGCATGGACAGGGACGTTACCTAATTTTCACGGGGCATTAGGTGACTCTGCTGGCAGCTGGGAAGGATGCAGGACAAGGTGCAGTAGTGTTGGAGGTTGTTCCGCCATCACGCCTCCAAAATGCTACTACTGGTGATTCTGACACACCTCTCTCCTCCACCCCATCCTCTTCTTTTTCCTACATGGCCTCTTCCTGTGCTTTGTCCTTGGAACCAGCGGTGCTCCTTAGGCTTTTAAGTGGCTACGCAAGTACGCAGGCAAAAAGATACCATGCGGTGCTTGTGCTGGTGTGCTTGGGGGACAGGAGCCACACTGGGGCAGAGATTCTGTAAGTTCTCCAGGGGCAGGCTGAGAGGTGGTTGACACCACCCCAGCTTAAGCCAGGAATGGTGGTTTGCAACAATGGCACCAACCTCCTCCCTCCGACAGGGACAACTGACCCATGTGCCCTGTTTGGCTCAGGTCCTTAACTTGGTGGTGCAGCGGTTCTTGAGCAGGTACCCGGGGCTTACAGGATGTCCTAAGGTAGGCCAGGAAAGTCTGTGTGCATTTCTGCCAGTCACACAATGCCAGTGCTTGGTTGGCTGACCTCCGAAAGGATTTTAACCTGCCCAAGAACCGCCTAATCTGTGAGATGCCCACCAGGTGGAACTCAACATTGGCCATACTGCAGCGGCTGCATATGCAGTAGAGGGCCATCAATGAGTACCTGTGTGACTATGGCACCAGGACAGGGTCAGGGGAGCTTGCTTTTTTTCCCCATGCCAGTGGGCCATGATCAGGGATGCATGCTCTGTACTGTCACTATTTGAGGAGTCCACGAGGATGGTGAGCAGTGCAGTGCATGTGTGACGGACTGGGGTTTATATGGTCACAAAACAGACACCCCAAAGCAAAGTACATATTCATTTTTTTTATATATTTCTAAACATGTTCCTTCTATTCTATTAATAACCAGTAGATGGCAGAGAAGGTACACAAACAGAGTCTATATAAGGCCACACACCATGTGACTGGAAATTAAACTACTTCCAGCCATAAAGTCAGTGGTCATATCTCATGCTGTTTGTGTGATTCTTTGCAGGTATGTACTCTAAATTGTTCCTAATCTGTATTAACCTGTGATAGAAAGATTCCTAAACATCTTGAGCAGATGCAGAAAAAGTCTCAGCAGATTTTATGCTATAGTTTTGCTGTAATTAGAAGTTTAGAACAGCATGTGTCAGAAACAAGGGAAAAGTGCATAAGAACATGAAAATACTGCATTAGTCAGAACAAATGTCTATGATAAACACTAAACCTTTCTAAATAGGTATATTTAAACCTGTTTTATTGGAAATTGCATAGATTTATAGAAGCACATGTTTTCTGTTATTTAATATAGAAAAAAACCTATTGTATGTAAAGCTTATGTATTGCATCATACAGACATGCAATGTGCACCATCTAGTGGTTAAAAAAGAGTACTACCATGAAAATATTTGTATTAAAGCAATACATTGCTAGTATGATTATTGCACACTTAAAATGTACCAGAGAGATAAAGATAATTATCTATAACACTGAATAACAGGGATATATATGTTATTAAATTTAGTAATGTTCATTGTTGTAACTACGTTTTAAAATACTTTAGTTAAAATTGGTATTATATATATTGTTAATGTTTATAAACATGTGACTATAAAAATGTAAAAGATGTATTGTTATGTAAAAATTAAACTACTTCCAGCCATAAAGTCAGTGGTCATATCTCATGCTGTTTGTGTGATTCTTTGCAGTCCACGCCAAGCTGATCACCTTATCTCATCGCGTCTACAATCATCGGCTCTCTTAATTCCCATTTTGAGGCCGGTAACATTTTGGGGGCTCGTGTGCCGGGATTCGTTGTGTTACCAGTGAAAGGGAAGTGCGAGACAAGCGTGAGCCTGCTACAGAGCTACAAGGAGAGTCGTGAGTGTCGTCTGCCTTGTGAGTGCAAGTCTTCAGATTGCAACAGAGATGGCGTCTCCTCGTCGTGCGCTGATGTGGGATATCCAGAAACAAATTCATCTGCTTAACCACTTAAGGACCGCCGTATTGCCATTGTACGTCAGTACAATGGCACAGGCAGGCACAATCACGTACATCTACGTGATTGCCTTCCAGCGGGTGGGGGGTCCGATCGGACCCCCTCCCGCTGTTTACGGCGGTCCGATTCGGTCCAGGAGCGCTCCGTGATGAGGGGATGGCCGTTGGTTTTCGGCCACCCCCTCTGGATCGCTCCTGGCCAATGAGAAGCTTCCTCCCCTGTGTATTGTTTACACAGGAAGGAGGAAGTGATGTCATTCTCCTCGGGGCGGTCTTTTTGACCGGACTACGAGGAGAAGAGTAAAAGTAAGTGTGCACCAACACTACACTGACATGTAGGTACACACAGGCACACAAACCCCCCCCGATCCCCCCCCCGATCGCCCCCCGATCCCCCCCCCGCCCCCCCTCCCCCCCAGTCACAGTGTCACTGATTGCATTGATCATTTCTTTACTGATCAATGCATTCAGTGTCAGTTGTGACAGTAAAAACTGTCAGGACAGTTAGTGTTAGGTCCAGGGTAGCCCCCTATCACCCCCCAATAAAGATTTAACCCCCTGATTGCCCCTAGAGTTAACCCTTTCACCCCCTTTTGCCAGTGTCACTAAGCGATCATTTTTCTGATCGCTGCATGTGTCGCTAGGTAGCTAGTTATTTTTTTAGGTTCACCGCCAGGTTTTTATATCGCTAGGTACCCCGATATACTACCCAATAATGGTTTTAACCCCCAGATTGCCGCTAGTTAACCGTTTCACCCCCTTTTGCCAGTGTCACTAAGCGATCGTTTTTCTGATCGCTGCATTAGTGTCGCTACAGTCGCTAGGTAGCTAGTTATTTTTTTAGGTTCACCGCCAGGTTTTTATAGCGCTAGGTACCCCGATATACTACCCAATAATGGTTTTAACCCCCTGATTGCCGCTAGTTAACCCTTTCACCCCCTTTTGCCACTGTCACTAAGCGATCATTTTTCTGATCGCTGCATGTGTCGCTAGGTAGCTAGTTATTTTTTTAGGTTCACCGCCAGGTTTTTATATCGCTAGGTACCCCGATATACTACCCAATAATGGTTTTAACCCCCTGATTGCCGCTAGTTAACCCTTTCACCCCCTTTTGCCAGTGTCACTAAGCGATCGTTTTTCTGATCGCTGCATTAGTGTCGCTACAGTCGCTAGGTAGCTAGTTATTTTTTTAGGTTCACCGCCAGGTTTTTATAGCGCTAGGTACCCCGATATACTACCCAATAATGGTTTTAACCCCCTGATTTCCGCTAGTTAACCCTTTCACCCCCTTTTGCCAGTGTCACTAAGCGATAATTTTTCTGAACGCTGCATCAGTGTCGCTAGTGTCGCTAGGTAGCTAGTTATTTTTTTAGGTTCACCGCCAGGTTTTTATAGCGCTAGGTACCCCGATATACTACCCAATAATGGTTTTAACCCCCTGATTGCTGCTAGTTAACCCTTTCACCCCCTTTCACCAGCGATCACAGTATAAGTGTCACTGGTGACGCTGGTTAGCCAGTTAGTTATTTAGGTTCCCCGTCAGGTTTTTATATAGCGCCAGGGACCCCCATATACTACCTAATAAAAATTTGAACCCCCTGATTGCCCCTAGTTAACCCTTTCACCACTGATCACCGTATAAGTGTTACGGGTGACTCTGGTTAGTTTGTTTTTTATAGCATTTTATATTCAAATCCGGTAGGCAGTGCTTGGTTTTCGGGGTCCCGTACGTGGCTAGGCTCCCAAAAAGTCCCCCACATGTGGTATCCCCGTACTCGGGAGAAGCAGCAGAATTTATTTTGGGGTGTAATTTGACTTATGCCCATAGCATGTGTGAGCAATATATCATTTAGTGACAACTTTGTGCAAAAAAAAAAAGTTTGTAATATTCCCGCAACTTTTGGCAAAATATAAAATATTCCATGGACTCAACATGCCTCTCAGTAAATAGCTTGGGGTGTCTACTTTCCAAAATGGGGTCATTTGGGGGGGTTTTGTGCTATTTTGGCATTTTATGGCCTTCGAAACTGTGATAGGTAGTGAGGAGTTAAATCAAAAATTTGCACCCTTAGAAATCCTGAAGGTGGTGATTGGTTTTCGGGGTGCCGTGCGCGACTAGACTCCCAAAAAGTCCCACACATGTGGTATCCCCGTACTCGGGAGAAGCAGCAGAATGTATTTTGGGGTGTCATTTCACATATGCCCATAGCATGTGTGAGCACTATATCATTTAGTGACAACTTGGTGCAAAAAAAAAAAAGTTTGTAATATTCCCGCAACTTGTGGCAAAATATAAAATATTCCATGGACTCAACATGCCTCTCAGTAAATAGCTTGGGGTGTCTACTTTCCAAAATGGGGTCATTTTGGGGGGTTTTGTGCTATTTTGGCATTTTATGGCCTTCGAAACTGTGATAGGTAGTGAGGAGTTAAATCAAAAATTTGCACCCTTAGAAATCCTGAAGGTGGTGATTGGTTTTCGGGGTGCCGTGCGCGACTAGACTCCCAAAAAGTCCCACACACGTGGTATCCCCATACTCGGGAGAAGTAGCGGAATATATTTTGGGGTGCAATTCCACATATAACCATGGCATGTGTGAGCAATATATCATTTAGTGACAACTTTTTGTAAAAACATTTTTTTTTTTTTTTTGTCATTATTCAATCCCTTAGGACAAAAAAAAAAATATTCAATGGGCTCAACATACCCATCAGCAATTTCCTTGGGGTGTCTACTTTCCAAAATGGGGTCATTTGGGGGGATTTGTACTGCCCTGCCATTTTAGCACCTCAAGAAATGAGATCGGCAGTCATAAATTAAAAGCTGTGTAAATTCCAGAAAATGTACTCTAGTTTGTAGACGCTATAACTTTTGCGCAAACCAAAAAATATACGCTTATTGACATTTTTTTTACTAAAGACATGTGGCTGAATAAATTTTGCCCTCAATGTATGACTAAAATTTAGTTTATTCGATTTTTCTTATAACAAAAAGAAGAAAATATCTTTTTTTTTCAAAATTTTCGCTCTTTTTCCATTTATATCGCAAAAAAAAAAAATCGCAGAGGCAATCAAATACCATCAAAAGAAAGCTCTATTTGTGGGAAGAAAAGGACGCAAATTTCGTTTGGGTGCAATATTGCATGACCGCGCAATTACCAGTTAAAGCAGCGCAGTGCGAAATTGCAAAAAGACCTCTGGTCCTTAAGGTGTTTATTGGTCCGGAGCTGAAGTGGTTAATGAAGAACAGCTGCATAGCCTCGCTATTACGCTGGAAGATGAAAGAGACGTGGACGTTCCATCAGTGACTGGTACCAACGAAATGGAACTTGTTGAATTTATTACAGACTACTTGAGAAGTGATCAGCTGGAAAAGTTGGAAGATCAAGGTATGTCTTACCTACTCATCATCCAAGACAAGATCAATGAACTAAAACTTAACAAGGAAAGTACACCAACTGTGGACATTACAACCGCTGCAAAAAAAATAAGTAGTGGGACTGCAAGGACTGAACAGGTATCGGAGGTGGTGAGATTAACTGATGTTGTTGCTTTATTGCCACGTAGAGAATTTAAAATGCATGGTGGTGTAATTTCAGATCATGGTTCGGACATGAGTTACAGTAGCGTGTGCAGACAAATTGACGAGGGTCTAACAAAAAAATTCCCTGAATCTGAAATTATACGCACAGTGTTGAGAATAATCAAACCTGGTAATTTTAAAGATATGTTGACTGACAAAGATGATCTTACTGTTGCTGAATTGAAAAGGTTTTTGAAGTCACATATGAGAGAACGAAGTGGTAATGAGTTATTTCAGGACCTTAGCAATGCTACCCAGCAAGAAAGAGAAACAGCACAACAATTTGTTTACAGGCTAGTGGGGTTAAAACAAAAAGTTCTGTCTACATCACAACATGATAGGCGAGAGCTTAACTATGACAAAAAACTGGTGCAAGGCATATTCCTTCATACACTGTATCAGGGACTAAATGAGAAAAATTCTAATGTTAGACGAGATATCAAGCCTTACGTGTCTGATTTGACAGTAACGGATGACTTTATCATAGAGCAAGTCACCAGATCAGTTGATGAGGAAACAGAAAGGCAGAGACGCTTAAACAGTGCACCTAAACATAAACCTATTACTGTTCATTCATCACAGACACCAGGTAATAGTGAAAAAGACACCTTCCAAAAGGGAGTTGAGGGAGATGCTAGAGCAAATCACACTGCATTAATGGAACTAACAACACAGGTCTCTGCTCTCACAAAGAACCTGGAAAAGATGATGAAGCAAACTCCTATTGTTGGAAACCAAATGACTAAGCCACTAACCAATGTTCAAGTTCCAGATACAACTCACTGCAAGCCCAGGTGTGATGATTGCATTAAACGAGAGAGTCAGAACTGCTACCATTGTTTCTACTGTGGTTGGACAGGACACAGAGCGGTTGATTGCTTGAAGAAAAGAAGGCAGTCGGGAAACGACAGACGGTCACTGGGAAAGGGACAACCAGTGACCACCTCAAATGATCTGTCCCATGCTAAGGTAAACAGGGTATTCACCCACCGGTCAACTAGAACACTCCCAAAAGAGAATGGATTCTCCAAACAACACGTAGCACAATTAATTGGAGGAAAAGGCCTACTGTCATGTCGGATGAATGGTGTACCGGTTGACATGTTGATGGATACAGGAGCTCAGGTCAGCATTGTCGGGAAGGCATGGTTAGAAAAGTTTCTACCCAGCGTCTCCATTAGGCACATACAAGATTTACTTTGTGATGACAACTTATCCATTACAGCTGCAAATGGTTCTATCATTCCATTCATCGGGTGGATTGAAGTCTGACTGGAATTCGAAAGTAGTGGACATGGAAACTCAGCCATTTATGTGCCAATGCTGGTGAGTGACTGCTGTAATGACAATCCAATTCTTGGGTTTAATGTTATCGAAGAATTGATCAGAGAAAACCGTGACCGACCAAACAGCACCCAAAACCTGACTATCTTGCTGAGTGAAGCTATGAAAGTAAGACAGAGTGTAGTGAATAACATTGTCAATGCTGTCAGTCAAGCAACTGACCCAGGAGAAATATTCGATAGTCGTATGGTCAAAGTGGGGAAGAAGGGACTCCAGATTAAAGGAGGCGAGCTCTGTGAAGTCAAATGCAGAATTAGAGCGTGGCCGAAAGGAGGAATCATGTCATTTGAACCACTTCCCGAATATCCAGTTGAGGAAGGACTTGAACTATTTCCTTCAGTGGTAGATGTGCCAAATGGGTTCTCTAAACTGGTGAAGATACCTATACTGAACCGTGCTCAACATGACATCTACCTTCCACCCAGAACAGTATTGGGTACCATTTCTCCAGCAGCTGAGATTCTACCATTGTCTCCAAACAAAGACGATGGAGAGGGAATTGACCAGAAGAAAAGGTTGTTTCATGTAAACCAGTTGAATCAAGTGGACACTGGAAATCAGCTACCCACTAACAAATCTGTTAAGTGGCACCCACCTGTCAATTTGGAAGATCTCTCAGAAGAAGAACAGGAGATAGCGAGACAAATGTTATATGATGAATCAGATGTCTTTGCTCGAGATGAGGGAGACATAGGATGCATCCCTAACCTGAAACTGAGGATAAATCTGAAAGATGAAACTCCTGTCCAGAAACGCTACAATTCGATACCGAAACCCCTATACAAAGAAGTGAAAGAATATATCCAAAACCTTCTTGACCGAGGTTGGGTAACAAAATCTTCTTCCGCATACTCATCACCAGTTGTTTGTGTTCGAAAGAAGGACAGTAGCCTACGACTATGTGTTGACTTTAGGGAGTTAAACCGAAAGACTATCCCAGATAGACATCCACTACCCAGAATACAAGATCTGCTGGATAGCTTAGGAGGATATACGTGGTTCTCAATCCTGGACCAGGGTAGTGCGTATCATCAAGGCTTCGTGCATGAAGACTCCAGACATCTGACGGCTTTCAGCACCCCCTGGGGACTCCTGGAGTGGAACCGTATTCCATTTGGATTAACGAATGCCCCAGCAGCTTTTCAGAGATGCATGGAGAATGTATTAGAGGGCATCAGAGACAAATGTTGTTCTTCATACTTGGATGACGTACTTTGCTACTCCAAAACTTTTCAGGAGCATGTCAATGATATTAGGCAAGTGCTTAGTCGAATGCGTGAGCATGGTATCAAACTTAGACCAAAGAAGTGTGAACTCTTTAAACGACAGATTCGATACCTTGGACGAATGGTGTCAGAAGAAGGCATAAAAATTGACCCAAAAGATCTTGAAGCGGTATTACATTTAAAAAGGAAAGAACCAAAAACAGTGGGAGGAGTCAGATCGTTGTTAGGATTCCTGAGCTACTACAGGTCCTTCATTCAAGATTTCTCTCGACTTGCTAAACCACTGTATGAACTTTTGCAGAACACTGAGAAAGAATCTGCTACATCCAACCCCAAAAACAATCTGAGGGAATCTACAAAGAAAAACGGGAACAAAGCACAAGTGCCATCTAAAACACTGATTCAATGGACACCCAAACATCAAGCTGTAGTATCCAGACTGGTGGACATGCTAACCAATCCACCAATTCTAGCATACCCTGATTTTGACTTACCCTTCGTCTTACACACTGATGCTTCCAATGAAGGCCTGGGTGCTGTACTATACCAACGACAAGGAGAAAAACTTTGTGTTATTGGGTTTGGCTCCAGAACATTGACTCCAGCAGAGCGCAATTACCATCTTCACTCTGGTAAACTTAAGTTTTTAGCTCTCAAGTGGGCAGTCTGTGACAAATTCAGAGATTACTTGTACTACGCTCCAACATTCACCGTTTACACAGACAACAACCCATTGACATATGTATTGAGTACTGCCAGACTGAATGCTGTGGGTCATCGCTGGGTTGGCGAGTTGGCTGATTTCCACTTCGATATCAAGTACAGGCCAGGTAAACAGAATGCAGACGCAGATACACTGTCACGATTTCCGGTGGAACTCACAAAGAATCTGAGTGAGTACACAGAGCTTGTACCATCTGAGGTTGTGTCAGCTATGTGGCAAGGGAGCAAAGCTGTTGACGAAGAAGAGGCATTATGGGTGGCTTCATTGACTCTTCACTCAGAAAGTGATGTGGCCGAAGAATTGCTGAAAGGACAGACAATCTGCCCAATGACTCAGGAGAATATCAGAGCATTACAACAAGACGATACCAACATTAGAGAAGTGGTCTGGCTTAAGGAGAACGACTGGATTCCAAACCACAAAGAAAAGGAGAGTATGACCAGCAAAACAAGACGTTTGATACATGAATGGAATAAACTCAGAGTCGATGAAGGAATCCTCTACCGACACTCTGGAACCCGAAAACAGCTAGTTCTACCAGAAAAGTTAAAACCATTGGTCTTAAGAAATCTTCATGATGACATGGGTCACATTGGTACTGACAAGGTAACCCACCTAGCACGTGAACGATTTTACTGGCCATTTATGCAAAAAGACATTGATGAATATGTGCTGAAGAAGTGCAGCTGCATCAAACAAAAGCGTCCAAATATCACCGAAAGAGCACCTATGGGTTCGATTACTACCAGTTCACCTTTGGAGTTAGTATCCATTGATTATCTTCACTTGGAGAAAAGCAAAGGAGGATATGAGTATATACTTGTAATAGTTGACCATTTCACACGCTTTGCACAAGCGTATCCAACTAAGAACAAATCTGGAAAAACGGCGGCAGAAAAGATCTTTCAAGATTTCATACCACGTTTTGGCTATCCAGAGAAACTCCACCATGACCAAGGAAGAGAATTTGAAAACAACTTATTTCAGACATTGCAACGATTGGCAGGGATTTCTCATTCAAGAACTACTCCATACCATCCACAGGGTAACCCAGTGGAGAGACTGAACCGTACTTTGTTACAGATGCTTCGCACCTTAGAGGAAGAGAAAAAGTCAGATTGGAAAGAACATCTTCCACATATGGTTCATGCATACAATTGCACCAGGCATGAAGCCACAGGATACTCGCCATTCTTTCTCCTCGTTTGCCAATTGACCTAATGCTCAACCTAAATTTGGAAAAGGAATCAGAAAGTCAACCAATATTTACTCAGAAATGGGCATCTAGAATGCAAGAAGCTTACAAAATCGCATCCGAGAATAGCAAAATATCATCTGCTAAAGGGAAGAAGTACTATGACAAACAGATAAAAGGAGCACCTCTTCAACCGGGTAATCGGGTCTTAGTACGAAATCTCTCTGAAAGAGGAGGACCTGGTAAACTTCGTTCATACTGGGAAGAATCAGTACACAAAGTGGTAGAAAGAATCAAAGATGGGCCTGTGTACAAAATTCAGCCTGAGAGTGGTAAAAAGACTATTCGAGTACTGCACAGAAATCTTTTACTACCAGTAAATGACCTACCAATTGAAGGACACATCCCAAGAGTACCGATGAAACAAAGGCAATCAAGTAACAGAAAGGATACCAGAATGGATGTGGACCAGGAGGAGGAATGTTCAGATGAAGAAAGATGGTATTATCCTTATATACCAGAGACTACAGAAAGTCATGATTGTGTTGTGTCTCAACCAAACTCTCAAAACGTACAGAAAATCCCATTAAGAGTTTCTGCTGAAGAGTTCTATCCTACAACTACCGCACCCAATCTTGAACAAGAACAAAATGATGGAACAGTAGTTGGCGACCAAATCTGGGCTACAGACATGGTGGGACTAGACACTGCAGAATTACCCTCAGTAAGTCAAGACTTACCTGTGAACCAAGATATGCAAATGGAAAATGATGTTGATGGAGAAGACTCAACTCCTGTCAGAAGATCTACCAGACAAGCTAAGCCTAAAGAGATCTTTACATATGACACACTAGGTCAGCCAAGATACAGACCAAGTCAGGTTCACACCATACAAACTCCTACAATGCTAGCTACTCCCAGGACATGCCAGGTAGTTAACGTAGCTCCTTGGTGGCAACAAGTACCTATTTGGGTTACTTAAATCACTAAATAGTGTTCAGATACCAATTGAGTTTAATGTCGGGAGCCATTAACTGAAGGAGGGGAGAGTGTGACGGACTGGGGTTTATATGGTCACAAAACAGACACCCCAAAGCAAAGTACATATTAATTTTTTTTATATATTTCTAAACATGTTCCTTCTATTCTATTAATAACCAGTAGATGGCAGAGAAGGTACACAAACAGAGTCTATATAAGGCCACACACCATGTGACTGGAAATTAAACTACTTCCAGCCATAAAGTCAGTGGTCATATCTCATGCTGTTTGTGTGATTCTTTGCAGGTATGTACTCTAAATTGTTCCTAATCTGTATTAACCTGTGATAGAGAGATTCCTAAACATCTTGAGCAGATGCAGAAAAAGTCTCAGCAGATTTTATGCTATAGTTTTGCTGTAATTAGAAGTTTAGAACAGCATGTGTCAGAAACAAGGGAAAAGTGCATAAGAACATGAAAATACTGCATTAGTCAGAACAAATGTCTATGATAAACACTAAACCTTTCTAAATAGGTATATTTAAACCTGATTTATTGGAAATTGCATAGATTTATAGAAGCACATGTTTTCTGTTATTTAATATAGAAAAAAACCTATTGTATGTAAAGCTTATGTATTGCATCATACAGACATGCAATGTGCACCATCTAGTGGTTAAAAAAGAGTACTACCATGAAAATATTTGTATTAAAGCAATACATTGCTAGTATGATTATTGCACACTTAAAATGTACCAGAGAGATAAAGATAATTATCTATAACACTGAATAACAGGGATATATATGTTATTAAATTTAGTAATGTTCATTGTTGTAACTACGTTTTAAAATACTTTAGTTAAAATCGGTATTATATATATTGTTAATGTTTATAAACATGTGACTATAAAAATGTAAAAGATGTATTGTTATGTAAAAATTAAACTACTTCCAGCCATAAAGTCAGTGGTCATATCTCATGCTGTTTGTGTGATTCTTTGCAGTCCACGCCAAGCTGATCACCTTATCTCATCGCGTCTACAATCATCGGCTCTCTTAATTCCCATTTTGAGGCCAGTAACACATGCATCAATGACGCTGTCCCTCTTGTCCACCTGTTGGAGCACACGCTGTGTGGAATAATGGACAGGGCACTTGAGGCAGAACAGAGGCAGGAAGAGGACGACTTCCTTACCTCTCACGGCCCCCTTTATCCAGACAGTGTTCCTGCTGGCCCGTCGATCACACAGGAAGAGGAGGAGGAGGATTGTGTCAGCATGGAGGTGGAACCTGGCACTCAGCATCAGCAACAGTCTTTAAAGGATCATTTACAGTCCCAAGAAACACATGGCTGGGAGGAGGTGGCTGCAGATCATGTCATCCTTAGTGACCCATAGGACTCTGGACCGAATGCCTCAGTTAACCTACGCTGCATGGCCTCCTTGATCCTGCAAAGCTTGTGGAAGTATCCTCGTATTTGTCAGATCAAGGAGTGGGATCATTCCTGGCTGGCAACCCTCCTTGATCTACCTTACAAAGGTTAGGTTGTGGACCTTATCTTGCCATTGCAGAGGGAGCAGAGGATGAAACATCTTCGGGAGGCCTTGCAGAAAGGTCTGTAGAACGCGTTCCCGGAGACTGGGAGGTTACAAATTCCTGTTCCTGGACAGCGTGTTGCTGAGGCGTCAGTCAGTCAAAGAAGGAATGGTGGAGAAGGTGGCCGTCTGACCGATGCGTTCAGACAATTTTTTAGTCTGCAGCCCTAAGGTATGATCAGTTCCAGCAACCATCGCCAGCATTTGTTTTACATGGTGCAGGAATACCTATGGGCAAGATCAGACTTGGACACCTTTCCCACCGAAAATCCTCTGGGTTACTGGGTCTTGAGGATGGATCACTGGCCAGAGCTTGCACAGTATGCAATTGAGATACTGGCCTGTCCTGCATCCAGCGTTCTTTCGGAACGCACATTCAGTGTGGTTGGAGGCTTTGTAACCGATCACAGGGTGCGCCTGTCCATCGACTTGGTTGATCGACTGACTTTCATGAAAATTAGGGATGCACCGAAATTTCGGCCGCAGAAACATATCGGCCGGAAATGGCCTTTTCGGCATTTTGCCAAAAGAGAATTCTTGCTGTTAATGGCGCCGAAAATCGTGCATGCGCAGTAGCGTTGGGAGAAACTTCGGATGACATCACTCGTTCTGTGGGCGGCTTGCACTCATAAGCACGTTCCCTGCTGAGACGCTGGCACCTTCCCCGCGGATGCTCCTCGTGCTTGTGAGACGCTGCTGGGACCCGAGAGACGCTGCTGGGACCCGAGAGACGCTGCTGGGACCCGAGAGACGCTGCTGGAACCCGAGAGATGCTGCTGGAACCCGAGAGACGCTGCTGGAACCCAAGAGACGCTTCTGGAACCTGAGAGACCGCTTCATAGAGGGCTGCACATAGCATACTGAAGTACACTGAAGTACACTGTGGGCACTGTCCCTCCTGGATGGCTACCATTACTACTATTCGCCGGTGAGCAATGCATTGCCTTTTTGCCTTAAACTGACAAACAATCCAACTAATTTATTTTACTATACTACTGAAACTGTCATAGCAGTCAAACAACATGTATTACTTAGGCCTTTGTGCCTGTTGTGCCATGCAGTATAGTATTAAATATGTCTGTCTGCACTACAGTACATCTGACTTGTAGCAAAAAAACAAAAAGTTATATAAAACTGATTTGAAATGGAATGGCATGCTTTTTATTCTGTAGTACTAGTATACTATAAAATGTATGCCCTTGTTGTCATTGAATTTGTAATTTTTTTTGGTATAGTATAGCACACTGACATGACAGCAAGCACATGATTTTTTAAAACATGACAGTACGCAATATAATATATAATATATCATATTTAATAACTATATATTATATATTTTATTGTGTACTGTCATGTTTCAACAAATCATGTATAACTTAGGCTGCGTACACACGGGCGGACTGTCTGTCCAACTTAGTCCGCTGAAACACATTTCAGCGGACAGTCCGCTCGTGTGTGGGCTTCAGCGGACTTTTTCAGCGGACAGTCTGGAGGACTAAGTCTTTCGGAATTTCCATAATATTGTCCGTCATACTTTGGTTTCAGCGGACAGTCCGCTCGCGAGTAGGCAAGTTGGACGGACTAAGTATGGCGCATGCTCAGAAAGGATTTACACGGCCGAAGGTTGCATTGCAGTGTATTGGACGTCGTATTTCTAGTCCCGTCGTACGTGCTGTACACGTCATCGCGCAAGCTTTCAACGGACTGTCTGTTCATCGTGTGTGGTCAAGTCCGTTCATTCAAAAGTAGGACGGACTGTCTGTCGGATTGTCTGACGGACTTAGTTGGCCAGACAGTCCGCCCGTGTGTACGCGGCTTTAGTTAATACTACGCTGACAAATGCAATGACAACAAGCGCATGAAGTTATAGTATATTATACTGCAGAATAGCTCAAAAAAATTAAATATAGCATGCAATTGCTATTTGCATGCAAGCAATCCATTCCATTTGCAATGAAATTTAATCAGTGCAATTATATTATCTTTTTGGTACAAGTCAGATGTACTGCAGTGCAGACATATTATTAACTACCTTGCATGGCAAGAGCTGCAGCGTTTTTAAAAAAAAGTAATAGTTTGTTATTTTTTTAAAGCTGCCTCCTGGGGTTTAGCTTTTAAATTGATTTCGTCCTTTTTTTTTCTTTTCCCCCTCAGATTTCACTCCCACTATAGATCATTCTATGCTATTATTCTGCGCTACCAGCAAAGGTGGACCATGTCTGCAGTGTGGAAATATTTTAAAGTTTCTGATAAAGACCCCAAATTTGCAATCTGTAGTCTTTGCTCAGCAGAAATTTCAAGAGGGGGTACAGTGCCAAGGCATTTTTCAACAACAGGTTTGATACACCACCTGAAAACACGACATCCAGTTCAGCATTCAGATTACAAGAAAACAGTGCCACTTCCAAAAAGTGACTCAGGCTCAACACCATCTGTGGCCACGGTCTTGGAAAAGGTTAAAAAATTTGCAAGTGACAGTCCCAAAGCTCGTGCCATAACAGATAAAATTATGGAATTTATTGCATTAGATGACCAGCCATTCTCTGTTGTGGAGGACATTGGATTCCGTAGGCTCATGCAACATATTGAGCCGCGTTACTCACTACCAAGCAGACACTACTTTGCAGATACCTGTCTACCTGAATTGTTTTGCAGTGTTAGAAAACACGTTCAAGAGCTCATGACTATTGACATCATAGCAATCAGTTTTACTACCGACATTTGGAGTTCAGACATCAGTCCAACGAGCAAGCTTAGCCTGACAGCGCAGTGGATAGATGACAAATTTCAAAAAACATCCTACTTAACGCACGTGAGTTTGTTGGATCACATACTGCAGTAGCAATAGCTGACACTTTAAAATCCATGCTTGACACTTGGCACATTGAGAAGTCTAAAGTGCATTTGATTGTCTGAGATAATGCGTTGAACATGGCAAAGGCAATGGAGGACAGTGAACTTAAAAGCATACCGTGTATAGCGCACACACACTGCAATTGGCTGTGAATGAAGGATTGCTGAGTCAGCACACCATATCTGATATTGTATCAAAAGGAAGAAAAATTGTGGGTCACTTTAAGCATTCTCCACTTGCTTATTCCAGATTACAAGCTTTGCAGATACAGTTTGGAATGCCACAGAAACGACTGCAGCAAGATGTATCCACTTGTTGGAACAGCACCTACTATATGCTGCAAAGTCTTTTTGAACAAAACCGTGTTTTAGCTGCATACATTGCAGATTATGAGCTGCCGGCAACACTGAGTGCACATCAGTGGATGTTAGTTGAAAATAGTTTATCTTCTATCTCCATTTGAACAGTTAACAAAAGAAATAAGCTCAACTAATGCTTCCATTTGTGAAGTTATTCCCTTGATTGCCGCACAGAAGCGTCTGCTAGGAAAAGAGATAGAAACAGACCATGACGTAAAAACGGCTAAAACCACTCTACTGGAGGCCGTTACCAACCGGTTTCAAGACACTGAGTCCAACCCTCTGTACTGCATTGCAACAGTTCTAGATCCTCGATTTAAAGAGCATTATTTTAATGTTGAGAAAAAGCAGCGTGCACAGGAAATGATACAGGCACAAATGGAGGTGGTGGAAGCATCCGGTGAAGGAGTTTTGAGGTGTAGCACAGAGGAAAGTGAGAAGAAACGGTTGCATACAAGTGAAGAGGAACACGCTCCCTCCATATCTGATATGTTTGAAGAAATTTTACATGAATGCACCCCGGTCCATAGCAGTGCAACAACAAGTGCAGCTACCCAACAGCTGGACATTTATTTAGCTGAACAGCCTATCGCCAGAAGTGACAATCCCCTTGCGTACTGGCGCATCAACAAACAATGTTTTCCTTTGCTTGCACATATTGCATGCAGATATTTATCTGCCCCAAGCACCAGTACAGAGAGTGAGAGACTATTCAGTCTAGCATCTCCTATTATTGACGAGAAGAGAAACCGTCTCTCCTGTGAGAAAGCAGAGCAACTTTTGTTCTTAAAGCGAAACCGGACACTTTTACTGAAATAGATTTATAAATCCGTAGCATAGACCAATTCCTTTACCATGTTGTTGAACATAGTAAATGAATTGGCATTGGACTGTGCTATTGGACAATTGGAACATACATCATAGTATGACTGACTACCAGTATGTTCCAGTTGTCTAGTTGTGCCATACTGCCATTAGTTGCTTGTTCATTGTAGTAGTTCTACAGTTTTTTGCACTTCTTCAATATAAGAGATCTCCAGTTTTAGTACTGTACACATACATCATACATAGTTTGTTGCTGTTGGGCCAAACTATGTCTCTCCCTAAGCTTTCAGTCCGCTGCATTTGCAAAACTGTATGTCCTGTATCTGTGGCTGTCTACATATTCCAGTACTATACACTTTACCACACTGTGTTCCAGATATGGGCGGAGACTTCCAGAAACAGACTAGTCTACATTGCTTGCTGTGATTGCCTGAGCACCGCTGCTGTAGACCAGACTGTGTAGACTGTGTTCCAGGATGTCTCCGCTCATACCCGGGGGCCGGAAAACAGTGTGGTCCACTGTATGACTATGTATGTAACCCGCAGCTACAACATACACTTTTATCGCACATGCAGCTGCTGACACCTTAGGGAGAGAACTTAGGGGGGAAAAAATAAAAATTACTACAGTTCTCTCAGGTTGAAAATATTTATTGCATTTAGCATACTTATATATTACTGTGAAACAGAATAACAGCCTTCTGCCATTGTTATTCTTTATAGTTTTTTGTTGGGACAAACTGTCAGTCATTGATTGTCTCTCCCTAAGCTTTCAGCCCGCTGCATGTGCAAAACTGTATGTCCTGTATCTGTGACTGTCTACATATTCCAGTACTATACACTATACCATACTGTGTTCCAGATATGGGCGGAGACTTCCAGAAACAGACTAGTCTACATTGCTTGCTGTGATTGCCTGAGCACCGCTGCTGTAGACCAGACTGTAGACTGTGTTCCAGGATGTCTCCGCTCATACCCGGGGGCCGGAAAACAGTGTGGTCTACTGTATGACTATGTATGTAACCCGCAGCTACAACATACACTTTTATCGCACATGCAGCCGCTGACACCTTAGGGAGAGAGAACTGAATTACTATTAGTTCTTCTGATTTAAGTTGAAAATTAATAAAGTCTAAGACTTTAAGTCTTCTTAGACTTAGTCTTAGTCATTTTATGTTTATATTATTTTATTTAATTTTTTTAAATTTATTTTGTTATTATGGTTCAATGTGCACTGACTGCAGTCTACACTGCAGGATATGCTGTAGTAACTTTTTTATTTGATTTTATGATTTTATCTTGTGTCCACTGTCCAATTTATTTGGGTTGCTTTATTAAAGTACTGTTATTTTACATTACTGGACTATTCTTTTATTCATAAAATTAATGATTCAGTTGAATATGAATACTATAATGAATAATACTATAAGGCAATTTTATATAATTTTTTTTTAAATATATATAAAAAAAGCAATTTTCGGTTTCGGTGCTGTTTCGGTATCGGTTTCGGTTTTCGACCTAGTGTATTTTTCATTTTCGGTATCGGTTTCGGCACCAAAAAACCCATTCGGTGCATCCCTAAAAAAATGAATCAGCCTTGGATCACCACCAGTTACCAAGCACCTGATGCTGATGTAACCGAATAATTTTTTTGGAAATGTCAGATCCCTTCAAGACTGCTTATGTGGATGCTGAGTGACTATCCTGTTATGCTGAGTGACTATTCTCTTCCTCTTCAATGATCATGCTGATAGCTTGTAAGAACATTTTTGATTCTGGGCACCACCACCAGTGGCTAAGGCCCAATTATTCAACCCCTGTTTAACAGGGGCATGTAATTACAATTTTTGATGCAACCCTAAACTTAAGGGAATCTCTTTAACGTATGATTTACTCAATGCAAAGTCATTTTTTTATCGATTCGGTCACTTGGAGAGATGGGAGACAGATCTAGGACAGAAATTTACTGATCAACAATGGCTACTAGCTTTTAGAAATAATGCCAGATTCTCGAGATGTTCGAACTATGAGGAACTGGCTGCGAAATCAACGGCCAGATGGCACCTTACCCCCTACATAATAGCTAAATTTTCAGGCGAGAAGTCTAGTTGGTGCTGGAGGGGGTGTGGCCAGGTGGGGACGCTGCTACATATGTGGTGGAGGTGTCCGCATTTGCGGAGCTTCTGGAACGAGGTGTTTAAACTAATTGCCTGGGTCACAGACGTCCTGACCAGGCTTTCCCCGGAAAAGGCACTGTTGAGTATTGGTATGTCAGAGTACCCGATACCCATGAGAACTATAGCTATGCACATCATATTTGCAGCCAGGTCCTTGATAGTGTATAAGTGGAAATCAAAGGATACACCTAACATCTCAGAACTGATAATGAAGGTGAATATTATCTCGGAATATGAGAAAATTCTAGCATTTAGAGATGGATCCGGAAAGAAATACATAGCTAACTGGTCTGCATGGAACTTCTCTTTAGGAAGAAAAGCATGAATGGTACACACTTGTGATGGATCATTTATACTCCTTTTCTGTACCCTCAAATCCCAAACTCTCTGCTCTCTTTCTTCCCCCTTTCTCTTTCACTCTTCTCTGTAGACAAAACTGTTGTCTTTCTTACCTGTTTAACATCTTTGTTACTAAACTTCAGTTGATAAAGGTTCAAAGTGGTTCTATATACATACAGGCTGATGTGCAGATTACGATATGTGGCACAGACTTTACAGATACTGTGATGGACTGGGGTTTATATGGTCACAAAACAGACAACCCAAAGCAAAGTACATATTCATTTTTTTTTTATATTTCTAAACATCTCCCTTCTATTCTATTAATAACCAGTAGATGGCAGAGAAAGTACACAAACAGAGTCTATATAAGGCCACACACCATGTGACTGGAAATTAAACTACTTCCAGCCATAAAGTCAGTGGTCATATCTCATGCTGTTTGTGTGATTCTTTGCAGGTATGTACTCTAAATTGTTCCTAATCTGTATTTTTTTTTTTTTTTAATTCTTTATTTAGTTTTCTTTTTTTTTTGTTTCCCTTTACACATAGAATAAGACATAGGGTACAGTGAAAATACATTCAATCTATATCTCATTCTTTTCTTAAAATCTTATACATACAAAAATAAACAATTCCTTACCCACTCCCACCCCCCCCCCCCCCCTCCCTGTCTTGCAGAGGGTTTGGAGAAATATCCTGCCTCGTCAACCCTATATTTATCTTACCCAGACTTATTTTACCATTTCTACCACATACCTCCAGGATTTTTTAAACTTTATCCATGCTACCCATTTATCCTTACGCCCCTCCCCAACTACCCAATCTTCCTCCTCTCCCTCTGTACATTCTATGTTCTGTATTTCATTTACCTTAAGTATCCAGTCCCGTATTTTGGGACTGTCCGTCTCCCCCCATTCTTTAGGGATTAAACTTTTTGCGGAACTGAGCAGTATGGGAATTAAAGAAGACGTATACTGTCTCACAGAGCTTTCGGTCCCGTGAAACAGTACCGTCCAGGGGTCTTCTACTAGTTCTTTATTTGTCACAACTTTTATTAGCTCTAACACCTCCTTCCAATACTTTTTAATTTTCGGGCAGTCCCACCAGATGTGAGCCATGGTCCCTATTGTCTTACACCCTCGCCAACACTCTGAGGATTGCGCGGTTACAAATTTACCTAGTTTGTCTGGGGTCGCATACCACCTTGCGAGGCACTTATAGTTTAATTCGATCAGCTTGTGGTTAACCGTCGCACTATGTGTTAGTTTCATTATTTTCTCCAATGTCTGAGTGCCACATCGAGTCCCCAGTTCTCTTTCCCATTTTTTAATGTAAGGCGGGCCCTCCCGTTCTACCCCCGCAGATAAGATTTTGTATATTTGACCTATGTTATTTTTTGATTTCTCTCTACGGCAAAGCCGCTCGAGAGGTCTATAGTCTTCCTCGCTTCTAATTGGATGGGGCAATTTTAATATAAAGTGTCTTAATTGAAGATACCTCCAAGTGTCTATACTCATAAGTTCCGTGTTCATTCTTAGTGCTGGAAACGTGTTTATTTTACCTCTATAAATAATATCTTTTACTTGTGCATTGTTGTTTATTATCCAGTTTCCCCCCACCTCCTGTTTCCCCGGCATAAAAAAATCATTGTTTTTTAAAAAAATCAAAGGTGAATTATAACTCCATTTATTTTGTGCATGTGTCCTGTCCCATAATCTAAGAGCAATCCGTACAAAGAGACGCTGGTCCCTAAGCTTTGTAATTACATGAATGGTATAGGTAAAGATTTTGCGTTGGGAGGTGAGGCCCTGCGGGCTTCAATCACGGTACTGTTAAAGGAGGGTAAGGACAGTACATTGTGTTCTAGTTATAGGCCAATAGCCTTACTAAACGCTGACACCAAATTATTCGCCAAAGTCTTAGCATCGAGGCTGAAGGATAAGATGCCCGACCTGGTGCACCCGGACCAGGTCGGATTTATCCCTGAGAGGGAAGGTCGGGACAACGGAATACGCTCGCTGCTCCTGCTACAGGCCTTAAAAACGAATGGGTCCCCAGGACTACTCCTGTCGATAGATGCTGAAAAAGCATTCGACAGGGTAGACTGGGGATTCATGTTTGAAACTCTGAGAGTGATGGGCCTGGGCCCAAGGCTGATCCAATGGATCAAGGCGCTATATAATCACCCTCAGGCTTCAGTGAAAGTGAATGGGCTGTCTTCCTCCCTTTTTCAAATGGAGAATGGCACCAGACAGGGGTGTCCGTTGTCCCCTCTTTTATTTGTCCTGTCTATGGAACCATTACTGGCCTCTATCCGAGAGAACCCAGACATAAAAGGGGTCACGGTTGGGGAGGAAGAGCACAAACTCGCAGCTTATGCGGACGATGTGCTGTTCTATGTCTCCAACCCAAGGATCACGATTCCGAACCTGTTGAGGCTACTGGAAAAATATGGGGAAGTCTCGAATTTAAAAATAAACCTCAACAAGTCCGAAGTCCTAAGTATCAACATTGAAGGACAGGAAAAGATTAGACTCCAGGAGGAATTTAGATTTCCATGGCGAAAGGAGATTAAATATCTAGGAGTCTACCTCTCCAATACTATTAAGAAAATATATGTTAATAACTATATACCCCTATTAGAGGAAATGAAGAGAGAATTAAAAAAAATCACAATTAGCCACCTCTCCTGGTTAGGGCGGATCAATGCGGTCAAAATGGTCTTGACCCCAAAGATTCTATATAAATTTCAAATGCTGCCTATATCGCTCCCCCCAGCTTTCTTCAGGACCTTAAAGGGACTGATTTCAAGGTATATTTGGCAACATAAAAAACCAAGGATAGCCTTCGCGGTATTGAGTAGAGAAAAAAAAAAGGGGGGCCTGGCCGTCCCGGATTTCAAAAAATACTACAACGCGGTAGTACTTACTCGAGTGGTAGAATGGGGAAAAGAGGTAAACAATAAAAGGTGGGTAAAAGTAGAAAAGGCAATGAGTCAAGCACAGTTAGGACGAATTATTTGGAACCCCCCTCAATATAGGTCAATAGGGCCAAATACACACGTAATAACAAAGTTCCTAATCTGTATTAACCTGTGATAGAAAGATTCCTAAACATCTTGAGCAGATGCAGAAAAAGTCTCAGCAGATTTTATGCTATAGTTTTGCTGTAATTAGAAGTTTAGAACAGCATGTGTCAGAAACAAGTGAAAAGTGCATAAGAACATGAAAATACTGCATTAGTCAGAACAAATGTCTATGATAAACACTAAACCTTTCTAAATAGGTATATTTAAACCTGATTTATTGGAAATTGCATAGATTTATAGAAGCACATGTTTTCTGTTATTTAATATAGAAAAAAAACTATTGTATGTAAAGCTTATGTATTGCATCATACAGACATGCAATGTGCACCATCTAGTGGTTAAAAAAGAGTACTACCATGAAAATATTTGTATTAAAGCAATGCATTGCTAGTATGATTATTGCACACTTAAAATGTACCAGAGAGATAAAGATAATTATCTATAACACTGAATAACAGGGATATATATGTTATTAAATATAGTAATGTTCATTGTTATAACTACATTTTAAAATACTTTAGTTAAAATCTGTATTATATATATTGTTAATGGTTATAAACATGTGACTATAAAAATTTAAAAGATGTATTGTTATGTAAAAATTAAACTACTTCCAGCCATAAAGTCAGTGGTCATATCTCATGCTGTTTGTGTGATTCTTTGCAGTCCACGCCAAGCTGATCACCTTATCTCATCGCATCTACAATCATCGGCTCTCTTAATTTGAGGCCGGTAACATTTTGGGGGCTCGTCCGGGATTCGTTGTGTTACCAGTGAGAAGGAAGTGCGAGACAAGCGTGAGCCTGCTACAGAGCTACAAGGAGAGTCCTGAGTGTCGTCTGCCTTGTGAGTGCAAGTCTTCAGATTGCAACAGAGATGGCGTCTCCTCGTCGTGCGCTGATGTTGGATATCCAGAAACAAATTCATCTGCTTAATGAAGAACAGCTGCATAGCCTCGCTATTACGCTGGAAGATGAAAGAGACGTGGAAGTTCCATCAGTGACTGGTACCAACGAAATGGAACTTGTTGAATTTATTGAAGACTACTTGAGAAGTGATCAGGTAGAAAAGTTGGAAGATCAAGGTATGTCTTACCTACTCATCATCCAAGACAAGATCAATGAACTAAAACTTAACAAGGAAAGTACACCAACTGTGGACATTGCAACCGCTGCAAAAAAAAAAGTAGTGGGACTGCAAGGACTGAACAGGTATCGGAGGTGGTGAGATTAACTGATGTTGTTGCTTTATTGCCACGTAGAGAATTTAAAATGCATGGTGGTGTAATTTCAGATCATGGTTCGGACATGAGTTACAGTAGCGTGTGCAGACAAATTGACGAGGGTCTAACAGAAAAATTCCCTGAATCTGAAATTATACGCACAGTGTTGAGAATAATCAAACCTGGTAATTTTAAAGATATGTTGACTGACAAAGATGATCTTACTGTTGCTGAATTGAAAAGGTTTTTGAAGTCACATATAAGAGAACGAAGTGGTAATGAGTTATTTCAGGACCTTAGCAATGCTGCCCAGCAAGAAAGAGAAACAGCACAACAATTTGTTTATAGGCTAGTGGGGTTAAAACAAAAAGTTCTGTCTACATCACAACATGATAGGCGAGAGCTTAACTATGACAAAAAACTGGTGCAAGGCATATTCCTTCATACACTGTATCAGGGACTAAATGAGAAAAATTCTAATGTTAGACGAGATATCAAGCCTTACGTGTCTGATTTGACAGTAACGGATGACTTTATCATAGAGCAAGTCACCAGATCAGTTGATGAGGAAACCGAAAGGCAGAAACGCTTAAACAGTGCACCTAAACATAAACCTATTACTGTTCATTCATCCCAGACACCAGGGAATAGTGAAAAAGACACCTTGCAACAGAGAGTTGAGGGAGATGTTAAAGCAAATCACACTGCATTAATGGAACTAACAACACAGGTCTCTGCTCTCACAAAGAACCTGGAAAAGATGATGAAGCTAACTCCTATTGTTGGAAACCAAATGACTAAGCCACTAACCAATGTTCAAGTTCCAGATACAACTCACTGCAAGCCCAGGTGTGATGATTGCATTAAACGAGAGAGTCAGAACTGCTACCATTGTTTCTACTGTGGTTGGACAGGACACAGAGCGGTTGATTGCTTGAAGAAAAGAAGGCAGTCGGGAAACGACAGACGGTCACTGGGAAAGGGACAACCAGTGACCACCTCAAATGATCTGTCCCATGCTAAGGTAAACAGGGTATTCACCCACCGGTCAACTAGAACACTCTCAAAAGAGAATGGATTCTCCAAACAACACGTAGCACAATTAATTGGAGGAAAATGCCTACTGTCATGTCAGATGAATGGTGTACCGGTTGACATGTTGATGGATACAGGAGCTCAGGTCAGCATTGTCGGGAAGGCATGGTTAGAAAAGTTTCTACCCAGCGTCTCCATTAGGCACATACAAGATTTACTTTGTGATGACAACTTATCCATTACAGCTGCAAATGGTTCTATCATTCCATACATAGGGTGGATTGAAGTCTGCCTGGAATTCGAAAGTAGTGGACATGGAAACTCAGCCATTTATGTGCCAATGCTGGTGAGTGACTGCTGTAATGACAATCCAATTCTTGGGTTTAATGTTATCGAAGAATTGATCAGAGAAAACCGTGACCGACCAAACAGCACCCAAAACCTGACTATCTTGCTGAGTGAAGCTATGAAAGTAAGACAGAGTGTAGCGAATAACATTGTCAATGCTATCAGTCAAGCAACTGACCCAGGAGAAATATTTGATAGTCGTATGGTCAAAGTGGGGAAGAAGGGACTCCAGATTAAAGGAGGCGAGCTCTGTGAAGTCAAATGCAGAATTAGAGCGTGGCCGAAAGGAGGAATCATGCCATTTGAACCACTTCCCGAATATCCAGTCGAGGAAGGACTTGAACTATTTCCTTCAGTGGTAGATGTGCCAAATGGGTTCTCTAAACTGGTGAAGATACCTATACTGAACCGTGCTCAACATGACATCTACCTTCCACCCAGAACAGTATTGGGTACCATTTCTCCAGCAGCTGAGATTCTACCATTGTCTCCAAACAAAGACGATGGAAAGGGAATTGACCAGAAGAAAAGGGTGTTTCATGTAAACCAGTTGAATCAAGTGGACACTGGAAATCAGCTACCCACTAACAAATCTGTTAAGTGGCACCCACCTGTCAATTTGGAAGATCTCTCAGAAGAAGAACAGGAGATAGCGAGACAAATGTTATATGATGAATCAGATGTCTTTGCTCGAGATGAGGGAGACATAGGATGCATCCCTAACCTGAAACTGAGGATAAATCTGAAAGATGAAACTCCTGTCCAGAAACGCTACAATTCGATACCGAAACCCCTATACAAAGAAGTGAAAGAATATATCCAAAACCTTCTTGACCGAGGTTGGGTAACAAAATCTTCTTCCGCGTACTCATCACCAGTTGTTTGTGTTCGAAAGAAGGACAGTAGCCTACGACTATGTGTTGACTTCAGGGAGTTAAACCGAAAGACTATCCCAGATAGACATCCACTACCCAGAATACAAGATCTGCTGGATAGCTTAGGAGGATTTACGTGGTTCTCAATCCTGGACCAGGGTAGTGCGTATCATCAAGGCTTTGTGCATGAAGACTCCAGACATCTGACGGCTTTCAGCACCCCCTGGGGACTCCTGGAGTGGAACCGTATTCCATTTGGATTAACGAATGCCCCAGCAGCTTTTCAGAGATGCATGGAGAATGTATTAGAGGGCATCAGAGACAAATGTTGTTCTCCATACTTGGATGACGTACTTTGCTACTCCAAAACTTTTCAGGAGCATGTCAATGATATTAGGCAAGTGCTTAGTCGAATGCGTGAGCATGGTATCAAACTTAGACCAAAGAAGTGTGAACTCTTTAAACGACAGATTCGATACCTTGGACGAATGGTGTCAGAAGAAGGCATAAAAATTGACCCAAAAGATCTTGAAGCGGTATTACATTTGAAAAGGAAGGAACCAAAAACAGTGGGAGGAGTCAGATCGTTGTTAGGATTCCTGAGCTACTACAGGTCCTTCATTCAAGATTTCTCTCGACTTGCTAAACCACTGTATGAACTTTTGCAGAACACTGAGAAAGAATCTGCTACATCCATCCCCAAAAACAATCGGAGGGAATCTACAAAGAAAAACGGGAACAAAGCACAAGTGCCATCTAAAACACTGATTCAATGGACACCCAAACATCAAGCTGTAGTATCCAGACTGGTGGACATGCTAACCAATCCACCAATTCTAGCATACCCTGATTTTGACTTACCCTTCGTCTTACACACTGATGCTTCCAATGAAGGCCTAGGTGCTGTACTATACCAACGACAAGGAGAAAAACTTTGTGTTATTGGGTTTGGCTCCAGAACATTGACTCCAGCAGAGCGCAATTACCATCTTCACTCTGGTAAACTTGAGTTTTTAGCTCTCAAGTGGGCAGTCTGTGACAAATTCAGAGATTACTTGTACTACGCTCCAACATTCACCGTTTACACAGACAACAACCCATTGACATATGTATTGAGTACTGCCAGACTGAATGCTGTGGGTCATCGCTGGGTTGGAGAGTTGGCTGATTTCCACTTCGATATCAAGTACAGGCCAGGTAAACAGAATGCAGACGCAGATACACTGTCACGATTTCCGGTGGAACTCACGAAGAATCTGAGTGAGTACACAGAGCTTGTACCATCTGAGGTTGTGTCAGCTATGTGGCAAGGGAGCAAAGCTGTTGACGAAGAAGAGGCATTATGGGTGGCTTCATTGACTCTTCACTCAGAAAGTGATGTGGCCGAAGAATTGCTGAAAGGACAGACAATCTGCCCAATGACTCAGGAGAATATCAGAGCATTACAACAAGACGATACCAACATTAGAGAAGTGGTCTGGCTTAAGGAGAACGACTGGATTCCAAACCACAAAGAAAAGGAGAGTATGACCAGCAAAACAAGACGTTTGATACATGAATGGAATAAACTCAGAGTCGATGAAGGAATCCTCTACCGACACTCTGGAACCCGAAAACAGCTAGTTCTACCAGAAAAGTTAAAACCATTGGTCTTAAGAAATCTTCATGATGACATGGGTCACATTGGTACTGACAAGGTAACCCACCTAGCACGTGAACGATTTTACTGGCCATTTATGCAAAGAGACATTGATGAATATGTGCTGAAGAAGTGCAGCTGCATCAAACGAAAGCGTCCAAATATCACCGAAAGAGCACCTATGGGTTTGATTACTACCAGTTCACCTTTGGAGTTAGTATCCATTGATTATCTTCACTTGGAGAAAAGCAAAGGAGGATATGAGTATATACTTGTAATAGTTGACCATTTCACACGCTTTGCACAAGCGTATCCAACTAAGAACAAATCTGGAAAAACGGCGGCAGAAAAGATCTTTCAAGATTTCATACCACGTTTTGGCTATCCAGAGAAACTCCACCATGACCAAGGAAGAGAATTTTAAAAACAACTTATTTCAGACATTGCAACGATTGGCAGGGATTTCTCATTCAAGAACTACTCCATACCATCCACAGGGTAACCCAGTGGAGAGACTGAACCGTACTTTGTTACAGATGCTTCGCACCTTAGAGGAAGAGAAAAAGTCAGATTGGAAAGAACATCTTCCACATATGGTTCATGCATACAATTGCACCAGGCATGAAGCCACAGGATACTCGCCATTCTTTCTATTGTATGGAAGATCTCCTCGTTTGCCAATTGACCTAATGCTCAACCTAAATTTGGAAAAGGAATCAGAAAGTCAACCAACATTTACTCAGAAATGGGCATCTAGAATGCAAGAAGCTTACAAAATCGCATCTGAGAATAGCAAAAAATCATCTGCTAAAGGGAAGAAGTACTATGACAAAAAGATAAAAGGAGCACCTCTTCAACCGGGTGATCGGGTCTTAGTACGAAATCTCTCTGAAAGAGGAGGACCTGGTAAACTTCGTTCATACTGGGAAGAATCAGTACACAAAGTGGTAGAAAGAATCAAAGATGGGCCTGTGTACAAAATTCAGCCTGAAAGTGGTAAAAAGACTATTCGAGTACTGCACAGAAATCTTTTACTACCAGTAAATGACCTACCAATTGAAGGACACATTCCAAGAGTACCGATGAAACAAAGACAATCAAGTAACAGAAAGGATACCAGAATGGATGTGGACCAGGAGGAGGAATGTTCAGATGAAGAAAGATGGTATTATCTTTATATACCAGAGACTACAGAAAGTCCTGATTGTGTTGTGTCTCAACCAAACTCTCAAAACGTACAGAAAATTCCATTAAGAGTTTCTGCTGAAGAGTTCTATCCTACAACTACCACACCCAATCTTGAACAAGAACAAAATGATGGAACAGTAGTTGGCGACCAAATCTGGGCTACATATATGGTGGGACTAGACACTGCAGAATTACCCTCATTAAGTCAAAACTTACCTGTGAACCAAGATATGCAAATGGAAAATGATGTTGATGGAGAAGACTCAACTCCTGTCAGAAGATCTACCAGACAAGCTAAGCCTAAAGAGATCTTTACGTATGACACACTAGGTCAGCCAAGATACATACCAAGTCAGATTCACACCATACAAACTCACACAATGCTAGCTACTCCCAGGACATGCCAGGTAGTTAACGTAGCTCCTTGGTGGCAACAAGTACCTATTTGGGTTACTTAAATCACTAAATAGTGTTCAGATACCAATTGAGTTTAATGTCGGGAGCCATTAACTGAAGGAGGGGAGAGTGTGACGGACTGGGGTTTATATGGTCACAAAACAGACACCCCAAAGCAAAGTACATATTCATTTTTTTTTTATATTTCTAAACATCTCCCTTCTATTCTATTAACCACTTGCCGCCCGCCCTATAGGCAATTGACGGCGGCAAAGTGGTTTCATAATCCTGACCGGACGTCATATGACGTGATCAGGATTATGAGCCGCTGCGCGCCCCCGGGGGCGCGCATCGCGGCGATCGTTGTTGCGGGGTGTCAGTCTGACACCCGGCAACTACGATCTCGGTAAAGAGTCTCCGACGGATCACGGCTGATCACAGTGTAAATGGGAAGAGCCGGTGATCGGCTTTCCCTCACTCGTGTCTGTCAGACGCGAGTAGAGGAGAGCCGATCGGCTGCTCCTCTGACAGGGGGGGTCTGTGCTGATCGATTATCAGCACAGCCCCCCCGAGGATGCCCACACTGGACCACCAGGGATGCCACCAGACCACCAGGGAAAAGATAATAAAGGTCATAATCCTCCCTAGACCACCAGGGATGCCAGTCAGCACAATGGGTGCCAATCAGGGCCCATAATGGATGCCAATCAGTGCCCACAATGGGCATCACTGATTGGCATGCATTATTGTTTGGCACTGATTGGCATCCATTACTATAGTATAACACCGATGCCGCCTATGAGTGCCCACCTGTGCCGCCTATGAGTGCCCACCTGTGCCGCCTGAGTGCCCACCTGTGCCGCCTATGAGTGCCCACCTGTGCCGCCTATCCATGCCCACCTGTGCCGCCTATCCGTGCCCACCTGTGCCGCCTATCCATGCCCACCTGTGCCGCCTATCCATGCCCATCCGTGCCCATCCGTGCCCATCCGTGCCGCCCATCCGTGCCGCCCATCTGTGCCGCCCATCCGTGCCAGCTATCAGTGCCAATTTGTGCCACCTATCAGTGTCCGTCCGTGTCGCCCATCCGTGTCGCCCATCCGTGTCGCCCATCCGTGTCGCCCATCAGTGCCGCCTATCAGTGCCACTTCATTGGTGCCACATTGGTGCCCATCAGTGCCGCCTTATCAGTGCCCATCAGTGTAGCCCCATCAGTGCCCATCAGTGAAGGAGAAAACGTACTTATTTACAAAGTTTTGAAACTGAAACAAAAAAAACATTTTTTTTTTCAAAATTTTCGGTATTTTTTTATTTGTAGCGCAAAAAATAAAAAGAGGTGATCAAATACCACCAAAAGAAAGCTCTATTTGTGGGAAAAAAATGATAAAAATTTCATTTGGGTACAGTGTAGCATGACCGCGCAATTGTCATTCAAAGTGCGACAGCGCTGAAAGCTCAAAATTGGTCTGGGCAGGAAGGTGTTTAAGTGCCCTGTATTGAAGTGGTTAATAACCAGTAGATGGCAGAGAAGGTACACAAACAGAGTCTATATAAGGCCACACACCATGTGACTGGAAATTAAACTACTTCCAGCCATAAAGTCAGTGGTCATATCTCATGCTGTTTGTGTGATTCTTTGCAGGTATGTACTCTAAATTGTTCCTAATCTGTATTAACCTGTGATAGAAAGATTCCTAAACATCTTGAGCAGATGCAGAAAAAGTCTCAGCAGATTTTATGCTATAGTTTTGCTGTAATTAGAAGTTTAGAACAACATGTGTCAGAAACAAGTGAAAAGTGCATAAGAACATGAAAATACTGCATTAGTCAGAACAAATGTCTATGATAAACTCTAAACCTTTCTAAATAGGTATATTTAAACCTGATTTATTGGAAATTGCTTAGATTTATAGAAGCACATGTTTTCTGTTATTTAATATAGAAAAAAACCTATTGTATGTAAAGCTTATGTATTGCATCATACAGACATGCAATGTGCACCATCTAGTGGTTAAAAAAGAGTACTACCATGAAAATATTTGTATTAAAGCAATGCATTGCTAGTATGATTATTGCACACTTAAAATGTACCAGAGAGATAAAGATAATTATCTATAACACTGAATAACAGGGATATATATGTTATTAAATATAGTAATGTTCATTGTTATAACTACGTTTTAAAATACTTTAGTTAAAATCTGTATTATATATATTGTTAATGGTTATAAACATGTGACTATAAAAATGTAAAAGATGTATTGTTATGTAAAAATTAAACTACTTCCAGCCATAAAGTCAGTGGTCATATCTCATGCTGTTTGTGTGATTCTTTGCAGTCCACGCCAAGCTGATCACCTTATCTCATCGCGTCTACAATCATCGGCTCTCTTAATTCACATTTTGAGGCCGATAACAATACCAATATGACCAAGGTGAGCGAGATTTCCGTGGAATATACAGTTAATGTGTTTGCAAGATGCTCAGTTTGAAAAGTGTATTTTTGTATGGTGATGTGTTTCTACGCATATGTAACCTGGATTGGTCATGTTTATGTACTATTTCCTTTTTATATTGTCAATAAAAACTATTTGATTAAACGGGTGCATGTAATTACAATTCTTGATATAATATTTCACAGCAGGGCCTGTTCCAGCGCACACCAAGAGTAACTGTGAGGACTTAGAGTGTTGTGGCACCAGCACCACCACCCCCACCAAAGGCCCAATTTTTCTACCACTGTACAACAATGGCATGTTATTACAATTCTTGATATAATAGTTCTCAGCAGGGCATTCCAGCGCCCACCAAGAGTAACTGTGAGGGCTTACAGTGTTGTGGCAACACCAACACCTTAGGCCCAAATTTCTGCAGAGCATATAGGGCAGGCCCCTACTTTCAAACATCCAACTTCCAAACGACTCTTACATGCAAACGGAAGGGGACAGCAGAAAGTGAGATGAAATCTACCCCTAGGAAGGGAAATTCTCTCCTGTAAGAGTTGATATGGGAAAAACGTGTCTTCTCTCCACTGATGCTTCATCACCATTCCTTGTTTCACTAAAAACCCCAAATTTTCTAAAAACATTTGTCATTAGGACAGAAAGTGAGGTGAAATCTTCTGAAGAGGTGCACAGACAGCAAAACAAATGTTACAGGGGTGATAACCCTTCCCTATGTTTTCCAAAAAGCTTAAAAATAGATTTTTTGTCTGGAGCTACACTTTAAAAATGTACCAGTTCAAAATTACAAACAGATTCTACTCAACAACAAACCTACAGTCCCTGTCTTGTTTAAACCGCCTGTATACTGCAGTTCAGAGTATATAATATAGGGCCTGGGGGCCCCACGCCTTTCCTTTTTTTTATTTGGGTGCTGGGTTTCCCTTAATATCCATACAAGACCCAAAGGGCCTGGTAATGGACTGGTGGGGTACCCATGCCGTTTGTCTCACTGATTTTCATCCATATTGCCGGTGATGTGTCGAATACTGTCCCCCAGCAGATAGCGTCCGCCACCTGGATGGTGGGTCTCGCACCTGGACTCAGTGCACAGGCACTGTTCTTCTTCAGAGACTTTCGGAGTCTCCTTCTCCTCTGTACTGCGCAAGCTCTGCGCCTGCTCAGTACGGGCGGACACTATCCGATGGCCAGACAGTTTTTGACAGGACACCGGGACCAGACATTACATTAAAGCCACAAGCAGTTTTAAATGACTTTTATTCTTTTAAAAATTTAATTTTGTGCAGGGACTGTTCTAAGCACGGGGAACACATGCCACTTTACAGGCATACTATAGACACCCCCCAGGTATGATATTTAACCACTTAAGCCCCGGACCAATTGTCAGCCTAAGGACCAGAGGTCTTTTTACAATTTCTATAAGGTGATAAAAGAGAAAAAGTCCTGCGCAAAATATGCCAAAAACGTATATATATATATAAATAGTCCTAAAACTGCTAAGTGCAAACCAACGTGTAAATATATCAATATAAGTATAAATAAAAAGTCCATATAATTATAAGCACCAGCGATGAAAATATGATGAACAAACGGTGATACAAAAACCAAAAGGTAAGGGCTCCCAGAACTCTCACCTTAAGACAGAGAAAACAGGCTCATCACAAACACAGGGGGTGTCCCACTTCATTCCTCATATTCAGCCATCAGAAGGATCCAGATTAGAGATGCAGATTTCTATATTCGGCCACTAGAGGGCCATTAGTAGCACAAGTGCTTATAATGTTAATCCAGAGAATATTTTCGGTATATATAATAAATGATACAGCGGCCAATCATTATCCCCATGAAGAAGTCACGTGGTCTGACGTAACGCGTAGGGAGTGGCCGTAGGACGCACCGGAAGTACAGTAGGACTGGCGGAAGACACCACGCCACCATTTTTTTTATCTCTCTTGCTGTGTTTTCTCTTTTAAAATGTGAGAGTCCGATTTTACATTAATAAATTGATTATATTACTTTTTAAATACTACACTATTGGAGCCTCCTTTCTCTATCTCCCCCCCCCCTCTTGTTTTGAGCCATACGCTACGGAAAATATTCTCTGGATTAACATTATAAGCACTTGGGCTACTAATGGCCCTCTAGTGGCCGAATATAGAAATCTGCATCTCTAATCTGGATCCTTCTGATGGCTGAATATGAGGAATGAAGTGGGACACCCCCTGTGTTTGTGATGAGCCTGCTTTCTCTGTCTTAAGGTGAGAGTTCTGGGAGCCCTTACCTTTTGGTTTTTGTATCACTGTTTGTTCATCATATTTTCATCGCTGGTGCTTATAATTATATGGACTTTTTATTTATACTTATATTGATTTATTTACACGTTGGTTTGCACTTAGCAGTTTTAGAACTATTTATATATATATATATATATATATATATATATATATATATATATATATATATATATACACGTTTTTGGCATATTTTGCGCAGGACTTTTTCTCTTTTATCACCTTATAGGATAGTTTGTGTTCACTATTTTGTCTTGCTGCATTTTTTGCACTATATATTTGCAAGTGCACTTTGTGATTATTTATTTTTATATATTTATTTATATATTAGTTGAAGAGGTATTTATATACCCTATTTGCATTTTTCACGTAGTAGCGCGAAGGCCCACCTTTTTTATTTCTTTTTACAATTTCGCACTGCACTGCTTTAACTGGTAATTGCGCGGTCATGCAATGTTGTACCCAAACGAAATTTGCGTCCTTTTCTTCCCTCAAATAGAGCTTTATTTTGATTGTTTTTGATTGCCTCTGCGATTTTTATTTTTTACGATATAAAAGGAAAAAGACTGAAAATTTTGAAAAATAAATATATTTTCTACTTTTTGTTATAAGAAAAATCGAATCAACTATATTTTAGTCATACATTTAGGCCAAAATGTATTCAGCCACATGTCTTAAGTAAAAAAAAAAATGTCAATAAGCGTTTATTTATTGGTTTGCGCAAAAGTTATAGCGTCTACAAACTAGAGTACATTTTCTGGAATTTACACAGCTTTTAATTTATGACTGCCTATCTCATTTCTTGAGGTGCTAAAATGGCAGAGCAGTACAAACCCCCCCCAAATGACCCCATTTTGGAAAGTAGACACCCCAAGGAAACTGCTGAGGGGCATGTTGGGCCCATTGAATATTTTTTTTTTTTTGTCCCAAGTGATTGAATAATGACACAAAAAAAAAGTTTACAAAAAGTTGTCACTAAATGATATATTGCTCACACATGCCATAGTTATATGTGGAATGGCACCCCAAAATACATTCTGCTGCTTCTCCTGAGTACGGGGATACCACATATGTGGGACTTTTTGGGAGCATAGCCGCGTACGGCACCCTGAAAACCAATCACTGCCTTCAGGATTTCTAATCCTGCGTACACGCGTAGTGGACTATCCGGCGGACTTAGTCTGGCGGACTTCCTGCTGGACTGTCCGCCGGACTTTCCGAACGAGCTAGTTGCCCACACATGGCACTTTTTCAGCGGCCTAATACGGCGTACTAAGTCCGCCGGACTATCCGCCATAGTTTTGAAATGAACGGACTCGCCTACACACGTGGAGGAAAGTCCGCTCATTTTGAGCGCGTCTCCAGGTAGCCGGGGCCAGCGAAGAAGGCGTCGCTGGCCCCATCACCTGGTATGGACTTAAAGGGGAACCCCAACGCCGGATGCGTGCCCTCAACATGGGGGGTGCCTTGGTGAAGGGGGGCTGCGTGGCCCCCCACCCCAAAGCACCTTGTCTCCATGTTGATGAGGACAAGGTCCTCTTCCCGACAACCCTGGCCGTTGGTTGTCGGGGTCTGCGGGCGGGGGGCTTATCAGAATCCGGGAGACCCCTTTAATAAGGGGGCCCCCGGATACCGGCCCCCCACCCTATGTGAATGAGTATGGGGTACAATGTACCCCTACCCATTCACCTGTGGAAAAAAGTAAAAATAAAACACAACACACAAGGGTTAAAATAGTTTATTGCACAGCTCTGGGGGTCTTCCGTCTTCGGGGGTCTTCTCGCCGGACTCCTCCGCTATCTTCTGCTAGCTCTTTTGCTAGCGGAGGAGCCTGGCTTTCTTCTTCGCCGCCGCCGCCGCCCTCTTCTTCCGACTTCGGGGGTCTTGTCCCCCTCTTCGGGGGTCTTGTCCCCCTCTTCGGTTCTTCTTGCCGGGCCACCGCGCCTTCTTCTAGCTCTTTTACATGCAGTGGCCCTGTCTTCTGTCACCGCTGTCGCCGTCTTCTGTTCTGCTCTTCAGATGTTGCCTCGTCGCTCTCTCTGCTCACAATGCCGGAGACGCGGCATGCGATGACTTATATAGGGACATCACCGGATGATGTCCCTTCCCAGTATGATGTCATGGTCCCAGCATCCTCTGGGACTGTGACATCATACTGGGCGGGGACATCATCGGTGATGTCCCTATATAAGTCGCCGTGCGCCGCGTCTCCGTCATTGTGAGCAGAGAGAGCGACGAGGCAACATCTGAAGAGAGGAAGAGAAGAACAGAAGAACAGAAGATGGTGACAGCGGCAATAGAAGACCGGGCCACCGCATGTAAAAGAGCTAGAAGAAGGCGCGGTGGCCCGGCAAGAAGAACCGAAGAGGGGGACAAGACCCCTGAAGAGGGGGACAAGACCCCCGAAGTCGGAAGAAGAGGGCGGCGGTGGCGAAGAAGAAAGCTGGGCTCCTCAGCTAGCAAAAGAGCTAGCAGAAGATAGCAGAGGAGTCCAGCGAGAAGACCCCCGGAGCTGTGCAATAAACTATTTTAACCCTTGTGTGTTGTGTTTTATTTTTACTTTTTTCCACAGGTGAATGGGTAGGGGTACATTGTACCCCATACTCATTCACATAGGGTGGGGGGCCGGTATCCGGGGCCCCCTTATTAAAGGGGTCTCCCGGATTCTGATAAGCCCCCCGCCCGCAGACCCCGACAACCAACGGCCAGGGTTGTCGGGAAGAGGCCCTTGTCCTCATCAACATGGGGACAAGGTGCTTTGGGGTGGGGGGCCGCGCGGCCCCCCTTCCCCAAGGCACCCCCCATGTTGAGGGCACGCATCCGGCGTTGGAGTTCCCCTTTAAGTCCATACCAGGTGATGGGGCCAGCGACGCCTTCTTCGCTGGCCCCGGCTACCTGGAGACGCGCTCAAAATGAGCGGACTTTCCTCCACGTGTGTGGGCGAGTCCATTCATTTCAAAACTACGGCGGATAGTCCGGCGGACTTAGTACGCCGTATTAGTCCGCTGAAAAAGTGCCATGTGTGGGCAACTAGCTCGTTCGGAAAGTCCGGCAGACAGTCCAGCAGGAAGTCCGCCAGACTAAGTCCGCCGGATAGTCCGCTACGTGTGTACGCAGGATTAGAAATCCTGAAGGCAGTGATTGGTTTTCGGGGTGCCGTACGCGGCTAGGCTCCCAAAAAGTCCCACATATGTGGTATCCCCGTACTCAGGAGAAGCAGCAGAATGTATTTTGGGGTGCCATTCCACATATAACTATGGCATGTGTGAGCAATATATCATTTAGTGACAACTTTTTGTAAACTTTTTTTTTTTTTGTGTCATTATTCAATCACTTAGGACAAAAAAAAAATATTCAATGGGCTCAACATGCCCCTCAGCAGTTTCCTTGGGGTGTCTACTTTCCAAAATGGGGTCATTTGGGGGGGTTTGTACTGCTCTGCCATTTTAGCACCTCAAGAAATGAGATAGGCACCCCCCATGTTGATGGCACGCGGCCTGGCACGGCTCAGGAGGGGGGGCCGCTCGCTTGTCCCCACCCCCTTTCCTGGCCGGCCGGGTAGTGTGCTCGGATAAGGGTCTGATGTGGACCTAGGGGGGACCCCCATGCCGATTTTTCGGCGTAGGGGTTCCCCTTTAAGTCCATACCAGGTGACGGGGCCAGCGACGTCTCCTTCGCTGGCCCCGGCTACCTGGAGACGCGCTCAAAATGAGCGGACTTTTCTTCGGGCGGGAAAAGTCTGTTCATTTCAAAAGTACGGCGGACTGGCACACACGCGGCCGGATTGTCCGCCGGAATGCGAGTCCGGCGGTAAGATTGGAGTGCAAAACTACTTTCTAAGTCCGCCGTACTTTTGGGTAAAAAAAGTCCGCCGGAGGCTACACACGGGTGGATTGCCGGACTTTTCCACCGGATTGTTTGATCGTGTGTACGCGGCATAAGGGTGCAAATTTTTGATTTCGCTCCTCACTACCTATCACAGTTTCAAAGGCCATAAAATGCCAAAATAGCACAACCCCCCCCCCCCCCCCCCCCCCCAAATGACCCCATTTTCGAAAGTAGACACCCCAAGGAAATTTCTGAGGGGCATGTTGAGCCCATTGAATATTTTTGACCCCCATTGACCCCCACCCGCTGGAAGGCAAGCACGTACGGGTACGTGCTTGTGCCCGTACATGCCATTCTGCCGACGTATATCTACATGCGACGGTCCTTAAGTGGTTAAAGGAATATTTCACTTTTTTTTCACTTTAAGCATCATTAAAATCAGTGCTTCCGAAAAAACACCCATTTTTAAAACTTTTTTTGCATTGATATATGTCCCCTGGGGCAGGACCTGGGTCCCCAAACCCTTTTTAGGACAATAACTTGCATATTAGCCTTTAAAATTAGCACTTTTGATTTCAAACTTTTGAGTCCCATAGACTCTAATGGGGTTCTAGCGTTCGCGCAAAATTTGTGGCCCGTTCGCAGGTTCTGGTGTGAACCAAACCGGGGGGGGGGGGGGGTGTTCGGCTCATCCCTAGTGGAGATATCTGTTGGAAGGCGCCAGTCACCCAGTCATGATCTTTACTGACCACAAGAACCTGGAGTATTTGAGGTCTGCTGGGCCTTATTTTTCTCAAGGTTTAATTTTCACTTGACATACAGACCTGGATCCAAGAATGGGAAGGCAGATGACCTATCCCGGATGTTCTCTGAATCTACTGAACCTGCTCCCCTGAGCACCATTCTTTCTGCCCAGAATTTAAAGGAGGAAATTCTTAGAGTCTCCCGCAACACCCCCAATATCACCCTGGATGGGGTAAGAATCCAGATCTACCCGGATATCTCCCCGGCGACCCTGGATAAAAGACTCAAAATGAAAGAGATCACCATGCCAGTTCAAGATGCCAGAATACGGTACAGATGGGGGTTCCCGTTCAAGCTGCAAGTTATCCACAACGGCTCTACGTTTACAGTGGTCAACCTACAGGAGGGTCAGGAGATCCTAGTCAAGCTAGGCCTGATGGCTAAGGAGGACCTCCCAAGAATGCCTTCCACGCCCCGCACCTCAGCTATCTGGGCTACACCTTCACCGCAGAGTGACCGTAGAAGGCAGAGGCAGGAACTCAGAGGCCGCCAGAATTGAACCCCTGCTTGTTTTCCCCTATTTCGGTCCTGCTTGACCGAGTTTGCTGCTGGCCCTGGACTACCACCTGGCGGCCAGGGTCTTTCCTAGGCAAGTATGGGGCCCCCTTTATTGATCTGACCCCCTTTGTTGCCTGGCCTCCCTGCCCCCGAGACTATCATCACTCCCCGCTGCACCTTTTAAACTCCCTGAAGCTCCCCGCTGTGCTGCAGCACAGTAGCTCCCCGTTTGGTTGTCCCCCTGCTCTTACTGAAAGCCACACTAGAGGACAGTGAGAGGTAAGGAGAGCTTTGGACTTGGGAGAGCCAAGAGACAGACTTTTGTTTTAAGTTTACTTTTTAATTTTTTTTATTTTAACTTTTTGCCTCCTCTCTCACCCTTAAATGGGTCCTCAAGAGTGTTGGACATTAGTGTCCTACTAATCAGGTAGTGTCACCCCTGATGATTCTTAGGTTACCCTTAGTCGGGATGGTCTTTCCCCTCCCGACCCCAATGTTTGATTTTGGTTACTTGTTTGTTCATAATATGTTCCTTTTTTTGTGCTACGGCTTTATCTTTCACTGTCGGATCACTTATGAGGTGCTTCCTATGCTGTCGCTGTTTACACAGTATACATTGATTAGAGTGTCATATGGGAGCCCGCTCCCCCTCTGGTCTGCCCTGACTTCCCCACCCCATCGGGATCGGGAATGCAGGAGACACACTTCTCGAGACCGCCCCCCTGGACTGGTTTGCCCTAAGCTCTACCCCCTAATTAAATGGGCATTAGAGTAATCTCCCACAACGTTAGGGGGTTTAATTCACCCCAGAAGCGTAAAAAAAGCGTTTCAGAACTAAAAACGCCTGTGGGCAGATGTTATTTTTTTTACAAGAGACCCATTTCTCAGATAAAAATCATCTAATTATTTTGATAGAGCCTATAGCTCTGGGCACTTTACCACTTTTGGGTCCAAGTCTCGAGGAGTGGCGATTTTTGTGAAAAACGGTCCATCATTCGATATCCAAAATACCTTCAAAGACCCAGCTAGTATGTTTATCATACTCCAAGGTTCTCTACAAGGTAAACAAATTACTTTTGCTAATGTCTATGCCCCCAATGATTGCCAGGCATCCTTTTTCAGAACCTTCTTTCAAACCTTAGATAAATACAACTCCCCTCATGTTATCCTTACTGGAGACTTTAATTTAGTGGCACACTCATAGGAGTAAACCAGGCGCGACCACTAATGCCTTCCCCAAATCTCTAAAATCTAGCTTACATTTGCACACTCTGGTTGACACATGGAGGGCCCATAACACAGGCACCAGGGAATATACATACTATTCCCACCCCCATGACAGTTACTTCAGACTGGATTACTTATTTTGTTCCGCTATACTCCTAGTTAATTCCACCTCCGCTGCCATTCATTCCTGTCCCTGGTCAGATGGTCTCCATAGACGTCTCCCATATAGGTTTAAAGCCCTCCGTGGCCAGCTGGAGACTAAACGAGGCCCTCTTGTCAGACCCAGTGGTGCTCCCTCAAATCGCTAAACACATAGAAGAATATTTCACCATCAACAACACTGAAGACATTTCCCCTGCCACGCTTTGGGCGGCCCACAAGGTGGTTGTGCGGGGTCACCTTATTCAATTAGCTGCTGAAAGAAAGAAACAACGATTTATAGACATAACCAGACTTACTACTGACCTCAACAAATTATACCATATACACTCTCAGAATCACTCCCCAGATATACCCAAACAAATCAATAGCCTTAGACTCGAACTGGATAAGATCCTATCGGACCAGACGGAGAAGGAATTAGGGTGGTCTAAGGCCAAGTTCCTCCTCCACAGCAATTCAGCCTCAGCAATGTTTGCGAGGAAGCTCAACCATTCCCTCCAACCCTCACATACATATAAACTTAGGAACCATAATGGAAACATAGTCTCTCACCCCCTGGAATTTCTACAAATTTTTACTAATTTCTATTCTGATTTACTCTCCCCCCCCCCCCCGGCCTCTCCCCTGAACCCGGCCCTTAGCACCTGGTTAAATAATCTTCCCCTTCCCACCCTCACTCTAGAACAAATTCAGGAACTGAACACCCCCTTGCTCAGACCTTGAAATAATCAATGTTGTCAAGTCCTTGAAACCCTCTAAGACCCTTGGGCCGGACGGTTATTCTGCCCCCTATTTTGAAAAAATTCCTAGGCACACTGATTCCACACTTACAATCGCTATTTAACTATGACCTTAAAGGTAATAAATTCCCAGGTGACATGCTCCTGGCAAACATGTCCCTGATCCCGAAACCCAATAAGAACCACTCCCTCCCCCAAAACTACAGACCGATCTCTGTCATTAATACAGACCTGAAGATCTTCGGGCTCATCTTAGCAGGCAGACTGTCAAACATTATCACCTCCCTAATTTCCCCAGACCAGACAGGATTTATCCGCTCCAGACAAATCACTGACAACATTAGACTCGCATCCAACATAATCCAAGACGCTGATCTAAATTCCCGTAAGGTCCTCCTTCTGAGCCTGGATACACACAAGGCCTTTGATAGTGTCCTATGGCCCTTCCTGGAACAGATTCTAGCAAAATTTGGTTTCTCTGGGACGTTTGTGCATGGGTTCCGGGCATTATACCACCATCCCCGCACTCGAATTAGGCTTCCAGGATGCAACTCGGACTACTTCACTTTAGGCAGAGGTACAAGATAGGGATGCCCCCTGTCACCTCTTTTGTTTGCCCTTGCCATCGAACCCCTTGCCCAAGCTATCCGCTTAGATAATAATATTAAGGGATATACTAAGGGGGAACACAAATTTAAGTTAAGCCTATATGCCGACGATGTTCTTATGTTCCTGCCAGATCCCATTATTTCAATCCCTAACCTCATAGCCACCCTCCATAGGTTCCAAGAAATCTCGGGCCTAGGGATTAACCTTTCAAAATGCTCAGCCCTCTCCATAAACTTCCCCCAAAGCACTACTTCCCTGATCCAATCCAACTTCGGTTTCCCTACAGATGGCCAGATGTTACCCTACCTTGGACTTAAGCTGGCCCCCTCCCTACATAAACTTTACAGTGCCAATTACCCCCCTACATTTACTCATATCAGACAGCTACTACACTCCTGGTACTCTTTTCACATCATGTTTCTGGGCAGGATACAAGCGGTAAAAAAGGCCATACTTCCCAAACTTTTATTTATTTTTAGAGCCCTTCCCAATTATGTGTCCAAACAGATGATTGAGCAGATACAACATGACATGAACAAATTTGTCTGGCATAATTAAAGAACCTTGCCTGGGCAAACAGATGCTATATAGATCGTGACCCTGGGGGTGGCGTGGGCCTACCAAACCTCTGGCTGTACTACATTTCAGCTAGACTCCTGAAACTCGCCCAATGGCATACCCCCCCCCCCCCCACTGTATACCCTGGCTCCGCTTTGAACGGGCCTCAATTGTCCCTTTCTATCTCCCAGGCCTCTTGTGGGCAAAATCTATCAGCCCCAAGGATATCTCTACCCAGAATGCTGTGGTTTGTCAATCCCTGCACTTGTGGTCCCTATATAATCATAGATTCTCCCTTCTCCCATCCCACCCGAAGTTGGCCTCGTTCATGGGCGACCCCTCCTTTCCAGCAGCGTTCTTGAGCCCAAATACCTTTACCCTGTGGGTGGCGGGGGGCTGGTCACCCTAGACTCTCTATTGGGGGACGGGGTGATCTGCTCCTTCCTATCGTTAGAATCTTCCCACTCCCTTCCCAGGTCAGAGACATTTCTATGACACACATTACCCCAGGTACAAGACCAACCCCCTCACTACCTTTGAAGATCTGTGTGGCCCCCCTCAAGGGATAGGGGTACAATTTCCCTATTATTATTTAGCTACCTGGGTGGCCTAGGCCTACCTGACAAATCCTCAGCAATACTTCAATGGGAAGCAGAGACGGGTGAGGAGGCATCCCCTGAGGAGTGGTCACTACGAATCTCAAACATGCACAAATGCACAAAGTCTGTAGCTGTGAAAGAAACAGTAATGAAACTCCACAGCAGGTGGTACTACACCCCAGCGAAACTCCATACATTTTTCCCCTCAGTCACGGAGAGTTGGTTCAGAGGATGCCCTGATAAGGGTACCCACTTGCACATCTTTTGGAGCTGCTCCACTTTAAGGGTGGCAATGGGTGACGGAGAAGGTGGTCGAGATCCCAGGGATCTCGACTGCCCTCACTTACCAGATGTGTCTATTCTTCGCCGAGATCCCTGGAGCCACTCCCCCCAAATAAAAGCTTGCCCACACTTTATTTAGTGCGGTACATTGGGCTATTGCCCTGTTTTGGCACACCCCAGGGGTCCCTTGGGACCAAACCTTTAAATGCATGGTGGCCTTCCAGCTAATGGAAAAGTTGTTTCACACAATTATGGACACAATACCCACTTATGAGTTGAAATGGAAGTCCTGGCCTCCTGGTCCATAATCGCCCCTCTCCCCTTCCCCTACTTGGTTTTCTCTATATCAGGATGCTCAACTACCGGCACCTCCTTACTCGTTGCCCCGTAGCTTTCTTGACTTTCTGTTTATGAGTTTTAGTTTTTTTTTGTTTGTTATACCAGCCTATGGACTGCCTGTATTTGTGAACTTTTACGGGTGGGCGTCGAGTGGTGAGATACTTTGTTCCTCAAGCTTAGGGAAGATTTTCCTCTTCAAACACTCTCCTCACTTGACCCCCACCTGGCTGCCATCACCTATTGTACTCTGCACTCGTGCTAGTTCTACAAGTATCTGTACTCCTTATTATACTATATCTGTTGTATTTGCTGAATTTCTTTAATAAAATCCTTTGTGTTAAAAAAAAAAAAAAAAGAAGACAGGACGGACTACTCGGGCATCAGGTTAGCCAGTCACTTTGGGGCTCGTAAAACTAGTGAGCTCATCCAACAGTCTTTCTTGTGGCCCAACCTTGGTCGGGACTGCAGAGCCTATGTTAGATCCTGCACTGTGCACCTAATGCAGCAAAAGTGACAAGACACAGCCCTGGGGATTATTGAGACCCTTAACTGTCCCCAAAACATCCATGGGAGATCATCTCCATGCGTTTCATCAGTCACTACTATCTTGGTGGTGGTGGATCGCCTGTCAAAGATGGCCCATTTCCTGCCCATGGTAGGCACACCCTCCACTGCAGAGACAGCCTACATGTTCATCAAAGAGATTGTGAGACTCCATGGTTTACCAAACAACATTGTCTCAGATTGAGGGGTACATTTCACTTCCAGGTTTTGGAGAGCTCTCTGTAAAGCCCTGAGTGTAGAACTCTGACTTTCGTTGTCCTACCTTCCCCAAAGAAATGAACGGGCAAACTGAGTGCACAAACCAAACCCTGGAGCAGTACCTAGATTGCTTCTCAGCTTTTTCCCAAGACAATTGGACTTCTCCGCTTCCATTGGCAGAGTTTGCCTAAAACAACTCATTACACATTGCTACTAACCAGTCCCTATTCTGGGCCAACTATGGATTCCACCCTTCAGCCCTGCCAGAAACTATACCTGAATCAGCAGTACCTGCTGTACAGGACAGATTTGCCTTTATACAACAAAACTACCAAACCCTCCAAGAATGTATACAGAAGGCGCAGTCCAACTACAAGAAATTCTTTGACAAGAAACGGAGGAATCCATCTTATAAGGTCGGGGACGTGTTATGGCTATCAACTGCCACCCTGAAGCTGCCATGCCCTTTGAAGAAGTTGGGGCCAAGATATATTGGTCCTGTTCTAATTAGGCATGAAATAAACCCAGTGGCCTTCAAATTATCTCTGCCTGATTCATACAAGATTCACCTGGTCTTTCACACCTCTCTCCTCAAGCCTGCCCTTATGGATCCTTTCCCAGGTACAATGGGACCACCTCTGTCACCAGTAACTGTTGAAGGGGAAATTAGGTGGAATCTGTTCTAGATTGCAGAAAGTGATACTTGGTTAAAGAACATGCCCCCAGACTCCTCTGAGAGTTTTTGTCGAAATACCCAGAAAAAATTGCCCAAATGTGCATCCTGAGGCTGCCCATGGAGGTGTGGGCACTGTCATGGCAGGAGGAAGACTCTAGGACCCAGTGTCTGTCAGGGCAGGAGATGGGTTCTAGGACCCAGTGTCTCCGCCAGCACATCACATGACCCAGCTTGTTCCTGACCGGTTTCCTGCTTGCTCCAGTCTTCGACCCTGGCTTGTCTTACAGATACCCTTTGCCTGCTTCTGTGTTTGATCTCGGCTTTCCACCTGACTTTGCTCTGTTTTTCACCTGGCTCCTGATCCTGGCTTGTACCAACCATCCTTCTGACACTGTGATTCTGCAGACCTGCCACACCTCACAGGTGCTATCTGCCTGCAGCCTCTGCTCAATACATCTGCAGTATCCCCATTCAGTATCCCTGAATCTTTCTGCACACAACTCCGCAGGTGACCTGTGCTACTTTGTGCCCGACTCCTCTTGTCTCACCTCCAGGGGAGTCCGGAACTTAGCTGCAAGGGAAGCCCTCTGTAGAAGAACTGTCATTGCGCTTCAGGCACACTCGCGCACGTATGCGAGCATGAGAAACTCTGCGGATCACAGGCGTGACAATGCGCATAGGCAAAGCAGTGTGTATGTCCGTGGGATTGTGTCCATGCTTCCCTTTGGTGCCAGACGGCCTATTTAAGGGGCGCACTGACCTATAACGGATGCTGACTGATCTGCAGCTGTTCTTGTGCTTGTATCCTGTTGTATCCTGTTGTTACCTGCCTGATATCTGTTGCTGAACCTTGGCTCTCCCTGGCCTTGCTGCTGGACTCTCCTACACTCCTGACTACTGGTTCCTGATCCTGGCTTCCGATTTGACCATGCTACTGCCCGATAACTTGGTACCTTGCTGCCCGCCTGCTACCAAACCCGGCTTCCCTTGTGAAATCGTTCTGTCTCCTGTTTGGCTCTACATTGCCTCCCGGGTATGTGCAACTACGTTACTGCGACCTGCTGCAATTTCCTGCTTTCCAAGAGTCACATCTTCTGCTTCAAGCTTCTGGGGCTACATCTGCAGGCACTCGTGTTCTTCCTATCCCTTAGTTCCTTCTGTCTTCACTCTCAGTGGGACCTGGGCTGGAGATACAAGAGAGGCTGATCTCATCACTTCAGACTCCGACCAGGTGTGTGACACCCTCTCTCCATTGGCCTCCAGCACCCAGTACGTTATAGCATGATCCATCACTGTTATGTAGTTATCTGTGGTTCAGAAGTGAATCCAACAGGCCCAAGTGTGTGAAAGTTTAGCTGGAGCATCTCTCTCCACTCTGGGATGGTTGGAATATGAGATATCGGGATACACATCTTGGCAGTGTTAATTAAATGCACTACTAGGGATTTGTGTTATGCGTGAGCCAAAATGGTGGCGTGATGGATGAGCTGGTGTATGTTCCAGGGCATTTGTGAACATTTGCGTTGTTAGTTCATGGACTTGTGACCAGAAGTTTTGTAGAAGGGGGCATGACCACCAGATATGTAATAAAGTTCCCGGTTCTCTGGAGCATCTCCAGCATTTATTAGGAATGTTTGGATCGTATTTGCTGAGTAGTGCCAGAGTGTGATACCATCGGGTCAGGGTTTTGTAGTTATTTTCTTGAATTGAGACATTGAGTGAAACTTTGTGTTTGCAAATATTTGTTCCCACTGTTCTTCTGTCAGCTCTAAGCGTAGATGTCTTTCCCAGCTTGGACACATTTTCCCCGGAATTAGGGGGTACGTCTGCAAAAAGCATGTTGTTAATATTAGATATTACATGCTCTTGGGGTCGGTTTGGGAGCATACGTTTTCAAATGGAGTAAGTGTTCAAGAGACTGCAGAGTCTCGGTCAATGTCTTGCAGAAAATGTGTTTTAAAGTATATCCAGTAGGGGAAAGAGTTATTTGTTGAGTTGGCTGTTAGCCTGTTACAATCTAGAAGAGTACTGTCTTGGAAAAATGTACGTGCCAGTATGTCCAGGTGGATTCAGGAGTCTTTTAGGAATTATTTGGACAGAACAGGTCGGGTTGGACTTAATAGGAGTGAGGGATCCAGGGATAGAGGAAAAATGTTTTTTTTTTACAGACCTCTATGCAACTGCACTGGGTAGATAAGCGGGTGTTCTTTCAGTGCTAGGGGATGTGTTGTGGTTGGAGCCAGGGTGTAGATCTTAATGGTAAAGAGTAAAAGGAATCTTCGAGTTTCACCCAATCTTTTTACAATCATGATGTACTGCCCAATCTATGATGCTAGCTGAGTGACAAGCCCAGTAGTAATTTTTAAGATTTGGACGGTCGATTCCACCTTTTGTTTTGGGTTTAGTTAGTTGTTCATAGGTAATTCTTGGTCATTTTTGTTTCCAGAGGAATTTCATGCAGCAGCGTTTGTAGGATTGGAAAAATGTCAGCGGGAGTTTAGAAGGGAATCGTTTGTAGAATATATAGTATGCCGGGGAGAATGTTCATCTTTAAAATTGCTGCTCTGCCGAACCATGAAAAATGAGGTTTCTCCCATTTGCGTAGGTCATCTGAGATATTTTTGGTGTATAGGTCCGACAGGTATTTGATTGCGTTGTTTTTGCAATGGAAAGAGAAGTTGTTCTATAATTGTGTTACTAGTTCCTGAGGGAGGGTAATATTTAGAGTGTGGAAATGGCAAAGTCAATGTTGAAATTAGAAAGTCACTTACAAAAGTTCCAAGTCTTTTAAAAGATTTTAGATTGAGGTGTGTGGATCTTTTAGGAATAATAATATGTTGTCTGCAAAGGCTGATAACTTTTAAGTTTGTTCTGCAACGGGTATACCCTTTATGGCTTTGTTGGCTCTGAGGTAACATAGAAGAGGCTCTAAGTTCAGAACAAAAAGGAAGGGGACAGTGGGCAGCCCTGTATGGTCCCATTTTGTATGGAGAAGGCATTAGTGTCATGAAAAGGTCCACCCATTGGTGGCGCTGTTGGTCTCTTGGATCACAGTACCAGTGTCCACAAGCGGGTGTCTTTTAAGACCCAGGGCCTGTAATAAGAGGACCTACCTCCTGGTGTCACTGTTGGATCCTTGGGCTGTAGTAACGGTGCCCACCAGCGGGTGTACACCGGCAGTGTGGAGAAGACGGCACCTTCTGCGCTCAGCTGTTACGTGAGGTTAATCATTGGTAGTCTTATAAATACCCGGCAAGCCCTCACATGCTTGCCTTGGTGTCGCCCTCTCCATGTGCCCTGACCTTGTTGCCTTACTTGGACCTTGAGCCTGCATCTACCCGACCTGATCCCTCCCGATCCTGAGCCCACCCTGGACCTGTCCCTCTTGTCTCCTGTTACCTATAGATCCCTGCTCTGCAGCCCATCCATCCATCCTCTCCCTCTTCTGCTGGTTTCCCATCCTTACCCATCTACTGATTCCCTGGAGTATGACCTCGGCCTGGCCTTTGTTTAAGACTCTGGTATCTCCCATTTATTGTATATATTACTTGTTGTTTGTGGTTGGTAGTGCACTGTTTGTTATTTACTTTCTTGTCACTTATAATAAACACTATTGTTTTCTCACCTACATGCGTTTTGGGTTTCTTCTCTGTAGTCCACGCAGTCTGGTCTGCTAATTCCCTGATAATTAGACAGGTGGCCATTGACTCATACCCTGGCAGTGTGTGTTTCGTGTATAAAGACATGATGAGTTTAAACATTCGGTTTTGTAGGCCAATATGTCATAAAACCGCTCCCATATATTCCAAAGCTAACCTGTCGAATGCCTTCTCCATGTCCAGTGATAAAAAGAAACCTTTACATGTGTGTGTGGACAAATCCTATTTGTTTTTTTTTTTAATTAGAGCAGGTAAGTGGGGTAAAAGACAGTTTGCCAGAAGTCTCACAAACAATTTTACATCTATATTCAGGAAAGATATCAGCCTATAATTAGATACTGATGTGGCGTCCTTCCCCTCTTTTGGTATTACTGAGATGTGCACTTCCAATAGTCTGTGAAAGGGGAGTGTAGACTTAGAGAGGGAATTAAAGGTCTTAAGGAACGGTGCCATTAGCGTGCATGCAAATGTTTTAAAATATGTCACTGTCAATCCATCTGGACTGTTTTTTTGCAATTTTTGAATGATAACTATAACATTCAATTGACCTACACCTTTAGTAGTAAAGAATTTAATTTTGGGGATTTAACATTGATTAATGAGAAGGGAAGCATTGTCAGCAAATTATTCTTTAAAGTGGTTGTAAACCCTTACAAACCACTTTGACCTACAGGTAATCCTAGATTAAGGCTTACCTGTAGGTCCAAGAAATATCTCCTAAACCTACACAGTTTAGGAGATATTTGCCAAAACACAGGCACCGCAGTGTACGGTGCATGCTAATCTATTATCATCTTGATGCCAGAGTTGGTCCGTTACAATCCCCCGCATTTGTTCGCTGGGGGAATTTTGTGGGTCCTGTGATCTTCTGCTTCTGGTTGTACTGGTGAGCCGGCCTCCTTATTTATATCTGAATGTAACCTTATATTGTAACCTTATTGATTTTGTAGATTTCCCTCCTGAAGAAGTGGTTGTAACCGCAAAACCGGTAGAAGAACTTTGTTATTCCACTGCTCAACATAAATCCAACGCGGAAACCCGATAGAAATTGTTTGTTCGCAGTGGAAATGGTTTTATTTTGCTAAATGTTTACATGTCTGTATATATATTTTTTTGGTTGTTATTAAACTTTTGTACATTTTTTTATTATATTTGATTGACATTTATTATCAAGTACTGAGATAGTCCATAAACTCCAGACAATCTTGTAGGTTTGGATATGCCGGGTACAGCATCAGCAACAGTCCCGGCATTCCTATAACCTCCTGTTTCCAAAAATGTATTGATTCGGATGATGGTACGTCTACTTTTTGTGATTTTATGTTTATTTGTGGCTAAAACTTACCTTATTGCTCTGTTTTATAGTTGTAATATAGATTCTGATTTATACTGTTCCTGATGAAGCAGCTTGGAGCACAAAACGCATAGAGTGATCCTCTTCCCCTGCCTCTTTGTATAAAATGTATTTATAGTACTGTACATGATTCATTTTTGGATAGAACAGTTGGTTATTTTGACTTACAATTGTAATAAGCTTTTAGAGGGCTGGATATTTGTTTTGGGTACACCTATACCAACAATTCTGAATCTTTTCCCCTTCTCTTTTTTTAATGTATTTTATATATAATCTTTTTATATTATGAAAAATAATAAATGATGTATGTTGATATGTGGTTGTTATTATTTGATATTTGGTGCCTTAAAAGCCCTTTAGTATGATGTGATTGTAACTAATAGGGTGTGTCACCTTTTATAACACCCGTATTTTGAAAAAAAAAAAAATTGCCAGTAAATACATATTCAGTTTTTTTATGCTATGATGATCACTGCTTTTTCCAACATGCTGCTGAGTGGGCAGATTGATCTTGGCACATCAGGAACAGTTAAGCACATAAAAAAAAAATGTTTTTAGAACAGTGGTGCTGTGGCCTGCTTGGAAGTGGTAATCATAGCTTTAGATAACAACAACACTGCTAAACTGAAGTGACATAATCAACCACTGTAGTTACAAAGTAAATCATCACAAAGTGCAATTAAAATGTTAGGCATGGCATGACATGATTTCACTTTTCATCACTAGCATCGTCAATGTAATGGTATGGTTTGTTTAGTTTTTCTACAATTTGAAGTGGAATGGTAGACAAAAAATAAAATTCACAGTTGCAATATTTAAGTGTGAACTGTCTAACCTTCTGACGCTTACATTTTCTGAGCTGCTTTTCCAATCCAGGTATTCCTACCAGACTGCGCTGCCAGGATTAGACCTTAGTTTTCTCTACTGTGTATAAAGCAACACAATAAAGAGGTCAACATTGTACCATTTTTTTTGTTGGCCAGCTCCTTGTAAAACATGTCTGAATTATACTATGCAAGAAACTACAATTGAGTTTATAAAGACAGGCAACAGGCTTAGATACTATGTAAAAACACATTTGAGAATGTTTTTAACCATTTGCTTACTGGGCACTTAAACCCCCCTCCTGTCCAGACCAATTTTCAGCTTTCAACGCTGTCACACTTTGAATGACAATTGCGCAGTGATGCTACACTTTACCCAAATGAAATGTTTATATTTTTTGTCCAACAAATAGAGCTTTCTTTTAGTGGTATTTGATCACCTCTGGGTTTTTTATTTTTTGTTTAAAAAAAATGAAAAATGATCGAAGATTTTGAAAAAAAAATAAAAAACAGTTTTATATTTTGTTATAAAATGTTGCAAACAATTTCTCTTCTTCATTGATGTACTCTGATGATGCTGCACTGATAGACTGCACTGATGGGCACCGATAGACTGCATTTATGGGAAATGTTAAGGCGGCACTGGTGGGCACTGATAGGCAGCACTGACAGGGCGTCACTGGTGGGCACTGAGAGGTGGCACTGGTGGGGACTGAGGTGACACTGAGAGGTGGCACTGATGGGCGGCACTGAAGGGCTTTGGTAGGTGCCACTGAAGGGCACTAATAGGTGCACTGATGGGTGGCAGTGATGGATAGTGATGGGCACTGGTAGGTGACACTGATAGGCAGCACTGCTGGGTGGCCCTGGTGGGTATTGATTGGTGGCACTCCTGAGCATTGATAGTTGGCATTGATTGGTGGCACCGATATACACCAGTGGGCACTGGCAGGTGGCACTGGAAGGCGGTACTGGTTTGCACAGATGATGTGGATGTGCCTCTTCCAGACTGATGTCCCTTACACAGAAGCCGGTGATCAGTTTTTTTCTCCTCACACTGTCAGTGTGAGCAGAAAAAAAAGATTACCGATCTTGTTTACATCATGTGATCAGCTGGCATTGGCTGACAGCTGATCTTATGTCTCATTGACACGGTGATCACAGTGCACGCCCTGCAGGGGGGAGCACGGGGAGTGTGCAAAGGGGAGGACATCTATTGACGTAGGTCCACGCTGTAGCCATCATTCGGGAACAGGTTAATGAGTGCACTAAATGGAAATATTTTGAATCGGACATCACATTGCTTTAAGTATAGGCTCTTTGCTTTCCTAAATTTATGCTAGACTACCATAACCAGTTCAGCTCTGTGGACCTACTACTATGTGAGTAGCACCCTGAACAAAGGAGCTGTTACCTTGGGTCCAATGGAACAGAATCACACAAGGAAGAGATTTATTTGTCCCTTGATGGTACTCAGAACCAAATGCTGATCTAGGCCCTACTGGGGAAAGTTAAGAACTTGACTGACTGAGTAGCATCATGAGTTTAGACCCTAAGAACTAAAGTAGAACTAAAGGCAAAACATTATTTTTAGTTGTGGATAGCATGGAAAACACATATTTGTTTTTTTTGCTACTTCTGCACCCTCTCTTATTGTCCTGTTTACCATTAACATCGAAAGTGAAAGTAAACAAAAACCCTAATTTTGGGTTGTCTTTAGAAAAGTAATCTTCCAATAGGGACACTAGTTCTGATGACCTGGGGGTCCCCAAGAAATGCCATTAATTTGCAGGTGTTTTATCTAACTGGCTATGGGACAGGAACTCAGGGTAGATCTCTCAAAAGAGGCACAGATGGCAAAAAAATAAACTGACAGGGGTTATAACCCTCCATTACTCTATCAAAAAAAGTTTTGCCTATAGTTCTACTTTAAAAAAAAGCATATACTCTTGTACTGTTGCCTGAAATATTCAATAAAAACGTATTGAAATTAATATGTTTTGATCTAAATCATTCTATTGTAGCTCTAGCTGTATGTTTAGGGTTGCTGTCCTGCTGAAAGGTGAACCTCCACCCTAATCTCAGTCTTTTGCAGACTCTAACAGGTTTTCTTCTAAGATTTCCCTGTATTCGGCTTCATCGATTTTCTCATTAACTCTGACCAGCTTCCCTGTCCCTGCTGAAGAAAAGCATCCCCACGACATGATGCTGCTACTGCCAAGTTTCACAGTGGAGATGGTGTGTTCAGATTGACGTGTAGTGTTAGTTTTCTGCCATACATAGCATTTTGCTTGTAGGCCAAAATGTAAAATTTTGGTCTCTTCTGACCAGAGCACCCTCTTCGCCTTTGTACACACGATCGGAGATTCCGTTGGAATGTGTCCGATCGGAGCGTTTTGTCGGATATTCCGACTGTGTGTGGTCTGCATCGGACTGTTTACGTCGGAATATCCGTCGGACCAACTTTTCCAACTTGCCGGAAATATTTTCCGACAAAATGCTCCGATCAGACATACTCTGATCATGTGTAGCCTACTCCGACGGACAAGGTGCCACGCATGCTCACAATCAAATTCCGACACGGAAGCGCTCGCTCAGGTAAAACTACTGCTGGTAATCGATATAGCACATTCGTCACGCTGCAATGTTAAAAATTCTTTCATGAAAAGCATTCTCTTGTTCTTTACAATGCTGCAAGAAGGAACTTCTTTTGATGCTCATAGTCACACACACTTCTCCTGAACGTATTTCCTGACTCTTTTACTCATTTCGGCAATACAATTTTTGAATTCGTCACATCTACACAATTTTATATTTTGTTTATTCTTTTTTGGCTGTATTTTTTTATTTTTTTATTTTTTTCCTAAACATCTCCTTTTTTGACAGTTTGCTCATCTTTCCATTTTTTGTGGTGTGTTTTGGGTTTCAACTTACCACAACAACATTATTATATTTTTTGTACTTTCTTTTTTAATCTACAGGAGGTTGTTTAGTGTTGTTACCCCTTGTTATTCATTTCACTTTGTATTTTTGAAATGTACCTGCCTGCTCACAAATAAACTGGCCTTTTGGAAGGAAAACACATACGCAAGTATTTCTTCAAACAAAAAAAACCTTTATTTAGGTCTCAATAAACTAAAAAGAGGAAGGCAGTGCTGGAGAAACTTGTTACTTTGGTGCAGCCTTTGGCCCCCAGGGCAGACATGAACTAATTAGAAAAAGAAAAATTGGTGGCCTGAGGAGTACATATCTCAGGGAGAGAAGTCTGGTTCAGAAGTCCTAGAGATCAGGAAAATCAGACACCATCTATGTACCCAGGATGTGGTTCTTCAAGAGGCTGCATCTTCTTTCCGACCAGACTGAACCCAGGCCATCCCTCTCTCATCTTCCTTAGGCACTTCCCACCAGGCATCCTTCGAGGCTGTGGCTGGGCTTCTGTAGTTGTGGCAGGAGGAGGAGAAGGAGGGCGTTGGTCGACCTCCTGGCTGCCACTTGCCACAGCCTCCCCCCGACTGAGGTTTTCCTGTGTATGAAAATGGGACATAGTTTTAGTTTTTTGCTCATCAATCACACCATTTTTAGCTCATGACTTTTGCAAATTGAATGTTACCAAATAGAACAGACTATCATTCTGAGCCCAGCATTTTTCATTCTCGTCCCAATCATTTTTGGTCACTACTGTCTATTGATATGTAAACCACTTTGTTAAATCACAACTTCCTGATAAATAATAACATCTAGTTAATATCATTAAATGTACCACAAGAAATATGTTCAACAATGCTATACCTGTCTCAAGCTGGGCCCCACCACATGTTGCTGCTGGAAAGGCCCAGGTTGGACGTTGGAAACCTCAGCTGGGGGTGAAGGAAGCCTTGAAGGAAGACTGGAGAGTGGTGGCCTGGGTACCCCCTGGTCTACCAGAAAATGCAGCCTCTGAAGTAAACCATCCTGGGGTAAAAAACGGCATCTGGATCTCCTGATCTCAAGGACTCCAGGTGCTTCTTTCTCTCCCTGAGATATGTACTCTTCATTACACCAATTTTCCTAGTCACATAGGCCATGTCTGCCGTGGGGACCATGATCCGCACCAAAGAAAGAAGTTTCTCCATCGCTGCATTCCTCTTTCTTCTGTTGTAATAAAACTGGTTGTTGATCTGCCACAGGCAGGGCATCTCCCTGTACAGTTCCAGGAATAGACCCATAAAATTGGGTTTTTTAAATGGATCCATCTTCTCTGCAAGACACAACACAAGACAAACCCTAAAATACTAATAATGCCATGAAAAACCCTCCTAATCTTGTCCCAACATCGGCCTAGATAGAAGCAGTCTAGTCTAGTGATGTACCAATTTCAACATTTTACCTTCGTTTGCACAATCGTCACGTCAGCTCCTCACTCTGTTCCCAGATCATACAGACAACACACCTGTGTTGCGTTTTATATACAGTGCGCATGCGTGAAACTCCGCCCACCCCTGACGTTCTTTCTAGACTATTCCCCGCTCCTTCGCTTTCGGCGCAGTGGGGAGAGCACACGGCGGACAGAACGCAGGTGCGCAATCACAGTTCCCCTAATGAGGAGGAGGGTGAGGAAAGCCTAGAGCCTGAAACGTCCCAATCCAGGAAGAGAAGATTTAAGGCCTCAAATATCTCTTTTGGAGAGATGTTGGAGATGGTCGACATATTGAACAGGACCGACTATGATGGGAAGTATGGACCTTACCCAAACCCAAATATCAGAAAGTCCAAGATCATGACTAAAGTTGTGAAAAGTCTTCATAAGAATTTTGGGTTACGCCGATCCAAGGATCAACTGAGAAAATGCTGGTCGGACCTGAAACTGAGGGAGCACGATCAGTACAGAGGGATCAAGCGTGTTCTTCAAAAAAGTAAGTAGTTGTCATGTGTTCATATGATTATTCTTGCTTGCATATTGCTCCATGTGCTTTGATTTCATGTTGTGCATTTTAAAATGGCCACTTTCAAGTTTATGGTTTAATTCGTTCGTAAGAAACATCGTTTTGCAGGTAAGTATTCCAGCTTAACAAAGTGTCCACAATAATGTTCTCACCTTGGAGCTCGGCCAAAAAAAACAAAACAATTGTACAACACTTCCAAGCAATGTTTCATATTCCTAATTCTGCCCTCTGTGTGCTAATTATTCTTTTTTTACATTCTCATAGGGGAGAGAAGACTCAGCAAGTATGAGGACACCAGGGACCACACCCCTCCCAAAGAAGGCGAAATTCAAAAACCAGAAGCAGAGGAGCAGGAGGAGGAGGAGGAAGGAGAGATCGTTGAAGCTGGACAAATTGTCACCACAACAGGTGAGTGTCGGAGAACACAGCTTCCGGTAAGCTCATCAATGTATATCACCATATTTTTAATACATGGTGTGTTTTTTTGCTTTGTTTTGTAGGTGATGTGGAAGAAGAATCCCATTTTACCAGTGAAAGTGCCCAGATCCTGATTGGGGAGATAATGGGGTGCAATCGGGATTTAGAAAATATACAGCAAAACATCAATGATGTTAAAAATAAAATGAAAAACATCATTGATGTTTTGGGGAGAGTGTGAAACAGCCCAAACTAGCTAGAGTTTTATTTTTTGAAATTTAAACCACAACTTTTGTATTTTTAGAAAATCCAAATTTGGAAGATGCACAGAGTGTGTAAACATGCGCTATCTCCCATCATGGGCGATCAATGTATGTGTTTTGTGGAAAGTGGCTGAGATGAAGGGGTTGCAGCCCCAAAACATGTACATTGATCCCCAATGATGGGAGATAGCACATGTTGACACACTGTGTGCATCTTCCAAATTTGGATTTTCCAGGGGTGACACCCCCTGTGATGAAGGCAATATCAGCCCAGTTTGTACATACTCATGTCTGATATTGTCTTCACTTTTCAAAGTTGAACTTTGTAAGTTCCTGTGTTCTGTATGTTACGCTTTGATACATGCCTGTTTACACAAAAACACAAAGTGTAAAAAAAATTACCTGAAAGACTGTTTTTGATACACACAATTTGTTGGTTTGTTGTAAAACCCTTTTCTAAACGCACATGTGAATGTGCTTGGATTAAAAAGTTTAAATTATCAACAATGTGTGGCTTCCTTTTTCATTGCGCAAAAGATGTATTTGGAGTAATATTTTTGTTTGTGGTGAGAATGGGTGTTATTTACTAAAGGTAACTCCACTTTGCACTCCAAGTGCAGTTTCAGGTGTACTTTTGCAGGGCACTTGTAGTGCATAGTGGATGTGCCTTTAGTAAAAAACACACACAGTGATGTGTTAATTTTGACAATCATGCCATTTTCCTGCCATGGTGCTGAAAATGAGCACGCTTTTGGTCAGTAATGCACTACATACATTAGTTACCAAAAACAAGGTGTGTGTAGCAGACACACAACATAATAAGCTTATCTGAAGAAGAGATTGTCCCCTTATCTCGCTAAGAACTTGGGTTTGCACTGTTGGTGAAAAAGGCACAAGAAAAAACATAAATTTACATAGAAGACACCTAAAAGCAAGCCAAGCAGTAAATTAAGGAGTTTCAAAGAAAAATGTATTCTGAAAATGCAGCTCAGACATTGTCTGGCATATCAATGGCCCCCCTACCCACAAAGTAGTCCATGTATTGGGTTCTAACCTCATGGGCACTTTGGGGGGGCAAGCCAGGATGAGCAGGTTCAAGGCCTGTGAGGTTCTCATTTTCCAGCAAGTCTGCTTCTTGTTGGACAACTGAGATCGCATAGTTCGCAGAATGTCTTTTTAGAAAATTGTGAAGAACACAACAGGCCAGCACTATGTGATTTAGTTTGTATTCCGCCATGTGGATAGGGGTTAAAAAAAGGTGGAACCGGCTGGCCAGTATTCCAAAGGTGTTCTCCACCACTCTTCGGGCTCTGGACAGGCGGAAATTAAAAATCCTCTGGTCTGGGGTGAGGGTCCTCATCGGGAAAGGCAGCATCAGATGGTTCGCCAGGGCAAACGCCTCATCCGCGACGAAGACGAACGGGAGTCCTTCCTGATTCTCCTCTGGGGTGGCAAGCCCAGACTGCCACTCTGGAGATGCCAGTAGAACTCCATCCAGGAGAACACTCCACCAGCCGACATCCGTCCATTTTGCCCCACGTCCACATACAAAAACTCATAGGTTGCAGACACCACCGGCAACATCACAATACTATGAAACCCCTTATAATTATAATAGTACGACCCGAGTTGGGTGGTGGGACGATGCGGACGTGCTTCCCATCAATTGCTCATCCACAATTGGGAAAGTCCCAACGACTGGCAAAGTGGGAGGCCATAGTCTGCCATTCCTGTGGCGTTGAAGGACACTGTGGAGTGAAACAAGTCCAAAAATTAGAAATTTAAAAAATCAACATTGCAAGCAGATTAGACACAAACATTTTTTGGCCAAGATTAGTATAACATTTTGGGAACTGAGTATTTAAAGCCTAAAGTATAAGGTCCCCTTATCAGAGTCATCACCCCCCCCCCCCCCATCTGATGGGCCCTTGCTAAAAAATGAGGGGGGGGGGTGTTTTGGACAGGTAACCCTCTCCACTTGATTGAGAGGTGAATGCTTAAATAATGTGTGATACTTTGGGAAGCCCCTCCTTACTTACACTATTGGCAGCCCACCGGACAGGTAATAAGTGTCATAATACCAAAAAGAAAACAAAATGGAAGTACATTTTCACATTCTGCTATTACATATCAAGATAATAATAGGGGGAAAAAATAAAAATATAGCATTTGAAAGTATTGAGGCAGGCCCTTGCACTACATGCTTTGGTGAATTCATCCATAAATGTGAGCATCAAAAGGTAGATATAGTGTATATTGGGTTTGGTAAAGTGAGCAGTTAGAGGATTGCTATCAGTTGAGCTAGCAGTTGGGGGGAGGGGGGTTCCTAATGAGTTTGGCACAACCAAAAAAAAAAAAAATGTCTCTCTGCATGAATTGAAGCACACACATAACATTTGTAGGCATTTTAGGGGGTGTTTAGGGGAAAGCAATACTATGGAGCTGACAAAAGACATTGGTAAGTGACTAGACTATAGTTTTATGGGCCAAGAAGAGCATGGTGGGGATTCGGGGAAGTTAGTGAGGCAAATATGCCTGAGGACAAAGAGGCAGAGCATATGAATTAGAGCATATTGCAATGATGGTAATTAGGGAATGAGGAAAGAAATGCAAGACATTAGCAATCATGAAATACATAGAATGTGATGTTAAAGGATAAAACTTACCTTCATATAGTCCTTCTGTGGGACCTGAATGATGGCAGAACAGGTCTCTGGAATAATGATCCCCAGAGCCTGGGGGGAGATGCCTGTAGAGAACTTGAGGTCCTGAAGGCTTCTCCCTGTCGCTAAGTAGCGCAACGTGGCAATGAGCCTCTGCTCCGGAGTGATGGCTTGCCGCATGCAGGTATCCTGCCTGGTGATATAAGGGCTCAGCAAAGCCAGCAGACGGTGAAAAACGGGGTCCGTCATCCGGAGATAATTCCTGAAATCATCAGGATTATTCTCCCGGATCTCACGGAGCAAAGGCATGTGCGAGAACTGGTCACGCTGGCGCAACCAATTCTTGGTCCACAAACGCCTCCCCTCCCTGTTCATGGACCGGGCTTGTGTCAAAGTAAGGACCCCAACACGAAGCCCCTGCACAGCACAAACTCTACGACGAGTACGTAGACAAAACATGGTTTGAAAACGGTCGGCTGGTCAGAACGGACAACAGAAAGGACCGATAAACAGCAATGCCTGAAAGAACGAACTGAATAGCAGAAGCAAGCAGACAATAAGAACTGCAAATCAAAGTGTACTATACCAAGATATAGTCCACAATGAGAAACAAATACTTACTGACATGCACGCACTGATTATCAGATACGCAAAGACAAGCAGAAACTGAAGAGCAGTAGCGATCTGAATCACTAATCTGAAAAGCGCGAATCGTCTCTCACCAAACTTCTACTAACACGCTATACACACGAGATCAGCAGAAGGAGCCCAAAGGGTGCCGGACGTGGTGCTGAACTTCCCTTTTCTAGTCCCGCCGTACGTGGCTTACGTCACCGCGTTCTTGGCAACCGGAAATTCCGACAACTTGGTCCGACTGTATGTATGCAACATCACTTCCGGACCTTGTTCCGGAAATAATCCTTCGGAATAACTCAGGCGGATTTGGTCATCGGAATCTCCGATCGTGTGTACAAGGGCTTCCACATATTTGCTGTGTTTTTTTTCAACAATGGCTTTCTTCTTGCCACTCTTCCATAAAGGCCAGATTTGTGGCGTGCAAAAGACTAAGCCCCTGTACACACGGTCGGAAATTCCGACGGAAAAGATCTGATCGGACCATGTTGTCGGATAATCCGACCATGCATGGGCTACATCTGACTTTTTCCGTCGGAATGTCCGACCAACAAAGTTTGAGAGCTGGATATAAAATTTTCCGACAACATGATCCGATCGGACTTTGTCCTCCGATCGTTTGTAGAATCAAAGTGTCACGCATGCTCAGATCAAATTACGAGACCAAAGCTATTGGCTACTAGCCACAACGTAGTCCCGGCGCAACGAACGAACGTCATTATGTTCCGAATTATTGGATTTTCTGGCAACTTTGTCCGACCGTGTGTATGCAACACCAGTTTCGGACAAAATCCGTCGGAAAAAATCAGACGGATTTTGTTGTCCCAATGTTCGACAGTGTGTTCAAGGGCTAATAGTTGTCCTGTGGACAGATTCTACCATCTGAGCAGTGGATTTCTGAAGCTCCTCCAGTGTTACCATGGACCTCGTGGCTACTTCTCTGATTAATGCTCTCCTTGCCAGGCCTGTCAGTTTAGGTGGATGGCCATATCTTGGTAGGCTTGCAGTTGTACCATACTCTTTCAATTTTCGGATGGTGGATTGAACAGTGCTCCGTTAGATGTTCAAAGCTTGGCATTTTTTTATAACCTAACCCTGCTTTAAACTTCTCCACACCTTTATTCCTGACCTGTCTGGTGTGTACCTTGGCCTTCATGATGCTATTTGTTGACTAATGTTCTCTAACAAACCTCCAAGGGCTTCACAGAACAGCTGTATTTATACTTAGATTAAATTACACACAGGTGGACTCTATTTATTAATTAGTTGACTTCTGAAGGCAATCGATTTCACTAGATTTTAGTTAGGGGTATCAGAGTAAAGGGGGCTGAATACAAATGCAGGCCACACTTTTCAGATATTTATTTGTTAAAAATTTGGTAAACCATTTATCCTTTTCCTTCCACTTCACAATCATCTGCCACATTGTGTTGGTCTATCACATAAAATCCCAATAAAATAAATTTAAGTTTTTGGTTGTAACATGACATAATTTGGAAAACTGCAAGGGGTATGAATACATTTTCAAGGCACTGTATTTCTGTACATGTTTATTATATCCCCCCTTAATCTCCTCTTCTCAAGAAAGAATACATGCAGGTCCTTTATAAAACTTCTCATAGCTGAGCTCCTCTATGCCTCTTATCAATTTGGTTGCCCTTCTCCGCAGTTTTCTTTAGACTTTACTTTACCCATTAGTCATGTGCGGTGAACTGTGTCAAATGCTTTTGCAAAATCCAAGTATACTATGTCTACAGCCACCCCTCTGTCCAAGGTTTTACTTCATGAAAATAAATCAGGTTTGTTTGACAACTTCCGTCTTTCATGAATCCATGCTGTCTCCTGCTTAAAATATTTTTCTTGATCATACATCACGGGACACAGGAGCTTCATTACATAGTGGGTTATATAGGCACCTCTGGTGATTGGACACTGGCTGACCCTAATTAAGGAGAATTCCTCCCCTATATAACCCCTCCCATCTAGGAGGCACCTCAGTTTTTTCGCCAGTGTCTATGGTGATGGTCACGTAAAAACTTTAGCTCTATGCAGGTCCCTGCGAGGGCCAAAGGGCTACAACAAACCGGATCCATACCTTGGGCCGATATTTGACTCCCAAGATGGTATGGTACCCGGGCCTCGTCAGCCGAAGAAGAGAGGTTTTGCCTGTAAGTCCTCTCCATTGGAAGACTGGGCTCTGGGAAAACCAGACTTGGTGTACTGTTTATACAGAGCGCACGAAAGTTTCTGGCAGAGCTTTCTACATGGCCCAGGTGGGAGGTTCTTCCGAGAAGGAACCCCAGATAAACCTGAAGGTTGGCTAACAATACCCGCCGTGATGGGTGAAGGCTGGAATTTGTCTGGTTCAGCAATTCCTGCGGCGAGGACAGGTAAGGGAAGTTATCCTGTATATTTAATTATATGAATGGATTTCTTCATTGTGAGTAGTTGTATGTCTTACCTGGTTTCCACCACTAGAGGGAGTAAGAGCAGCCTGATGCATACTTACATGCCTTTCAATACACACGCTCAGTGAAGCCTGGTTCTCCAGCTGACTCACGTCTCCATTGCAGTCCCTGCCACAAACGAAGGTAAACAGGGGTCCCACGCAGTTCAGGGGTCCCACGCAGCTCAGTTTTTGGGTTCTCCTTCCCCCCCTGGTTTCCGCGGTCCTCGTGCACGCGCACGGGCGCGCTCCCGGCCTAATGGAGGAGGGGGGTGTGGTTGCGAGCCGTGCACGTCAGTGTGCATGGCGCTGTACTGCGCAGGCGCCAGGCGGCAGTTTTAAAAGCCCAGAGCGTCAGGGGGCTGTAATTGGAGACACAGGAGCTGTGGGCAGTAAGCATCCGTGGGGATTGGATCCAGGCAAACCTTAGACACCTACTCAGCATCAGGTTGTGCAATTTAAGCATATATATTATTGTGAGACTTTAAGCACAACAGTGATTGCACTTGTACTAGTACCTCTGCTTTGTAGCCTAGTACTATGTCTCCTCGTAAGAGGGTCTCAGGGGGAGGTAGCAAAGGCACTGGTAAATCACCGCCTAGGTCCAGGGGTTCCAAAAGTGCCTGTAAGTTACCACCCCCCCCCCGCAAGACTGGAGCCAGCCTCTCAAGACGAGTCAGTGCCCCTGTCGGGTTTTGCAGCCTCTCCTAATTTCGCAGCCCCATTTTATGTCACTGAGGACTCCCTTAGGGCTACATTGGAGGGTTTTGAAGGGAGAATCATGAATTTTATTTCTGCTTCCCTAAAAGATAGCAGGAAAAGGGGTAGATCCCCTCCCTCTGCTGAAATCCCTCTCTCAGATGAATCTTCTGAAAATGAGGAGGGATCCCTATCTTTGGATAGGGATCATGCGCAGTCGGATGAGTCAGAGGAAGAGGAGATAGTCCCCTCCTCCCAGGCGCTCAGAAAACAGGTGCAGTATTATGCTGAATTGGTGCGTACCACATTCAGAATGCCTGCTGCTGAAGTCGCTACATCCTCTGTTTCTTCCCTGGGAGTCAGGAAAGCCCCACAGACTGCCTATTCCTTCCCAATTCATCCCTTAATGGATAAATTGATGTATGAGGATTGGGGACATCCCGATAAACTGTTTGCTCCTCCTAAAAGGTTTTCTATGCATTATCCTGTAGAGGAAAGTTTCACCAAGAAGTGGGGGGTCCCATCTGTCGATGCGGCTGTTTCTTGTGTGAATAAGAACCTAACTTGTCCATTGGATAATGCGCAGGTATTCAAGGATCCAGCTGATAAAAAGCTGGAAACCTTATTAAAAGCCTCCTTTTCCATGGCTGGCACTGTGGTGCAACCTACAGTCGCAGCCGTGGGGTTGTGTCAGTTCCTCAAGGAAGAGGTTAAACAGATGCTTGGGCTCCTTCCCAGTGAGGAAGTAGAAAATTATACAGAATTGCCTCACATTCTGTGTTTCATAATTGATGCGATTTTGGATTCCGTCCAACAAGCATCACGTTAGTCTCTCATGTTGGTTCACATGCGAAGGGCCCTATGGCTAAAGAATTGGGCAGCTGAGCTGTCATGCAAGAAGCATTTGGCTGGGTTCCCGTTTAAAGGGGAGCATTTGTTTGGAGAAGAATTAGATAAGTTCGTCCAAAATATTTCAGGGGGTAAATCTACTCTCCTTCCAGTCAAAAAGAGCAAGCGTCCTTCATTCAGGCGTGCTCTCTCTCCCGAAGCATCAAGCTCTAAACAGTGGCGACGGCCTTCTCAGTCCTCCTCTACTAGAAAGGCTCAAGGCCGAGCCCAGGGACAGAAAAAGACTTGGGGGCGAAAGCCTGCCAAGCAGAGCCCAAAAACTTCCTTGTGAAGGGGCGCCCCCGCTCGGCAGAGTGGGGGGAAGGCTCCTGCAGTTTGCAGGCGCCTGGCGGGAAGAGATCCAGGACAAGTGGGTGATCTCTTCAGTATCTCTGGGCTACAAGCTAGAGTTTCAGGAGATTCCACCTTCTCGTTTCCTAAGGTCAAGGATCCCCAGGGATCCAGTAAAGCAAAAACCGCTATTTCTGGCCTTAGATCAGTTACTATCCCAGGGTGTGATAGTAGAAGTGAACCCGAAAGATCAGGGTTCAGGATTTTACTCAAATCTCTTCACCGTTCCAAAGCCAAATGGAAGTGTCAGACCTATCCTGGATCTGAAGGATCTGAACCGGTTTTTAAACATCCGGTCCTTCCGAATGCAGTCAATCCGCACTGTAGTCTCCTCCCTGCAAGGGGGAGAATTCATGGCATCAATAGATATCAAGGATGCATATCTCCATGTGCCAATTTTTCCCGCACACCAAAAATTTCTAAGGTTCGCGGTAGAGCGGCGCCATTTTCAATTTGTGGCCTTGCCGTTCGGGCTTGCTACAGCCCCTCGAGTCTTCACAAAGATTCTGGACCCTCTCTTGGCAAACTTAAGAGCTCAGGGCATAGCCGTCATGGCTTATCTAGACGACTTGCGTCTCATGGAGAAAACTGCAGCGTTCCAAAGTCGCAGCGTCACCAAAACGCTAGAACATCTAGAACGCCTAGGTTGGATCATAAACCTAGAAAAGTCGTCTCTACAACCGACTACCAGGTTGGAATACCTAGGTATGATCATCGACACCGCTCAGAGCAGGGTGTTTCTCCCAAGGCTAAAAGCCTTGGCCATTGGGGATCTGGTGCGCCTGATTCTGGGCAGAAGATCTTCCTCCATTCGGTTGTGCATGAGACTGTTAGGGAAGATGGTCGCCTCCTTCGAGGCCGTCCCATTCGCCCAGTTCCACTCAAGCCCTCTGCAAGGATGCATCCTTGCGGCTTGGAACAGGAAGCCCCAATCTCTGGATCTTCCTATGCGTCTATCCCCAGGGACACGCAAGAGTCTTGTCTGGTGGTTACAAACCAAGAATTTGCTGAAGGGCAAAACTTTTCTTCCTCTCTCATGGAAGATTATCACAACAGATGCCAGGCTGACAGGCTGGGGAGCTGTATTGGAGGAAACATGCTCGCAGGGGAAATGGTCTGCGACCGAGAATCTACTGCCCATAAACATCTTGGAGATCCGGGCAGTTTACATGGCTCTCATAAAGTGGTCTTACAGACTGCGAGGTTTCCTGGTTCGGGTTCAGTCCGACAATGCCACCGCAGTGGCTTATATCAATCACCAGGGCGGTACCAGAAGTCTGGTGGCCCAAAAAGAGGTGAATCGCATACTTGTCTGGGCAGAAAAGCATGTTCCGTGTCTTTCTGCAGTCTTCATCCCAGGAGTGGAGAATTGGCAGGCGGATTTTCTCTGCACCCCGACGTGTTTCAGAACATATGTCACAAATGGGGTACTCCAGACGTAGATCTGTTTGCATCCAGGTTCAACAGGAAACTGGACAAGTTTGTATCAAGGACAAGAGATGCACTTGCTCAGGGGTCAGATGCTCTGACAGTTCCCTGGGATCAGTACAATCTGATCTATGCCTTCCCCCCGAGCCCGCTTCTGTCGCAGATCCTGGGAAGAGTCAAGAGGGAGACAAAGTCGGTCCTTTTGGTGGCCTCGGCTTGGCCCAGGCGACCATGGTATGCAGAAATCATGAGGTTGGCAGTAGGCAGGCCATGGACCCTCCCTCTCCGGCCAGATCTGCTCTCACAGGGTCCAATCTACCATCCTGCTTTACGCAGTCTGAATTTGACGGTTTGGCTGCTGAGACCCACATTCTGAGAGACCGTGGCCTTTCGGGGCCAGTCCTTTCTACTCTGGTCAATGCCAGAAAGCCGGCCTCCAGGCTTATTTATTACAAAATCTGGAGGACATATGTTTCCTGGTGTGAACTCAGGAAATGGCATCCTAGAAAATATATCATTAACAGAATCTTGGCCTTTCTCCAGTCAGGCCTAGAGATGAATTTGGCCATAAGCACTATCAAAGTGCAGATTTCGGCCCTGTCAGTATTTTTTCAAAAGCCGCTTGCATCACATTCCCTAGTACGGGCTTTTATCCAGGGGGCTATGCGGACAAAACCGCCAGTTAAACCTCCGGTATGCCCATGGGATCTGAATTTGGTTCTCTCGGCCTTACAGGGGCAACCATTTGAACCTTTGCATCTGGCTTCTTTAGTTCTCCTGACTAAAAAGCTGGTCTTCTTAGTAGCCATATCTACGGCTAGAAGAGTATCAGAGTTGGCAGCTCTTTCCAGTAAGGAGCCATATTTAATTATCCATAAGGACCGGGTGGTCATGCGTCCCAACAGGTCCTTTCTACCTAAGGTGGTTTCGGGTTTCCATTTGAATCAGGATGTAATCCTACCATCCTTTTTTCCGGACCCTCAGTCCACAGAAGAAGAATCTTTACACACTTTGGATGTGGTTAGAGCAATCAGTATGTATCTTCAAGCAACGTCTCAGATAAGGAAAACTGATTGTTTGTTTATTCTGCCGGAAGGCCCTAGAAAGGGCCAGGCGGCGTCAAAATCCACTCTCTCAAGGTGGATCAGGCAAGTTATTTCTCAGGCCTATGGTTTAAAGGGGAAGATTCCTCCTTTTTCGGGTGAAGGCGCACTCTACTAGGGCTGTTAGTGCTTCTTGGGCAGTGCATCACCAGGCCTCCCTGGCTCAGATCTGTAAGGCTGCGACTTGGTCATCAGTCCACACATTCACCAGATTCTATCAGGTGGATATCAGAGGGCAAGAGGATATCGCCTTCGGGCGCAGTGTAGTGCAGGCTGCAGTTTAGGTCCTCCGGTCCCTGGCGGTCTATATTTATGATCTGTGTCTCCCTCCCCTCAATCTGAGCATTGCTATGGGACATCCCACTATGTAATGAAGCTCCTGTGTCCCGTGATGTATGATCAAGAAAATGGGATTTTTATATACAGCTTACCTGTAAAATCCTTTTCTTGAGAGTACATCACGGGACACAGGGCTCCCGCCCCTCTTGGGTTTTACGTGGTTTCTTATTGCTTTGCTACAAAACTGAGGTGCCTCCCAGATGGGAGGGGTTATATAGGGGAGGAATTCTCCTTAATTGGGGTCAACCAGTGTCCAATCACCAGAGGTGCCTATATAACCCACTATGTAATGAAGCTCCTGTGTCCCGTGATGTACTCTCAAGAAAAGGATTTTATAGGTAAGCTGTATATAAAAATCCAATTTTTCCAAACTCATCTATGTGGTCTTTTATTAAACTCTCCAGTATCATCCCGACTATAGAAGCTAAACTAACAGGTCTAAAGACTTTGATCCCTTTTTAAATATAGGCACCGCATTGGCCCTATGCCAATTCAGTAGTACTATTCCAGCCATTACCAAGTCTGTAATATTTAGAAACAATGGCTTTGAAATAGCTTTAAAAAGAAGAAAAAAAAAATCAGAATTTTACCTTCATTATTCCATTCCAATTATCTCCAGTAGATACCTGGAAGAGAGTCAAGAATGCCATCCCAAAGTTCTCAAAGGTAGCATGGCGGCTCATTCCTTCACATGGATGATTATCATCACAAACTGAAGAGTGAAAGCAAGACATTAGCATCTCTTCAGAATAAAGTCTCATGCACACAGGTGTAAAAAACAAAACAAAAACAAAAAAAAACACATTTCAAAGCATCTTTTTGTTTACAGATCTGAATGCAGGTGCATTGTTTTTAATGGGGACATGCACACAGTTACATAAACATGTACTGCAGTCAGTCCTGTAACCTAAATCACAAAATCTGTTTCTGAAGACATGTTTTATCCACTTACGAGTGTCAACGCATGTAGACACATATACCAGATGCAAAAAGTGCATTCTGGTATTAAAAACAGCAAGAGGATATAAAATTACAATTTTATATGTAAGAAGGCTGTCCGAAGCCCAGCCTGTATTCGTAGGAGGAGTCTGAGGGGTATATATCCATCCTCCTCTGTCTGATCCTGTGTTGGCTCGCATTCAGGGTTACAGTCGACGCACGTAATTTCTGGCTTCACAGGGTAGCCACGTCACTTCTGGTTTCTTTGCAGAGCGACGGTCAGCTGCAGGAGTATTGTGGTGGCTCCTCTCCCAGGCCCACCCTGGGCATCATCGGGGGGATGCCCACCCATTTCTCCTGATGCTTGCGCCGGCACCATCATGGGGGGCCACCCACGTCTCCTGGTTGTCACACGGGGCATCAATGGGGGGCGTATTGGTTGATAATTAGTCCTGGTCTGAGATGGCATGGGGAAGTTCCCACTCTAATGATAATTCATTGCTCTGAATCATAGTGCTCAAGAGACTGTGTATTATTACCATACGGCTGAGGTTTGGTGGGAGAAGTGTTTTCATAGGAACGTAAACAGTGCAAAAGTGTAGCGCTAACAAAAAAAGAACTGTGTACATAAATCAGTGACAGAATATGTCACACCCACGTATGAACTCACCTGGTTCTCATAGGTACACGTCATAAGAATCTGGGGACACAGCGAATGAGCAGGCTCTGGAGGCAGACAACCTTGTGTCCATGGCTACTCATTCCTTGGTTCTCTCTCTATGAGCGATCACACTTTGGGAGCTGTCAGCATCCCATTACTTTCAAAGGGGCTTGCACCCCCAGATAATCACCAGGAACCTTCCCATCAATTTCCAATGGCCCCATTTGAAAGTGTAAGGATGAGGCCCAGTGTGATAAAAGCAGACTCTTCTGGTGATTAACCCACTGTGGTCCAGTATGACCCATGAAGATATCTCAGGCGGTATTGTAAGTTATTATGTGCTGCATAATTTTCTGTTGAGTCACTGACTTTTTTCTGGTTTAAGCTGGGTTTAGGCTGGTGCGACAAATGCTCCGACATTGGGAGCTCATGTCACATGACGTGTGAAAATCAATGTTTCCCTATGGGAGCTGTCTTAACTGATCTGACACAAGTCGGTTTGACTTTGAAAATGCTCCTTGTACTATTTTGGTTCGACTTTGATCCTACTTCAGCCCACTGAATATCATTGAAGTCGGATCAAACTCGCATCACCGTCTTGCCTGATCTGACTTTGGCATGCGACTTGTGCTCTGATGAGCTTGAGGGGGAACTCCACGACAAATTTCATATTAAAAAAAACGGCATGGATTCCCCCTTCAAGATCATACCAGGCCCTTTGGTCTGATATTGATTTTAAGGGGAACCCCCTACGCTGAAAAAAACATGTTGGGGTCCCCCCAAAATCCATACCAGAAAATAAAAATTTAAGGTCTGGGATGACCTCCCACACACCTCCATCCCTAAAATACACACATTTGTGCTTTGATGGTCTGACGTAGTGGTTATTGGATTGGGAGTACAACATTCAGGCTGGGGCTTACCCAACATATGTAGGTAATACATCATTACTTCTTTCACACTCGGGGTGTAGTTGGTATTATTCCACTATACACAATAGAGATCATCAATCAATTTTGTTGTCACTATTTACCCATCATATTCTATATATATTTTTATTTGGTTACTTTATTTATCCCAGCCTCCCTGCCCATACCATGTGTCGTTATGTTTTGTTATACATAACTACATGTATACTTTACATAAGTCAATTACACATATACATATATATATATATATATATATGTATATGTATATCTAAAGATGGATCATAATAGGTTTTACTAATTCATAGACCATTTTATCATTCCCAATCACTATAATCCATGTTTTGGGTTTTCTTTTTGTTTCCATTTTGTTTGTGAGATTGGTGCATCTCTATAGGTACACATTATACACATATATATATGTATGTATATATATATATATATATATATATATATATATATATATATATATATATATATATTTTAGATATATCTATGGGTACATCTGAGACCGTTCACCAAATGCCTCATGCAATCCGTGCTGTTCACCCCGATTTGTTCCATGCTGCAGCTCTGGTACTCTGCGTCCCCTCAGCCCCCGAGCTGGATATGCTTATTGCCGACATCCTGACACCACCGGTGACCCAACCCAACGGTTTGGGTATGTATGAGGTCTCTTTTGTCTTGACCTCTCTTGCCCATCATTTTTTGCCCCCATTCTCTTATTTATTAACATACACCCACTTTTTCTCTATTATTTTTCAGATATATAAACTAGGCATCTGCCCCTGAAGAGCAAACACAGATTCGTGAAACGCGTAGGTTTTTTATATGCTCATATTGCTGGGTATATCATTGTTTTTACTCATGTATGTCCAATTTTTCCACTCTGTATGATGTATACATATCCACCGGTTTAGCAATTTACAACAAATATTGTTATTACTTAATAGATGAACATCAACTGTAATGAATTGACATTTGTTTTTACCTATGCTATTGAATTGGCCACTATGCCGGGTAACGCACAATTATTGCTGTTCCCACTTGGTTATACAGCATCTTGTTATTAATAAATTTATTTTATTACAATTTTCTGTGAACGTGTTTAAAGTCCTGGGGCTATTGTTTTTTCCAAAATCCATACCAGACCCTTATCCGAGCACGCAGCCCAGCCGGTCAGTAAAGGGGGTGGGGACAGGCGAGTGCCCCCCTCCCTCTTGAACCGTACCAGGCCGCATGCCCTCAACATGGGGGGTGGGTGCTTTGGGGCAGGGGGGCGCACTGAACCCTCCCAACAAACGACAACAGAACCACCAAAACTAGCCGAAGCTGAACAGCTGTGAGTCAACTGTACATGCCGCCTGCGCAATGACCACGACATTGTGGCAGACGGTGCTGCAAACTCCCGATGCTCATGTTACTCTGCAAGGGGCGGGTGTATTAGTGTTATATCGTGTAAGGGGTGGATGGCTACAGAAGAGGGAAAATTGTAAATTAATGGGCAGAGCTGTTTGCGGGGCGTGTTTAAAGAAATGAAGGGCGGGTTTTGCAATGCTGATGAGCGGGTTTGCACAACTTATTTAAGTAACAAACACAATGAATTTATCACAGTATCAGTGCGGATGTTGATGATTTGTTGCATATAACATTAATACACCTGCCCCTTGCAGAGTAGCACGAGCATCGGGAGCATGCAGCATCATCTGGCACAATGTCGTGTTCATTGCGCAGGTGCGGTGTACAGGTGCCTCACAGCTGTTTATGTTCGGCTATTTTCTGCGGCTCAGTAGTGGTTCATACAGTGCAAGCGCTGGACATCGGGCTGAACATCGGCTGGGCTGCGTGCTTGGATAAGGGTCTGGTATGGATTTTGGGGGGACCCCCATTCCGTTTTTTTGGCGTAGGGGGTTTCCCCTTAAAATCCAAATCAGATTGAAGGGCCTGGTATGCTCTTGGAGGGGGGATCCATGCCGTTTTTTTATTTATTTGGCGTGGAGTTCCCTCTCAAGATCATCAGAGCACAAGTCATCTGCCAAAGTCGGATCAGGCAAGACGGCGATCCGACTTTGATTTGTCTTCAATGATATTCGATGGGCTGAAGTAGGATAAAAGTTGGACCAAAAGTAGTGCAGGAGCATTTTCAAAGTCAGACCGACTTGTGTTGGACCAGTTAAGACAGCTCCCATAGGGAAACATTGATTTTCGCACGGCCTAAATCGTATACTGAAGGGTAGCAAAGTACAGGATTGGTGAGGGCCTATGTACAAGGCACCGGGTTTTGCTGTTTGGCTATGTGTTTCATGTCGTTTCCTGAACACCAGTAACACAGAAGACATCAGAGAACAATTAATAGCACATGCAAAAACCTATTGGGAAGGGAGGAGTGGGGGAGGAGTGCCTTTCATGAATTCCTAGAACCAGTCAGATGTATGTAATATCTGTGTCTCCCAGCTCGTCTTCAAAAATAAAAAAATAAAAATTAAGATTGGTAAATGAATTTATGCATGCATTAACTTGGTAAAGAATAAGGCCGCGTACACACGGGCGGATTGTCTGCCCAACTAAGTTCGTCAGACAATCCGACAGACAGTCCGTTCAAACTTTTGAATGAACGGACTTGCCCACACACGGCACTTTTTGAGCGGACTAAGTCCGCCATACAATCCGCTCTACTTTTGAAATGAACGGACTCGCCCACACACGCGGAGGAAAGTCCGCTCATTTCGAGCGCGTCTCCAGGTAGGCGGGGCCCACGAAGGAGACGTCGCTGGTCCCGCCGCCTGGAATGGACTTAAAGGGGAACCCCAACGCTGAAAAAAATCGGCGTGGGGGTGCCCCCCCAAGTCCACAACAGACCCTTGTCCGAGCACGCTACCCGGCCGGCCAGGAAAGGGGGGCGAGCGAGCGCCCCCCCCCCCTCCTGAGCCATACCAGGCCACGTGCCCTCAACATGGGGGTGCCTTGGGGAAGGGGGGGCCGCGCGGCCCCCCACCCGAAGCACCTTGTCCCTATGTTGATGAGGACAAGGGCCTCTTCCCGACAACCCTGGCCGTTGGTTGTCGGGGTCTGCGGGCCGCTGCCGCCGCCTTCCGTTCTTCTTCTTCTTCTTCTCCAGGAGATGTTGCCTCGACGATCTCTCCGGCCGGAATGCCAGAGCCGCGCTGCGCGGCCACTTATATAGTGACAATGGGGCGGTGTCACATGGTATATGTCACATGGGTTGGTGTCACATGGTGACCCCGCCCCCTTACGATGTCATAGTCCCCATGTGACATTAACCCATGTGACCAACCCATGTGACATATGCCATGTGACACCGCCCCATTGTCACTATATAAGTGGCCGCGCAGCGCGGCTCTGGCATTCCGGCCGGAGAGATCGTCGAGGCAACATCTCCTGGAGAAGAAGAAGAAGAAGAAGAAGAAGAAGAAGAACGGAAGGCGGCGGCGACGGCGGCGACAGAAGACCGGGCCACCGCCTGTAAAAGAGCTAGAAGAAGGCGCGGTGGCCCGGCAGAAGAACCGAAGAGGGGGACAAGACCCCCGAAGTCGGGAGAAGAGGCCGGCGGCGGGGAGGAAGAAAGCCGGACTCCTCCGCTAGCAAAAGAGCTACAAGAAGATAGCGGAGGAGTCTGGCGAGAAGACCCCCGAAGACGGAAGACCCCCGGAGCTGTGCAATAAAATATTTTAACCCTGTGTTGTGTTTTTTTTTGTACTTTTTTTTTCACAGGTGAATGGGTAGGGGTACATTGTACCCCATACTCATTCACATAGGGTGGGGGGCCGGTATCCGGGGGCCCCCTTATTAAAGGGGGCTCCCGGATTCCGATAAGCCCCCCGCCCGCAGACCCCGACAACCAACGGCCAGGGTTGTCGGGAAGAGGCCCTTGTCCTCATCAACATGGGGACAAGGTGCTTCGGGTGGGGGGCCGCGCGGCCCCCCCTTCCCCAAGGCACCCCCATGTTGAGGGCACGTGGCCTGGTATGGCTCAGGAGGGGGGGGCGCTCTCTCGCCCCCCTTTCCTGGCCGGCCGGGTAGCGTGCTCGGATAAGGGTCTGTTGTGGACTTGGGGGGGCACCCCCACGCCGATTTTTTTCAGCGTTGGGGTTCCCCTTTAAGTCCATTCCAGGCGGCGGGACCAGCGACGTCTCCTTCGTGGGCCCCGCCTACCTGGAGACGCGCTCGAAATGAGCGGACTTTCCTCCGCGTGTGTGGGCGAGTCCGTTCATTTCAAAAGTAGAGCGGATTGTATGGCGGACTTAGTCCGCTCAAAAAGTGCCGTGTGTGGGCAAGTCCGTTCATTCAAAAGTTTGAACGGACTGTCTGTCGGATTGTCTGACGAACTTAGTTGGGCAGACAATCCGCCCGTGTGTACGCGGCCTTATTCTTTACCAAGTTAATGCATGCATAAATTCATTTACCAATCTTAATTTTTATTTTTTTATTTTTGAAGACGAGCTGGGAGACACAGATATTACATACATCTGACTGGTTCTAGGAATTCATGAAAGGCACTCCTCCCCCACTCCTCCCTTCCCAATAGGTTTTAACCCTGTGTTGTGTTTTTTTTGTACTTTTTTTTTCACAGGTGAATGGGTAGGGGTACATTGTACCCCATACTCATTCACATAGGGTGGGGGGCCGGTATCCGGGGGCCCCCTTATTAAAGGGGGCTCCCGGATTCCGATAAGCCCCCCGCCCGCAGATCCCGACAACCAACGGCCAGGGTTGTCGGGAAGAGGCCCTTGTCCTCATCAACATGGGGACAAGGTGCTTTGGGGTGGGGGGGGTGCGCGGCCCCCCCTTCCCCAAGGCACCCCCATGTTGAGGGCACGCGGCCTGGTACGGCTCAGGAGGGGGGGGGCGCTCGCTCGCCCCCCCTTCCTGGCCGGCCGGGTAGCGTGCTCGGACAAGGGTCTGTTGTGGACTTGGGGGGGCATCCCCACGCCGATTTTTTTCGGCATTGGGGTTCCTCTTTAAGTCCATACCAGGCGGCGGGGCCCACGACGTCTCCGTCGCGTGCCCCGCCTACCTGGAGACGCGCTCGGAATGAGCGGACTTTTCTCCAGGCGGGAAAAGTCCGCTCATTTCGAAAGTACAGCGGACTGGCACACACACGGGCGGACTGTCCGCTCAAACCAAGTTTGGACGGACAATCTTACGGTAATTCCGAAAGACTTAGTCCGCCAGACTGTCCGCTGAAAAAGTCCGCTGAAGCCCACACACGAGCGGACTGTCCGCTCAAATGTGTTTCGGCGGACTAAGTTGGGCAGACAGTCCGCCCGTGTGTACGCGGCCTAAGGCAAGTTTGCTTCCGAAAGTTTGCATCCGCATATGTATATTGTTTTGTACTATGTAATAAAAATTATTTTTTAACTTCTTTTTGCTAATAATTTTTGAGACTATTGCCTAAACTAAAGTCCCAATCGAGGTAAAAATTGGTTTTGTGTCTAATGTATTAGGGATGTGGGCAGTCAGTCTCTTTCTACACAGTTTTATGCTTGTCTATTCTGGAGGACTGGTCAGGTAAGTCAGGCCATTCATCTTTTGTCCAATCCCTAGCCTGTTCGAAAGGGGGCGTACAGTCACTTTGGGTATGCTGAATCATACGATAAGACTTATTCCTCAGGATGGAGTCTGACCATCCATCCCCTGTTCAGGATTCCGACTCAGTTGTCAGGTTACAAGCAGAAGCACGACCCAATTTAAATCATACAGGACCAGTTTTCTGTGTGTCTGGTATGGTTTCTCCATGTTTACCGATGCATATTGCCACAGAGAATTGGTCTTATCCACCAACACTATCAAACATATCTATCAGGCATCCAGCACTTCAGACCCCTGCAAACTCCTGTCAGTTCATTCATTTTTTGGTTCACCCTCTCAAACTTCCCCATACCAAGTTTAGGGGTTTGTGGGAATTTCACAGAGCTACTTAACTGGTGTCCGTTTTGAAGTGTTTGATCTTTTCTGCAATTATTTCAGTTTTGCAGGTTCCAAACAGGGGGTCCCTTCTTATCGTCAATTCATGGGAAGTTGGTTTTCCTCCTGTTATAGCTGATATATACCAGATCCGTAAAACTGAAGCCATCTACTAGACAGATTGTTACCTACCCTTCATCAAGCTTTCTTATCACATCTACTTTCGTGTCTTTTTGCCATTTTTCAGGTGTACTGATCAGCTAGGCAAGGCACACCTTAGGCCTTGGTAGTTAGGGTATCGCATTTCCAAGTGAAGACTCTGACTGCAAGTAAGAAGGCTGGTCGAAGGCTAGCCTGTATTTGTAGGAGTCTGAGGGGTATATATCCCTCCTCCTCTGTCTGATCCTGCATCAGCTCACATTCAGGGTTTCCACCCACCTGTTTTTCCACAACCTTTCAGATACTCATACACATCGTAAATTTTTTCATATTCATGCATTCAGAGTATGCCCTCTTTCAGGTTTACTGAGCAGCTAGGCCAATGCGCACCTTAGGCTTTGGTAGTTAGGGTATCGCATTTGCAATGAAGACTCTGACTACAATTTTATATATTTAAAAAAAAAAGTATTTTACTGATAATTTACGCAGGAACTTTTGTTCCAGAAAAAACTTGCCTATGTTATCAATAAAATTCCCACAGTCATAACATTTGTGAATGTTTATAAAGTATACCCACCAAGTTTTCCAAACAGCTCGACTCCTAGAGCTGCATAAATAAAGAAGAGAAGCATGAAGAGAAGTCCCAGGTTTCCTACCTAAAACAAAAATGACAAGATTGAAAAGAACCTTGCAAAAAAATAGAATTCATGATATTATAAACATAAAAGTTAATGTCCCCACAAAACTAATATTTCAGTTTTTGGTAAACACTGGAGAATTAATGTCCTTGAGTCACTGGCGTTTCACATCTGCTATGGTTGTTACACCACCATGCAATGCTCCCTGTTGAGTTTTGTAATTATTTATATGAAAGAGAATGCAACAAGTGATTCTGAAACATGCAAATGTAAGCAGGGATGCTTTAAAACCTCCAGACAAACAGAATTTATAGGTGATTTATAAACCTAGAAGTTGGGATTTATAGAAGGGAAATATTGCTGTTCTGATATTTAAGGCATGCAAAAAACAAGAAGTTGACATCCTCCATATTCTTTTTTTTAAATATTCACTTTTTAATTTTACTGTATAGACATACATATACACAATCACATGTTAAAAACATTCTATTCCTTTATCTATACTCTATCCATTTATTCCCCGTACCCCTCTAAACCCTCCCATAGAGAAAAAACCCCACCGCCCTCTCCCTCGTTCCCTCCTCGCTTTCCTACACCTTCATCAATGCCTCCAGGTTACTGGCTTCCTGAACTCCCGCCAATTCCCCCATAAATTCCATAATCTCTCCGTAATCTCTTCCGTAGTTTCTTCTCTGACTCTTATCATTTCAACCCTTACAACCCAGTCCTTCAAACTCAGAGCTTCCTGGGACCTCCAGAGACTCGGGATCAGGCTTTTGGCCATGTTGAACCACTTCCCGACCGGTACGCGTCGATGTAAGTTGGCAGAATGGCACGGGCAGGCAAATTGGCATACAGGTACGTCCATTTGTATTTGCCGCCCTGCCATCGCGTGCGCGTGCTGGTCGGGGACCCCCGGGAGTCCGGTCGTAGGTCCTGTGGACTCGATCACCGCGGGGATACCCGTGATCGTCTCAGGGGAGGCTGAGCGGGGAAATGCTGATGTAAACAGCATCTCCCCGTTCTGCCTAGCAACAAGTGACACTGATCTCTGCTCCCTGCGATTGAAGCAGAGATCAGTGTTAACTAGCACACAGCCCAGCCCCCCACAGTTAGTAACACGCCCCTAGGACACACTTAACCCCTAACACTGCCACCCCCTGGTTAACCCCTTCACTGCCAGTGTCATTTACACAGTAATCAGTGCATTTGTATAACACTGATTGCTGTATAAATGACAATGGTCCCAAAAATATGTCAAAAATGTCTGATGTGTCCGCCATAATGTCGCAGTCACAATAAAAATCGATGATCGCCGCCATTACTAGTAAAAAATTATTAATAAAAATGCCATAAAACTATCCCCTATTTTGTAAACGCTATAAATCTTGCGCAAACCAATCAATAATCGCTTATTGCGATTTTTTTTACCAAAAATATGTAGGAGAATACGTATCGGCCTAAACGGAGGAAAAAAAATGCTTTTTTTTATATATTTTTGGGGGATATTTATTATAGCAAAAAGTAAAAAATAATGCGTATTTTTTTTCAAAATTGGCACTCTATTTTTGTTTATAGCGCAAAAAATAAAAACTGCAGGGGTGATCAAATACCACCAAAAGAAAGCTTTATTTGTGGGAAAAAAAGGACGTCAATTTTGTTTGGGAGCCACGTCGCACAACCGCAATTGTCAGTTAAAGTGACGCTGTGCCGAATCGCAAAAAGTGGTCTGGTCTTAAGCCAGCAAAATGGTCCGGTCTGAAAGTGGTTAAAAGAAATGGAACCAAAGTATTTTTATATTGAGGGTCTGTTTTCCTTGTATCGTGAAATAAAAAATCCCAAGGATTCTTCTGGATCTATTCCTAGGTACCCCAATCCCTCCTTACACCATACAAAGGGGAATTTAGGTTGGATCGCCTGCTGTTCCTCCCTTGAGATAGTAATATTCAGAAACTCAGATTTAGACACATTTATTTTAAAATTAGTCAGGTTTCCATATCTGTTTAACTCATCTAATATAACTGGAATTGTTATTTGTTTCTCTCTTTTTCCCTGTACCTGCCCCTATTAGTATCCCCCTCATAACAGCCTTGTGAGCTTCCCACAAGGCTGAGCAGGGGATTTCTGGTGTATCATTTACCACAAAGAAGTTTTCAAGTTCCTGCTCCATCTTCTTGATTATCTCCAAGTTCTGAAGAAGCGAGTTGTTTAGTCTCCAGTTCCTTCCCGTCCTATTATTTAATATTTCTAACTTAATCGCTACTGTAGCATGGTCAGAAAGGGTTATTGCTTTTATCTTTGCCCTCTTAAGCAACGGTAATAATTGATGCTCTATGAAGATGTAATCAATCAACCCTTGAACTGGGGAGTAAACAGTGTAGTCTCTATTTTCTGAGTGCCTAACCCTCCATGTGTCTACAAGCTGATATTCCAATAGTAGTTTTTTTTACGTCCATCTGTCTTTTAGCTGTATAGGAAGAGGGGCCCCTGTTGTATTTATATGCGGATCTATGCTCAGATTTAAATCCCCCACTATTATGAGTTTACCTTCTTTGAATACTTCAAGTTTTTTTTTTTTTCTTTAGAAATAAGTCTGGTTCCCTATGTGGTGAGTATATATTTGCCAGTGTACATTCCATATTAAACAGAGTCCCTTTTACAAAGAGAAATCTCCCCTCAGGGTCTGCCAGTTTCACTCTTACTGTAAAAACCGTAGTCTTAGCAAAACCTATGGCCACACCCCTCGAGTGGTTGGATGTTGAATTGCTATAAAACGAATGTGAAGCCAATCTACACCCCGAGGCATGAGCAATATTTGTTTCTTGAAGACAGACCAGATTCTCCCCCAAAAAATTTAGCTCTTTGTTTACTTTATACCTTTTGCTTGGGGTATTCACCCCCCTTACATTATAGGGGGCTCCTCATATTATTAAAAATCACTCTTGGGTGGACTTACCCAAATATAATATATAATAGGGATAAATTGTATAAAAATTAGGTACATTACCTTTAGGTATATTAGCTCTACCCTTTTATAAGGAGAATTATAGCCAGTAGTAGCTTTGCTAAAATGTGTCCTATAGGCAAAATGAATTAGAGCTAATAGGAATCAAGAAACTAGGGTAGTTTGAGCTGTGTTCTTACAGTGCTTCCGAAGCAAAAACTTTTTTACCTTAATGCATTCCCTGATTTAAGGCTTGCTGTGCCCCCCTTCGCCTCTAAACACTTACCTCACTACTAGATTGATCCAGTGCTTTGCCCGGCTGCAGTCATCTCTCCTTTCTCCCCCTTCACACAAGGACTGACATTAAGGAGCTGGAGCCAATGGCTCCTGCTACTGTCATCCAAATTCAGTGAGAAGGGAGCAGGGCCAAGCTGCATTGTGTGTTTGTCAATAGATGCACACAGCACAGCTCAGGATTGAGTCTGCAAATCTACCCCATAGCAAGCAGCTTCCTATTGTGGCAGACACAGAAGAGGAGAAGCTGAGAGTGCCGGCCTGGGACCCTAAAAAAGGCCTCTCTTTGCTATTTTAAAGAATCCTTTAGAACTGCTTTAACCACTTCAGCTCCAGAAGTTTTACCCCCTTCCTGACCAAGCCATTTTTTGCGTTGCTTTAACTGACAATTTATGTCCTTTCTTCCCCACAAATAGAGCTTTCTTTGGTGGTATTTGATCACCTCTGCTGTTTTTATTTTTTGCTCTATAAACAAAAGAAAAAAGGAAATCGGACTGCAACATTGACAAATCTGACACTATGACACTTTTTGGGGACCAGTGACACCAATACAGTGACTAGTGCTAAAAAACAAATGCACTGTCACCTTATAAATGACACTGACAGGGAAGAGGTTAACACCTGGGACAACACTTGAGGAAAACAGAGATCTGTGTTTCTGCTTAGCAGAAACACAAGATCTCCATTTTCCTCTCTGGCACAATGGAGATCTGCCTTGTTTACATAGGCACATTGCCATTCTGCCTCACCTTGAAAGGATCGGCAGGTCCCTGAGGAGAAAGAAACAATAACGTACAGGTGTGAATTTGCGCTAAAGGGCCGCCCTGCCACAGAATATGTACGTGGGACGGTCCTGACACGATTAAGACTTTCATAGGCTTTAACCAGTTCTGGATCGCCCACCACACATTTACTGTGGCAGGGCAGCAGGGCGGCACACTTGCGCGAAACAACGTACCTGTACATTGCTTGCGCCCATGGGTAGGGGGCACATATGCCCGCTGTCACCTCAGTGATCGGATTCGTTACAGAACCAAACGATCTACAGACCCTGGCCAATGATTTAGGGTCTGGACTTGCTGATCATTTCTGATGAATCACAGAACATCCTGTGCCTGTGTAATGTAAACACGGGCACATGAAATTATGTAATCTCCCCTCCTGGTGCCCTTTATGGTTCCAGAGTGAGAGGAGATAGCATCAGTGGTGAGTACAAGCACTACACTGACACCAGTACACATAATTAGGCACCGGTCACCCCCCCCCCCCAAGTTAACCCTTTTCACTCCCTGTCACACTGTAACTCAGTACAGTGTACAGATTTTTTACTGATCACTGTATTGGTGCTACTTGTGAAGCTAAATATCATTAGGTGCAGTTAGCAGCAGTTAGGGTCAGCCCCAGACAGGTAGGGTGCCCACCATATATTCTCTAATAAAGTTTTAACTCCCTGATCACCACAAGTTAACCCTTTCACTCCCTCTCATAGTGACATTGTACAGATTTTTTTCTGATCACTGTATTAGGCAGTCTGCATCAGCATCAGTTAGCATCAGTGTTAGTGTCAATCCCAGACAGCGTCATATTTAAACCCTTTGACTACTAGTTTTGCCACCCTGTGTCTAACACACACACACACTGTCAGGGAAATGGCCAAAGAACTGGCAACCCTGATAGCACTCATCATGGTCACATCAGGCAGATTCCCACAAGCATGCGCACATGCAGATACATGACAGCGTGAGCGTGCATGACAGATGTTGGCGCCCTCTAGCCTATTTAAACCTGCCACTGAAACATGCAGATTGTGGGATTATCTTCAGGTACCCGTATCTCCTGTGTTTACGTATCCTGATCTTTGGACCTCCCAGTACCGACCCGACTTGTTTTTACCCGCCTATCCTAATCTCCTGGCTTGACGCAAGGCTTGCAACCTGACTTTGCTCCTGCTTGTTCCCTCGTGATTAACCTCAGCTATGCTATCTCCTATCTACTGTGTATGATCCCTGTTTGTTCCAGTTCTGCTATCCAAATCAATCACAGACTGAACCACTGTGTATGACTCCTGGCCTGGCTCCTGACTCTGTTCCTGGTTCGCTCCACTGTCTTATACCTTTGACACTACCTAAACTTGTCTGCCATACAGTACACCCAGCTTGATCCAACCACTCTCTGGTGAGCAGCTCATCTAACTGCAGTAACAGGCAAACGGTGCTTCTTTGGGCACTGTACTCCCTGTACCACTCACAGGGGTGCACTGCACTTAGCCTCAAGGGGAGCCCTCTCAGCAACTCTGCCTCACACCTGAACCCTGACACACACTATATACCTTCATTACTAGTATAGTGTCTGAACAAATCAATATCTTTGATCAGATCAGAACTATATCAGGATCCCCAATAGTATAGTGTTCCCAAAAATTCTGTGTTAGCAGGATCAGCCCTGACACCTGCCAGCACCTGCGTTTAGCCTGTCCATCTGCCCCACAAACAATTGCAGTATCAATAGATCACTGTCACTTCTGATACACAGCTCACATAAACCACAGTGTTAGCAGAGTCAAGTCTGATCTCTGCTAGCGCCAGCATCTACATTTTTTTGTAGCAGTTCAAACAGTCCTCGGTAACCTATGAGTCACACTAGGTACCTGTTAATTTAGTGGCCAATATGTCAAACAAAAGGTACACTAGTGAAGAGGCCTACAGGATACTGAGCATGACAGATGAGAGTGCAGAGGAAGCCTCAATGTCAGATTCAGATTCAGGCTCAGTATACGAACCTGTAGAGAGCAGCTGGACACTGACAAATAGCTCTGATGACGGAGTAGAGATCCCTGCTAAGGTTAGGCATACCCGACCCCATTCCTCTGTTTCTGAGGTGCAACAATCACATGGTTCTCATATGCAGCAGAGTTCTGGTACTAGTGCCGCTCTAACTTCTGGTGAACTGGCGAGCACCAACAGCCTAGTACCTCCTGGTCATAGATAAACTAGCACTGCAGTAACACTTGGTGACATGGTGAGTCAAGTAAGTGCAGTTCAAGCTGTTGAGGTGGCTGGCACCAAGTGTACACCAAGTGCGGTGTAGTTTCCCGCAGCCACCAAGAATTCAAACACAGGCCTGTAGAGCCCATAGGGCCCTTCCTGATACGCTTGCAAATCCTGATTGGCAGCCCACCAATTCTGCAGCGCCTGTACTTCCCCCATTTACTGGCCAACCCAGAATTCAGGTGGAAACAGCAAATTTAACTGCCCTTGGTTTTTAAAAGTGTTTTTTCACAGAAGATCTGTACAGATCTATTGTGGACCAAAGCAATTTATATGCTGATCAATTTATTGCCGCAAACCCAAATTTGACCCTTGTCAGACAATTTGTATGGAAACCTATAATTTTTCTGACTTTAGAACATTTCCAGACCTATCCCTCATCATGGGCATTTCTAAAAGTTGCGGTCATATTGGTCCACTGACCCAATTCCACCATATGCCCTTGTTCTCTGTTGCCATGGCAAGGACTAGATAAGAGCAAATCTTGCGGTTTATGCATGTCAGCATCAATGAACTATGTCATCCTCGAGGTGACTCTGTATATGATCGGCTCCACAAAATATGGCCAATCGTAAACCACTTCAACCAAAAGCCTTGTATATCCCTGAACAAGATGTCTGCATTAATGAGTCCCTGATTAAGTTTTGTGGCCACATTGTTTTCAAACAGTTTCTCCCAAGCAAGCGTGCCAGATATGGGGTCAAAATATATAAGCTCAGTGACAGGGCAACAGGCTATACATGTAGTTTCCTTGTTTACAAGGAAAAAGATAGCAGTGCGGAGCACCCCCCCCCCCCCCCCCCCGACTACCCAGACTACATAGGGAACAGCAGCAAGATTGTTTGGGGCTTGGTGTCTGCCTTATTTTGAAAGGGGTACCATTAATACATGGACAATTTTTAGACACCTCTTTTAATTAAGAATTGGCGCATGTGACACCATGAGATCAAATTGCCTGGGTTTCCCCCAAGAGCTTTTAAATGCCCTTAGATGCTAACTTGCTAACTTGCCCTTAGATGCTAACTTAGACTGGGGGGGGGGGGGGTGCAATGAAATGCTTGCAGCGAGATGGAAGGACATTCTATGTCCACGAATACAACCTTAAAATGTGAGGGGTGTACCAGATGATGGGGCTGTACCTAATTGCCCTTAAGTCCAGACCCTGGTACAAAAATGTGTCTGTATACTTATTCCAAGTGGCTCTGTTCAATGCTTTATGTACTATAAAAAGCGTCAGGAAAAAGTGGATCCTTCCTAAAATTCCAGGAAGAGATCATCACAGCCCTTTTGTATCCAGAAGGTGCTGTGGCCCAATTTCCCAATCCTGATGCATTGAGCCAGCTGCATGAGAGGCATTTTCCAGATGTCCTCCCTGGTACCCCTACCCAAAGACCACCCCAAAGAAGATGTCATGCCTGACACCCGCTTTTTTTGGCCCTCTGGCCCTGGACAATCAAGTCTATACATTGGGGACTGTTCCCTTTGAACTATGTTCAAATTTCTTTTACATTTTCAAAAAAAGTGTAAAAAAAAAAAAGTTAATAAATAAAAACATAAAAAAGCCAAAAATAGTTGTTGTATTTTTGAGTTAATGTTCTGTTCTTATTGTACTTTATATTATACTGTTTCATTGTTACTGTGTTTTTTTTTATTTTTACTGTTAACAGTTGTTTACTTTGCAGATACACCTTTCTACTGTTTTAATGTACTGTATACCAGTGGTCCCCAACCTTTTTGGCACCAAGGACCGGTTTTGTGGAAGAATATTTTTCCAAGGCCTGGTAGGAGGGGGGAGGAATTGCGATGTGGTGAGTTATCAGTTCAATCATCTTGATACCATAATATCGGGATGATTGAAGTGCATTATTTATATTATTACAATATAATACAATGATTATATAGTTCAACTCACTGTAATGTAGAATCAGTGGGAGCCCCAAGCGTGTCTCCCTGCAACTAAACAGTGTTATGGTGTCAGGATGACTGAAGAACGTTATTTCTATTACATTGGAATATAAAATGAAATAGTTCTACTCACCATAATGCAGAATCAGTGGGAGCCCTGAGCTTGTTTTACTGCAACTAGGCGGTGTTATGGTGTCAGGATGACTGAAGAACGTTATTTCTATTACATTGGAATATAAAATGAAATAGTTCTACTCACCATAATGCAGAATCAGTGGGAGCCCTGAGCTTGTTTTACTGCAACTAGGCGGTCCCATCTTGGGGTGATAGGAGACAGTGACACTTGAAGTGTGTTGCTTATGTCCAATCTGCTCTGTAATCTTGTTTTGGTTGCTGTCACTGCAGAAAAATCCAGCTTCATAATGATAGGATGTTGGAAATGGCAGCAAGCTTTTCAGTGCTTTTGTGCAATTGCAGGATATTCTGCCTTGACTTTAATCCAGAACATATGAAGGTTTGAAGTCGTCTCAAACTTTTAAGGCCACCATCATTTGCGATCTCAAGCAGTTGATCCTCTTCTAGCACGGACAGAGTGGATTCACCTGGCTTATTCACAAATGGGTCACGCACCCATTCCTTCCCAATTCGGGGGTCTTTTGAGGTTGGGAAATAATGCTCAAATTCTTTTGAAAGCTGAGAGAGGTGATCATGCACCAGCTGTGTGAAAGAAGGTTCTGGCTCAGTCTCTTTCAAAAGCTCTGATAATGTTGGAAACATGTCAAAAATACCATTGTTCACTCGTCGCACCCATAATTCCAGTTTGGCTTTGAATGCAGCCACTTTATCTGCAGACATGAACACAGTTCTCATTCTCCCCTGAAGTGACAGATTGAGTTCGTTGAGCAGGTTAAATATGTCACACAAGTAAGCAAGTAAGCAAGTGTTGTGACCCATTCTGTGACACTGAAATGTGCTGCAAGTGGTGACTGTTTTTCAGAAAGAAATCTCTGGAGCGGCTCTCGTAACTCAAACACTCTGCTCAGTGATCTGTTCGAACAGACGTGAGTTAAGGGCATGTACTTTAATGTGGTTGATCATTTTAATTACAGCCTGCAAAACGTTGTTCAGTTCAGGTGACATTTTTCGGCTAGCCAGCATTTCTCTATGGAGGACACAGTGACTCACATTCGGAAGCAACCTCCTTGATTCGAGTAGTAAAACCAGAAAGCCGTCCAGTCATGGCAGCAGCTCCATCCGTGCATACACCAACACAAAACGACCAATTCAGTTTTCCTGACATATAATGATTTAAAGAATTGAACAATTCTGCAGCTGTGGTGTTGGTCAGCAAGAAGAGTGCACATAGCATATCCTCATGGACATCCTCCTGGAAAACATATTGCACAAAAACGAGCATTGTTGCCTTGTTGTCAACATCAGTAGACTCGTCGACCTGTATGGCATACCATGGTGACTCCTTAATTCTCTCTATCAATTGTGTTTTTTTTTTTTTTTTTGAAAAATGTTTATTTGGTTTTACAAACAAAAATCACATAACATAGCCGTACAGTTTTACAGATACATATTTCTGCACAATAAACAGCCAACAATATAGTACCAGTAGGCCTCTTGCATTGTGTTACTCGGATCTGAAAGGGTCCTAAAAATTCAAAACGGCCTATTTACACCAGCTAAACAATTCAACTTCGCAGCCCTTGGGCGATTATCTTCTACAGTGGGTGAGGCGAATGGAGAGAAAAAATAAAAATGAAAATAAGAATAGCACAGTTAAAGGTCCATGTTGTCAAGGAGGCTTAAAGTTAGCCGGATCCCCACGGGAAAGTAGTTTAAGTCTACCCAGAGATCCAGTTAGGTTGTGTTGGAGATACCATTCCGTGAAGCGAAATGGTTGCATGGCCATCTGAATGTCAGAGTGTGTCAGTGTGGCCTCCATATATTTGCGCCTCCACGCAAAAAAGTGGTGGGTAGGTTTAGGATTCCTGGTAATGGTATCCAATCTCTCCAGGTAGAAGAGCGATTCGATAGCCTTTTGTAGCATGGGTAGTGTAGGTGGTGTCTTGGAAATCCAGTATTGCATAATGGTCCTGCGAGCAACAAGGAGGGCCAGTTGGGCCCATTGAGAAACTGGGGTCCAGCTTTGACCTCCCGACGGTGGGGTTTGAGGAACATAGCCAAAAAGGCAAAGCACAATATCCTTCGGAATCTGTTGGTGAGATATTGAGCCAACGTAGCTAGTCACTGTGTCCCAGTAGCTTTCAATGGCAGGACAGTCCCACAGTCGATGGAGTAGCGTGGGGTGAGGCACAGAGCACCACGGACATATTTTCAAGTTACCATTAACTTTATCTACGTACACGGGGTAGTATGCTCTGTGAAGTATCCTAAATTGCGTCTCGCGCCATGTTTCAGAAAGCGTAAGTTTCCTTATTCGCCTGTATCCATCCAATATTTTGTCCGGAATATCTTCATCTCGTAGAAGGGTTGAATTGTGTTTTAATATCCTCTGCGATTTCATTAATTCGTCTAGCTACAGTGCTAGCTGTAAGAGGAACACGCGCCACCTTTTCAACCGCAGCCTCTCCTAAAATTTCACGGAAAATATCCTTTGCAGCAGGCAGGATCAACTGTTCTCCGATTGTAAATGATGGATTTAGCAATATGGTTAGCCACTAAGAATGAGGCTCTCAATGCAGACGCATTTATCGAAGAGGTGGTCTTCAATAATTGCTTCTGTCCTTCATGTTCACGTTTTTTTCTTTTGAAAAACTCAACAGGCTTGTCTTTTAATGAAGGGTGTTTGGTCTCCATGTAGCGAAGCAGTTTTGAAGGTTTCATGGCTTCATTGGATAGCCACTCACCACATATTATACAAAGCTGGTTTGGAGAATGTGAATCACCTGATGCAATCAACCCATATTTTAAATAGGACTCTTGGTATTTTCTTTTAAATGCAGCTTTCTTTTTGTTTGCAGTCTTAGAAGAGTCTTCTGTTGTCTCATCATTGGGTCTTTCCCCCTTTTCAAAAAAGCTCTGCAATGATGTTTGTTTTTTACTCATTTTGGCTAGTTGGCAAAGCCTGTCACCAGATGGGAATTGCCACTGCTGCGGCCTGTCTCCAGATGTGGATTGCCACTACTGTGGCCTGTCTCCAGATGTGGATTGCCACTGCTGCGGCCTGTCTCCAGATGTGGATTGCCACTGCTGCGGCCTGTCTCCAAATGTGGATTGCCACTGCTGCGGCCTGTCTCCAAATGTGGATTGCCGCTGCTGCGGCCTGTCACCAGATGTGGATTGTCACTGTCACCTGCCAGCAGATGTGGATTGTCACTGTCACCTACCACCAAAGCGTAACAGATTGTCACTAATTGGTTTTATTATAAAAGTCCCAGTATAAAAGTATTATAACAGTCCCAGTATAAAAAGGATTATTAAAAGGACTATTAAAAGTCCCAGTATAAAAATATAATTAAATGTCCCAGTATAAAAATAGTATTAAACGTCCCAGTATAGAAATAATATTAAACCTCCCAGTATAGAAATAATATTAAACGCCCCAGTATAGAAATAATATTAAACGTCTCAGTATAGAAATAATATTAAACGTCCCAGTATAGAAATAATATTAGATGTCCCAGTATAGAAATAATATTAGATGTCCCAGTATAGAAAAAATATTAGATGTCCCAGTATAGAAATAATATTAAATGTCCCAGTATAGAAATAATATTAAATGTCCCAGTATAGAAATAATATTAGATGTCCCAGTATAGAAATAATATTAGATGTCCCATGATAGAAATAATATTAGATGTCCCATGATAGAAATAATATTAGATGTCCCATGATAGAAATAATATTAGATGTCCCATGATAGAAATATTAGGAGTGCAGAGTGCACTGTACTTACTGTTCCAGCATGGGAGTGAGGGGAGGAGCCGTTGGAGACTGCGGGAAAGTATTCAGTGAGGGTGGGCGGGGAGAGATGAGGTCACTCTCTCTATCTCTCTCTCATTAGCCAGCCGTGCCTCTGTGTAGCAGCAGCCTTACCCAGCTTATGGTAGGGCGGGACAGCGGCGCGCCTGTGCGTAGCACAGAGAGATGAGGTCATCTCTCTGCTTGGGCAGCCGCACCGCTGACAGTTTTCTCCGTCAGTGGTGAAGCTGAAGCCTTAGCCGAACGGCCCTGATAGTGTCCTTGGAGCTGCGACCCACCTAGAGAGGCGGTACGGCCCGACTTTGGGCAGCAGCCCGGGGGTTGATGACCTCTGCTCTAAACAGCATTATATTGTATATACTGAATTGTATTATATATACTATAGGGACTGCATTGTATACTCTGAACTGGGACATTAATATTATTTCTATACTGGGACATCTGATATTATTTCTATACTGGGACATCTGATATTATTTCTATACTGGGACATCTGATATTATTTCTATACTGGGACATCTAATATTATTTCTATACTGGGACGTCTAATATTATTTCTATACTGGGGCGTTTAACCACTTGCTTACTGGGCACTTAAACCCCCCTCAGTCCCAGACCAATTTTCAGCTTTCAGCGCTGATGCACTTTGAGTGACAATTACGCGGGCATACAACACTGTACCCAAATGAAATTTTTATCATTTTTTTCCCACAAATAGAGCTTTCTTTTGGTGGTATTTAGTTACAGCTCGGAGTTTTATTTTTTGCTAAACAAACAAAAAAAAAATCATGTTTTAATAGTTTGTTATAAAATTTTGCAAACGGGTCATTTTTCTCCTTCATTGAAGTGCGCTGATTAGGCGGCACTGATAGGCTGCATTGGTGGGCACTGATGGGCTGCATTGGTGGGCACTGATGGGCTGCATTGGTGGGCACTGATAGGCTGCACCGGTGGGCACTGATAGGCATAGTTAAGGCGGCACTAATAGGCACAGATAAGGCGGCACCGATGGGCACAGATAAGGCGGCACTGATGGGCAAAGATGGGCACAGATAAGATGGCACGGATGGGTGGCACGGATAAGTGGCATGGATGGGTGGCACGGATGGGCACTGATAGGTACCACAGATAGATGGGACTGATGGGCACTGATAGGTGGCACTGATAGGTGGCTCTGATAGGTGGCACTGCTGGGCACTGATGGGCGGCACTGCTGGGCACTGATGGGCGGCACTGCTGGGCACTGATGGGCGGCACTGGGGTGCAGCACCTTTGAGCAGATTGGGTGGCACTGTGGGTGGCACTGTGGGTGGCACTGTGGGGTGGCACTGTGGGGTGGCACTGTGGGTGGCACTGTGGGTGGCACTGTGGGCACTATGGGCACTGACGGGGGGCACTGACGGGGGGCACTTACTTTTGCTTTTATTTAATTTCAGGATGGCACTGCGGGAGGCAGGTGGGCACAGGCAGGTGGCAGGTGGTCCCTTGTATTGATGGCCGTGATCGGGACTGATGTCCCGATCACGGCCGCCGGTGATCGGCTTTTTTTTTCTCTCCTCGCGCTGTCAGCGCGAGGAGGAATAATAGCCGATTACCGGCTCCGTTCTATCACATGATCAGCTGTCATTGGCTGACAGCTGATCACGTGATAAGGGGTCGGGATCGACCCCTTACACGGATCGGTGATCAGGCGAGTCTCACGGACTCGCCGATCACAGAGCGCGCCGCGCGCGCCCCTCAGGGGGCGCGCAGGCCGCTCGTAACCGGGACTACGTCAATAGACGTAGTCCCGAAAATGTAGGTCCGCGCTAATGCCGTCATTTGGCAATAGCGCGGATCTGAAGTGGTTAATATTATTTCTATACTGGGAGGTTTAATACTATTTTTATACTGGGACATTTAATAATATTTTTATACTGGGACTTTTAATAATCCTTTTAATAATACTTTTATACTGGGACTTTTAATAAATACTTTTTATACTGGGACTGTTATAATACTTTTATACTGGGACTTTTATAATAAAACCAATTCGTGACAATCTGTTACGCTTTGGTGGCAGGTGACAGTGACAATCCCCATCTGTTGACAGGTCGCAGCAGTGGCAATCCACATCTGGTGACAGGTCACAGCATTGGCAATTCCCATCTGGTGACAGGCCGCAGCAGTGGCAATTCCCATCTGGTGACAGGCTGCAGCAGTGGCAATTCCCATCTGGTGACAGGCCACAGCAGTGGCAATCCACATTTGGAGACAGGCTGCAGCAGTGGCAATTCCCATCTGGCGACAGGCTTTGCCAACTAGCCAAAATGAGTAAAAAACAAACGTCATTGCAGAGCTTTTTTGAAAAGTGGGAAAGACCCAATGATGAGACAACAGAAGACTCTTCTAAGACTGAAAACAAAAAGAAAGCTGCATTTAAAAGAAAATACCAAGAGTCCTATTTAAATTACAAGTTCATTGCATCAGGTGATTCACAGTCTCCAAACCCACTTTGTATAATATGTGGTAAGCGGCTATCCAATGAAGCCATGAAACCTTCAAAACTGCTTTGCCACATGGAGACCAAACACCCTTCATTAAAAGACAAGCCTGTTGAGTTTTTCAAAAGAAAACACGAAGGACAGAAGCAATTATTGAAGACCACCTCTTCGATAAATGCATCTGCATTGAGAGCCTCATTCTTAGTGGCTAACCTATTGCTAAATCTAAGAAACCATTTACAATCGGAGAACAGTTGTTCCTGCCTGCAGCAAAGGACATTTGCCGTGAAATTTTAGGAGAGGCTGCGGTTGAAAAGGTGGCACGTGTTCCTCTTTCGGCTAGCACTGTAGCTAGACAAATTAATGAAATCGCAGAGGATATTGAAACACAATTGATAGAGAGAATTAAGGAGTCACCATGGTATGCCATACAGGTCGACGAGTCTACTGATGTTGAAAACAAGGCAACAATGCTTGTTTTTGTGCAATATGTTTTTCAGGAGGATGTCCATGAGGATATGCTATGTGTACTCTTCTTGCTGACCAACACCACAGCTGCAGAATTGTTCAATTCTTTAAATCATTATATGTCAGGAAAACTGAATTGGCCGTTTTGTGTTGGTGTATGCACGGATGGAGCTGCTGCCATGACCGGACGGCTTTCTGGTTTTACTACTCGGGTCAAGGAGGTTGCTTCCGAATGTGAGTCTACGCACTGTGTCCTCCATAGAGAAATGCTGGCTAGCCGAAAAATGTCACCTGAACTGAACAACGTTTTGCTGGCTGTGATTAAAATGATCAACCACATTAAAGTACATGCCCTTAACTCACATCTGTTCGAACAGCTCTGTGAGGAGATGGATGCAGAGCACACACATCTTCTCTTATACACAGAAGTGAGATGGCTTTCTAAAGGTAGATCACGGAGCAGAGTGTTTGAGTTACGAGAGCCGCTCCAGAGATTTCTTTCTGAAAAACAGTCATCACTTGCAGCACATTTCAGTGTCACAGAATGGGTCACAAAACTTGCTTACTTGTGTGACATATTTAACCTGCTCAATGAACTCAATCTATCACTTCAGGGGAGAATGAGAACTGTGTTCAAGTCTGCAGATAAAGTGGCTGCATTCAAAGCCAAACTGGAATTATGGGTGCGATGAGTGAACAATGGTATTTTTGACATGTTTCCAACATTATCAGAGCTTTTGAAAGAGACTGAGCCAGAACCTTCTTTCACACAGCTGGTGCATGATCACCTCTCTCAGCTTTCAAAAGAATTTGAGCATTATTTCCCAACCTCAAAAGACCCCCGAATTGGGAAGGAATGGATCCGTGACCCATTTGTGAATAAGCTAGGTGAATCCCCTCTGTCCCTGCTAGAAGAGGATCAACTGCTTGAGATCACAAATGATGGTGGCCTTAAAAGTATGTGCGAGACTACTTCAAACCTCCATACGTTCTGGATTAAAGTCAAGGCAGAATATCCTGCAATTGCCACAAAAGCACTGAAAAGCTTGCTGCCATTTCCAACATCCTATCTTTGTGACGCTGGATTTTCTGCAGTGACAGCAACCAAAAACAAGATTACGGAGCAGATTGGACATAAGCAACACACTTCGAGTGTCACTGTCTCCTATCACCCCAAGATGGGACCGCCTAGTTGCAGTAAAACAAGCTCAGGGCTCCCACTGATTCTGCATTATGGTGAGTAGAACTATTTCATTTTATATTCCAATGCAATAGAAATAATGTTCAGTCATCCTGACACCATAACACTGTTTAGTTGCAGGGAAACAAGCTTGGAGCTCCCACTGATTCTACATTACAGTGAGTTGAACTACATAATCATTGTATTATATTGTAATAATATAAATAATGCACTTCAATCATCCCGATATTATGGTATCAGGATGATTGAACCGATAACGCACCACATCGCGATTCCTCCCCCCTCCTACCGGGCCTTGGAAAAATATTCTTCCACAAAACCGGTCCTTGGTGCCAAAAAGGTTGGGGACCACTGGTTTAGAGTATATAATTGTCCGACACCATGAATCAGACTGCGATACAAGTACAGTTAAATCACACTTGTTTAATAATAAAAAGGTAAACAGAGTAAACGTAGTCAAAACATAGCCAGAGTTCAGGAACTGGAACGGATAGTCAGACAAGCCAAAACGTCAGGGAACCAGAGATGAGCCTAGTAGAACAGCAAGCAGGATCTGGAGCCAGAAGGATTGTCAGTTAAGCAAGTCTTTGACAGGAACACAGGAGTCTTTAGAGATGTGACCAAGGTGAAGGCAGAGATCATCTGGACTGGACGGCTTAAGTAGACAGGACGGACGAGCAGGATATCATTAACAGGTGAATCACTGTGGAGAGAAAGTAGCTGGCAATTAGCCAACAGTTGAGCAGCCAGCTTTGAGAAGGAAGAGGTGAGCCCAGCCCTGACAATAGTGCAGTCCGTACAGTATATATAATGCAGTTCCGAGTATATATTGCAGTCCGTGTAGTATATATATATATATATATATATATATATATATATATATGTAGCACTAACCCCGGAAGGAGCTGCTGGTTTTATTGGGCTTACCGTTACCTTCTTGACCTTGTGTGCGTCTAGGGGTTTCCCAAGGTAGATGGCCCAAAGAATTGTAGAAACTGACACTGGATCCTTTTTTTGGGATGTTTATTTCAAAAGATCGGTAAAAGAGCTTCTCAATGAAGGGTAGAGGGTTAGGAAGGAAGTTCAGGTACTTTTGGAACTGCAAAAGGTAGGGAGCCTCTCACAATAGAAATCCAGAGAATTACCGTTCACAACTGGATTCTCATAGCTACCGGATAGACCTCCTCTCACTAGGCCTAGCAGCCGATAGAGCGTTTAAGTAAAGCAAAGTCTCTGCCACTGACTTAAATGAAAAACACTTGAACAAAGTCTCTGCCACAGACTTGGATGTAGAACACTTGAGCAAAGTCTCTGCCACAGACTTGAATGTAACTGAGGAACGTAGGTAAAATTAGAGAGCTATCATACGGTACCAGTATCTCGCAGCTGGTCCAGTGATACCCTATGAGTGTAGATCCACTTAGTGTCCTTCAACTGGGCCTCCAGGCTCCTTCTGAGAAGCCAGCCTTATGCATGGCCTTCTCCCAAAGAGTCCTCCCCTGGGTGCTTCTCCAGTTGCTGGGCCTCTTCACAGATGAGACGGCACCGGACCACCTTTGAATCATCTCTCAGTTACTTTGCCTCAGGCTATTCAGCACCGAGATGCAGAATTGGATGAATCAACACCCCAGGCCACAAGGGCCATGGGGGCTGGCCAGGAGGACCGGGACCAAACAGTCAAAAAGATCTTCTGGACCGGAACCTGGAAACACGTGATGTCAGTACCTTAAGTGCCCTTTCACAGAACGCACAGCAGAATGACACGTCCACTGGGCTGGTTCCGAGAAAGAATGGCACTCAATACACCTAGCTAAACTGCTTTCTCACACTTGCCAGAGATGACGGCGACATCTGTGGCCAAGGAGAACCCAGCGCAATCCAGCTAGACTGGCACTGAAACCATAATTAACCATAAAACCCAACTGTAGTTTTAGGAACATTAAATAAAAAAAAAAAACACATAGTGCGTGCTCGTCAGGAGCCGGTGCTACATATAATACAGTTCAGAGTATATTGTGCAGTCCGTGTAGTATATATAATACAGTTCAGAGTATATAGTGCAGTCCGTATAGTATATATAATAAAGTTCATTACTACACTGAAAAGGGGGCAGTTGCTAAGGCCTGGCTGAGCCAGTTTCAGGCCTAACCATGCGGTGCTAGCTGTGACTGGGGCTCAAGCAAGTCGAGTGCTGGAGGAGCTGAGGAGTAATGGTCTGCAGTAAGAGTTGTGCTGGAGGAAGAGAGGTCTGTATATACCAGAATGTACATAAGTTGTTACAATTCTTTGTTCTAAAAGTCATCCCAGGGGGGCGTACCCGGAAGTGACCCAGGAAGGACGTGTTCACAGAGAGCTCCTGAGTGCCCAGTGTAATCCGCAGCAATCCGGGTGCATACACGGCCATTTTTCCCCAATCCTTCGGCCTATGCACCCTACCACTTGTCCTGCCTCAGCCTGGAAGAAAATTGGGACGAGATTGGCCTGGGATTTGCGGAGAGAGACGCCGGCCTTGTCCGTCCGCGGCCGCCGCCATCTTCCCCGCCCTTCATCCTCCTCCACCACTTCAACGGGGGACCTGGCAGTGGATCTCCCAATCATCCGGACTGCTCTACTCCATGCCCGGTAAGGTCCAGAGGCCCGTGGGGCCGCCGGGATTGTCTGCCGCGGATGCGGCCTAGTGCGGCCTAGTACAGCCAGCCAGTCTCCACACTTTCCTACACCAGCGCCCGGCGGGAAGACGCCGCGGCCGTCTTCCCGGCCTCCACCCTCCTCAACCACGCTAACGGAGGCCCTCCTGGTGGGCTGCTCGGCTCCCCTTGCCACCTGGTCTGCCTAGTCAATAACTGGGGACCTCTGGAGGTCCGTGGGGCCCCCGGGACTGTCTGCCGCGGATGCGGCCTAGTAAGGCCTAGCGAGGCCCAGTGAAGCCTGCCAGTTCCCACACCTTCCTGCCCCAGCGCCTGGCAGGGGGCCTACGCACTGGAACCTGGACACTACAGCTGCCATCTCATCCCCCCACACTCCAAGATCCCAAGACAGCTGAAGGAGAGGAGGTGACTGTGAGCTCCACGGACTGCAGGTGAGGCACTGTCTTAGCCCAGGGAGCCCTTGCTTTCCCCAGACCTCGCCCTGCTGTGTACTGGACACTCTCCCCATCCCCAAAGCTCCACGGCCCTCTCTCCGACCCGGCCTCCTCCTGGGTTCAGGCTCTTAACAGCCTGACTACCGCCCTAGTGGGTTAGAGCACCAGCTAAGGCCCCTTCTCCAGACTACACCTGGCTTGGCCTCCGCCATCTCCGCTCGGGGTCTCCGTGGACCAATTCAGGAGGTCCCCCCCCCTGGTCTGGGTGAAATTGTTTGACCATCAAGGCAGACAGCTACGGGGAGTCCACGGGAGTCATCTACTCACCAGTCAGCTCTCCCTATACAGCCTCTTCAACAAGCCCTTAAAGAGACATACCCCCTTCTCCTGAGACTTTCATAATTTCAGTTGTTGGAATCAGCGCAAACTAGCTGAACTCATGGGCGGCTAACAACGCTGAAATCATGTCTTAGTATTGCTTAATATACCGCTCCTTTCCTAAGGGACCCTGCACTGCTTCATAAGCTCTCACATACACAGGGTCATTATCAGCTGCCCCCCGGACTCCTCCGGATACTACATGGGCAAAGTTGGTTTTCAAAAGAATATATATCAAGGCTTTATCCCGCCATCGACCTCCCATCCTGCACACGACATGGAGCGATACCTACACAGATCGCAATCTCCAGGCTTACACACACTGGCAGAACCGCTAGAGGCCACCGACCCCCTGCCCTCCACACCAAGTTCTCTTCACAAAGGTGGCTCTACCCAGCAAACGAATCCTGCCGAAGCAATTACGGTAACGGTCCTGGACCTGAAACTACAGACACTCCTACAGGATTTGACACGCAATATAGCTAAAGAGGTTGGGAAGCTTGCTCAGGAGCTTAGGGGAGAGATTGACCAGCTTGGAGAGCGTACTGCCACATTGGAATCTAAATTTGATGAGAATGTGCAATACATGCGCGTATTGGAGGACGAAAACGCATTTCTTAAACACACAGTCTCCCAAATACAACTCCAACAAGAAGATTTGGAGAATAGAGAATGTTGCTCAAACGTGAGGATTCGTGGAGTCCCTGAGACAGTCAGTGATAAGGAGTTGCGGATATACTTACTTGATCTGTTTGTCACCCTGGCTCCGCACATACCAGATATCGATTGGCATCTAGACAGAGCCCATAGATCTTTGGCCCCCAAACCTCCTCCTGGATCCAATCCAAGGGACGTTATAGTCCGTTTCCACTATTATGACAGCAAGGAAGCTCTAACTGCAGCCACACGCAATAAAAATCGCATCGATTTCAAAGGCTCTAAGATCCAGATCTTCAGCGACCTTTCTCCCATCACCTTGGCCAAAAGGCGCAACCTCCGGCCAATCACTGCACACCTCCAACTACACCAAATCCCCTACAGATGGGGTTTCCCTTTTCGGCTGTCAGCATCCAAAGATGGCACACAATACTCTATCAGAGAATTGCATGAATGTGAGGCCTTCATTCGCAATTTGGGCCTCCCACCTGTCCCGGAAGAGGACCTCCAACTCCCCCCGCCCGCTCTGGCCCCCAAACCTCTCCAAGCCCCTACCGCAATTTGGACCCCAGTTCGCCGGAGACATCAGAGAGGCTTCTCCACACCGCAACGCCCCAACGTGCCTAAACAACCCACCTGAAGTTCCAGAGCCTGTCCGAATTGCACCTCCTTACCCTTGGTTTCCAGGAACCTGTCGGACCTCTTCAGGAACTCTACGGGGAACATCCCCCTATCTTTAAATCTTTCCCATTTTTGTAGTGCTCAATGAGCCTCCTCCCCCCCCCCCCTGCGGGGCCCCTCCAGCTGGTATTGTACTCCCAGTCGATGGTGGTATGTCTGACCCCTGTTCAAATGTTAAGAGTCCGAGGTTAATCATTCTTTACGGGAGCGGTACATAGTTTACCACTCCAAATGTTTGTTATGTCCCTTTATAGGTCCAAGGTGTTCTGCCTTGGCTTCCTGAAGATTTTATATTCTTCAGGCTTTCAAGATACATGTTTTATGTTTTTTGTTGTTTATCTCTTCGTTTTTGTCTCTCTATATTTTACTCAGGTTATTTTTTTTTCTAAGTTCTTACCAGGTCCTTTTTTGACCTGTCCTGGTTCTTACATGTCGCTGCAGGTTGTAAACTTGACATACAATATTATGTTACTAGGAAATGCTGATGTGTATATGCCTCTTCCAGACCTCCTTAGATCAGAGCTCTCCAACCACATGTACCAGATTCCAATATCATCTGCTAATTACAGTATTCCATGAATGTATTATGGCTCTAAAAATATTTTCCTGTGATGTTAAGGGCTTGAATTGCGGGAATTCAAATCCTCTGGGGCCGATGTGACGCACTTCCGCCCGGAGGGCTCATTTAAAATTTGCCTCTAAGCTGTACCCTACTGTTTTTATGGCCTCCAGCCCATCTGGGAAGGCTGGAGTAGCCATTTTGATTAAACGTTCATGCCCTATACGGATCCTTGCTTCGATCCTAGATCCCCAAGGTCGGTTTATACTCCTGAACTGTTCTCATCTGAACACCTCCTTTACCTTAACTAATATTTATGCCCCTAATACGGGACAAATTGGCTTTCTCACCAGAGTATTGGATTGGCTGCGCTCCTTCTCTCAGCCTTTCGCAATCATAGACGGGGACTTCAACATGTGTATGTCCCCTGGTAGGGATAGATTAGCACTATTTCAACAAACCCCGTCCCTCCAAACTCTTAAACTGTCCACCTCCTTTCGCAAACTAATCCGCTCCCACAATCTCTTTGATGCATGGAGAGTGAAACATCCCACCCATCGCCAATACACCTTTTTCTCCCCCCCCCCCCGCATAAATTGTATTCCCGACTGGACCACTTTCTAATAACTGCACCCTTGCTACCCAGTGTAATATCCTCTGAAATAGAGCCCATCACGTGGTCTGATCACGCTCCCATTACTCTCAATGTGACGCTCCATAACGCATCACCTAAAACTTGCCACTGGAGACTGAATGAGTCTCTATTGCGACATGCTGAAACCAAAGATAGACTACTCAAGAGATTGGAGGAGTTTTTCCATCTCAATGTAGGCTCCATTTCAGATATATCTACTGTGAGGGAGGCCCACAAGGCAGTTTTTAGGGGGGAGTGCATCTCAGCCAGCTCACACCTGAAGCAGGACTCTGTTGGGCTGAGGGTGGAGCTTGTGGCCCAGCTGCAGGTGGCGGAGGCGCCGTTACTCCGCTCCCCTACGGTGGATCGCTTGTGTGCAGTAACTACTATTCGCAACCGCATTAAGGCTATAGACGCAAATAAAATTTCAAAATCAATGTTATGGTCTAAGCAAAAATTCTATGAGTTTGCAGACAAACCACATAGGATGCTTGTCCACAAACTTAAGCCCCGGCCCTTTTTATCCATTCCTGATTATATACTGCAATCAGACGGTACACCAACGCACTGCCCTCAGACCATGTCCGGAGTATTCAGAGAATATTATAACAAACTTTACAACTGCCTGAACACGGGCACACAGGATCAGTTCCCACAAGACAGGTTGGACTCCTTCCTATCATCTATTCACCTCCCAAAACTTTCACCAGAGCAACGCTCCTCCTTAAACCAACCTATCTCCACTGACGAACTAGTTGACGTAATTAAACATCTCCCCACACATAAAGCCCCAGGACCAGACGGCCTTCCATACTCCTATTATAAGACGTTCCTAGAGTCACTGTCCCCACACCTGCTGACCCTATTCTCCTCACTGCTCCAGGGCACAATACCACACCCCTCGTTCATACACGCAGTCATAACCACTATCCCTAAACCAGATAAGGATCCTTCCCTCCCTGACAATTATCTTCTCATAGCCCTATTGAACTCTGATTACAAAATCTTTACCAAGATTCTAGCGAACAGGCTCTCTCTACTGCTGCCAGCGTTGATCCATAGAGACCAGGTGGGTTTCGTTCCCACAAGACATGCGGGGGACAATACTCGCCGCACAATTGACCTTATAGACCTGCTTACTTAAACTAAAAACCCCGCTTTGATACTCAGTTTAGATGCCCAAAAGGCATTTGATCGCCTTAGCTGGCCATTTATGTTTGCGATACTAAACCACTTTGGATTTTCAGGCCCCTTTATTCACGCCCTCCGAGCCCTATACTCGAAGCCCACCTCCCAGGTACAACTCTCCTCCCATCTGTCCCGTCCGTTTTCCCTTAGCAACGGTACGAGACAGGGTTGCCCTCTATCACCATTGCTCTTTATTCTCAGTCTGGTACCCCTAGCTGTGGCTATACGGGAATGTTCAGATATTAAAGGAGTTTGCCTCCGCAACGCAGAATATAAAATATCCTTATTCGCGGATGATGTCCTCCTAACTCTCACCCACCCGCACGCATCCCTACCACACCTTCACCACCTACTATCCACTTTTGGTAGCCTCTCGGGTTTCAAAATTAATGATACTAAAACCGAAGCATTACCTGTAAACATAACCCCAGCCCTCTTGTCTTCGCTCCAAAGTAAGTATAATTACCACTGGTGTCCTCACTCACTTAAATACCTGGGGGTTCGCCTTACTGCTTCCTATGATACTTTATATAAGGCCAATTTCCCCCCCCCCTGTTCTCGGAAATTAATCGCTTGCTGACATACTGGACATCTCTCCCCCTATCCCTGTTGGGCCGAATCAATGTCCTTAAAATGTCTATCTTCCCTAAGTTATTATATTTGTTTGAAACTTTACCTGTGGCTATCCCTATGTCACAGTTGAAATCCCTTCAAAGGAGAAGCCTCCGTTTTATTTGGAATAACGCTTCCCACAGGTTAGCAGGGACGGTGGTCCTGGCTCGGAGGAGTAGGGGGGGGGCTCGGAGGCCCAGATTTCATTAAATACTATTATGCCACACACCTGAGAGTTCTTACCTCCTGGAAGGCCCCAAATAGATGGTCAGAGATAGAAATGAGTGTTACAGCCCCGGTACATCCTTGCTATATGCTTTGGCCTTCTACTGCCCTTCATATGCCCAAATTACGGCACATATGCCTAGCTCCCATGTTGTTCACGTTGAATACCTGGAAAAGGTGCAATGACCGCTTTTCTCTATCCTCACCGTGTCCACCGCTTTTAAATATCCTATTTAACCCAGACATCCCAGATAGCCTGTCCTATGATCGTATGCTACCATGGACCCAAGTGGGAATTTTTCAACTCCGACACTTTGTTAACCCGGCGACACGCCATTTATTGACTTTTCCCACCTTGCAAAAGCAACACCAGATCCCCCAAAGGCTTCTACATTCATACTTACAGATCAGACACTTTTTCTCTATCAGGTCCCCTTCTCTGACTCTGGACAAATCCACAGACTTTGAGATCCTATGTGCTAAGGGTCCTTACGAACCCCGACTGATCTCTACTATTTACACAATATTACATGAAGCCATTCCTATGACGGTGAACACCCACCACTACATGAGGAAATGGTCTCAGATTCTACAGCACGATATTTCCCTGGTGGACTGGGGGAACATATGGGAGCACACTTCCAGAATATCTCGATGTGTGACCCACAAGGAAACTGCATACAAAGTTCTAATGCACTGGTATAGGACTCCAGATATTCTACATGCCCGTAACAGGTTAATTTCAAAGCAATGCTGGAGATGTGGTGGGGAAGTCGGCTCTCACTACCATATTTTTTGGGACTGCCCCCTAGTCCACCAGTTCTGGCTCCAAGTCCAAAATCTGTTAGAAACACTGGCTGGCACTCCTATTCCCCTGACGCCCATGCATTATCTGCTAGGCCTCCCTTTCTCTGGTATTTCTAAGGCCTTGCGCAGATTGTTGTCCTTCATCTTATTGGCTGCTAAAAGGGTCATACCCAGGTTATGGTTGTCCACCTCTCCACCAACACTTCCGCAATTGATCACCACTGTAGCTGACATACGCAGAATGGAACACTTGACTGCCGTAGTGGAGGGTAAGATGCAGAAATTTTCTAAAATTTGGTCAACATGGGATGAGTCTACATATGACATGATGGGATTGCTCCTACTTAGTTAAACCTGGATACATACATGTCCCCGAGAGAAGGTCTGAAATCTATTTTTCCTTAAAGCTCTCTTTGAGGTTAAATAGTCTGTTTACAGTTTCTGTCTATAACCCCCTTAAAGATACGGTAGAAGGTCACTTCAATTTCTATTTTTTTTTTTTCTTTTAGGAATGTGACTATCTCTCCCCCACTCAAATTACTACTTTAATCACATCGCTATACCTCTATATATGTTTAGATTTTGTATGCCCTGTAATCAAAGTATACCTGCAATCTCGATATGTTAATATTAATATTTCATGTATATTTTCTTCTGTATGATGTTGAAAATTTAAAATAAACAATTACAAAAAAAAAGTCATCCCAATTGATTGTTCTAAAATTCACTGGGCATCACATACTTCCTATTCCCCATCCAAGTTCAATCCCCTCAATAAAATAAAAAAAAAACAAAGCTAATGGACTGCTGATTGCCTTGGAGTATATAAATCAGTCAGTGTAGTATATATAATACAGTGGAGAATATACAGTGCAGTCAGTGTAGTATAATAGTACTGTATAATACAATGCAGGGTATAATGCAGTGCATAGTATATAATAAGGTGTATTGAAGTGGTTAAGGGGAAACCTATGACAGAATTAAGAAAACAAATGGAGGTGGGTCCCTCCCAAAATCCATACCAGGCCCTTTGGGAACTCCACAGCAAAAAAATAAATAAAAATAAATTGACGTGCCCCCCCCCCCCCCCCCCACAATACATACCAGATCCTTATCTGAGCATGCAGCCTGGAGGTCAGGATGGGGGGCGAGCACCCCCCTCCTCCTGAATCATACCAAGACACATGCCCTCAACATGGGGGTGAGTGTTTTGGGGCAGGAGGGCTCTGCGCCCCCTACTCCAAAGCACCTTGTCCCCATGATGATAGGGACAACAGCCTCTTCCCAACAACCCTGGGCTGTGGTTGGCGGAGTCTGCGGGCAGGGGGCTTATCAGAATCTGAAACACTCCCCTTACATGTGTGGGTATACGTATAGACAGAAAAAATTCTCTCCTGCGCTAGTGTGGTGGGCCTCAGTGAAGGTGGCAGTATTTTCCTGGTGTTGTTGTATAATTTGTCATGCACACCCCGCTGCCTAGGCCGACTAGGGGATGTCCGAAGTGATATGCAGAAAAGATAAAAGGAAGGCGCGTGGTCTGATGCATGAATGATTAGATAGAGGTTATTTTTTTTAAATGGTATAGACTGAAAGTACTACGTATTCATAGATTTAGATACATTACAATAATCTCACTTAGTTAATTAGCCAATCATCCATTTTTAATCCATTGCATGGGAGGCCATTCATCCACCTTTATCCCCTATAACGACAGTTTATTTAATACCATGTAACTAAATTAGATTATTGTAATGTATCTGTATCTATGAATACGTATTTATGAATATGGCGTCTCTTGGCTTTGACAGCTGTTATATAGGCAACGGTAGGGCCACCCAGTGATGTAGCTGAGTGACCCTGCCTGCCCCCTTCTGACATCATGTGACATGAGAGGGGTGGGGTCATCTGGTTACATCAGTAGGGTGTACCTGCCCTTGCCTATATAAGAGCTGTCAAAGCGAAAAGAGAGCAGTCGCCGAGAGTTGGAGTTTTTCCATTATTTTCTATTTTTCAGGTCCTTCGGGCGGCATGATTGAAGATGGATGAACAGTGTGGGACACTTTTTTTTAATGAAGGAATTGTTCAAAACTGTCTGTTTTTACTTTTTGACACTTTTTTTGGTGAATGGTTAGGGGTACAATGTACCCGCTACCCATTCATATAGGGGGGGAAATCTGGGGCCCCCCTTGTCGCAAATATACCAAGCTTAAGGCTGCATGCTCGGATAAGGGTCTGGTATGGATTTTGGGGGGGGCCCAAGCTATTTAAAAAAAAATATGTTTGGTGTGGAGTTCCTGTTAATAGGGCCTGGTATGGACTGGGGGGGGGGGGCAAACTGTTTTTTTACTTGATTTTTCATCTATATTGCCGGGAGGTGGCAAAACATTTTTGCCTGTTCGTGGTGTTCTGGTGCGCAACGAACTGGGGGGTGTTTGGCCCATCCCTATTGTTAACCATTGTTTGCTTTGCAGGTACACCTTTCAGCTGCAGCACTGATTTGTTTATTCTGACAGCAACAGGGTTTGCTTTCACAATACATAAATCAGTGACTCCAGCGCTGCAGAAGGTAATTTCACCACCACAGTTAAAAAAAAGAGCATATATATATATATATATATATGGTGTCCATGGGCTGAACGAAAAAAGAACAGTGCATGTATGCCCAGCTTTAGAAGTAGGTAGTATTCTAATGGTGGGCATACCACACGCTTTTTTGATTTTACATCGATCAATGTGAATGGAGGAATCTGTTAAGTTCTCTTTTTTCATGCAGACCACAGGCTATACAGACAATATTTGCCCAACAAGGACCAGCAACGTACTGGTATGTTACTGGACTTTGAGTTTTTATACCGGAATGATGCCTGCATGTTTAGACATTATCTTGGCATCATTTTTTTCAGCTGGCGGTTGGCTTTCATGTAAAAGCAATTCTATCAGCTAATTAGCCGCTAGACTGCTTTTACAAGCAGTGGGAGGGGACATCCCCCCTGGCCTCCTTACATGGCTTACCCAAGCTCAGAATTGCTCCAATCAGCTCTATGGTGTAAGAAACTGGAGGTTATGAGCATTTCATCACTTCGGGTTTTGCCGGATATAAACAGTGCCATTGGGAAATTGGGAAAGCATCTTATCACAATGATCTTGGTGTGGTCAGATGCGTTAAGGGCAGAGGGGGGATCTAGAGTCAAAATTTTTCAAAAAGAGTACCTGTCACTACCTATTGCTATCATGTAGGATATTTATATTCCCTGTGATAACAATAAAAGTGATAAAACTAAAATTAAAGCAACAGTGTAAAAATAAAAAACTGAAGCACCCCTGTCCCCTCCCCCCATTTTATTCCCCCCAAAAATTGCATTTGGAAAATATACACACACACATATATATATACACACACATATACATACACACACACACATTATATATATAAATGCCGGTACTCCTGAAGAGTACGCGCTATGTTTGTAAATTTAGTTTTTTCCTAAGACTATAGTTTGGTCTTAGGGTTAATTTCATTAAATTGTGATTTTGGTATCAGTTTGGCTGGACTGTACTATGTTCTACCTGGCTGTAGGTGCATGTATCACCTCTGACAGGCATTGGAACGCAGTCTGGTTAGACGCATTAGTTACCAATCTCTCTCTCTGAGCCAATCAGTGGGTGCGTTGTCTCACTGTGTATTCTGGGAGAGGGTACTTTAGGTGCTGAAGTCACGTGGTTCGGGTTTCCGGTCCAGAAGTATGTTCTGACTCCATGGTCCTGGTCCTCCTGACCAGCCCCCAGAGGCCCTCATGGCCTGGGGGGCGGATCCATCCGTTTCCGAGTCTCGAGACTGGCTAGTCCGAGGCACAGTAACTGGAAGGAGGATTTCGAGGTGGTCCGGTGCCATCTCAGGTTTGGAGAGGCCCAGCAACTCAAAACGCAACCTGTGGAGGACTCTTCAGAAGAGGTCCAATGCCCGAGCCTGGCTGCTTGGTAAGAGCCTGGAAGCTGAGCTGTAAGGACACCAAGTAAATCCGCATTCTTATGGCATCGCCAGACCGGCTGCAAGATTCTGGTACTGTAAGAAAGTTCCTAATTTCATCCTTCGGTTACAACTAAATTATTGTGAGAGACTTTGTGTTCATCTAAAGTTTTACAACCAGGTCTGTGGCAGAGACTTTGCTAAGTTTGAATCACTTGTCGGCTGCTAAATCCATGAACCAGGATTTATCCGACAGTTGAAGTATCCAGTTGCGAGTGGCTATTCCCTGGATCATCTAGAGAGAGACATTTCAAGTGTCAGCAGTTTTCCAAACAAGCACCTGATCTTCCCTACCCATACACTCTATTCTCAACTGAGAGACTGTGTTTTGTTCAACCTTTTATGCAAATAAAAATTCCTCAAAAGGGGATTTCAAGTTTTGGTCTCTGCAGTTATTAGGCCATCAACCTCGAGAACCCCTAGACAAGAACAACGAGGTGGAGAAGGTAAAAGGTAAGCCCAGAAAACCAGCCTCTCCTTCGGGGGACAGTGCTACATACACACACACACACACACACACATATATACATATATTTATTTGTATTTAGAGTCTTCACTTGCGAGATATGGTAACCCTAACTACCAAGACCCGTGGTGTGCCTCGGTCTCGCTGATCGGTGCGCCTAAAAGAGGGCATACCCTGAATAAGAGTGAGATAATATGTGTTGTGAATGAAATGAAATGGAAAAATGGGGAACTTGAGGGTGGGGAACCAGAACCGAGCCGACGAGGGACTTGTAGGAGGAGGGATATATACCCCCTCAGACTCCTCCTACAGTAGTCCTTGTAGTCAGAGTCTTCACTTGCGACATATGGTAACCCTAACTACCAAGACCCGTGGTGTGCCTCGGTCTCGCTGATCGGTACGCCTAAAAGAAGGCAAAAGACACAAGATAGGTAAAGTATGAAGCTTTAATGAATCAATAACAATTAATCCAACAACGTAACAAACGCCCTACTAACCTCCGTGTGAGGTTCGGGAATGTACCTGCTATAGCAGGATGACCTCCAGTGTCCCATGTGCTTAATGATGTAAGACAGGACCCCCTGTTTAGAAGCCGCAGACGCTGCCCCGATCCTGAATGAATGACCAGAGAAGCGCCTTGGGTCTACATCTAATCTGGCAAGTAAAATCCTTACATATGAAATGAACTGTTTTGAAGTAATAGGATGCGTGGGAAACGGGAGCAGAGGTCTATGAACAGGAGTTGTTACAAATAGATTGCAAAGTGAGTCAAGAACTTCAACCGGGCACCAAGTGCTATTCGTTCGGTAATATTTCACCATGAACCCCTGACCAGTTTGTCTATTCTTATTGTTGGGCAGCTGTAGCTTATAGTGCTCAGGGAATCTGGTGAGACTACCTTTGAGCAGAACCGGAGTATGACAGCTTGCCAGGAACCATGAGACAGACTGAGACAGAAGTACAATCAAATCACACTTGTTTATTAATAAAAATAAAATAGGTAAATAGGAAAAAGCGTAGTCAAGCATAGCCAGAGTCCAGTAGCCCGATCGGGTAGTCAGCCAGTCAAAAGTTCATAAACCAGATCGGGTAATCAGCCAGTCCAGACATCAGGGATCCAAGGAAAGCAACTGCAAGCAGGATAGAAGCCAGGAGGGATGTCAGCAAGCCAGTCTTGAAACAAACAGCAGGAGATGGTTCCTAGTGATGTGACCAACGCAAAGGCAGAGGAAAGAGTGAGCAGCAAGGCTTTAAATAGGCAGGTCAGACGAGCATCACCGGGAACAGCTGGTAACTGTGGAAAGAGAAGAGAGCAGGCAATTAGCCGACAGCTGAGCAGCCAGCCCAGAGGAGGAAGGGCTAAGCCAGCCCTGACACAGCTGGCTTGAGACACTTCCCCAGGTCGTAGGAACCCAAAGAAACTAAGATAAATGGCAGCCTTGAGCACTAAGCTGGCCCGAAAGGAGAAGAAGACAGTAGGTCTGACCAACCCAAAAAAAAATCTGACCAGTGATAGGTTGTTGAGACAACTGAACCCTCCTCTGGGTCCTCTGAATACCCCTGAGCATGGCTTTTAGAGGGTGAGCAGCAAAAATTGATGCACAGCTGAGCGGCCAGCCCAGAGGAGGAAGGGCTAAGCCAGCCCTGACAGTACCCCCCTCAATGACCCCTCTCCCTCAGGGGGCCAACGGGCTTTAGGGGAAACTGTCTATGGAACTCACGGAGGAGGACAGGCATGTACGTCATAGGATGAAACCCAGGGGTGTTCCTCCGGACCATACCCCTTCCAATGAACCAGTATGCACCTACGGGAGTCAACAATGGATTGTACCTCATACTCCTCATGGTTCTCAACCTGAATAGGGTGAGGACGTGGCACCAAGGTGGTAAATCGGTTACAGACCAACGGTTTCAATAAGGAGACATGAAACACATTTGAGATGCGCATACTAGGAGGCAGGTCCAATGCGTAAGCTACTGGGTTAATCCTGCGAAGGATACGGAAAGGCCCAATAAACCGTGGTGCAAACTTCAGTGAGGGAACACAAAACCGGAGGTTGCGAGATGACAGACAGACCCTGTCCCCAACCTGGTAGGAAGGCGCAGGCAGGCATCTGCGGTCAGCATGGAGTCTGTACCTATCATTAGCATGACGCAAAGCCTCCTGGACTTGTACCCAAGTGGAGCGAAGACCACGGAGATGCTCCTCTAACGCAGGAATACTCTGTGGAACAAACGAGTCAGGCAACATGGAAGGTTGGAAACCATAATTCGCCATAAATGGAGACAATCGGGAAGCAGAATTCAAGGCACTGTTGTAAGAAAACTCTGCCCAAGGTAATAGGTCAGACCAGTTGTTATGATGGTCAGAAATATAGCAATGTAGGAATTGCTCCAAGGACTGATTGGCTCATTCTGCGGCTCCATTAGACTGCAGGTGATATGCAAAAGAGAACGCAAGCTGGATTCCCAACTGTGCACAAAAGGCTTGCCAGAACCGGGAGACAAACTGACTGCCCCTATCCAAGACAATCACCTTGGGTAGCCCATGTAAGCGAAAGATCCGAGCAAAAATGGAAGCCAGTTCCTTAGAGGTGGGCAACTTCTTAAGTGGAATACAATAACACATGCTTGAGAACCAGTCAAACACCATAAGGATAACAGTGTTGCCTTGGGAGTTGGGCAATTCCACAATGAAATCCATAGACAGGTGAGTCCAGGGCCTCTCCATTGGGTATGGGTTGTAGGAGGCCCACTGGAAGGTGCTGTGGAATCTTATTCTGAGCACACATGGGAAAGGCAGCTACAAAGGCAGTAATCTCAGCCCGTAGACTAGGCCACCAGAATTGTTGGGAGATGGCCCAAATGAGTTGATTCTTCCCAGGATGGCCAGCTGCCTTGGGAGAATGGTAAGTCTGGAGCACTGCAGTACGGAGACTCTCTGGGACAAAGCAGCGGTCACAAGGTTTATCAGGAGGAGCATGGACCTGAGCAGCAAGAATTTTGTCACCCAAAGGAGAAGTAAGACTGGTGCGAACCGTAGCCAAGATACGATCAGGAGGAATCATAGGAACTGGAACAGACTCCGACTTGGAAGTGGAGGAAAATTGTCGTGACAAGGCATCAGCCCTTACATTCTTAGTACCGGGTAAGAATGAGACAATGTAATTAAAGCTTGACAAGAAAAGAGCCCATCACGCCCTTCTGGGAGAGAGTCGCTTAGCCTCAGACAAGAATGTAAGGTGGTCAATAAGAATAAGAACGGGCACAGTGGTACCTTCAAAGAGATGTCTCCACTCTTTCAGTGCTAAAATGATCGCCAACAGCTCTCTGTCACCAATCTCATAATTGCATTCAGCAAGTGACAATTTCTTGGAAAAGTAACCACACGGATGCATAGCGCTCTCAGAGTTAGGATGTTGAGACAGAAGGGCGCCAACACCAGTCTCAGAAGCATCAACTTCTAGGATAAAAGGCAGCGTAGGATCAGGATGTGCCAACACAGGAGCAGAAACAAAGGCAGCCTTGAGAGTCTCAAAGGCCTTAATGGACTCCGGAGACCAACTCTGTGGGTTACCGTCCTTTCTGGTCATATCAGTCAGAGGCTTGACCAGAGACGAGAAGTTACGAATAAACTTCCGATAGTAGTTGGCAAAGCCCAGGAAACACTGCAGAGGACGTAAAACCCACGGGTCGAGGCCACTGTAGGACTGCCGAAAGTTTCTCTGGGTCCATCGAAAAACCAGCAGTGGAAAATTACATAGCCCGGGAATGTAACCTGTTCACGATGGAACTCGCACTTCTCCAGTTTACAATAGAGATTGCTCTCCCTTAATTTCTGAAGTACACGACAGACATCTGTGTGGTGGCTCTCCAGGGACTTGGAAAATATGAGGATATCATCGAGATAAACCACCACACACAATTGCAACAAATCTCTGAGGACATCGTTAATAAATTCCTGGAAAACTGCCGGGGCGTTACAAAGGCCAAAAGGCATTACCAGGTATTCATAATGGCCTGTTCTGGTATTAAAACACAGTTTTCCACTCGTCACCCTCCTTAATGCTCACAAGATTGTATGCCCCTCTCAGGTCAAGCTTTGTGAAAACCGTTGCTCCCTTGAGGCGGTCAAATAATTCTGTAATCAATGGAATCGGGTAGGCATTCTTAATCGTGACATGATTGAGACCCCTATAATCTATACAAGGTCTCAGTTCACCGCACCGTAGAGGAGTGAAGCGGTGCACAGGACCTTTGATACCTTCAGGAAGAATGTCTCACTGCATTGTGGTGACCAGGAGAGAACCTCAGCACGGAGCCGATCAAAAGAGGGAAATCTGGGTGAGGAAATAACCTGGAATTGGATTATCTCATTGGTGAAGAGCCCCTACGGCCATGGACAATGGAACCGTCTCATGAGTCACATGGGCAGGCTGTAAAGGTCTCCCGTCAAGAGCCTCAATGGCAAGTGGAGTGTGCTGCGAAATAAAAGCAGCATCAATGAATAGGCCTGCAGCCCCAGAGTCGATTAGCACCTGTATCTCAATGGACGACTCAGCCCAAGAAAGGGTGACCAAAACCAGGGGCTTATCCTTCTGGATAACTGAGGACGAAACAACGGCACCTAAGGTCTGTCCATGACAGGACCTCAAGGTTCGGGCGTTCCCTGGACGGGTAGGACAAGACTTCAAAAAGTGAACTGCCTGGCCACAATAAAGGCACAATCGCTCCCTCCTCCTAAAGGCTCTCTCATCCACAGAGAGACACGTGAAATCCAGGTGCATGGGTTCATCTTCACTGACCAACTCGGTACCAGGAGGCATGGGAGGTGAGGGAGGCATGGGTGGGAATACAAAGCTCGGAAGCAAATGTACAGGAGGCTTCCGCAAGTGCTCCTTAAGAGAAAGTCTCTCTGATTCTGGAGTCAATGAGGATTGCAAACGAGATCAAGCTCTCCAACTCAGTGGGTATATCTCGGGCTGCCATCTCATCCTTAATGGAACCTGAGAGACCATGACAAAAAGCAACCATGAGGGCCTCATTGTTCCAAGCAACCTCTGCTGCCAGAGTACGGAATTCAATGGCGTAGTCGGCAACAGTCCTCGTACTCTGTTTGATGGACATGAGGCACTTGGCAGCAGAAGCGGAGCGTGCGGGAACGTCAAAAACCCTTTTAAAGGAGGCCACAAACTGAGGGTAACTCAAGACAACAGGTTTTTGCGTCTCCCATAGAGGGTTAGCCCAGGCCAAGGCTCTCTCAGAAAGCAAAGATATCACGAAACCTACTTTGCTTTTGTCCGTGGGAAACGCCTGGGGCAGCATCTCAAAGTATATCTCAACCTAATTGAGAAACCCTCTGCATTGAACTGGATCGCCCCCAAATCGCTGGGGAAGCAGAGCAGAACCGGACATACCTCTTATAGAGGTAATAATCGAGGCGGGTGCCTGCACAGAGACTGGCGCAGCAGCAGGAACGGCCTGCGACTCAGGTTGTACCGGAGCAGCCACCGCGGGGGATTCCAGGTGAGCCGTGCAATTCAGGAGCGTTTGGAACGCCAAGGCAAACTGATCCATGCGATGATCTTGCTCATCCAATCTGGAAAAAATATTACCAACAAGTGGATTGACTGTATCTTCTGAATTCATGGCCTTCGCATACTGTCAGGAACCATGAAACAGACTGAGACAGAAGTACAATCAAATCACACTTGTTTATTAATAAAAATAAAAAAGGTAAATAGGAAAAAGCGTAGTCAAGCATAGCCAGAGTCCAGTAGCCCGATCGGGTAGTCAGCCAGTCAAAAGTTCATAAATCAGATCGGGTAATCAGCCAGTCCAGACGTCAGGGATCCAAGGAGAGCAACTGCAAGCAGGATAGAAGCCAGGAGGGATGTCAGCAAGCCAGTCTTGAAACAAACAGCAGGAGATGGTTCCTAGTGATGTGACCAACGCAAAGGTAAAGGAAAGAGTGAGCTGGAAGGCTTTAAATAGGCAGGTCAGACGAGCATCATCGGGAACAGCTGGTAACTGTGGAAAGAGAAGAGAGCAGGCAATTAGCCGACAGCTGAGCGGCCAGCCCAGAGGAGGAAGGGCCAAGCCAGCCCTGCCACAGCTGGCTTGAGACACTTCCCTGGGTCGGAGGAACCCGAAGAAACTAAGATAAATGGCAGCCTTGAGCACTAAGCTGGGACCTGCCCCGAAAGGATAAGAAGACAGTAGATCCGACCAACCCCAAAAAATCTGACCAGTGATAGGTTGTCGACAACTGAACCCTCCTCTGGGTCCTCTGAATACCCCTGAGCATGGCTTTTAAAGGGTGAGCATCAAAAATTGATGCACTGTCAGGCGCCTGCAGAAGGAAGGGTATAAATCCGTAAACCTGAGGAAAGTCTTCCAACCTGTCATGTATGCTTTTAGCGTGTTCCTGGACAACGATTTATTGGCCTGGTTGATCGCCTGAGCCCGAAATGTGTTTAGTCCATGACCAACAGCGAGTACGGGGGGACAGGCTGGCCCATCTGTTCTGCCTCCAGATGCTGCAAGAAAAAAATAGGCATATTAAGACAGGATAAAGCATCAGCCGCACCATTGAGATTCCCACTGATAAATTCACCCCGAAAATGAAACTTGTACGTCAAGCCCAGCCAAGTCAACCTACGCATAAATTACATGATCAGAAGGGACCCCGATCTGCCTTTGATAATTTTGTCTGTAGCCAAATTATCTGTAAAGAAGATGACTGAATAACCTGACCAAACCGGACCCCAAGAGACTGCAGCTGCCAGAATTGGATACATTTCAAACAAAGCTGAGGTCAGAGCAAACTTTGGCAGGTGGAAAACCTCCGGGGGCCAACGGCTGGCAAACCATTGATGACAAAAAATGGTCGAAAAACCGACTGACGCAGCAGTATCCGAAAAAAGTCTGGGGGAATTAACCCGATGGCTGGGGAATGAACATGGACATGCCATTCTAGTCACACCGGAACCGATCCCACATGATAAGATCCACTAGGGCATCAGCTGGAAACGTAACCACCACTTGCCGCCCGCCCTATAGGCAAATGACAGCGGCAAAGTGGTTTCAAAATCCTGACTGGGCGTCATATGACATCCTCAGGATTTTGAGCTGCTGCGCGCCCCCAGGGGGATGCATCGCGACGATCGTTGTTGCGGAGTGTCACTCTGACACCCCGCAACTACGATCTCAGTAAAGAGTCTTCGACGGAGACTCTTTACCACGTGATCAGCTGTGTCCAATCATGGCTGATCACAGTGTAAATAGGAAGAGCCATTGATCGGATTTTCCTCACTCGCGTCTGTCAGGCGCGAGTAGAGGAGAGCCGATCGGCTGCTCCTCTGACAGGGGGGGGGTCTGTGCTGATCGATTATCAGCGCAGCCCCCCCCCCCGAGGATGCCCACACTGAACCAACAGGGACGCCACCAGACCCCCAGGGATGCTCAGCACCAGGTATGCCACCCTAGACCACCAGGGATGCCAGTCAGTGCCCACAATGGATGCCAATCAGTGCCCACAATGGATGCCAATCAGTACCCACAATGGGCATCACTGATTGGCATGCATTATTGTTTGGCACTGATTGGCATCCATCAGTACAAGACAATACAATGCCGCCTTTCAGTGTCCACCCGTGCCACCTATCAGTGCCCGCCTGTGGCGCCTATCATTGCCCATCAGTGCCACCTATCAGTGCCGCCTATCAGTGCCACCTCATCAGTGCTGCCTTATCAGTGCCCATCAGTGATGGAGAAAACATACTTATTTACAAAGTTTTGAAACTGAAACAAAAAAAAATTTCTCAAAATGTTCGGTCTTTTTTTATTTGATTAGCAAAAAATAAAAACCGGGACTTCCGGTTCCGGCGCCGCATGGAGTGACTGTCCTGCACTTCAGCTCCCGCAGCATAACCACATAAAGGCTTATAAATCCCGCTGAGCGACTACACAATCTCCTCTGGGAGTCATCCCCCCTGCCCATGGACCGGTTTGTGGAGAAAACCGGAGCCCGCACGCACACGGCCCCGGCCGTGTCCGCATCCCAGCCGCAAATTGAGGCCCCGGCTTCGGCCTACTCGGCTCCCTTCTCAGAACTAAACGCGGCGGCCATGGAGGTAAGCAGTGATTCTGCCTCCCTTTTCCTCCACAACCCTTAGCCTCACACCATGCCTCCTCATCACAGGGCACTGCCTCTACACAGCCAGCTGGGGACAACACCACGGAGCGTATAGCACAGGCAGTGGCTGCTTGTCACCCATCATAACTACATCTGTGGAAAAGGCCGTGAATGCAGGCATGAAACAACTTAAGGCCCAAATAGGGGAACATACTGCCCGACTGAATGACTTGGAACACCGCTTATCAAATGTGGAAGAGGAGCTCTATCAGGCTCAAGCCACGGAGCAATCTCAAGATAGGACAAACCAGTACATCTTACAGAAACTCGACGATTTGGAAAATAGGGCCAGACGCAGCAACTTGCGATTCGTAGGTATCCCCGAATCGCTACAAACCTCCGCATTGACTGACATGCGCTGTGCGTATCCCAGAAGCCCTGGGCCTCCCAGGCCCCTGCACGGTTGAAAGGGCCCACCGCATGGGACCCGCTGCACCTGAACGCAAATCCCCTAGGCCTATTATAGCAAAATACCTCAACTATTCTGACAAGGTCCTTATCCTGCAAAAGTTCAGACAAACTGGCTCTCTCCAAATTGATGGATTTAAGGTCCTGATCTTCGCCGATTACTCTATTGAGGTCTCAAAGAAAAGAAAAGCTTTTCAGCAGGTGTGCTCGGAACTTTTTAAACTGCAACTCAAGTTCTCTCTGGACTTCCCGGCTATCCTTCGCCTCAAGGCTCCAAACGGCGATCAACATTCTTTTCAGGATCCCTCCGAGGCGGAGGCCTTCCTCCACTCTCTCCAACTGGGTACGCACCCTCACACCCCATCCAAGGCATCTTCGCCAAAGAAGTCCATGAAAATATTCTTCGAAACGCTTCAGACCATCCGCACCGGACTACCACCACCGTGCAACCCCTCGTTGAGGAATCAACAAACACCTCGGTTCTTGTTCTCTCTACCTCCTCGGAGCCTCTCCCACCAGGGCCGCAGGTCTGGTACTGATCTGTGAGTTTTACACTATATTGTTTCTTTTAGGCTATAATTGTTGATAGCCCAGGCTTTTTGTGCCTAATGCCCCGTACACACGAGAGGACTTATGTCCGACAGACTTCCGCCGGAGTTCCGCCGGAGTTCCGCCGGAGTTCCGACGGAGTTCTGACAGACTTTTCGGCCGAACGGACTTGGCCACACACGATCACACTAAACTCCGACGGATTCGAACGTGATGACGTACGACCTGACTCGAATAAGGAAGTTCATAGCCAGTAGCCAATAGCTGCCCTAGCGTCGGTTTTAGTCCGTCGGAGTAGCATACACACGAGCGGAGTTTTCAAAGGGGACCGGGTCCGGCGGAGTTCCTTCGGGAAAATTTGAAGCATGCTTCATTTCTAAAGTCCGTCAGACTTTGGCGAATCAAAAGTCCGTTGCAGCCCACACACGATCGGATAGTCTGACGGACTCGGTCCTTCGGACTTTGGATGTTGAAAAGTCCGCTCGTGTGTACGGGGCATAAGTCGGACTCCTGGTCTGCCTCTTCCTGGCGGACACATTATTGTTTTCTTATTTTTCTTAGTTATTCTCATTCCCCTGCTCTACCCCCTGGCCTCAGCTAGGAGCAACTCGCCGTATTCCGGCCATGTTAAATGTGTTAATTGTTCTAGTTCACTGGGTCTCTTTTTTGGATGTTTTCATTATACAATGCCTGTGTTATCATATTTCATATCTGACTTTATTATGCTCCCCCTGGACTCACTGTGTACACCTGTAGCTATACCCTGACACGTGACTCGCGCAGGCGATCCCATGTTTGATTCTTCCCGCCCGAGCGCCTGTGTATTTTATCACAGGGTCGTGCACTGGGGGCGGGCCTACACAGTGACTCCATGTGGAAAAAAGTGACGCTCGCTCGATTGTTTATGTTCCTGTTCTTGTTTCATGTCCCCCCCCTGCCCCCTTCCCCGTATCGGGGACACTGTCCCCTCACTAGCTACCATGTCAACTTCGTCCCGCAGCTCCTCCAGGTCCTTACAACTCGCTCTACAGTCCTTTTCCCATCGCCCATCGTGTGGCGACAAATTTATAAAACCGGCCCTCTTCCTTCTACCGACCCCCCTAACATGAGAATCATCTCATGGAATGTTAAAGGCCTTAGGTCCCCTAACAAGAGAATGAAGGTCCTCCGGCATCTTAAAAGATTAAAAGCAGATATCGCCCTACTACAAGAAACCCATTTGACCTCTCCAGATTTCCATCGAATGAAAAAGCTATGGGTTGGCAAAGTATTAGGATTGGACGCCATTGGTGCGCAAAGCGGGTGTCCTCCTGCTGATTCACAAGAACCTCCCATGCGAGGTACTGTCCGTGCTCTCAGATTCTCAGGGCCGGCACCTCTCGGTGCATGTCCGTTTGGGCTCCAAGGAATTAGTGATCACAAACGTTTATGCTCCTAACAACCCTAGCAAATATTTCTATGGAGTCCTGACCTCATGGCTACTTCGAAATACCCAGGCCCCTCATTTAGTTGGCGGTGATTTTAATGACATCCTACACCCCATTGACGACAGGTCTTCCACACGACGCAACAGGTCAGGCTGCGCTCCCCTCGCTCCCACCCACTTTGCCTCCACCATGGAATCTCTCCACCTCCACGATCTCTGGCGCCTTAGACACCCTGCAGATAGGGAATTCACTTTTTACTCCCATCCCCACAAAGTGTTTTCAAGAATCGACTATTTTTTTGGCTCTGACAACCTCATTCCCATGATGTCTGAAGCAGACATACTAGACATAGCTATTTCCGACCACGCCCCGATTTCAGTACGACTTGACAATCTGGACCTACCCCCCACCCTAAACTGTGGCGCTTCCCTTCATACCTTCACAATAACCCTGACTTCCAACACTTTATGGCTGAATCCTGGCTAGAATACTCTGAGGCAAATTCCCCCCACTCCAATTCCCCAAACCTCTTCTGGGATGCTGGCAAACCTCTTTTTAAAGAAACGCCTTGTCACATTATAAGCGAGCCAGTGCACGGCTACATTTAGCCCAAAGATCCCTCTCTGATAATGACTCTCCCGATAATAGATCTGAATGGCAGGCAGCTAAGAAAACATTTGACACTTGGGCGGACACACTTGAACTCACTAAAAGATCCCACTTCGACGCAACGCTTCACAAGTTCGAAAATAAGGCGGGCAAACTTTTAGCGAGACTTTGCAAAGGCCCGTTCCACCCGACACACATCACTTCCCTCAGGGACACGGAAGGTAAAATGCATAACACTCCGCAAGCGATCAATAAGGTGATGCTCTATAAAAAGCTCTATTTGTGGGGAAAAAAGCTAGAGGGGAATTTAAATCTGAAAACAGCCCTGTAAGATCCCTGGGCGGTTCATCTGGTTTTTCCAAAAGTAAAAAATCATCAAAATAGTGGATTAAATACTATACAGCACTTTATGCCCCGGACCCCATAGATAACGCATCGGCCCATTCATTCTTAGCTGACGTGGTCATGCCTAGAGTCACCCCCGAACAATAAGAAGCCCTCAATGCTGGCATCTCTCTTATTGAAATCTCCACCACCATCCGCAAGTTAACACCGTCCAAAGCCCCAGGCCCAGACGGTTTCACATGTACCTCATCTGCAATGTTGGTCCTTTGATATCGTGCTTGTATCTGTTGCACCTGTATTCTTTTATATTTCTCAATAAATACTTAAAAAAATAAAAAAAATAAAAATAAACGTAGAGGTGATCAAATACCACCAAAAAAAAGCTCTATTTGTGGGGAAAAAAGCTAGAGGGGAATTTAAATCTGAAAACAGCCCTGTAAGATCCCTGGGCGGTTCATCTGGTTTTTCCAAAAGTAAAAAATCATCAAAATAGTGGATTAAATACTATACAGCACTTTATGCCCCGGACCCCATAGATAACGCATCGGCCCATTCATTCTTAGCTGACGTGGTCATGCCTAGAGTCACCCCCGAACAATAAGAAGCCCTCAATGCTGGCATCTCTCTTATTGAAATCTCCACCACCATCCGCAAGTTAACACCGTCCAAAGCCCCAGGCCCAGACGGTTTCACAAGCAAATTTTACAAAACCCTCTCCTCCATCACAGAACCCATTCTCCACAAGGTGTATAATGGCATCTGGTCTGGTGGCCCATATCTGCCTTCCGGCAACCAGGCCATCATCAAGCTACTTTCCAAAAAAGGGAAAGACCCTCTTGACCCGGGCTCCTATAGACCCATTTCCCTGCTCAACCTGGACGTCCAAAGACTAGCTGCTATTATCCCCTCCCTAATTCACCCTGCCCAATCTGGCTTTGTGAAAGGCAGAACTGCCACCTTGAATATCCGCAAGGTCATGCTCGCTTTGGAACATGCTAAAAACAACCTGGAAGGTGACTTTGCCATCATAACATTAGACGCGGAGAAAGCCTTTGACAATGTCAGCTTCGAGTGGCTCTCCATGGCTATGTCCAAAATGGGTTTCTCGGGGCACTTCTGCCATCTTATCGACGCCATGTACACGTCCCCGGCAGCTAAATTATTAGCGGCAGGTCTTCCCTCAGATGACTTTCGCCTACATAAAAAGGTACCCGCCAGGGCTGCCCTCTTTCCCCGCTTCTTTTCAACATCGCCCTAGAACCCCTTTCCAGATATCTTATCCAAAAAGCCCCTTTACATGGCATCCGCATTGGCCAACATGATCTACGCACATCCCTCTTTGTGGACGATGTACTCATCTTCACAGTGAACCCCTCATCCGACATGTCAACTATCAGAGAGGTCTTTGACATATTCAGGTCTTGCTCAGGACTCCGCATAAATTACGGTAAAAGCGAAATCCTCCCTCTAGGTTCTTCTCACAAGACCCCCTGGACACAAAACTCAATCTTCTCGGTCGCCAGCTCCCACATTACATATTTGGGTATTAAAATAGGGAAACTACCCTCCTCCCTCTACCACCTCAATTACCCCCCTCTGATCACAAAAATCTCACAGGAAATGGTAAACTGGATGGATCTGCCCCTCTCGCTCCTGTGAAGATGCCACTTGGTGAAAATGGTTAGCTTCGCCAGATTATTGTACCCCCTACAAACCATTCCCCTGCTCCTTCAGCATAAGGATGTTAAAATCCTGGAATCAGCCATCTCATCCTTCTTATGGCGGAGCAAACGCCCACGTATAGCCTTGAAGAAATTATATCTTCCCAGACACGAGGGGGGTATTAGTCTACCTAATGTTAGAATCTACAACTTGTCATGTCTTTTGAGAACCAGCCTAGACTGGATCTCCCAATCCTCAAGATACTCAAACTACTCTATGGAAGCCGCCATGGTTTCCCCGCTATCACTGGTAGCACTCCTCCACTGCAGATGGAAATCGACTCCGCCTCTGTTACAACACAACCTCCTACTAAGGGATACCTCCATCGCATGGAGGGAAACTAGGAAATGCCTTAAGCTTCCCCCTTTCATCTCCAGACACCTCCCGATTCAAGGGAACCCCAACTTTCCTCCCGGCCTACTCCACAAACCATTCTCTGTCTGGAAAGAGAATGGAATCACTAGCTTTGCTACAATCTGCGAACTGGAATCAGTCCACCCGCTGCCCTTCCCAATCATAGCAGACAGGTTCTCCCTTCCGCCAACACACGCTTTCCATCACAGTCAATGCGTCAGCTACTTAAGGGACATCTGTAGAGAAGAACGTAAACGCTTCACTCCAAACTTCCTAGATCAACTACTCAAAGATGACTCATACAAAATTTCGGACATTTACAAACCTCTGCTTCAGAAAATCTCCCCCCCACCAACTGGGGTAAAGACTTTCCTGATGCGAACATAGTTGACAAGATTCTGCAAGGTCTCAATAAAGTGCATCGACTAACCCCAAACGAGGTATGGAGAGAAACGCAACTGAAAATCGCCCACAGAGCATATCTACCCTTCCTACCATCCAACACCGATCAGGACAGTGCCAAATGCCCCCATTGTCTCCAACACAGACCCTCCTTGACCCACCGTTTTTGGTCCTGCTCCTATATCTCCACATTTTGGGATTGTGTCCTATCCTACATTTTCAAAATAACTTTGCTACAACTACCAAAGGACCCCCTCCTCCTTATTTTTGGATACTGGGATCCTCTACTGCTTCCGTGGTCCCACAACACGAGCCCTGTGCCCACTAACTACTCGAATGTACAACATACACACTCGGAATGGTCTTTGCTATGCCTACTTATTGCCAGGAGAACCATCCTGAAGAATTGGACTTCATCTCTTTGCCCCACTGTCGCCCAAATTCAAAGAGAGCTCCTATCTCTCCTTTACAAGGACCGCTGCAACACAAATTTTCGTGATGAAAGATTGAAATCTCGCTTTTACGCGATGTGGCTTCCCTTCATGTCCTCCACTCTTCCTCCGGAAGACATCACCGCTATTGGACATTTTACCTTCCTATACCACGGTGCACACCAATACGACCTAGAGGCCCCCACCACCCCATTTATGGACTAACCTGCTACCAGCTACCTACTGGTTTTATGGACCTCCCTCTTGGATCTCCTTGGATCTTCCTCTCTCAGGGACTGTTCGCTAAGGACTCATCCTCCCCCTTCCCCCCCCCCCCTTTCTTTTCTTCACCTTCAGTTATTGCTACCTAATTATATGTTATCCAATAAACCCGGGAAATATTGTTTTCCATGTAAGTATTGCTATTGCAACTGACTCCTATTACATGATCCATCCAGTTAGTAATATTTTAGAATGTTACTCCGGCGTTTTCTTGCTGTTAACGGTACTGCTGTCTATCCATCCTGAATGTTCAGCTTACCCTGTTTTGGTATAATCAACTCCTGTTTATTGTATCTGTACGATTTCTTCTTTTATGTACCTCATCTGCAATGTTGGTCCTTTGATATCGTGCTTGTATCTGTTGCACCTGTATTCTTTTATATTTCTCAATAAATACTTAAAAAAATAAAAAAAATAAAAATAAACGTAGAGGTGATCAAATACCACCAAAAAAAAGCTCTATTTGTGGGGAAAAAAGCTAGAGGGGAATTTAAATCTGAAAACAGCCCTGTAAGATCCCTGGGCGGTTCATCTGGTTTTTCCAAAAGTAAAAAATCATCAAAATAGTGGATTACCTTCCAAACGTTAATCTGGTAGCGAAATAATACTGACCGCGCCACTTGACACCATGCCATTGCCAGAGAGCTAGACTGATGGGAAGTAGTTTAAACGCATCAGTAATATCAGCCTTGGACAATCAAACACCCTTGCCTAACTGCACCATATGCTGAATTGCCAAATCCACTGATGAATACTTCAGTGAGAACTCTTCAGATGGTATGAGTGAATTGAGACTAGGGACATGAGATGAATGAGGCACGGACAAGTCATAAATCAAGCAAAATTTTTTTGAAACTTTTCCACAGACCACCCCAATGGGGCTGACCCTCCACATACAAAACGGTGATGATGGGATAGGTCCAATCAGGAACCCCTTGGACACTTCAACCTGAAGCAACTAGTCGACAATGGCAGGGTGATTCTCCGCTGACCTTAAATTATTGAATTCGAATGACTCGGTTGGAAGAGTGATGAGTAAGGATGAGCCGAACACCCCCCGGTTCGGTTCGCATCAGAACTTTCGAAGCGACTGCAAATTCGTACGAACGTTAGAACCCCATTGAAGTCTATGGGACTCGAACGTTCGAAATAAAAAGTGCTAATTTTAATGGCTAATATGCAAGATACTGTCCTAAAAGGGGTTTGGGGACCTGGCTCCTGCCCCAGGGGACATGGGTCAATGTCTAAAATGTTTTTAAAAATGGCCGTTTTGGCGGGAGCACTGATTTTAATGATGATTAAAGTGAAAAAAAAAAGTGAAATATTCCTTTAAATATTGTGCCTGGGGGGTGTCTATAGTATGACTGTGAAGTGCCACGTGTTTCCCGTGTTTAGAACAGTCCTTGCACAATATGACATTTAACGGGAAAAAAGTCATTTCAAACTTCTTGCGTTTTTAATGTAATATCTGGTTGCGGCAATATGGATGAAAATCATTGAGAAAAATGGCATGGGTAGCCCCCCCTGCCCATTACCAGCCCCTTTGGGTCTTGTACGGATATTAAGGGGAACCCCGTACCCATATTAAAAAAAGGAAAGACGTGGGGCCCCCCAGGCCCTATATACTCAGAACAGCAGTATACAAGCGGTGCAAACAAGACAGGGACTGTGTAGATTTGTTGTGTTAAGTAGAATCTGTGTGTAATTTTGAACTGGTACATTTTTAAAATGTAGCTCCAGTCAAAAAATCTATTTTTAAGCTGTTGTCTCCTTCCGTTTGCAAGTAGGAGACGTTTGTAAGTTGGATGTTTGAAAGTAGGGGCCTGCCCTATATACTCTGCAGAAATGGCGGAACAAGGTGTTGGTGTTGCCACAACATTGTAAGCCCTCAAAGTGACTCTTGGTGGGCGTTGGAGCGCCCTGCTGTGAACTATTATATCAAGAATTGTAATTACATGCCATTGTTGAACAGTGGTAGAAAAATTGACCTTTGGTGGTTGTGGTGCTGGTGCCACAACACTGTAAGTCCTCACAGTTACTCTGGGTGGGCACAGGAACGGGCCTTCCTGTGAACTATTATATCAAGAATTTTAATTACATGCCCCTGTTAAACAGGGGCTGACAAATTGGGCTGCTGGCACTGGTGCCACGACACTGCAACCTATCCCATATACTCTAGTTGTGGTGCAGGAATGAACCCTGCTGCAAAGCATTGCATCAAAAATTGTAATTAAACGCCCCTGTTAAACAGGGGCTGAAAAAATGGGCTGGTGGCATCACCCAGAACCAAAAATGTTCTTCCAACATATCAGCAGAGGAGGAAGAGGATAGACAATCAACATAACAGGACAGTCACTCAGCATCAGCATAGGCAGTCTTGAAGGGATGTGATATTTAAAAAAAAATTATTTGGTTACATCAGCTTCAGGTGCTTGGTAGCTGCTGGTGATCCAAGACTAATTCATCTTGATGAAGGTCAGTTGATTAACTGAGTCGGTGGACAGGCGCACCCTGTAATCGGTGATCGGTGATCGGTAACAAAGCCACCAGCAGCACTGAAGGTGCGTTCCGAAAGAACGCTGGATGCAGGACAGGCCAGTAGCTCAATTGCATACTGTGCAAGCTCTGGCCAGTGATCCATCCTCAAGCCAGAGGATTTTCGGTGGGAAAGGTGTCCAAGTCTGACCTTGCCCCTAGGTATTCCTGCACCATGTAAATCAGACGCTGGCGATGGTTGCTGGAACCGATCATACCTTGGGGCTGCGGACTAAAAAAATTGTCTGAACGCATTGGACAGACGGCCACCTTCTCCACCGCTCCTTCTGACCGATGCCTCAACAAGTCTGATCTTGCCCCTAGGTATTCCTGCACCATGTAAAACAAATGCTGGTGATGGTTGCTGGAACTGATCATACCTTAGGGCTGCAGACTAAAAAATTGTCTGAACGCATCGGTCAGACGGCCACCTTCTCCACCATTCCTTCTTTGACTGACTGAAGCCTCAGCAACACGTTGTCCAGGACCAGGAGTTTGTAACCTCCCAGTCTCTGGGAACACGTTGCACAGACCTTTCTGCAAGGCCTCCCGGAGATGTCTCATCCTCTGCTCCCTCTGCGATGGCAAAGATAAGGTCGGCAACCTTACCCTTGTACCATGGATCAAGGAGAGTGGCCAGCCAGTAATGGTCCCTCTCCTTGATCCGAAGAATACGAGGATCCTTCCGCAGGCTTTGCAGGATCAGGGAGGCCATGCAGCGTAGGTTAGCTGAGGCATTCGGTCCGGAATCCTCTGAGTCACTAAGGACAACATGATCCGCAGCTGCCTCCTCCCAGCCACATACAAGTCCACGGGTTTCTTGGGACTGTAAATCATCCCTACAAGACTGCTGCTGCTGTTGATGCTGAGTGCCAGCCTCCACCTTCATGCTGACACAATCATCCTCCTCCTCCTTATCCTCTTCCTGTGTGATGGGTGGCACAGCAGGAACACTGTCTGGATAAAGGGGGCCTTGAGAGGCAAGGAAGTCCTCCTCTTCCTGACTCTGTTCTGCCTCAAGTGCCCTGTCCATTATTCCACGCAGCGTATGCTCCAACAGGTGGACAAGAGGTACAGTGTCACTGATACATGCACTGTCACTGCTCACCATCCTTGTGGCCTCCTCAAACACTGACAGGACAGTGCATGCATCCCTGATCATGCCCCACTGGCATGGTGAGAAAAAACCGAGCTCCCCTGACCCTGTCCTGATGCCGCAGTCGCACAGGTACTCCTTGATGGCCCTCTGCATGCGTGTGCAGCAGCTGCAGCATGGCCAACGTTGGGTTCCACCTGGTGGGCATGTCACATTAAAGGCGGTTCTTGGGCAGGTTCAACTCCTTTTGGAGCTCAGCCAGCCGAGCACAGGCATTAAATAATCGGCGGAAATGCACACAGACTTTCCTGGCCTGCTTCAGGACATCCTGTAAGCCTGGGTACCTGCCCAAGAACCGCTGCACCACCAGGTTAAGGATGTGAGCCACACAGGGCACATGGGTCAGTTGTCCCTGTCGGAGGGCGGAGAGGAGGTTGGTGCCATTGTCGCAAACCACCATTCCTGGCTTAAGCTGGCATGGCGTCAACCACCTCTCGGCCTGCCCCTGCAGAGCTGACAAAACATCTGCCCCAGTGTGGCTCCTGTCCCCCAAAAAAACCAGCGCAAGCACGGCATGGCATTGTTTTGTCTGCGTACTTGCCTAGCCCCTGGAATGCCTACGGAGCACTGCTGGTTCTGAGGACAGAGCACTGGAAGAGGCCATGGAGGAAGAAGAAGAGGAGGGGGTGGAGGAGAGAGGTGTGTCACAACCAATAGTAGCATTTTGGAGGCGTGGTGGCGGACCAACCTCCAACACTACTGCACCTTGTCCTGCATCCTTCCCAGCTGCCAGAAGAGTGACCCAATGGGCCGTGAAAGACAGGCAACGTCCCTGCCCATGCCTGCTGGACTATGAGTCAGCGGTAATATGCACCTTACCGCTGACCGCCCTGTCCAGCGAGGCAAGGACATTGCCTTCCACATGCTGGTAGGAATCTTCCGTGAGAAAAAGTGGCGTTTGGAGACCTGCCACTGAGGAACCGCACATTGTACAAACTCACGGAAGGGGACCGAGTCTACCAACTGAAAAGGCAGCAGTTGAAGTGCTAGCAATTTAACCGCTGGGCATATGGATGGCTGGGAGTGAACTTCTTTTGACGGTCCAGCAGCTGGGGCAGGGACATTTGCCTGCTATAATCAGACGTGGGTGTACTGCTAGCAGAGTGCCCGGAAGCACTTGGCTGTGACACACCTAATTCTACACCTTCATTCCTCTCAAAACAGGTTTCAGAGAGGACTGAAGGTCTAAGGGGGTTGGAGATCCCAGCTGATGAGGAGCAAGGAGAGGTCCGCTTTGTTCTTTGGTGTGGGTCTTTGAGGTACGCTTGCCATGCGAGCTGCATGGCAGGTCAACATATGTCTGGTCAAGCATGTGGTGCCCAAGCGGCTAATGTTTTGGCCACACAAGATACGCTTGAGACATATGTTGCAAATAGCAGCGGTGCGATCTGATGCACTCGTCTCAAAAAAGGCCCACACCAAAGAACTTTTAGAATAACGTGCAGAGGCAGCGCCCTGCACAGGCAGAGCTCTGCGGTGTGATTCAGTCGGTGTGCTGCCCCTAAGCTGGCCCCCGGAGGGCATCCTGCCTCGTTGAACATGTGCCGCCTCCTCCTCCTCTCTCCTACCAGGCACCAACGTGGAGTCAGTGCCCTCATCATCCCCTCCCTCTTCATCGCTGGAGCAAACCTGGCAGTATGCTGCAGCTTGTGGAACATGACTGCCAGATTGCTGTCCTTCTTGAGCATCCCCTCTCTCTGCACTCACGCTACTGCCTTCCTCTAGCTGAGTATCATCATCAGAGCCTACAAAACACTGGGCATCCTCCTGGAGCATGTACCCAACACTGTGCTCAAAGAGTTCAGGAGACTCATCACGAGGATGTGGTGGGTCTAGGGAAGGAGTCACTGATGATGACATTGAGAGGAGGGAAGACGATGCGTTGGCAGCTGCTTTGCTAGTACCCTGAGCCTGGGTGAGAGAGGATGAGGAGGATGAAGAGGGCTTGGTCATCCACTCTACCAAGTATTCGGCATGTTGCGGCTCAACATGTCCAGCTGCTGAAAAGAAGGACAAGCGTGTCCCATGGCCATGTGCTGATGATGACGATGCACTGCGTCCACGACCAGCACCGTTGTCTCTAGACACAGAGCCTGCTTGCCCTCTTATCGGCTCATGCCTGCCTGCCTCTCCTTGTTGGCCTTCCAGACATGGTAATGGCCTGAAGGGAGATGGGAAAACCAGCAATTGGGCAGTGTATATTGTGCTGGAGGCACACACACAGCACCCACTAACTCCTGCAGATGGCTCAATTAGAGAAGAGCTATGTAGGTGGATATAACGGTGTATACTGCGGTCAGGGCACGCAGAATCTCCTACAACTGACTGCAAGCTTTATTAAAAAAGAGAAATATAGCTAGCTATATAGGTGGATATAATGGTGTATACTGCGGTCAGGGCACGCAGACAACAACCACTACAGAAGAGCAAGAACGCAAAATCAGCCGATAACGAACGGTGTATACTGTGTTGAAGGTACACAGAACACCCACTAACTCCTACAGATGCCAACACACTACTCAAGGCCGCCGCTGGCGGCCTTATATAGTGTGGGGCGTGTACTCCACAGCCTGAGCTATGATTGGCCACAGGCATCCTGCCTGTGGCCAATCATTGCTCTCCTCACTGCCGGCGCGGTGATTGGCCAAGCATGCGGGATCACAGTGCATGCTTGGTCAATCATGAGCCAGCAATGCACTGCGATGGCACAGTGCATCGTGGGCCGTGAGCGTCACACAAATTTGGCGCGAACAGCCCATAACGTTCGGTATTCGCCGAACGGACGAACAGCCGATGTTCGAGTCGAACGTATGTTCGGCTCGAACACGAAACTCATCCCTAGTGATGAGTCTAGTGTGAAAGCCAGAAGAAAAACCCTCCAGCAAAAATTGCCTAAAAGCTGGGGATGGGTGGCTATCCAAGTAAAACCCCCAGCAAGGAGATATTGATTTGGCATAGTCATGAAGTGCTGAAAGGCTTAACATGACAGGCGGACTTAAGGTGGGCTCTGAAACAATTAGCACAAATGTGCAACAACCTGCATTGGTTATAGCTGCACCCAGTGTAATTGTAATTATTGCACAGCTGAGCTTTGCCCAGATAATGGATAGGTCTACCCATTTTGTCCACCTGACCAGAACTACCAGAAGAACCACCCGCTGCCTGTTTCGAGGTCCCCGGTTGACTGGAGGCCTCACAGATTGGACATCAAGCTGTGGTGTGTGCCGATGACTGGCAGTTGGCACATACAGGGGACTTCTGATTAGTGAAATGCCTACAAAACAGTTCCATGTCGATGTTGCCCCAACATGGCACCACCTGAAACTGGGCCCCAAGTAGCCGCCACCTTTGCCGCAAAGGAATGATGATAATCATGAAACCACTGTACTTGTGTGCCAAATCCACCACCTTATGAAGATATAAGTCAAACTCCTCCCTCCTCCCTGGACTGACCGAACAGACAATGTCTCTGAAGATGCCAAAAGCCAGTACAAATTCCGCCACACTGAGTTTGTGACTAAGCCTGGGATCCTTGGTCTTGAGCACCACCGACACCTCTCCGCAAGCAAAAGACTTGTTCTCTGAAACATTTTGGGCCGCTATTAGTAGCGAGGCTAAATTGACATCCTTCCCTTTCAAAATATCCTTTTTGATATTGGCAGGAATTAAATGGGCAGGAGACACCGAAGGCAATACTGCCAATGGTGAAGGGGCTGCCGAAGGTAAAGACAGTGCATTACCTGTAACCAGGCTAGGCAGAACATGAGCCAGGGGCGCAGTGGACACCCCAGTGCTGGCTGTCACTGCCGTACTGACTGAGCAGGCTTCCATCACCTCCATCCTATCTTGCAACTGCAGCATGGAGGCCGAGAGTGTATTTAAAACCGCATGTATCTGCGTCAAAGAGTTGTGCACTGAAGCATGTTCCACGCTGGTGGATGCCAGCGCTTGAGAAGGCGATGGAAACAGCAACCTGAAGAGTTCCGCCTTCCTAGCCATAGCAGGGAAAGGAATACCCTTCCGACGAAGCTCCGCTATCAGCCTGGGTGCATTCCAACTCCTCAATGATGGTGAACTGCCATGCTCTGAACCCCTACGAGGGGTAGATGGGATGAACCCAAATTAGTCACTCTCCGACATGTGAGACATAAGGATATCTATAAAGAAATGAACTGAGAGAAATAAGAATGAAACAATACCCCCAAGAACACCCCCCCCCCCAACCCCTGTGCCTCGCTAAACACAACGTGTGTGAAATGGTGACAGACCAACATTAATTTAGATAAATTAGATAAGTGACCCACCATCTCAAGGTGTATGGAATGAGTAAGCCCGAGAAACCCTGCAGCGCAATACAGGCAATTACCAAACAAACACTCAGGTCTTTGATACCCACAGACCGTGGTGGGTAGATATAAAATAAAAAGAGGTGATGGTGCGACGTATGACATATGCTGTACAGGCGAGACGATTGTGGTCCAATCAATCACTTAAAAACGTAACCTCAGCCTGTACGGGTCTGTAGACGTGACAGACCCTGAAATGTACCTACATCTGCCTTGCACCCGTGGAAAACAAAGCAACACGCACCTTTCTGTTATATAGCAGAAAATCCAGACCTGAAATAATGACACAATACCTGCAATGAACCCACCGGATGTAACCAAACATGACAGAAACAAGTGCATAATAGAAATGAACATTGTCGTAACCCAATGAAGAAAAAACACCAGAAAGCCCAGCAAGCATGGCCACAACCACCCATGACAGTCAGCGAGGCTCAGGCCCACCCATGGCCTGTGAAGCCAGAACAGAAATTACCCCATGAGACAGTGAAAATGACAGCAACATGACAATGCATGACCGACGAACATTCTGACACACAAAACTGACATACAATAGACAGATCATGCGATCGCCGCAGGACAGATCACAAGATCGATCGCATGACCGAAAGAATGACAATCGCAAGCTTGACCTCAGCTGGATCGCAAGATCAACCACAGAAACCACAGAACCACCACAGTCAGCTCGCAGATGGATCGCAAGATCAATCGTCTAATCGATCACACTACTGCCTACCTAAAGAACTGCGAACAATGCCACAAGCAGCAATTACCATACGTCCAGTGCCCACTGAATGCAAAAGATAATTGCTATGCCATTAGCATTGTCAGATTCAGGTTGACGCACATGTACAGAAAACTCAATTGATTTTAAAAAACGCTTCCCCTACTCCCCCTCTGAACGTAATTATGTGTTATAGCAGCTAACCTGGGAAAAAGATTTATAGCAGTACCAGCCTGGTGAGCAGACTATTTTTTTTTTTTTACCAGTCAAGCAAAACAGCCTAAACACTTTCCTGCCCTGGCAATAGAGAAGCAGCAGCAGAATGACAAGTTCATCAATGTGCTTGCTACTCTGCCAGCACGTAATAATAATGACTGTCGACTGTCTTGCTAACCCTGCCCCCCTCCCACCTGGTAAACAATGCTGCATCGTGAGTGAACAAGATAACTGTCTATCAGAATAATTGATTTGCTAGGACAATACCACCCCCCATGTCTTGTTTTAACATAAAGAAAGTGATAACAGCACCATGACTGACCCCCACAGGCTCCCACATATCCCACACATACCTGCTCAAACATATCAACTCATATATAATGCTCACATAAAATAGCTCATATGTACCAGCTCACATATAACAGCTCACGTCCGCCCCCCCCAACCGAGGCCACCACGGGATCCCCCGCAGTAGCCTGTGCCGCAACGATGTGCCCCCCGCCCCCCATCTGGGATACCTTGCCATGAGGAGACTAGATGAAGGAGGCTTCCTTACGGCGATCCTACCACCAGGCGAATAGTGCGTGCAAATGATGTCAGAGACACCCGGAAGTGACGAGCGTCAGCTGCTACCACAGAAACCAGAACCAAGCCGGAGGGACTTTTAGGAGGAGGAGGGATATATACCCCCTCAGACTCCTCCTACAAATCCAGGTTGGCCTCCGGCCAGCCTGCTGACATTATATATATTTGTAGTCAGAATCTTCACTTGGAAATGTGATAATCCTAACTACCAAGACCTGAGGCGTGTCTTGGCCTGCTGGTCAGTATGCCTAAAAGAAGGCATACCCTGAATGAAGATGAATGAAATGAGTGATGAAATAATAAAAGTATGGGGGAACGGGTGGGTGGGGACCCGGAAACGATCCGACGAAGGATCTCATGGAGGAGGAGGATGAGGATGAGGAGGAGGAGGAGGACCCTCAGACTCCTCCTACAAATCCAGGCTAGCCTGCGGCCAGCCTTCTAACTTGTAGTCAGTGTCTTTACTTGGAAATGCGATAATCCTAACTACCAAGACCTGAGGTGTGCCTTGGCCTGCTGGTCAGTATGCCTAAAAGAGGGCAAAAAGAGACACAAAGTAGGTGGGATATGAAAGCTTTAATGAAGGGGCCAGCATAGCCATCCGACCAGAAAAATAGCGAAAGCCTGGATGACTACAAAAGGGGGTTACATATGCAACAGCTAAAACAGGAGGAACTCTAGCGCCCCATGTACGTGATGATGAAAGAAGGGACCCACAAAATGCCTCCGATCTCAATGAATATCCCGAAAGGGGTCTAGGATATGAGCCTAATATGGAAGGTATACCTGGACATGAGAACAAACTGTTCGTGGTGAGAGGATGCATGGGGAAATGGAGAAAGAGCTGACCAGAGGAATGTTGCAAAGCAGGACATAACTTAATCCGATACTATTCCTGTGGTATGGTAACTACCACGAAACCCCTGGCTTAACCTTTTGTTATAATCATGGCAAAGTTGTGAGTGTAGCAAAAGTACTTGCCTAGATCACTAACTGGTAACTGCACCAAGGGTAGGAGACAGGATGTCAACACCACGAAAACCTGGACGGTAACTGGTAGTCATGCCAAGAGAACATCCCTGACTACCCTCATCACAGCTTAGAGGGTGAGTTGCAAAAAAATGGACAGACTGACAGGAGTTTATAGGGGCCTGAAATGTTGGTCACCTGATACTGATAGTGTTAGCAGATGGCCAAATTGCAGAGGCTATATGCAGCGAAAGCTAGACATGAACCTATAAAACCATCCCATCGTTGGTAGAAGCCCCCGGAATACTTTGGATAAGAACCATTGGCCAGATTGGTCTCCTGACCAGACTAGCCCCTAGTTCCACATGCCACTGTGAAGAAATACCAACATCACCTGCCGGTGTACTGATAAGAGCAGGAGCCGGGGTCGCAGCTGACACCTCCACTCTAGCTGAACGGGCTAGGATCCTCTCCATCCTGTCTTGTAGCATGGATGTTAAGAGTGCATAACTACTGCACGAACTGGGTTAAGAATCATGCATGACACATGTTCTGTGTTAGCGGATGGAAGAGGTTGGGACGAAGTTTAGGAATACTGAACACCCCCGGTACACCAGTAATAAACTCAGCTATGAGTTTGGTATGTACCCACCCCTACCTGATGGGGTGCTACCATGCACTGAACCCCCATGCGATGAAGGGTTTTCCACTTCCAGAACTCCCATCACACCCTGAACTAAGGAAACAATAAAAAGAGGAAAAAGAACAGACAACCAACCCATGAACCACCACACCCCTTCGTACCTGACAAGTATGAGGATGTAGATGCAGAAATGACCAGACCAACAACCTGTGAATGTGAACCTAATGACAACCACCCTAGCGTATGCAGTAAGCGAGCCTGAGCAACCTGTAGCGCTAATACAGGTAATTAAAAACGAACACTCAGGGCTGATGTACCCACAGACCATGGTGGGTAGTAGTAAAGGTGTAATAGTGAACGTGCATGTATGACGTATGGTATACGGGTGAGAAGATTGTGGGATGACAATCAGTTAAAAATGAAACCTCAGCCCCTATGGATCCGTAGACGTGACAGACCCTGGATGTGAGCCCTAGCTAACAGAAATGCTACAACAGGCATGCTACGAATGAAAGGTTACGACAGAAAACAGACAGGTAGCAAACTGAAACCCTCAGGGCTAGTGTACCCACAGACCGTGGTGGGTAGTCGTGCAGATGTAATGAAATGAACGTGCATCCTATGGCGTATGGTATATGAGCGAAAAGATAGTGGTCAACCATTGAACAAACCCACAGCCCGTATTGATCCGTAGACATGACAGATCCTGGCTGTGAGCACTAGCTGACAGGAATGCTATGAACTAAAAGCTATCACAGGATAATACTATGCAAGAAAGCCAACCAGGAAAATCACTACACAGGGAAAAAAAAAAAACGATATGATAGAAAACTTGATGACAGGAAATCGCAACGATACGTCAAGGAACACTACAAAGGAAATGCTACGACAGGAAATTACGAATGAGAATGACCGGAAAAACTGTGACAGGAAAATCGTTTACGACTGAACAGCTACAACAGGAAAAATGCAACGAATGAAAGCTACCCGGAAAAATACTGCAACAGAAAAATCGCTATGACACATTGCTACACAGAAATGCTACGACAGGAACGCTACAATAAAATGCTACATCAGGAAATATACGACTAAAACTACCCGGGACAAAGCTATGACAGGCAAATGCTACAGCAGGAAAAACACTATGAACTGACTGCTACCCAGGAAATGCTATGACAGGAAAATGCTATAGACGAAAACTACATGGGAAAGAACTATGACAGGAAAAAACTACGACAGAAAAGCTCCGAATGAAATGCTGCGCAAAATGACATGCCATGACAAAAAGCTACGATCAAAGCCAGATTTGGTTTGCCAAAGGCACATGGGTTAGGAATGGTTACTGTTAATACTTGAAAATATCTTGCAGGCTATAGTCATTGTCAGCCATGTTGAATGCAGACACACCTATTGATACACTTCTTACCCAAGTGTTCTGGCATGGCCATCTCTAACTATGCTTTACTAACATTCCCTGCAAGATAGGATAAATTGATTGCTCAGTGAAGTTGCAATCACAGACAGAAGCACTCAGGATGACATACAACCTTGCTCATAACTCAAGCTCTGCCATGATAGAAAGTATAAACACTTAGGCCGCGTACACACGGGCGGACTGTTCGCCCAACTTTGTCCGTCAAACAGTTTCGGCAAACAGTCCGCTCAAAATTAGCATGGACGGACATGGCCACACACGACGAACAAACAGTCCGCTGAAACCGTGCGCGATGACGTGAACGGCACGTACGACGGGACGAAAAATACGACGTCCTATACACTGCATTATAACTTTCGGCGTGAAAATCCTTTCTGAGCATGCGCGCAACTTTGTTTGACGAACAAGCCTACACACGAGCGGACTGTTCGCTGAAACAAGGTTTCAGCGGACAGTTTTACGGAATTTCCGAAAAACCTTGTCCGTCAAACTGTCCGCTGAAACTGTCCGCTGAAAGCCCACACAGGAGCGGACTGTCCGCCCAAACACTGTTCAGCGGACAAAGTTGGGCGAACAGTCTGCCCGTGTGTACGCGGCCTTAGGCCGCGTACACACGGGCGGACTGTTGGCTCAACTTTGTCCGCTGAACAGTGTTTCAGCGGACAGTCCGCTCGTGTGTGGGGCTTCAGCGGACAGTTTCAGCGGACAGTTTGACGAACAAAGTTTTTCGGAAATTCCGAAAAACTGTCCGCTGAAACTTGGTTTGAGCGAACAGTCCGCCCGTGTGTAGGCCACTTTCGAAATGAGCAAACTGTTCCCGCTCGGAGGGAAGTCTGCTCATTTCGAGCGCGTGTGCAGGTAGGCGGGGCCCGCGACGGAGACATCGCGGGCTCCGCCGCCTGGAATGAACTTAAAGGGGAACCCCAACGCCGAAAAAAATCGGCGTGGGGGTCCCCCCAAAGTCCACAACAGACCCTTGTCCGAGCACGCTACCCGGCCGGCCAGGAAAGGGGGGCGAGCGAGCGCGCCCCCCCCTCCTGAGCCGTACCAGGCCGCGTGCCCTCAACATGGGGGGTGCCTTGGGGAAGGGGGGGCCGCGCGGCCCCCCCACCCCAAAGCACCTTGTCCCCATGTTGATGAGGACAAGGGCCTCTTCCCGACAACCCTGGCCGTTGGTTGTCGGGGTCTGCGGGCGGGGGGCTTATCGGAATCCGGGAGCCCCCTTTAATAAGGGGGCCCCCGGATACCGGCCCCCCACCCTATGTGAATGAGTATGGGGTACAATGTACCCCTACCCAGTCACCTGTAAAATAAAAGTACCCAAAAAAAAAACACAACACACGAGATAAAATATTTTATTGCACAGCTCCGGGGGTCTTCCGTCTTCGGGGGTCTTCTCGCCGGACTCCTCCGCTATCTTCTTGTAGCTCTTTTGCTAGCGGAGGAGTCCGGCTTTCTTCCTCCCCGCCGCCGGCCTCTTCTCCCGACTTCGGGGGTCTTGTCCCCCTCTTCGGTTCTTCTGCCGGGCCACCGCGCCTTCTTATAGCTCTTTTGCAGGCGGTGGCCCGGTCTTCTGTCGCCGCTGTCGCCGCTGTCGCCGCCGCCTTCCGTTCTTGTTCTTCTTCTTGTTCTTCTTGTTCTTCTCCAGGAGATGTTGACACGACGCTCTCTCCGGCCGGAATGCCAGAGCCGCGCTGTGCGGCCACTTATATAGGGACAATGGGGCGGTGTCACATGGTATATGTCACATGGGTTGGTCACATGGGTTGATGTCACATGGGGACTATGACATCGTAAGGGGGCGGGGTCACCATGTGACCAACCCATGTGACATATACCATGTGACACCGCCCCATTGTCACTATATAAGTGACCGCTCAGCGCGGCTCTGGCATTTTGGCCGGAGAGAGCGACGTGTCAACATCTCCTGGAGAAGAACAAGAAGAACAAGAAGAAGAACAAGAATGGAAGGCGGCGGCGACAGCGGCGACAGAAGACCGGGCCACCGCCTCTAAAAGAGCTATAAGAAGGCGCGGTGGCCCGGCAGAAGAACGGAAGGCGGCGACGGAAGGCGGCGACAGAAGACCGGGCCACCGCCTGCAAAAGAGCTATAAGAAGGCGCGGTGGCCCGGCAGAAGAACCGAAGAGGGGGACAAGACCCCCGAAGACGGAAGACCCCCGGAGCTGTGCAATAAAATATTTTATTTCGTGTGTTGTGTTTTTTTTTGGGTACTTTTATTTTACAGGTGAATGGGTAGGGGTACATTGTACCCCATACTCATTCACATAGGGTGGGGGGCCGGTATCCGGGGGCCCCCTTATTAAAGGGGGCTCCCGGATTCCGATAAGCCCCCCGCCCGCAGACCCCGACAACCAATGGCCAGGGTTGTCGGGAAGAGGCCCTTGTCCTCATCAACATGGGGACAAGGTGCTTTGGGGTGGGGGGGCCGCGCGGCCCCCCCTTCCCCAAGGCACCCCCCATGTTGAGGGCACGCGGCCTGGTACGGCTCAGGAGGGGGGGCGCGCTCGCTCGCTCGCCCCCCTTTCCTGGCCGGCCGGGTAGCGTGCTCGGACAAGGGTCTGTTGTGGACTTTGGGGGGACCCCCACGCCGATTTTTTTCGGCGTTGGGGTTCCCCTTTAAGTCCATTCCAGGCGGCGGAGCCCGCGACGTCTCCGTCACGGGCCCCGCCTACCTGCACACGCGCTCGTAATGAACGGACTGTTGCCTCGTGTGTGGGCGAGTCGGCTCATTTCAAAAGTTGCGCGGACTTAGTACGACGAACAAAGTTTGCCGTATTTGTCCGCTCAAAAAGTGCGGTGTGTGGGCGTGTTCGTTCATTCAAAAGTTTGAGCGGACTGTTTGACGAACTTAGTTTCGGCAGACAGTCCCCGCGTGTGTACGCCGCCTTACAAGACCTCCTGGATCCCACACACAGCGCAGGTGCACCAGCCAACATGCGTTTAGCGCCTGATAAAAATACAGCACAGGCACCCTGCTCGTTTATGCAGCTGCCATGATCATGCTGGGACTTGTAGCTCTCCTTACTATCAATATTTGTTGCTGCTTGTTTCAGGTCTATACCATCATTGACCCCCTGCGCTGAGCTCCCCATGCAAGCTGCACCTATTGCGCAAATCATAGTAAAACCTGAGTGTGCTGGGACTACAGGCCGCAGCAATGTCAATTTGTAGGGAGAGAGGAGCAAGCGGCCGCCCCCATCCCCCCCCCGGCAAAAGTGGGCGGGCGCCCCCCCCCCCACGTGGAGCCAGCCGTGTATGGGGAGAGGAGCAGATGTAACGCAGGTTTCCGTTACATCAGAGGGGGCGGGGTCACCCATACATCACCGGGGAACCCCTGGCTCCCTTCACCAGCGTCAGAGGGGGCGGGGTCAGGTGGCCCCGCCCTCCTAATATAAGAAACGTCAGCGCTGGGATCTCCGCAGTGTCTCCGCACTGGAGACAGAAGATGGATGTATGGACTGCGCTGGACTGAGAGATCCCCCGTCGCTGGATATGATCATCCATCGCTGGACCCCGGAGATTCGTCACTGGATAGCAAGAGTGAATTAGCACCGCTGGAATCTTTTTTTTTTTTTTTTTTAATAAAGGAATTTTTCAATAGTGTGTTTGTCTTATTTAACCATTTTTACACTTTCTTTGTGAAATGGTAGGGGTACTTTTGTACCCCCTTACCATTTCAAACAGGGAGGGGCCGGGATCTGGGGGTCCCCTTGTTAAAGGGGGCTTCCAGATTCTGATAAGCCCCCCGCCCGCAGACCCTCACAACCACCGGCCAGGGTTGTGAGGATGAGGCCCTTGTCCTCATCAACATGGGGACAAGGTGCTTTGAGGGGTCACAGACCCCCAAAGCATCCTCCCAATGTAGAGGGTATGTGGCCTGGTATGGTTCAGGAGGGAGGGGGGCCGCTCTCTCGCCCCCCCTCTTTTCCTGCGGCCTGCCAGGTTGCATGCTCGGATAAAGGGTCTGGTATGGATTTTTAGGGGGACCCCCACATCAATTTTTTTTAATTTGATGCGGGGTTCCCCTTAATATCCATATCAGACCTGAAGGGTCTGGTATGGATATTTAGGGGGACCCCGACATCAATTTTTTTTTTAATTTGACACGGGGTTCCCCTTAATATCCATGTCAGACCTGAAGGGCCTGGTAATTGAATTTAGGGGAACCCCCAGGCTTTTTTTTTTTATATCAATGAATGAATGAATTGTCGGCTAATACAGAGAACACTCATTGAGTGTTCTCTGTATTACGGGGAGCCGACAATTTAGCCGCAAGTGATTTTAAAAGACTTTTTTTCCTGCACAAATGATACTTTGTGCAGGGACAGTTCTAAGCACCAGAAACATGCGCCCCATTCACAGGCATACTATAGATACCCCCCAGCTACGAAATTTAAAGGAATATTACACTTTTATTGTTTCACTTTAATCATTATTAAAATCACTGCTCCTGAAAAAACGGACGTTTTTAAAACTTTTTTTGCATTGATCCATATCCCCTGGGGCAGAACCCAGGTCCCCAAACACTTTTTAGGACAGTAACTTGCATATTACCCTTCAAAATGAGCACTTTAGAGTTCTCCCATAGACTTGTATAGGGTGTTCCGGCTTTTCGAATTTGCTGCGAACAGCCCAAATTGTTCACTGTTCGTTGAACAGGCGAACAGGCAATGTTCGAGTAGAACTGATGATTACAGGCAGACCATGACAGTACGGGTTTTGAAACATGTGCCCGGGTCTCTGACCACCTGAGACCCGGGCACATTATTCATTTCAGACCCGTCAGTGGCTCCCTACGCTATCAGTGTGGCCGCAGCGGCGTAGCACTGCATGATTTCTGCTAGTGCTCAGCTGTCTGTGCGGACGGGAGTCGGGACACAGAGGCAGAGGTGGAGCCTCCATGGTGCTCTCCTTGAATCCTCTGGCTGGCTGCAGAAGGGATAAGGAGGTAGGCGGAGCCTCCCTATTCCCTGCTCCTCTGGAATGTGTGAAGAGATCGCGCTGGGACTGCAGCCCAGCTTGTAAGGTAAGTTTTTTTCATTGTCAGGATTTCAAAGTACTCTCACTTTCCCTCCCCCCACTATACACCCCCTCCCCCCACCATACACCCCTCCTCCCCCCACCATACACTATACATACACCCCTCCCTCCACCATATACTATATACACCCCCTCCCCCACCATACACCCCCCCCCCACCATACACCATACTTACACCTCTCCCTCACCATACAATATATACACCCTCCTCCCCCCACCATACACTATACATACACCCCTCCCCCACCATACAATATATACACCCCCTCCCCCCCCCTTACACTATACATACACACCCATCCATACACCATCCATATATACTGTTCTCACCAGGTGACACCATCCACTGCCCTACTGACACCGCCCACTGCCCTACTGACACCATTTACTGCTCTACTGACACCATCCTCTGCCCTGCTGACACCATTTACTCTACTGACACTGTCCTCTGCCCTACCGACGCCGTCCTCTGACCTACTGACACTGTCCTCTGACCTACTGACACCGCCCTCTGACTTACTGACACCATTTACTCTACTGACACTGTCCTCTGCCCTACTGACACAATTTACTCTACTGACACTGTCCTCTGCCCTGCTGACACTGTCCTCTGCCCTACTGACACCATTTACTCTACAGACACTGTCCAGTGTCCACTGCCCTGCTGACACAATTTACTCTACGGACACTGTCCTCTGCCCTGCTGACACTGTCCTCTGCCCTACTGACACCATTTACTCTACTGACACTGTCCTCTGCCCTACTGACACTGTCCACTGCCCTAGTGACACCATTTACTCTACTGACACTGTCCTCTGCCCTGCTGACACTGTCCTCTGCCCTGCTGACATCATTTACTCTACTGACACTGTCCTCTGCCCTACTGACACCATTTACTCTACTGACACTGTCCTCTGCCCTACTGACACTGTCCTCTGCCCTACTGACACTGTCCTCTGCCCTACTGGACACTGTCCTCTGCCCTACTGACACTATTTACTCTACTGACACTGTCCTCTGCCCTACTGACACTGCCCTCTGCCCTACTGACACCATTTACTCTACTGACACTGTCCACTGCCCTACTGACACTGTCCTCTGCCCTACTGACACCATTTACTCTACTGACACTGTCCTCTGCCCTACTGACACTGTCCTCTGCCCTACTGACACCATTCACTCTACTGACACTGTCCTCTGCCCTACTGACACTGTCCTCTGCCCTACTGACACCATTTACTCTACTGACACTGTCCACTGCCCTACTGACACTGTCCTCTGCCCTACTGACACTGTCCTCTGCCCTACTGACACCATTTACTCTACTAACACTGTCCTCTGCCCTACTGACACTGTCCTCTGCTCTACAGACACTGTCCTCTGCCCTGATGACACTGTCCTTTGCCCTACAGACACTGTCCTCTGCCCTACAGACACCATTTACTCTACTGACACTGTCCTCTGCCCTACTGACACTGTCCACTGCCCTACTGACATCATTTACTCTACTGACACTGTCCTCTGCCCTACTGACACCATTTACTCTACTGACACTGTCCTCTGCCCTACTGACCCCATTTACTCTACTGACACTGTCCTCTGCCCTACTGACACTGTCCTCTGCCCTACTGACACCATTTACTCTACTGACACTGTCCACTGCCCTACTGACACCATTTACTCTACTGACACTGTCCTCTGCCCTACTGACACTGTCCTCTGCCCTACTGACACCATTTACTCTACAGACACTGTCCAGTGTCCACTGCCCTGCTGACACAATTTACTCTACGGACACTGTCCTCTGCCCTGCTGACACTGTCCTCTGCCCTACTGACACCATTTACTCTACTGACACTGTCCTCTGCCCTACTGACACTGTCCACTGCCCTAGTGACACCATTTACTCTACTGACACTGTCCTCTGCCCTGCTGACACTGTCCTCTGCCCTGCTGACATCATTTACTCTACTGACACTGTCCTCTGCCCTACTGACACCATTTACTCTACTGACACTGTCCTCTGCCCTACTGACACTGTCCTCTGCCCTACTGACACTGCCCTCTGCCCTACTGACACCATTTACTCTACTGACACTGTCCACTGCCCTACTGACACTGTCCTCTGCCCTACTGACACCATTTACTCTACTGACACTGTCCTCTGCCCTACTGACACTGTCCTCTGCCCTACTGACACCATTCACTCTACTGACACTGTCCTCTGCCCTACTGACACTGTCCTCTGCCCTACTGACACCATTTACTCTACTGACACTGTCCACTGCCCTACTGACACTGTCCTCTGCCCTACTGACACTGTCCTCTGCCCTACTGACACCATTTACTCTACTAACACTGTCCTCTGCCCTACTGACACTGTCCTCTGCTCTACAGACACTGTCCTCTGCCCTGATGACACTGTCCTTTGCCCTACAGACACTGTCCTCTGCCCTACAGACACCATTTACTCTACTGACACTGTCCTCTGCCCTACTGACACTGTCCACTGCCCTACTGACATCATTTACTCTACTGACACTGTCCTCTGCCCTACTGACACCATTTACTCTACTGACACTGTCCTCTGCCCTACTGACCCCATTTACTCTACTGACACTGTCCTCTGCCCTACTGACACTGTCCTCTGCCCTACTGACACCATTTACTCTACTGACACTGTCCACTGCCCTACTGACACCATTTACTCTACTGACACTGTCCTCTGCCCTACTGACACCATTTACTCTACTGACACTGTCCTCTGCCCTACTGACACCATTTACTCTACTGACACTGTCCTCTGCCCTACTGACACTGTTCTCCGCCCTACTGACACCATTTACTCTACTGACACTGTCCTCTGCCCTACTGACACCATTCACTCTACTGACACTGTCCACTGCCCTACTGACACTGTCCTCTGCCCTACTGACACTGTGCTCTGCCCTACTGACACCATTCACTCTGCTGACACTGTCCTCTGCCCTGCTGACACCATTTACTCTATTGACACTGTCCTCTGCCCTACTAACACCATTTACTCTACTGACACTGTCCTCTGCCCTACTGACACCATTTACTCTACTGACACTGTCCTCTGCCCTACTGACACCATTTACTCTACTGACACTGTCCTCTGCCCTACTGACACTCTCCTCTTCCCTACTGACACTATTTACTCTACTGACACTGTCCTCTGCCCTACTGACACTGCCCTCTGCCCTACTGACACCATTTACTCTACTGACACTGTCCTCTTCCCTACTGACACTGTCCTCTGCCCTACTGACACTGTCCTCTGCCCTACTGACACCATTTACCCTACTGACACTGTCCTCTGCCCTACTGACACTGTCCTCTGCCCTACTGACACCATTTACTCTACTGACACTGTCCTCTGCTCTACTGACACCATTTACTCTACTGACACTGTCCACTGCCCTACTGACACTGTCCTCTGCCCTACTGACACCATTCACTCTACTGACACTGTCCACTGCCCTACTGACACCGTCCTCTGCCCTGCTGACACCATTTACTCTACTGACACTGTCCTCTGCCCTACTGACACTGTCCTCTGCCCTATTGACACTGTCCTCTGCCCTACTGACACGGTCCTCTGCCCTACTGACACTGTCCTCTGCCCTACTGACACCATTTACTCTACTGACACTGTCCTCTGCCCTACTGACACCATTTACTCTACTGACACTGTCCACTGCCCTACGGACACTGTCCTCTGCCCTACTGACACCATATACTCTACTGACACTGTCCTCTGCCCTACTGACACCATTCACTCTACTGACACTGTCCTCTGCCCTACTGACACTGTCCTCTGCCCTACTGACACCATTCACTCTACTGACACTGTCCACTGCCCTACTGACACTGTCCTCTGCCCTACTGACACTGTCCTCTGCCCTACTGGACACTGTCCTCTGCCCTACTGACACTATTTACTCTACTGACACTGTCCTCTGCCCTACTGACACTGCCCTCTGCCCTACTGACACCATTTACTCTACTGACACTGTCCACTGCCCTACTGACACTGTCCTCTGCCCTACTGACACCATTTACTCTACTGACACTGTCCTCTGCCCTACTGACACTGTCCTCTGCCCTACTGACACCATTCACTCTACTGACACTGTCCACTGCCCTACTGACATCATTTACTCTACTGACACTGTCCTCTGCCCTACTGACACCATTTACTCTACTGACACTGTCCTCTGCCCTACTGACCCCATTTACTCTACTGACACTGTCCTCTGCCCTACTGACACTGTCCTCTGCCCTACTGACACCATTTACTCTACTGACACTGTCCACTGCCCTACTGACACCATTTACTCTACTGACACTGTCCTCTGCCCTACTGACACCATTTACTCTACTGACACTGTCCTCTGCCCTACTGACACCATTTACTCTACTGACACTGTCCTCTGCCCTACTGACACTGTTCTCCGCCCTACTGACACCATTTACTCTACTGACACTGTCCTCTGCCCTACTGACACCATTCACTCTACTGACACTGTCCACTGCCCTACTGACACTGTCCTCTGCCCTACTGACACTGTGCTCTGCCCTACTGACACCATTCACTCTGCTGACACTGTCCTCTGCCCTGCTGACACCATTTACTCTATTGACACTGTCCTCTGCCCTACTAACACCATTTACTCTACTGACACTGTCCTCTGCCCTACTGACACCATTTACTCTACTGACACTGTCCTCTGCCCTACTGACACCATTTACTCTACTGACACTGTCCTCTGCCCTACTGACACTCTCCTCTTCCCTACTGACACTATTTACTCTACTGACACTGTCCTCTGCCCTACTGACACTGCCCTCTGCCCTACTGACACCATTTACTCTACTGACACTGTCCTCTTCCCTACTGACACTGTCCTCTGCCCTACTGACACTGTCCTCTGCCCTACTGACACCATTTACCCTACTGACACTGTCCTCTGCCCTACTGACACCATTTACTCTACTGACACTGTCCTCTGCTCTACTGACACCATTTACTCTACTGACACTGTCCACTGCCCTACTGACACTGTCCTCTGCCCTACTGACACCATTCACTCTACTGACACTGTCCACTGCCCTACTGACACCGTCCTCTGCCCTGCTGACACCATTTACTCTACTGACACTGTCCTCTGCCCTACTGACACTGTCCTCTGCCCTATTGACACTGTCCTCTGCCCTACTGACACGGTCCTCTGCCCTACTGACACTGTCCTCTGCCCTACTGACACCATTTACTCTACTGACACTGTCCTCTGCCCTACTGACACCATTTACTCTACTGACACTGTCCACTGCCCTACGGACACTGTCCTCTGCCCTACTGACACCATATACTCTACTGACACTGTCCTCTGCCCTACTGACACCATTCACTCTACTGACACTGTCCTCTGCCCTACTGACACTGTCCTCTGCCCTACTGACACCATTCACTCTACTGACACTGTCCACTGCCCTACTGACACTGTCCTCTGCCCTACTGACACCATTTACTCTACTGACACTGTCCTCTGCCCTACTGACCCTGTCCTCTGCCCTGACACCATTTACTCTACTGACACTGTCCTCTGCCCTACTGACACCATTTTCTCTACTGACACTGTCCACTGCCCTACTGACACTCTCCTCTTCCCTACTGACACTATTTACTCTACTGACACTGTCCTCTGCCCTACTGACACTGCCCTCTGCCCTACTGACACAATTTACTCTACTGACACTGTCCTCTTCCCTACTGACACTGTCCTCTGCCCTACTGACACTGTCCTCTGCCCTACTGACACCATTTACCCTACTGACACTGTCCTCTGCCCTACTGACACTGTCCTCTGCCCTACTGACACCATTTACTCTACTGACACTGTCCTCTGCTCTACTGACACCATTTACTCTACTGACACTGTCCACTGCCCTACTGACACTGTCCTCTGCCCTATTGACACTGTCCTCTGCCCTACTGACACCATTCACTCTACTGACACTGTCCACTGCCCTACTGACACTGTCCTCTGCCCTACTGACACCATTTACTCTACTGACACTGTCCTCTGCCCTACTGACACCATTTACTCTACTGACACTGTCCAGTGCCCTGCTGATACCATTTACACTACAGACACCGTCCTCTGCCCTGCTGACACTGTCCTCTGCCCTACTGACACCATTTACTCTACTGACACTGTCCTCTGCCCTACTAACACTGTCCTCTGCCCTATTGACACTGTCCTCTGCCCTACTGACACCATTTACTCTACTTACACTGCCCTCTGCCCTACTGACACTGTCCTCTGCCCTACTGACACCATTTACTCTACTGACACTGTCCATTGCCGTACTGACACTGTCCTCTGCCCTACTGACACCATTTACCCTACTGACACTGTCCTCTGCCCTACTGACACTGTCCTCTGCCCTACTGACACCATTTACTCTACTGACACTGTCCTCTGCTCTACTGACACTGTCCTCTGCCCTACTGACACCATTTACTCTACTGACACTGTCCACTGCCCTACTGACACTGTCCTCTGCCATACTGACACTGTCCTCTACCCTACTGACACCATTTTCTCTACTGACACTGTCCTCTGCCCTACTGACACTGTCCTCTGCCCTACTGACACCATTTACTCTACTTACACTGTCCTCTGCCCTACTGACACCATTAACTCTACTGACACTGTCCACTGCCCTACAGACACTGTCCTCTGCCCTACTGACACTGTCCTCTGCCCTACTGACACCATTTACTCTACTGACACTGTCCACTGCCCTACTGACACCATTTTCTCTACTGACACTGTCCTCTGCCCTACTGACACTGTCCTCTGCCCTACTGACACCATTTACTCTACTTACACTGTCCTCTGCCCTACTGACACTGTCCTCTGCCCTACTGACACCATTAACTCTACTGACACTGTCCACTGCCCTACTGACACTGTCCTCTGCCCTACTGACAATGTCCTCTGCCCTACTGGCACCATTTACTCTACTGACACTGTCCTCTGCCCTCCTGACACTGTCCTCTTCCCTACTGACACCATTTACTCTACTGACACTATCCTCTGCCCTGCTGACACTGTCCTCTGCCCTACTGACACTGTCCTCTGCCCTACTAACACCATTTACTCTACTGACACCGTCCTCTGCCCTACTGACACCATTCACTCTACTGACACTGTCCTCTGCCCTACTGACACCATTTACTCTACTGACACTGTCCTCTGCCCTACTGACACTGTCCTCTGCCCTACTGACACCATTTACTCTACTGACACTGTCCACTGCCCTACTGACACTGTCCTCTGCCCTACTGACACTGTCCTCTGCCCTACTGACACCATTTACTCTACTAACACTGTCCTCTGCCCTACTGACACTGTCCTCTGCTCTACAGACACTGTCCTCTGCCCTGATGACACTGTCCTTTGCCCTACAGACACTGTCCTATGCCCTACAGACACCATTTACTCTACTGACACTGTCCTCTGCCCTACTGACACTGTCCACTGCCCTACTGACATCATTTACTCTACTGACACTGTCCTCTGCCCTACTGACACCATTTACTCTACTGACACTGTCCTCTGCCCTACTGACCCCATTTACTCTACTGACACTGTCCTCTGCCCTACTGACACTGTCCTCTGCCCTACTGACACCATTTACTCTACTGACACTGTCCACTGCCCTACTGACACCATTTACTCTACTGACACTGTCCTCTGCCCTACTGACACCATTTACTCTACTGACACTGTCCTCTGCCCTACTGACACCATTTACTCTACTGACACTGTCCTCTGCCCTACTGACACTGTTCTCCGCCCTACTGACACCATTTACTCTACTGACACTGTCCTCTGCTCTACTGACACCATTCACTCTACTGACACTGTCCACTGCCCTACTGACACTGTCCTCTGCCCTACTGACACTGTCCTCTGCCCTACTGACACCATTCACTCTGCTGACACTGTCCTCTGCCCTGCTGACACCATTTACTCTATTGACACTGTCCTCTGCCCTACTAACACCATTTACTCTACTGACACTGTCCTCTGCCCTACTGACACCATTTACTCTACTGACACTGTCCTCTGCCCTACTGACACCATTTACTCTACTGACACTGTCCTCTGCCCTACTGACACTCTCCTCTTCCCTACTGACACTATTTACTCTACTGACACTGTCCTCTGCCCTACTGACACTGCCCTCTGCCCTACTGACACCATTTACTCTACTGACACTGTCCTCTTCCCTACTGACACTGTCCTCTTCCCTACTGACACTGTCCTCTGCCCTACTGACACCATTTACCCTACTGACACTGTCCTCTGCCCTACTGACACTGTCCTCTGCCCTACTGACACCATTTACTCTACTGACACTGTCCTCTGCTCTACTGACACCATTTACTCTACTGACACTGTCCACTGCCCTACTGACACTGTCCTCTGCCCTACTGACACCATTCACTCTACTGACACTGTCCACTGCCCTACTGACACCGTCCTCTGCCCTGCTGACACCATTTACTCTACTGACACTGTCCTCTGCCCTACTGACACTGTCCTCTGCCCTATTGACACTGTCCTCTGCCCTACTGACACTGTCCACTGCCCTACTGACATCATTTACTCTACTGACACTGTCCTCTGCCCTACTGACACCATTTACTCTACTGACACTGTCCTCTGCCCTACTGACCCCATTTACTCTACTGACACTGTCCTCTGCCCTACTGACACTGTCCTCTGCCCTACTGACACCATTTACTCTACTGACACTGTCCACTGCCCTACTGACACCATTTACTCTACTGACACTGTCCTCTGCCCTACTGACACCATTTACTCTACTGACACTGTCCTCTGCCCTACTGACACCATTTACTCTACTGACACTGTCCTCTGCCCTACTGACACTGTTCTCCGCCCTACTGACACCATTTACTCTACTGACACTGTCCTCTGCTCTACTGACACCATTCACTCTACTGACACTGTCCACTGCCCTACTGACACTGTCCTCTGCCCTACTGACACTGTCCTCTGCCCTACTGACACCATTCACTCTGCTGACACTGTCCTCTGCCCTGCTGACACCATTTACTCTATTGACACTGTCCTCTGCCCTACTAACACCATTTACTCTACTGACACTGTCCTCTGCCCTACTGACACCATTTACTCTACTGACACTGTCCTCTGCCCTACTGACACCATTTACTCTACTGACACTGTCCTCTGCCCTACTGACACTCTCCTCTTCCCTACTGACACTATTTACTCTACTGACACTGTCCTCTGCCCTACTGACACTGCCCTCTGCCCTACTGACACCATTTACTCTACTGACACTGTCCTCTTCCCTACTGACACTGTCCTCTTCCCTACTGACACTGTCCTCTGCCCTACTGACACCATTTACCCTACTGACACTGTCCTCTGCCCTACTGACACTGTCCTCTGCCCTACTGACACCATTTACTCTACTGACACTGTCCTCTGCTCTACTGACACCATTTACTCTACTGACACTGTCCACTGCCCTACTGACACTGTCCTCTGCCCTACTGACACCATTCACTCTACTGACACTGTCCACTGCCCTGCTGACACCGTCCTCTGACCTGCTGACACCATTTACTCTACTGACACTGTCCTCTGCCCTACTGACACTGTCCTTTGCCCTATTGACACTGTCCTCTGCCCTACTGACACGGTCCTCTGCCCTACTGACACTGTCCTCTGCCCTACTGACACCATTTACTCTACTGACACTGTCCTCTGCCCTACTGACACCATTTACTCTACTGACACTGTCCACTGCCCTACGGACACTGTCCTCTGCCCTACTGACACCATATACTCTACTGACACTGTCCTCTGCCCTACTGACACCATTCACTCTACTGACACTGTCCTCTGCCCTACTGACACTGTCCTCTGCCCTACTGACACCATTCACTCTACTGACACTGTCCACTGCCCTACTGACACTGTCCTCTGCCCTACTGACACCATTTACTCTACTGACACTGTCCTCTGCCCTACTGACCCTGTCCTCTGCCCTGACACCATTTACTCTACTGACACTGTCCTCTGCCCTACTGACACCATTTACTCTACTGACACTGTCCACTGCCCTACTGACACTGTCCTCTGCCCTACTGACACTCTCCTCTTCCCTACTGACACTATTTACTCTACTGACACTGTCCTCTGCCCTACTGACACTGCCCTCTGCCCTACTGACACAATTTACTCTACTGACACTGTCCTCTTCCATACTGATACTGTCCTCTGCCCTACTGACACTGTCCTCTGCCCTACTGACACCATTTACCCTACTGACACTGTCCTCTGCCCTACTGACACTGTCCTCTGCCCTACTGACACCATTTACTCTACTGACACTGTCCTCTGCTCTACTGACACCATTTACTCTACTGACACTGTCCACTGCCCTACTGACACTGTCCTCTGCCCTACTGACACTGTCCTCTGCCCTACTGACACCATTCACTCTACTGACACTGTCCACTGCCCTACTGACACTGTCCTCTGCCCTACTGACACCATTTACTCTACTGACACTGTCCTCTGCCCTACTGACACCATTTACTCTACTGACACTGTCCAGTGCCCTGCTGACACCATTTACACTACAGACACCGTCCTCTGCCCTGCTGACACTGTCCTCTGCCCTACTGACACCATTTACTCTACTGACACTGTCCTCTGCCCTACTAACACTGTCCTCTGCCCTATTGACACTGTCCTCTGCCCTACTGACACCATTTACTCTACTGACACTGTACTCTGCCCTACTGACACTGTCCTCTGCCCTACTGACACCATTTACTCTACTGACACTGTCCACTGCCCTACTGACACTGTCCTCTGCCCTACTGACACCATTTACTCTACTTACACTGCCCTCTGCCCTACTGACACTGTCCACTGCCCTACTGACACCATTTACTCTACTGACACTGTCCATTGCCATACTGACACTGTCCTCTGCCCTACTGACACCATTTACCCTACTGACACTGTCCTCTGCCCTACTGACACTGTCCTCTGCCCTATTGACACTGTCCTCTGCCCTACTGACACCATTTACTCTACTGACACTGTACTCTGCCCTACTGACACTGTCCTCTGCCCTACTGACACCATTTACTCTACTGACACTGTCCACTGCCCTACTGACACTGTCCTCTGCCCTACTGACACCATTTACTCTACTTACACTGCCCTCTGCCCTACTGACACTGTCCTCTGCCCTACTGACACCATTTACTCTACTGACACTGTCCATTGCCGTACTGACACTGTCCTCTGCCCTACTGACACCATTTACCCTACTGACACTGTCCTCTGCCCTACTGACACTGTCCTCTGCCCTACTGACACCATTTACTCTACTGACACTGTCCTCTGCTCTACTGACACTGTCCTCTGCCCTACTGACACCATTTACTCTACTGACACTGTCCACTGCCCTACTGACACTGTCCTCTGCCATACTGACACTGTCCTCTACCCTACTGACACCATTTTCTCTACTGACACTGTCCTCTGCCCTACTGACACTGTCCTCTGCCCTACTGACACCATTTACTCTACTTACACTGTCCTCTGCCCTACTGACACCATCAACTCTACTGACACTGTCCACTGCCCTACAGACACTGTCCTCTGCCCTACTGACACTGTCCTCTGCCCTACTGACACCATTTACTCTACTGACACTGTCCACTGCCCTACTGACACCATTTTCTCTACTGACACTGTCCTCTGCCCTACTGACACTGTCCTCTGCCCTACTGACACCATTTACTCTACTTACACTGTCCTCTGCCCTACTGACACTGTCCTCTGCCCTACTGACACCATTAACTCTACTGACACTGTCCACTGCCCTACTGACACTGTCCTCTGCCCTACTGACAATGTCCTCTGCCCTACTGGCACCATTTACTCTACTGACACTGTCCTCTGCCCTCCTGACACTGTCCTCTTCCCTACTGACACCATTTACTCTACTGACACTATCCTCTGCCCTGCTGACACTGTCCTCTGCCCTACTGACACTGTCCTCTGCCCTACTAACACCATTTACTCTACTGACACCGTCCTCTGCCCTACTGACACCGTCCTCTGCCCTACTGACACCATCCTCTGCCCTACTGACACCGTCCTCTGCCCTACTGACACCATTTACTCTACTGACACTGTCCACTGCCCTACTGACTCTGTCTTCTGCCCTACTGACACCATTTACTCTACTGACACTGTCCTCTGCCCTACTGACACTGTCCTCTGCCCTACTGAGACCGTCCTCTGCCTTACTGACACTATTTACTCTACTGACACTGTCCTCTGCCCTACTGACACTGTCCTCTGCCCTACTGACACTGTCCTCTGCCCTACTGACACCATTTACTCTACTGACACTGTCCACTGCCCTACGGACACTGTCCTCGGCACTACGGACACCATTTACTCTACTGACACTGTCCTCTGCCCTACTGACACATTTACTCTACTGACACTGTTCTCTGCCCTACTGACACTGTCCTCTGCCCTACTGACACCATTCACTCTACTGACACTGTCCACTGCCCTACTGACACTGTCCTCTGCCCTACTGACACCATTTACTCTACTGACACTGTCCTCTGCCCTACTGACACTGTCCTCTGCCCTACTGACACCATTTACTCTACTGACACTGTCCACTGCCGTACTGACACTGTCCTCTGCCCTACTGACACCATTTACCCTACTGACACTGTCCTCTGCCCTACTGACACTGTCCTCTGCCCTACTGACACCATTTACTCTACTGACACTGTCCTCTGCTCTACTGACACTGTCCTCTGCCCTACTGACACCATTTACTCTACTGACACTGTCCACTGCCCTACTGACACTGTCCTCTGCCATACTGACACTGTCCTCTGCCCTACTGACACCATTTACTCTACTGACACTGTCCACTGCCCTACGGACACTGTCCTCGGCACTACGGACACCATTTACTCTACTGACACTGTCCTCTGCCCTACTGACATCATTTACTCTACTGACACTGTCCACTGCCCTACGGACACTGTCCTCTGCCCTACTGACACCATTTACTCTACTTACACTGTCCTCTGCCCTACTGACACTGTCCTCTGCCCTACTGACACCATTAACTCAACTGACACTGTCCACTGCCCTACAGACACTGTCCTCTGCCCTACTGACACTGTCCTCTGCCCTACTGACACCATTTACTCTACTGACACTGTCCACTGCCCTACTGACACCATTTTCTCTACTGACACTGTCCTCTGCCCTACTGACATTGTCCTCTGCCCTACTGACACCATTTACTCTACTTACACTGTCCTCTGCCCTACTGACACTGTCCTCTGCCCTACTGACACCATTAACTCTACTGACACTGTGCACTGCCCTACTGACACTGTCCTCTGCCCTACTGACACCATTTACTCTACTGACACTTTCCTTTGCCCTCCTGACACTGTCCTCTTCCCTACTGACACCATTTACTCTACTGACACTATCCTCTGCCCTGCTGACACTGTCCTCTGCCCTACTGACACCATTTACTCTACTGACACTGTCCTCTGCCCTACTAACACCATTTACTCTACTGACACTGTCCTCTGCCCTACTGACACCGTCCTCTGCCCTACTGACACCGTCCTCTGCCCTACTGACACCGTCCTCTGCCCTACTGACACCATTTACTCTACTGACACTGTCCACTGCCCTACTGACTCTGTCTTCTGCCCTACTGACACCATTTACTCTACTGACACTGTCCTCTGCCCTACTGACACTGTCCTCTGCCCTACTGACACTGTCCTCTACCTTACTGACACTATTTACTCTACTGACACTGTCCTCTGCCCTACTGACACTGTCCTCTGCCCTACTGACACTGTCCTCTGCCCTACTGACACCATTTACTCTACTGACACTGTCCACTGCCCTACGGACACTGTCCTCAGCACTACGGACACCATTTACTCTACTGACACTGTCCTCTGCCCTACTGACACCATTTACTCTACTGACACTGTTCTCTGCCCTACTGACACTGTCCTCTGCCCTACTGACACCATTCACTCTACTGACACTGTCCACTGCCCTACTGACACTGTCCTCTGCCCTACTGACACCATTTACTCTACTGACACTGTCCTCTGCCCTACTGACACTGTCCTCTGCCCTACTGACACCATTTATTCTACTGACACTGTCCACTGCCGTACTGACACTGTCCTCTGCCCTACTGACACCATTTACCCTACTGACACTGTCCTCTGCCCTACTGACACTGTCCTCTGCCCTACTGACACCATTTACTCTACTGACACTGTCCTCTGCCCTACTGACACCATTTACTCTACTGACACTGTCCTCTGCCCTGCTGACACTGTCCTCTGCCATGCTGACACCATTTACTCTACTGACACTGTCCTCTGCCCTACTAACACCATTTACTCTACTGACACTGTCCTCTGCCCTACTGACACCATTTACTCTACTGACATTGTCCTCTGCCCTACTGACACCATTTACTCTACTGACACTGTCCTCTGCCCTACTGACACTCTCTTCCTCCCTACTGACACTATTACTCTACTGACACTGTCCTCTGCCCTACTGACACTGCCCTCTGCCCTACTGACACCATTTACTCTACTGACACTGTCCTCTGCCCTACTGACACTGTCCTCTGCCCTACTGACACCATTTACCCTACTGACACTGTCCTCTGCCCTACTGACACTGTCCTCTGCCCTACTGACACCATTTACTCTACTGACACTGTCCTCTGCTCTACTGACACCATTTACTCTACTGACACTGTCCACTGCCCTACTGACACTGTCCTCTGCCCTACTGACACTGTCCTCTGCCCTACTGACACCATTCACTCTACTGACACTGTCCACTGCCCTACTGACACTGTCCTCTGCCCTACTGACACCATTTACTCTACTGACACTGTCCTCTGCCCTACTGACACCATTTACTCTACTGACACTGTCCTCTGCCCTACTGACACCATTTACTGTATTGACACTGTCCATTGCCCTGCTGACACCATTTACTCTACTGACACTGTCCTCTGCCCTACTGACACTGTCCTCTCCCCTATTGACACTGTCCTCTGCCCTACTGACACGGTCCTCTGCCCTACTGACACTGTCCTCTGCCCTACTGACACCATATACTCTACTGACACTGTCCTCTGCCCTACTGACACCATTTACTCTACTGACACTGTCCTCTGCCCTACTGACACTCTCCTCCTCCCTACTGACACTATTACTCTACTGACACTGTCCTCTGCCCTACTGACACTGCCCTCTGCCCTACTGACACCATTTACTCTACTGACACTGTCCTCTGCCCTTCTGACACTGTCCTCTGCCCTACTGACACCATTTACCCTACTGACACTGTCCTCTGCCCTACTGACACTGTCCTCTGCCCTACTGACACCATTTACTCTACTGACACTGTCCTCTGCTCTACTGACACCATTTACTCTACTGACACTGTCCACTGCCCTACTGACACTGTCCTCTGCCCTACTGACACTGTCCTCTGCCCTACTGACACCATTCACTCTACTGACACTGTCCACTGCCCTACTGACACTGTCCTCTGCCCTACTGACACCATTTACTCTACTGACACTGTCCTCTGCCCTACTGACACCATTTACTCTACTGACACTGTCCTCTGCCCTACTGACACCATTTACTGTATTGACACTGTCCATTGCCCTGCTGACACCATTTACTCTACAGACACCGTCCTCTGCCCTGCTGACACTGCCCTCTGCCCTACTGACACCATTTACTCTACTGACACTGTCCTCTGCCCTACTGACACTGTCCTCTCCCCTATTGACACTGTCCTCTGCCCTACTGACACGGTCCTCTGCCCTACTGACACTGTCCTCTGCCCTACTGACACCATTTACTCTACTGACACTGTCCTCTGCCCTACTGACACCATTTACTCTACTGACACTGTCCACTGCCCTACGGACACTGTCCTCTGCCCTACTGACACCATTTACTCTACTGACACTGTCCTCTGCCCTACTGACACTATTTACTCTACTGACACTGTCCTCTGCCCTACTGACACCATTTACTCTACTGACACTGTCCTCTGCCCTACTGACACTCTCCTCTTCCCTACTGACACCATTTACTCTACTGACACTGTCCTCTTCCCTACTGACACTGTCCTCTGCCCTACTGACACTGTCCTCTGCCCTACTGACACCATTTACCCTACTGACACTGTCCTCTGCCCTACTGGCACTGTCCTCCGCCCTACTGACACCATTTACTCTACTGACACTGTCTTCTGCTCTACTGACACCATTTACTCTACTGACACTGTCCACTGCCCTACTGACACTGTCCTCTGCCCTACTGACACTGTCCTCTGCCCTACTGACACCATTCACTCTACTGACACTGTCCACTGCCCTACTGACACTGTCCTCTGCCCTACTGACACCATTTACTCTACTGACACTGTCCTCTGCCCTACTGACACCATTTACTCTACTGACACTGTCCTCTGCCCTACTGACACCATTTACTGTATTGACACTGTCCATTGCCCTGCTGACACCATTTACTCTACAGACACCGTCCTCTGCCCTGCTGACACTGCCCTCTGCCCTACTGACACCATTTACTCTACTGACACTGTCCTCTGCCCTACTGACACTGTCCTCTCCCCTATTGACACTGTCCTCTGCCCTACTGACACGGTCCTCTGCCCTACTGACACTGTCCTCTGCCCTACTGACACCATTTACTCTACTGACACTGTCCTCTTCCCTACTGACACTGTCCTCTGCCCTACTGACTCTGTCCTCTGCCCTACTGACACCATTTACCCTACTGACACTGTCCTCTGCCCTACTGACACGGTCCTCTGCCCTACTGACACTGTCCTCTGCCCTACTGACACCATTTACTCTACTGACACTGTCCTCTTCCCTACTGACACTGTCCTCTGCCCTACTGACTCTGTCCTCTGCCCTACTGACACCATTTACCCTACTGACACTGTCCTCTGCCCTACTGACACTGTCCTCTGCCCTACTAACACCATTTGCTCTACTGACACTGTCCTCTGCCCTACTGACACCATTTACTCTACTGACACTGTCCTCTGCCCTACTGACACTCTCCTCTGCCCTACTGACACTGTCCTCTGCCCTACTGACACCATTCACTCTACTGACACTGTCCACTGCCCTACTGACACTGTCCTCTGCCCTACTGACACCATTTACTCTACTGACACTGTCCTCTGCCCTACTGACACCATTTACTCTACTGACACTGTCCTCTGCCCTACTGACACCATTTACTGTATTGACACTGTCCATTGCCCTGCTGACACCATTTACTCTACAGACACCGTCCTCTGCCCTGCTGACACTGCCCTCTGCCCTACTGACACCATTTACTCTACTGACACTGTCCTCTGCCCTACTGACACTGTCCTCTCCCCTATTGACACTGTCCTCTGCCCTACTGACACGGTCCTCTGCCCTACTGACACTGTCCTCTGCCCTACTGACACCATTTACTCTACTGACACTGTCCTCTGCCCTACTGACACCATTTACTCTACTGACACTGTCCACTGCCCTACGGACACTGTCCTCTGCCCTACTGACACCATTTACTCTACTGACACTGTCCTCTGCCCTACTGACACTATTTACTCTACTGACACTGTCCTCTGCCCTACTGACACCATTTACTCTACTGACACTGTCCTCTGCCCTACTGACACTCTCCTCTTCCCTACTGACACCATTTACTCTACTGACACTGTCCTCTTCCCTACTGACACTGTCCTCTGCCCTACTGACACTGTCCTCTGCCCTACTGACACCATTTACCCTACTGACACTGTCCTCTGCCCTACTGACACTGTCCTCTGCCCTACTAACACCATTTGCTCTACTGACACTGTCCTCTGCCCTACTGACACCATTTACTCTACTGACACTGTCCTCTGCCCTACTGACACTCTCCTCTTCCCTACTGACACTATTTACTCTACTGACACTGTCCTCTGCCCTACTGACACTGCCCTCTGCCCTACTGACACCATTTACTCTACTGACACTGTCCTCTTCCCTACTGACACTGTCCTCTGCCCTACTGACACTGTCCTCTGCCCTACTGACACCATTTACCCTACTGACACTGTCCTCTGCCCTACTGACACCATTTACTCTACTGACACTGTCCTCTGCTCTACTGACACCATTTACTCTACTGACACTGTCCACTGCCCTACTGACACCATTCACTCTACTGACACTGTACACTGCCTTACTGACACTGTCCTCTGCCCTACTGACACCACTTACTCTACTGACACTGTCATCTGCCCTACTGACACCATTTACTCTACTGACACTGTCCATTGCCCTGCTGACACCATTTACTCTACAGACACCGTCCTCTGCCCTGCTGACACCATTTACTCTACTGACACTGTCCTCTGCCCTATTGACACTGTCCTCTGCCCTACTGACACGGTCCTCTGCCCTACTGACACTGTCCTCTGCCCTACTGACACCATTTACTCTACTGACACTGTCCTCTGCCCTACTGACACCATTTACTCTACTGACACTGTCCTCTGCCCTACTGACACTCTCCTCCTCCCTACTGACACTATTACTCTACTGACACTGTCCTCTGCCCTACTGACACTGCCCTCTGCCCTACTGACACCATTTACTCTACTGACATTGTCCTCTGCCCTACTGACACTGTCCTCTGCCCTACTGACACCATTTACCCTACTGACACTGTCCTCTGCCCTACTGACACTGTCCTCTGCCCTACTGACACCATTTACTCTACTGACACTGTCCTCTGCTCTACTGACACCTTTTACTCTACTGACACTGTCCACTGCCCTACTGACACTGTCCTCTGCCCTACTGACACTGTCCTCTGCCCTACTGACACCATTCACTCTACTGACACTGTCCACTGCCCTACTGACACTGTCCTTTGCCCTACTGACACCATTTACTCTACTGACACTGTCCTCTTCCCTACTGACACTGTCCTCTGCCCTACTGACACTGTCCTCTGCCCTACTGACACCATTTACCCTACTGACACTGTCCTCTGCCCTACTGACACTGTCCTCTGCCCTACTAACACCATTTGCTCTACTGACACTGTCCTCTGCCCTACTGACACCATTTACTCTACTGACACTGTCCTCTGCCCTACTGACACTCTCCTCTTCCCTACTGACACTATTTACTCTACTGACACTGTCCTCTGCCCTACTGACACTGCCCTCTGCCCTACTGACACCATTTACTCTACTGACACTGTCCTCTTCCCTACTGACACTGTCCTCTGCCCTACTGACACTGTCCTCTGCCCTACTGACACCATTTACCCTACTGACACTGTCCTCTGCCCTACTGACACCATTTACTCTACTGACACTGTCCTCTGCTCTACTGACACCATTTACTCTACTGACACTGTCCACTGCCCTACTGACACTGTCCTGTGCCCTACTGACACTGTCCTCTGCCCTACTGACACCATTCACTCTACTGACACTGTACACTGCTTTACTGACACTGTCCTCTGCCCTACTGACACCACTTACTCTACTGACACTGTCATCTGCCCTACTGACACCATTTACTCTACTGACACTGTCCATTGCCCTGCTGACACCATTTACTCTACAGACACCGTCCTCTGCCCTGCTGACACCATTTACTCTACTGACACTGTCCTCTGCCCTATTGACACTGTCCTCTGCCCTACTGACACGGTCCTCTGCCCTACTGACACTGTCCTCTGCCCTACTGACACCATTTACTCTACTGACACTGTCCTCTGCCCTACTGACACCATTTACTCTACTGACACTGTCCTCTGCCCTACTGACACTCTCCTCCTCCCTACTGACACTATTACTCTACTGACACTGTCCTCTGCCCTACTGACACTGCCCTCTGCCCTACTGACACCATTTACTCTACTGACATTGTCCTCTGCCCTACTGACACTGTCCTCTGCCCTACTGACACCATGTACCCTACTGACACTGTCCTCTGCCCTACTGACACTGTCCTCTGCCCTACTGACACCATTTACTCTACTGACACTGTCCTCTGCTCTACTGACACCTTTTACTCTACTGACACTGTCCACTGCCCTACTGACACTGTCCTCTGCCCTACTGACACTGTCCTCTGCCCTACTGACACCATTCACTCTACTGACACTGTCCACTGCCCTACTGACACTGTCCTCTGCCCTACTGACACCATTTACCCTACTGACACTGTCCTCTGCCCTACTGACACTGTCCTCTGCCCTACTGACACCATTTACTCTACTGACACTGTCCTCTGCCCTACTGACACCATTTACTCTACTGACACTGTCCTCTGCCCTACTGACACCATTTACTGTATTGACACTGTCCATTGCCCTGCTGACACCATTTACTCCACAGACACCGTCCTCTGCCCTGCTGACACTGCCCTCTGCCCTACTGACACCATTTACTCTACTGACACTGTCCTCTGCCCTACTGACACTGTCCTCTCCCCTATTGACACTGTCCTCTGCCCTACTGACATGGTCCTCTGCCCTACTGACACTGTCCTCTGCCCTACTGACACCATTTACTCTACTGACACTGTCCTCTGCCCTACTGACACCATTTACTCTACTGACACTGACCACTGCCCTACGGACACTGTCCTCTGCCCTACTGACACCATTTACTCTACTGACACTGTCCTCTGCCCTACTGACACTATTTACTCTACTGACACTGTCCTCTGCCCTACTGACACCATTTACTCTACTGACACTGTCCTCTGCCCTACTGACACTCTCCTCTTCCCTACTGACACCATTTACTCTACTGACACTGTCCTCTTCCCTACTGACACTGTCCTCTGCCCTACTGACACTGTCCTCTGCCCTACTGACACCATTTACCCTACTGACACTGTCCTCTGCCCTACTGACACTGTCCTCCGCCCTACTGACACCATTTACTCTACTGACACTGTCTTCTGCTCTACTGACACCATTTACTCTACTGACACTGTCCACTGCCCTACTGACACTGTCCTCTGCCCTACTGACACCATTTACTCTACTGACACTGTCCTCTGCCCTACTGACACTATTTACTCTACTGACACTGTCCTCTGCCCTACTGACACCATTTACTCTACTGACACTGTCCTCTGCCCTACTGACACTCTCCTCTTCCCTACTGACACCATTTACTCTACTGACACTGTCCTCTTCCCTACTGACACTGTCCTCTGCCCTACTGACACTGTCCTCTGCCCTACTGACACCATTTACCCTACTGACACTGTCCTCTGCCCTACTGACACTGTCCTCCGCCCTACTGACACCATTTACTCTACTGACACTGTCTTCTGCTCTACTGACACCATTTACTCTACTGACACTGTCCACTGCCCTACTGACACTGTCCTCTGCCCTACTGACACCATTCACTCTACTGACACTGTCCACTGCCCTACTGACACTGTCCTCTGCCCTACTGACACCATTTACTCTACTGACACTGTCCTCTGCCCTACTGACACCATTTACTCTACTGACACTGTCCTCTGCCCTACTGACACCATTTACTGTATTGACACTGTCCATTGCCCTGCTGACACCATTTACTCTACAGACACCGTCCTCTGCCCTGCTGACACTGCCCTCTGCCCTACTGACACCATTTACTCTACTGACACTGTCCTCTGCCCTACTGACACTGTCCTCTCCCCTATTGACACTGTCATCTGCCCTACTGACACGGTCCTCTGCCCTACTGACACTGTCCTCTGCCCTACTGACACCATTTACTCTACTGACACTGTCCTCTGCCCTACTGACACCATTTACTCTACTGACACTGTCCACTGCCCTACGGACACTGTCCTCTGCCCTACTGACACCATTTACTCTACTGACACTGTCCTCTGCCCTACTGACACTATTTACTCTACTGACACTGTCCTCTGCCCTACTGACACCATTTACTCTACTGACACTGTCCTCTGCCCTACTGACACTCTCCTCTTCCCTACTGACACCATTTACTCTACTGACACTGTCCTCTTCCCTACTGACACTGTCCTCTGCCCTACTGACACTGTCCTCTGCCCTACTGACACCATTTACCCTACTGACACTGTCCTCTGCCCTACTGACACTGTCCTCTGCCCTACTAACACCATTTGCTCTACTGACACTGTCCTCTGCCCTACTGACACCATTTACTCTACTGACACTGTCCTCTGCCCTACTGACACTCTCCTCTTCCCTACTGACACTATTTACTCTACTGACACTGTCCTCTGCCCTACTGACACTGCCCTCTGCCCTACTGACACCATTTACTCTACTGACACTGTCCTCTTCCCTACTGACACTGTCCTCTTCCCTACTGACACTGTCCTCTGCCCTACTGACACCATTTACCCTACTGACACTGTCCTCTGCCCTACTGACACCATTTACTCTACTGACACTGTCCTCTGCTCTACTGACACCATTTACTCTACTGACACTGTCCACTGCCCTACTGACACTGTCCTCTGCCCTACTGACACTGTCCTCTGCCCTACTGACACCATTCACTCTACTGACACTGTACACTGCCTTACTGACACTGTCCTCTGCCCTACTGACACCATTTACTCTACTGACACTGTCATCTGCCCTACTGACACCATTTACTCTACTGACACTGTCCATTGCCCTGCTGACACCATTTACTCTACAGACACCATCCTCTGCCCTGCTGACACCATTTACTCTACTGACACTGTCCTCTGCCCTACTGACACCATTTACTCTACTGACACTGACCACTGCCCTACGGACACTGTCCTCTGCCCTACTGACACCATTTACTCTACTGACACTGTCCTCTGCCCTACTGACACTATTTACTCTACTGACACTGTCCTCTGCCCTACTGACACCATTTACTCTACTGACACTGTCCTCTGCCCTACTGACACTCTCCTCTTCCCTACTGACACCATTTACTCTACTGACACTGTCCTCTTCCCTACTGACACTGTCCTCTGCCCTACTGACACTGTCCTCTGCCCTACTGACACCATTTACCCTACTGACACTGTCCTCTGCCCTACTGACACTGTCCTCCACCCTACTGACACCATTTACTCTACTGACACTGTCTTCTGCTCTACTGACACCATTTACTCTACTGACACTGTCCACTGCCCTACTGACACTGTCCTCTGCCCTACTGACACCATTTACTCTACTGACACTGTCCTCTGCCCTACTGACACTATTTACTCTACTGACACTGTCCTCTGCCCTACTGACACCATTTACTCTACTGACACTGTCCTCTGCCCTACTGACACTCTCCTCTTCCCTACTGACACCATTTACTCTACTGACACTGTCCTCTTCCCTACTGACACTGTCCTCTGCCCTACTGACACTGTCCTCTGCCCTACTGACACCATTTACCCTACTGACACTGTCCACTGCCCTACTGACACTGTCCTCCGCCCTACTGACACCATTTACTCTACTGACACTGTCTTCTGCTCTACTGACACCATTTACTCTACTGACACTGTCCTCTGCCCTACTGACACTGTCCTCTGCCCTACTGACACCATTTACTCTACTGACACTGTCCTCTGCCCTACTGACACCATTTACTCTACTGACACTGTCCTCTGCCCTACTGACACCATTTACTGTATTGACACTGTCCATTGCCCTGCTGACACCATTTACTCTACAGACACCGTCCTCTGCCCTGCTGACACTGCCCTCTGCCCTACTGACACCATTTACTCTACTGACACTGTCCTCTGCCCTACTGACACTGTCCTCTCCCCTATTGACACTGTCCTCTGCCCTACTGACACGGTCCTCTGCCCTACTGACACTGTCCTCTGCCCTACTGACACCATTTACTCTACTGACACTGTCCTCTGCCCTACTGACACCATTTACTCTACTGACACTGTCCACTGCCCTACGGACACTGTCCTCTGCCCTACTGACACCATTTACTCTACTGACACTGTCCTCTGCCCTACTGACACTATTTACTCTACTGACACTGTCCTCTGCCCTACTGACACCATTTACTCTACTGACACTGTCCTCTGCCCTACTGACACTCTCCTCTTCCCTACTGACACCATTTACTCTACTGACACTGTCCTCTTCCCTACTGACACTGTCCTCTGCCCTACTGACACTGTCCTCTGCCCTACTGACACCATTTACCCTACTGACACTGTCCATTGCCCTGCTGACACCATTTACTCTACAGACACCGTCCTCTGCCCTGCTGACACCATTTACTCTACTGACACTGTCCTCTGCCCTATTGACACTGTCCTCTGCCCTACTGACACTGTCCACTGCCCTACTGACACTGTCCTCTGCCCTACTGACACCATTTACTCTACTGACACTGTCCTCTGCCCTACTGACACCATTTACTCTACTGACACTGTCCTCTGCCCTACTGACACCATTTACTGTATTGACACTGTCCATTGCCCTGCTGACACCATTTACTCTACAGACACCGTCCTCTGCCCTGCTGACACTGCCCTCTGCCCTACTGACACCATTTACTCTACTGACACTGTCCTCTGCCCTACTGACACTGTCCTCTCCCCTATTGACACTGTCCTCTGCCCTACTGACACGGTCCTCTGCCCTACTGACACTGTCCTCTGCCCTACTGACACCATTTACTCTACTGACACTGTCCTCTGCCCTACTGACACCATTTACTCTACTGACACTGTCCACTGCCCTACGGACACTGTCCTCTGCCCTACTGACACCATTTACTCTACTGACACTGTCCTCTGCCCTACTGACACTATTTACTCTACTGACACTGTCCTCTGCCCTACTGACACCATTTACTCTACTGACACTGTCCTCTGCCCTACTGACACTCTCCTCTTCCCTACTGACACCATTTACTCTACTGACACTGTCCTCTTCCCTACTGACACTGTCCTCTGCCCTACTGACACTGTCCTCTGCCCTACTGACACCATTTACCCTACTGACACTGTCCATTGCCCTGCTGACACCATTTACTCTACAGACACCGTCCTCTGCCCTGCTGACACCATTTACTCTACTGACACTGTCCTCTGCCCTATTGACACTGTCCTCTGCCCTACTGACACTGTCCACTGCCCTACTGACACTGTCCTCTGCCCTACTGACACCATTTACTCTACTGACACTGTCCTCTGCCCTACTGACACCATTTACTCTACTGACACTGTCCTCTGCCCTACTGACACCATTTACTGTATTGACACTGTCCATTGCCCTGCTGACACCATTTACTCTACAGACACCGTCCTCTGCCCTGCTGACACTGCCCTCTGCCCTACTGACACCATTTACTCTACTGACACTGTCCTCTGCCCTACTGACACTGTCCTCTCCCCTATTGACACTGTCCTCTGCCCTACTGACACGGTCCTCTGCCCTACTGACACTGTCCTCTGCCCTACTGACACCATTTACTCTACTGACACTGTCCTCTGCCCTACTGACACCATTTACTCTACTGACACTGTCCACTGCCCTACGGACACTGTCCTCTGCCCTACTGACACCATTTACTCTACTGACACTGTCCTCTGCCCTACTGACACTATTTACTCTACTGACACTGTCCTCTGCCCTACTGACACCATTTACTCTACTGACACTGTCCTCTGCCCTACTGACACTCTCCTCTTCCCTACTGACACCATTTACTCTACTGACACTGTCCTCTTCCCTACTGACACTGTCCTCTGCCCTACTGACACTGTCCTCTGCCCTACTGACACCATTTACCCTACTGACACTGTCCATTGCCCTGCTGACACCATTTACTCTACAGACACCGTCCTCTGCCCTGCTGACACCATTTACTCTACTGACACTGTCCTCTGCCCTATTGACACTGTCCTCTGCCCTACTGACACTGTCCACTGCCCTACTGACACTGTCCTCTGCCCTACTGACACCATTTACTCTACTGACACTGTCCTCTGCCCTACTGACACCATTTACTCTACTGACACTGTCCACTGCCCTACGGACACTGTCCTCTGCCCTACTGACACCATATACTCTACTGACACTGTCCTCTGCCCTACTGACACCATTTACTCTACTGACACTGTCCTCTGCCCTACTGACACTGTCCTCTGCCCTACTGACACCATTCACTCTACTGACACTGTCCACTGCCCTACTGACACTGTCCTCTGCCCTACTGACACCATTTACTCTACTGACACTGTCCTCTGCCCTACTGACCCTGTCCTCTGCCCTGACACCATTTACTCTACTGACACTGTCCTCTGCCCTACTGACACTGTCCTCTGCCCTACTGACACTCTCCTCTTCCCTACTGACACTATTTACTCTACTGACACTGTCCTCTGCCCTACTGACACTGCCCTCTGCCCTACTGACACCATTTACTCTACTGACACTGTCCTCTTCCCTACTGACACTGTCCTCTGCCCTACTGACACTGTCCTCTGCCCTACTGACACCATTTACCCTACTGACACTGTCCTCTGCCCTACTAACGCCATTTACTCTACTGACACTGTCATCTGCCCTACTGACACCATTTACTCTACTGACACTGTCCATTGCCCTGCTGACACCATTTACTCTACAGACACCGTCCTCTGCCCTGCTGACACCATTTACTCTACTGACACTGTCCTCTGCCCTATTGACACTGTCCTCTGCCCTACTGACACGGTCCTCTGCCCTACTGACACTGTCCTCTGCCCTACTGACACCATTTACTCTACTGACACTGTCCTCTGCCCTACTGACACCATTTACTCTACTGACACTGTCCACTGCCCTACGGACACTGTCCTCTGCCCTACTGACACCATATACTCTACTGACACTGTCCTCTGCCCTACTGACACCATTTACTCTACTGACACTGTCCTCTGCCCTACTGACACTGTCCTCTGCCCTACTGACACCATTCACTCTACTGACACTGTCCACTGCCCTACTGACACTGTCCTCTGCCCTACTGACACCATTTACTCTACTGACACTGTCCTCTGCCCTACTGACCCTGTCCTCTGCCCTGACACCATTTACTCTACTGACACTGTCCTCTGCCCTACTGACACTGTCCTCTGCCCTACTGACACTCTCCTCTTCCCTACTGACACTATTTACTCTACTGACACTGTCCTCTGCCCTACTGACACTGCCCTCTGCCCTACTGACACCATTTACTCTACTGACACTGTCCTCTTCCCTACTGACACTGTCCTCTGCCCTACTGACACTGTCCTCTGCCCTACTGACACCATTTACCCTACTGACACTGTCCTCTGCCCTACTAACGCCATTTACTCTACTGACACTGTCCTCTGCTCTACTGACACCATTTACTCTACTGACACTGTCCACTGCCCTACTGACACTGTCCTCTGCCCTACTGACACTCTCCTCTTCCCTACTGACACTATTTACTCTACTGACACTGTCCTCTGCCCTACTGACACTGTCCTCTGCCCTACTGACACCATTTACCCTACTGACACTGTCCTCTGCCCTACTGACACTGTCCTCCGCCCTACTGACACCATTTACTCTACTGACACTGTCTTCTGCTCTACTGACACCATTTACTCTACTGACACTGTCCACTGCCCTACTGACACTGTCCTCTGCCCTACTGACACCATTTACTCTACTGACACTGTCCTCTGCCCTACTGACACTATTTACTCTACTGACACTGTCCTCTGCCCTACTGACACCATTTACTCTACTGACACTGTCCTCTGCCCTACTGACACTCTCCTCTTCCCTACTGACACCATTTACTCTACTGACACTGTCCTCTTCCCTACTGACACTGTCCTCTGCCCTACTGACACTGTCCTCTGCCCTACTGACACCATTTACCCTACTGACACTGTCCTCTGCCCTACTGACACTGTCCTCCGCCCTACTGACACCATTTACTCTACTGACACTGTCTTCTGCTCTACTGACACCATTTACTCTACTGACACTGTCCACTGCCCTACTGACACTGTCCTCTGCCCTACTGACACTGTCCTCTGCCCTACTGACACCATTCACTCTACTGACACTGTCCACTGCCCTACTGACACTGTCCTCTGCCCTACTGACACCATTTACTCTACTGACACTGTCCTCTGCCCTACTGACACCATTTACTCTACTGACACTGTCCTCTGCCCTACTGACACCATTTACTGTATTGACACTGTCCATTGCCCTGCTGACACCATTTACTCTACAGACACCGTCCTCTGCCCTGCTGACACTGCCCTCTGCCCTACTGACACCATTTACTCTACTGACACTGTCCTCTGCCCTACTGACACTGTCCTCTGCCCTACTGACACCATTTACTCTACTGACACTGTCCTCTGCGCTACTGACACCATTTACTCTACTGACACTGTCCTCTGCCCTACTGACACCATTTACTGTATTGACACTGTCCATTGCCCTGCTGACACCATTTACTCTACAGACACCGTCCTCTGCCCTGCTGACACTGCCCTCTGCCCTACTGACACCATTTACTCTACTGACACTGTCCTCTGCCCTACTGACACTGTCCTCTCCCCTATTGACACTGTCATCTGCCCTACTGACACGGTCCTCTGCCCTACTGACACTGTCCTCTGCCCTACTGACACCATTTACTCTACTGACACTGTCCTCTGCCCTACTGACACCATTTACTCTACTGACACTGTCCACTGCCCTACGGACACTGTCCTCTGCCCTACTGACACCATTTACTCTACTGACACTGTCCTCTGCCCTACTGACACTATTTACTCTACTGACACTGTCCTCTGCCCTACTGACACCATTTACTCTACTGACACTGTCCTCTGCCCTACTGACACTCTCCTCTTCCCTACTGACACCATTTACTCTACTGACACTGTCCTCTTCCCTACTGACACTGTCCTCTGCCCTACTGACACTGTCCTCTGCCCTACTGACACCATTTACCCTACTGACACTGTCCTCTGCCCTACTGACACTGTCCTCTGCCCTACTAACACCATTTGCTCTACTGACACTGTCCTCTGCCCTACTGACACCATTTACTCTACTGACACTGTCCTCTGCCCTACTGACACTCTCCTCTTCCCTACTGACACTATTTACTCTACTGACACTGTCCTCTGCCCTACTGACACTGCCCTCTGCCCTACTGACACCATTTACTCTACTGACACTGTCCTCTGCTCTACTGACACCATTTACTCTACTGACACTGTCCACTGCCCTACTGACACTGTCCTCTGCCCTACTGACACTGTCCTCTGCCCTACTGACACCATTCACTCTACTGACACTGTACACTGCCTTACTGACACTGTCCTCTGCCCTACTGACACCATTTACTCTACTGACACTGTCATCTGCCCTACTGACACCATTTACTCTACTGACACTGTCCATTGCCCTGCTGACACCATTTACTCTACAGACACCGTCCTCTGCCCTGCTGACACCATTTACTCTACTGACACTGTCCTCTGCCCTATTGACACTGTCCTCTGCCCTACTGACACGGTCCTCTGCCCTACTGACACTGTCCTCTGCCCTACTGACACCATTTACTCTACTGACACTGTCCTCTGCCCTACTGACACCATTTACTCTACTGACACTGTCCACTGCCCTACGGACACTGTCCTCTGCCCTACTGACACCATTTACTCTACTGACACTGTCCTCTGCCCTACTGACACTGTCCTCTGCCCTACTGACACCATTCACTCTACTGACACTGTCCACTGCCCTACTGACACTGTCCTCTGCCCTACTGACACCATTTACTCTACTGACACTGTCCTCTGCCCTACTGACCCTGTCCTCTGCCCTGACACCATTTACTCTACTGACACTGTCCTCTGTCCTACTGACACTGTCCTCTGCCCTACTGACACTCTCCTCTTCCCTACTGACACTATTTACTCTACTGACACTGTCCTCTGCCCTACTGACACTGCCCTCTGCCCTACTGACACCATTTACTCTACTGACACTGTCCTCTTCCCTACTGACACTGTCCTCTGCCCTACTGACACTGTCCTCTGCCCTACTGACACCATTTACCCTACTGACACTGTCCTCTGCCCTACTAACACCATTTACTCTACTGACACTGTCCTCTGCTCTACTGACACCATTTACTCTACTGACACTGTCCACTGCCCTACTGACACTGTCCTCTGCCCTACTGACACTCTCCTCTTCCCTACTGACACTATTTACTCTACTGACACTGTCCTCTGCCCTACTGACACTGCCCTCTGCCCTACTGACACCATTTACTCTACTGACACTGTCCTCTTCCCTACTGACACTGTCCTCTGCCCTACTGACACTGTCATCTGCCCTACTGACACCATTTACCCTACTGACACTGTCCTCTGCCCTACTGACACCATTTACTCTACTGACACTGTCCTATGCTCTACTGACACCATTTACTCTACTGACACTGTCCACTGCCCTACTGACACTGTCCTCTGCCCTACTGACACTGTCCTCTGCCCTACTGACACCATTCACTCTACTGACACTGTCCACTGCCCTACTGACACTGTCCTCTGCCCTACTGACACCATTTACTCTACTGACACTGTCCTCTGCCCTACTGACACCATTTACTCTACTGACACTGTCCACTGCCCTACTGACACTATCCTCTGCCCTACTGACACTGTCCTCTGCCCTACTGACACCATTTACTCTACTGACACTGTCCTCTGCCCTACTGACACCATTTACTCTACTGACACTGTCCTCTGCCCTACTGACACCATTTACTCTACTGACACTGTCCTCTGCCCTACTGACACCATTTACTCTACTGACACTGTCCTCTGCCCTACTGACACTCTCCTCCTCCCTACTGACACTATTACTCTACTGACACTGTCCTCTGCCCTACTGACACTGCCCTCTGCCCTGCTGACACCATTTACTCTACTGACACTGTCCTCTGCCCTACTGACACTGTCCTCTGCCCTACTGACACCATTTACCCTACTGACACTGTCCTCTGCCCTACTGACACTGTCCTCTGCCCTACTGACACCATTTACTCTACTGACACTGTCCTCTGCTCTACTGACACCATTTACTCTACTGACACTGTCCACTGCCCTACTGACACTGTCCTCTGCCCTACTGACACCATTCACTCTACTGACACTGTCCACTGCCCTACTGACACTGTCCTCTGCCCTACTGACACCATTTACTCTACGGACACTGTCCTCTGCCCTTTTGACACCAATTACTCTACTGACACTGTCCTCTGCCCTACTGACACCATTTACTCTACGGACACTGTCCATTGCCCTGCTGACACCATTTACTCTACAGACACCGTCCTCTGCCCTGCTGACACTGCCCTTTGCCCTACTGACACCATTTACTCTACTGACACTGTCATCTGCCCTACTGACACTGTCCTCTGCCCTATTGACACTGTCTTCTGCCCTACTGACACGGTCCTCTGCCCTACTGACACTGTCCTCTGCCCTACTGACACCATTTACTCTACTGACACTGTCCTCTGCCCTACTGACACCATATACTCTACTGACACTGTCCTCTGCCCTACTGACACCATTTACTCTACTGACACTGTCCTCTGCCCTACTGACACTGTCCTCTGCCCTACTGACACCATTCACTCTACTGACACTGTCCACTGCCCTACTGACACTGTCCTCTGCCCTACTGACACCATTTACTCTACTGACACTGTCCTCTGCCCTACTGACCCTGTCCTCTGCCCTGACACCATTTACTCTACTGACACTGTCCTCTGCCCTACTGACACCATTTACTCTACTGACACTGTCCACTGCCCTACTCACACTGTCCTCTGCCCTACTGACACTCTCCTCTTCCCTGCTGACACTATTTACTCTACTGACACTGTCCTCTGCCCTACTGACACTGCCCTCTGCCCTACTGACACCATTTACTCTACTGACACTGTCCTTTTCCCTACTGACACTGTCCTCTGCCCTAGTGACACTGTCCTCTGCCCTACTGACACCATTTACCCTACTGACACTGTCCTCTGCCCTACTGACACTGTCCTCTGCCCTACTGACACCATTTACTCTACTGACACTGTCCTCTGCTCTACTGACATCATTTACTCTACTGACACTGTCCACTGCCCTACTGACACTGTCCTCTGCCCTACTGACACTGTCCTCTGCCCTACTGACACCATTCACTCTACTGACACTGTCCACTGCCCTACTGACACTGTCCTCTGCCCTACTGACACCATTTACTCTACTGACACTGTCCTCTGCCCTACTGACACCATTTACTCTACTGACACTGTCCAGTGCCCTGCTGACACCATTTACACTACAGACACCGTCCTCTGCCCTGCTGACACTGTCCTCTGCCCTACTGACACCATTTACTCTACTGACACTGTCCTCTGCCCTACTGACACTGTCCTCTGCCCTATTGACACTGTCCTCTGCCCTACTGACACCATTTACTCTACTGACACTGTCCTCTGCCCTACTGACACTGTCCTCTGCCCTACTGACACCATTTACTCTACTGACACTGTCCACTGCCCTACTGACACTGTCCTCTGCCCTACTGACACCATTTACTCTACTGACACTGTCCATTGCCGTACTGACACTGTCCTCTGCCCTACTGACACCATTTACCCTACTGACACTGTCCTCTGCCCTACTGACACTGTCCTCTGCCCTACTGACACCATTTACTCTACTGACACTGTCCTCTGCCCTACTGACACTGTCCTCTGCCCTATTGACACTGTCCTCTGCCCTACTGACACCTTTTACTCTACTGACACTGTCCTCTGCCCTACTGACACTGTCCTCTGCCCTACTGACACCATTTACTCTACTGACACTGTCCACTGCCCTACTGACACTGTCCTCTGCCCTACTGACACCATTTACTCTACTGACACTGTCCATTGCCGTACTGACACTGTCCTCTGCCCTACTGACACCATTTACCCTACTGACACTGTCCTCTGCCCTACTGACACTGTCCTCTGCCCTACTGACACCATTTACTCTACTGACACTGTCCTCTGCTCTACTGACACTGTCCTCTGCCCTACTGGCACCATTTACTCTACTGACACTGTCCACTGCCCTACTGACACTGTCCTCTGCCATACTGACACTGTCCTCTACCCTACTGACACCATTTTCTCTACTGACACTGTCCTCTGCCCTACTGACACTGTCCTCTGCCCTACTGACACCATTTACTCTACTGACACTGTCCTCTGCCCTACTGACACCATTTACTCTACTGACACTGTCCACTGCCCTACGGATACTGTCCTCTGCCCTACTGACACCATTTACTCTACTGACACTTTCCTCTGCCCTACTGACACTATTTACTCTACTGACACTGTCCTCTGCCCTACTGACACCATTTACTCTACTGACACTGTCCTCTGCCCTACTGACACTCTCCTCTTCCCTACTGACACCATTTACTCTACTGACACTGTCCTCTTCCCTACTGACACTGTCCTTTGCCCTACTGACACTGTCCTCCGCCCTACTGACACCATTTACTCTACTGACACTGTCTTCTGCTCTACTGAAACCATTTACTCTACTGACACTGTCCACTGCCCTACTGACACTGTCCTCTGCCCTACTGACACTGTCCTCTGCCCTACTGACACCATTCACTCTGCTGACACTGTCCTCTGCCCTGCTGACACCATTTACTCTACTGACACTGTCCTCTGCCCTACTAACACCATTTACCCTACTGACACTGTCCTCTGCCCTACTGACACTGTCCTCCGCCCTACTGACACCATTTACTCTACTGACACTGTCTTCTGCTCTACTGACACCATTTACTCTACTGACACTGTCCACTGCCCTACTGACACTGTCCTCTGCCCTACTGACACTGTCCTCTGCCCTACTGACACCATTCACTCTGCTGACACTGTCCTCTGCCCTGCTGACACCATTTACTCTACTGACACTGTCCTCTGCCCTACTAACACCATTTGCTCTACTGACACTGTCCTCTGCCCTACTGACACCATTTACTCTACTGACACTGTCCTCTGCCCTACTGACACCATTTACTCTACTGACACTGTCCTCTGCCCTACTGACACTCTCCTCTTCCCTACTGACACTATTTACTCTACTGACACTGTCCTCTGCCCTACTGACACTGCCCTCTGCCCTACTGACACCATTTACTCTACTGACACTGTCCTCTTCCCTACTGACACTGTCCTCTGCCCTACTGACACCATTTACCCTACTGACACTGTCCTCTGCCCTGCTGACACTGTCCTCTGCCCTACTGACACCATTTACTCTACTGACACTGTCCTCTGCTCTACTGACACCATTTACTCTACTGACACTGTCCACTGCCCTACTGACACTGTCCTCTGCCCTACTGACACTGTCCTCTGCCCTGCTGACACCATTCACTCTACTGACACTGTCCACTGCCCTACTGACACTGTCCTCTGCCCTACTGACACCATTTACTCTACTGACACTGTCCTCTGCCCTACTGACACCATTTACTCTACTGACACTGTCATCTGCCCTACTGACACTATTTACTCTACTGACACTGTCCATTGCCCTGCTGACACCATTTACTCTACAGACACCGTCCTCTGCCCTGCTGACACCATTTACTCTACTGACACTGTCCTCTGCCCTACTGACACTGTCCTCTGCCCTATTGACACTGTCCTCTGCCCTACTGACACGGTCCTCTGCCCTACTGACACTGTCCTCTGCCCTACTGACACCATTTACTCTACTGACACTGTCCACTGCCCTACGGACACTGTCCTCTGCCCTACTGACACCATATACTCTAATGACACTGTCCTCTGCCCTACTGACACCATTCACTCTACTGACACTGTCCACTGCCCTACTGACACTGTCCTCTGCCCTACTGACACCATTTACTCTACTGACACTGTCCTCTGCCCTTCTGACCCTGTCCTCTGCCCTGACACCATTTACTCTACTGACACTGTCCTCTGCCCTACTGACACCATTTACTCTACTGACACTGTCCACTGCCCTACTGACACTGTCCTCTGCCCTACTGACACTCTCCTCTTCCCTACTGACACTATTTACTCTACTGACACTGTCCTCTGCCCTACTGAGACTGCCCTCTGCCCTACTGACACCATTTACTCTACTGACACTGTCCTCTTCCCTACTGACACTATCCTCTGCCCTACTGACACTGTCCTCTGCCCTACTGACACCATTTACCCTACTGACACTGTCCTCTGCCCTACTGACACTGTCCTCCGCCCTACTGACACCATTTACTCTACTGACACTGTCCTCTGCTCTACTGACACCATTTACTCTACTGACACTGTCCACTGCCCTACTGACACTGTCCTCTGCCCTACTGACACTGTCCTCTGCCCTACTGACACCATTCACTCTGCTGACACTGTCCTCTGCCCTGCTGACACCATTTACTCTACTGACACTGTCATCTGCCCTACTGACACCATTTACCCTACTGACACTGTCCTCTGCCCTGCTGACACTGTCCTCTGCCCTACTGACACCATTTACTCTACTGACACTGTCCTCTGCTCTACTGACACCATTTACTCTACTGACACTGTCCACTGCCCTACTGACACTGTCCTCTGCCCTACTGACACTGTCCTCTGCCCTGCTGACACCATTCACTCTACTGACACTGTCCACTGCCCTACTGACACTGTCCTCTGCCCTACTGACACCATTTACTCTACTGACACTGTCCATTGCCGTACTGACACTGTCCTCTGCCCTACTGACACCATTTACCCTACTGACACTGTCCTCTGCCCTACTGACACTGTCCTCTGCCCTACTGACACCATTTACTCTACTGACACTGTCCTCTGCTCTACTGACACTGTCCTCTGCCCTACTGGCACCATTTACTCTACTGACACTGTCCACTGCCCTACTGACACTGTCCTCTGCCATACTGACACTGTCCTCTACCCTACTGACACCATTTTCTCTACTGACACTGTCCTCTGCCCTACTGACACTGTCCTCTGCCCTACTGACACCATTTACTCTACTGACACTGTCCTCTGCCCTACTGACACTATTTACTCTACTGACACTGTCCTCTGCCCTACTGACACCATTTACTCTACTGACACTGTCCTCTGCCCTACTGACACTCTCCTCTTCCCTACTGACACCATTTACTCTACTGACACTGTCCTCTTCCCTACTGACACTGTCCTTTGCCCTACTGACACTGTCCACCGCCCTACTGACACCATTTACTCTACTGACACTGTCTTCTGCTCTACTGAAACCATTTACTCTACTGACACTGTCCACTGCCCTACTGACACTGTCCTCTGCCCTACTGACACCATTCACTCTGCTGACACTGTCCTCTGCCCTGCTGACACCATTTACTCTACTGACACTGTCCTCTGCCCTACTAACACCATTTACCCTACTGACACTGTCCTCTGCCCTACTGACACTGTCCTCCGCCCTACTGACACCATTTACTCTACTGACACTGTCTTCTGCTCTACTGACACCATTTACTCTACTGACACTGTCCACTGCCCTACTGACACTGTCCTCTGCCCTACTGACACTGTCCTCTGCCCTACTGACACCATTCACTCTGCTGACACTGTCCTCTGCCCTGCTGACACCATTTACTCTACTGACACTGTCCTCTGCCCTACTGACACCATTTACTCTACTGACACTGTCCTCTGCCCTACTGACACCATTTACTCTACTGACACTGTCCTCTGCCCTACTGACACCATTTACTCTACTGACACTGTCCTCTGCCCTACTGACACTCTCCTCTTCCCTACTGACACTATTTACTCTACTGACACTGTCCTCTGCCCTACTGACACTGCCCTCTGCCCTACTGACACCATTTACTCTACTGACACTGTCCTCTTCCCTACTGACACTGTCCTCTGCCCTACTGACACCATTTACCCTACTGACACTGTCCTCTGCCCTGCTGACACTGTCCTCTGCCCTACTGACACCATTTACTCTACTGACACTGTCCTCTGCTCTACTGACACCATTTACTCTACTGACACTGTCCACTGCCCTACTGACACTGTCCTCTGCCCTACTGACACTGTCCTCTGCCCTGCTGACACCATTTACCCTACTGACACTGTCCTCTGCCCTACTGACACTGTCCTCTGCCCTACTGACACCATTCACTCTGCTGACACTGTCCTCTGCCCTGCTGACACCATTTACTCTACTGACACTGTCATCTGCCCTACTAACACCATTTACTCTACTGACACTGTCCTCTGCCCTACTGACACCATTTACTCTACTGAAACTGTCCTCTGCCCTACTGACACCATTTACTCTACTGACACTGTCCTCTGCCCTACTGACACTCTCCTCTTCCATACTGACACTATTTACACTACTGACACTGTCCTCTGCCCTACTGACACTGCCCTCTGCCCTACTGACACCATTTACTCTACTGACACTGTCCTCTTCCCTACTGACACTGTCCTCTGCCCTACTGACACTGTCCTCTGCCCTACTGACACCATTTACCCTACTGACACTGTCCTCTGCCCTACTGACACTGTCCTCTGCCCTACTGACACCATTTACTCTACTGACACTGTCCTCTGCTCTACTGACACCATTTACTCTACTGACACTGTCCACTGCCCTACTGACACTCTCCTCTGCCCTACTGACACTGTCCTCTGCCCTACTGACACCATTCACTCTACTGACACTGTCCACTGCCCTACTGACACTGTCCTCTGCCCTACTGACACCATTTACTCTACTGACATTGTCCGCTGCCTTACTGACACCATTTACTCTACTGACACTGTCATCTGCCCTACTGACACCATTTACTCTACTGACACTGTCCATTGCCCTGCTGACACCATTTACTCTACAGACACCGTCCTCTGCCCTGCGGACACCATTTACTCTACTGACACTGTCCTCTGCCCTACTGACACTGTCCTCTGCCCTATTGACACTGTCCTCTGCCCTACTGACACCATTTACTCTACTGACACTGTCCTCTGCCCTACTGACACCATTTACTCTACTGACACTGTCCACTGCCCTACGGACACTGTCCTCTGCCCTACTGACACCATATACTCTACTGACACTGTCCTCTGCCCTACTGACACCATTTACCCTACTGACACTGTCCTCTGCCCTACTGACACCATTCACTCTACTGACACTGTCCACTGCCCTACTGACACTGTCCTCTGCCCTACTGACACCATTTACTCTACTGACACTGTCCTCTGCCCTACTGACCCTGTCCTCTGCCCTGACACCATTTACTCTACTGACACTGTCCACTGCCCTACTGACACTGTCCTCTGCCCTACTGACACTCTCCTCTTCCCTACTGACACTATTTACTCTACTGACACTGTCCTCTGCCCTACTGACACTGCCCTCTGCCCTACTGACACTGCCCTCTGTCCTACTGACATCATTTACTCTACTGACACTGTCCTCTTTCCTACTGACACTGTCCTCTGCCCTACTGACACTGTCCTCTGCCCTACTGACACCATTTACCCTACTGACACTGTCCTCTGCCCTACTGACACTGTCCTCTGCCCTACTGACACCATTTACTCTACTGACACTGTCCTCTGCTCTACTGACACCATTTACTCTACTGACACTGTCCACTGCCCTACTGACACTGTCCTCTGCCCTACTGACACTGTCCTCTGCCCTACTGACACCATTTACTCTACTGACACTGTCCTCTGCCCTACTGACACCATTTACTCTACTGACACTGTCCAGTGCCCTGCTGACACCATTTACACTACAGACACCGTCCTCTGCCCTGCTGACACTGTTCTCTGCCCTACTGACACCATTTACTCTACTGACACTGTCCTCTGCCCTACTGACACTGTCCTCTGCCCTATTGACACTGTCCTCTGCCCTTCTGACACCATTTACTCTACTGACACTGTCCTCTGCCCTACTGACACTGTCCTCTGCCCTACTGACACCATTTACTCTACTGACACTGTCCTCTGCTCTACTGACATTGTCCTCTGCCCTACTGACACCATTTACTCTACTGACACTGTCCTCTGCCCTACTGACACTGTCCTCTGCCATACTGACACTGTCCTCTGCCCTACTGACACCATTTTCTCTACTGACACTGTCCTCTGCCCTACTGACACTGTCCTCTGCCCTACTGACACCATTTACTCTACTTACACTGTCCTCTGCCCTACTGACACTGTCCTCTGCCCTACTGACACCATTAACTCTACTGACACTGTCCACTGCCCTACAGACACTGTCCTCTGCCCTACTGACACTGTCCTCTGCCCTACTGACACCATTTACTCTACTGACACTGTCCACTGCCCTACTGACACCATTTACTCTACTGACACTGTACTCTGCCTTACTGACACCATTTACTCTACTGACACTGTCCTCTGCCCTACTGACACTGTCCTCTGCCCTACTGACACTGTCCTCTGCCCTACTGACACCATTTACTCTACTTACACTGTCCTCTGCCCTACTGACACTGTCCTCTGCCCTACTGATACCATTAACTCTACTGACACTGTCCACTGCCCTACAGACACTGTCCTCTGCCCTACTGACACTGTTCTCTGCCCTACTGACACCATTTACTCTACTGACACTGTCCTCTGCTCTACTGACACCATTTACTCTACTGACACTGTCCACTGCCCTACTGACACTGTCCTCTGCCCTACTGACACTGTCCTCTGCCCTACTGACACCATTCAATCTACTGACACTGTACACTGCCCTACTGACACTGTCCTCTGCCCTACTGACACCATTTACTCTACTGACACTGTCCTCTGCCCTACTGACACCATTTACTCTACTGACACTGTCATCTGCCCTACTGACACCATTTACTCTACTGACACTGTCCATTGCCCTGCTGACACCATTTACTCTACAGACACCGTCCTCTGCCCTGCTGACACTGTCCTCTGCCCTACTGACACCATTTACTCTACTGACACTGTCCTCTGCCCTACTGACACTGTCCTCTGCCCTATTGACACTGTCCTCTGCCCTACTGACACGGTCCTCTGCCCTACTGACACTGTCCTCTGCCCTACTGACACCATTTACTCTACTGACACTGTCCACTGCCCTACGGAGACTGTCCTCTGCCCTACTGACACCATATACTCTACTGACACTGTCCTCTGCCCTACTGACACCATTTACTCTACTGACACTGTCCTCTGCCCTACTGACATTGTCCTCTGCCCTACTGACACCATTCACTCTACTGACACTGTCCACTGCCCTACTGACACTGTCCTCTGCCCTACTGACACCATTTACTCTACTGACACTGTCCTCTGCCCTACTGACCCTGTCCTCTGCCCTGACACCATTTACTCTACTGACACTGTCCTCTGCCCTACTGACACCATTTACTCTACTGACACTGTCCACTGCCCTACTGACACTGTCCTCTGCCCTACTGACACTGTCCTCTGCCCTACTGACACCATTTACTCTACTGACACTGTCCTCTGCCCTGCTGACACTGTCCTCTGCCCTGCTGACACCATTGACTCTACTGACACTGTCCTCTGCCCTACTAACACCATTTACTCTACTGACACTGTCCTCTGCCCCACTGACACCATTTACTCTACTGACACTGTCCTCTGCCCTACTGAAACTCTCCTCTTCCCTACTGACACTATTTACTCTACTGACACTGTCCTCTGCCCTACTGACACTGCCCTCTGCCCTACTGACACCATTTACTCTACTGACACTGTCCTCTTCCCTACTGACACTGTCCTCTGCCCTACTGACACTGTCCTCTGCCCTACTGACACCATTTACCCTACTGACACTGTCCTCCTCTGCCCTACTGACACCATTTACTCTACTGACACTGTCCTCTGCTCTACTGACACCATTTACTCTACTGACACTGTCCACTGCCCTACTGACACTGTCCTCTGCCCTACTGACACTGTCCTCTGCCCTACTGACACCATTTACTCTACTGACACTGTCCACTGCCCTACTGACACTGTCCTCTGCCCTACTGACACCATTTACTCTACTGACACTGTCCTCTGCCCTACTGACACCATTTACTCTACTGACACTGTCCAGTGCCCTGCTGACACCATTTACATTACAGACACCGTCCTCTGCCCTGCTGACACTGTCCTCTGCCCTACTGACACCATTTACTCTACTGACACTGTCCTCTGCCCTACTGACACTGTCCTCTGCCCTATTGACACTGTCCTCTGCCTTACTGACACCATTTACTCTACTCACACTGTCCTCTGCCCTACTGACACTGTCCTCTGCCCTACTGACACCATTTACTCTACTGACACTGTCCACTGCCCTACTGACACTGTCCTCTGCCCTACTGACACCATTTACTCTACTGACACTGTCCACTGTCCTACGGACACTGTCCTCTGCCCTACTGACACCATTTACTCTACTGACACTGTCCTCTGCCCTACTGACACTGTCCACTGCCCTACTGACACTGTCCACTGCTCTACTGACACCATTTACTCTACTGACACTGTCCACTGCCCTACTGACACTGTCCTCTGCCCTACTGACACTGTACTCTGCCCTACTGACACCATTTGCTCTACTGACACTGTCCTCTGCCCTACTGACACTGTCCTCTGCCCTACTGACACTGTCCACTGCCCTACTGACACTGTCCACTGCCCTACTGACACTGTCCACTGCCCTACTGAAACTGTCCTCTGCCCTAATGACACTGTCCTCTGCCCTACTGACACCATTTACTCTACTGACACTGTCCACTGCCCTACTGACACTGTCCTCTGCCCTACTGACACCATTTACTCTACTGACACGGTCCTCTGCCCTACTGCCACGGTCCTCTGCCCTACTGACACCATTTATTCTACTGACACTGTCCTCTGCTCTACTGACACCATTTACTCTACTGACACTGTCCAGTGCCCTGCTGACACCATTTACATTACAGACACCGTCCTCTGCCCTGCTGACACTGTCCTCTGCCCTACTGACACCATTTACTTTACTGACACTGTCCTCTGCCCTACTGACACTGTCCTCTGCCCTACTGACACCATTTAGTCTACTGACACTGTCCTCTGCCCTACTGACACTGTCCACTGCCCTACTGACACTGTCCACTGCCCTACTGACACCATTTACTCTACTGACACTGTCCACTGCCCTACTGACACTGTCCTCTGCCCTACTGACACTGTCCTCTGCCCTACTGACACCATTTGCTCTACTGACACTGTCCTCTGCCCTACTGACACTGTCCTCTGCCCTACTGACACTGTCCACTGCCCTACTGACACTGTCCACTGCCCTACTGACACTGTCCTCTGCCCTAATGACACTGTCCTCTGCCCTACTGACACCATTTACTCTACTGACACTGTCCACTGCCCTACTGACACTGTCCTCTGCCCTACTGACACCATTTACTCTACTGACACGGTCCTCTGCCCTACTGACACGGTCCTCTGCCCTACTGACACCATTTACTCTACTGACACTGTCCTCTGCTCTACTGACACTATTTACTCTACTGACACTGTCCTCTGCCCTACTGACACTGTCCTCTGCCCTACTTACACCATTTACTCTACTGACACTGTCCTCTGCCCTACTGACACTGTCCTCTGCCCTACTGACACTGTCCTCTGCCCTACTGACACCATTTACTCTACTGACACTGTCCACTGCCTTACTGACACTGTCCTCTGCCCTACTGACACCATTTACTTTACTGACACTGTCCTCTGCCCTACTGACACTGTCCTCTGCCCTACTGACACCATTAATCTACTGACACTGTCCTCTGCCCTACTGACACCATTTACTCTACTGACACTGTCCTCTGCCCTACTGACACTGTCCTCTGCCCTACTGACACCATTTACTCTACTGACACTGTCCACTGCCCTACTGACACTGTCCTCTGCCCTACTGACACCATTTACTCTACTGACACTGTCCTCTGCCCCACTGACACTGTCCTCTGCCCTACTGACACTGTCCTCTGCCCTACTGACACCATTTACTCTACTGACACTGTCCACTGCCCTACCGACACTGTCCTCTGCCCTACTGACACTGTCCTCTGCCCTACTGACACCATTTACTCTACTGACACTGTCCACTGCCCTACTGACACTGTCCTCTGCCCTACTGACACTGTCCTCTGCCCTACTGACACCATTTACTCTACTGACACGGTCCTCTGCCCTACTGACACGGTCCTCTGCCCTACTGACACCATTTACTCTACTGACACTGTCCTCTGCTCTACTGACACTATTTACTCTACTGACACTGCCCTCTGCCCTACTGACACTGTCCTCTGCCCTACTGACACCATTTACTCTACTGACACTGTCCTCTGCCCTACTGACACTGTCCTCTGCCCTACTGACACTGTCCTCTGCCCTACTGACACCATTTACTCTACTGACACTGTCAACTGCCTTACTGACACTGTCCTCTGCCCTACTGACACCATTTACTTTACTGACACTGTCCTCTGCCCTACTGACACTGTCCTCTGCCCTACTGACACCATTTAGTCTACTGACACTGTCCTCTGCCCTACTGACACTGTCCACTGCCCTACTGACACTGTCCACTGCCCTACTGACACCATTTACTCTACTGACACTGTCCACTGCCCTACTGACACTGTCCTCTGCCCTACTGACACTGTCCTCTGCCCTACTGACACCATTTGCTCTACTGACACTGTCCTCTGCCCTACTGACACTGTCCTCTGCCCTACTGACACTGTCCACTGCCCTACTGACACTGTCCACTGCCCTACTGACACTGTCCTCTGCCCTAATGACACTGTCCTCTGCCCTACTGACACCATTTACTCTACTGACACTGTCCACTGCCCTACTGACACTGTCCTCTGCCCTACTGACACCATTTACTCTACTGACACGGTCCTCTGCCCTACTGACACGGTCCTCTGCCCTACTGACACCATTTACTCTACTGACACTGTCCTCTGCTCTACTGACACTATTTACTCTACTGACACTGTCCTCTGCCCTACTGACACTGTCCTCTGCCCTACTTACACCATTTACTCTACTGACACTGTCCTCTGCCCTACTGACACTGTCCTCTGCCCTACTGACACTGTCCTCTGCCCTACTGACACCATTTACTCTACTGACACTGTCCACTGCCTTACTGACACTGTCCTCTGCCCTACTGACACCATTTACTTTACTGACACTGTCCTCTGCCCTACTGACACTGTCCTCTGCCCTACAGACACCATTTAGTCTACTGACACTGTCCTCTGCCCTACTGACACCATTTACTCTACTGACACTGTCCACTGCCCTACTGACACTGTCCTCTGCCCTACTGACACCATTTACTCTACTGACACTGTCCTCTGCCCCACTGACACTGTCCTCTGCCCTACTGACACTGTCCTCTGCCCTACTGACACCATTTACTCTACTGACACTGTCCACTGCCCTACCGACACTGTCCTCTGCCCTACTGACACTGTCCTCTGCCCTACTGACACCATTTACTCTACTGACACTGTCCACTGCCCTACTGACACTGTCCTCTGCCCTACTGACACTGTCCTCTGCCCTACTGACACCATTTACTCTACTGACACGGTCCTCTGCCCTACTGACACGGTCCTCTGCCCTACTGACACCATTTACTCTACTGACACTGTCCTCTGCTCTACTGACACTATTTACTCTACGGACACTGCCATCTGCCCTACTGACACTGTCCTCTGCCCTACTGACACCATTTACTCTACTGACACTGTCCTCTGCCCTACTGACACTGTCCTCTGCCCTACTGACACTGTCCTCTGCCCTACTGACACCATTTACTCTACTGACACTGTCCACTGCCTTACTGACACTGTCCTCTGCCCTACTGACACCATTTACTTTACTGACACTGTCCTCTGCCCTACTGACACTGTCCTCTGCCCTACTGACACCATTTAGTCTACTGACACTGTCCTCTGCCCTACTGACACTGTCCACTGCCCTACTGACACTGTCCACTGCCCTACTGACACCATTTACTCTACTGACACTGTCCACTGCCCTACTGACACTGTCCTCTGCCCTACTGACACTGTCCTCTGCCCTACTGACACCATTTGCTCTACTGACACTGTCATCTGCCCTACTGACACTGTCCTCTGCCCTACTGACACTGTCCACTGCCCTACTGACACTGTCCACTGCCCTACTGACACTGTCCTCTGCCCTAATGACACTGTCCTCTGCCCTACTGACACCATTTACTCTACTGACACTGTCCACTGCCCTACTGACACTGTCCTCTGCCCTACTGACACCATTTACTCTACTGACACTGTCCTCTGCCCTACTGACACTGTCCTCTGCCCTACTGACACCATTTACTCTACTGACACTGTCCACTGCCCTACTGACACTGTCCTCTGCCCTACTGACACTGTCCTCTGCCCTACTGACACCATTTACTCTACTGACACTGTCCACTGCCCTACCGACACTGTCCTCTGCCCTACTGACACTGTCCTCTGCCCTACTGACACCATTTACTCTACTGACACTGTCCACTGCCCTACTGACAATGTCCTCTGCCCTACTGACACTGTCCTCTGCCCTACTGACACCATTTACTCTACTGACACTGTCCTCTGCCCTACTGACACTGTCCTCTGCCCTACTGACACCATTTACTCTACTGACACTGTCCACTGCCCTACTGACACCGTCCTCTGCCCTACTGACACCATTTACTCTACTGACACTGTCCTCTGCCCTGCTGACACTGTCCTCTGCCCTGCTGACACCATTTACTCTACTGACACTGTCCACTGCCCTGCTGCCACCGTCCTCTGCCCTGCTGACACTGTCCACTGCCCTGCTGACACCATTTACTCTACAGACACCGTCCTCTGCCCTGCTGACACCGTCCACTGCCCTTCTGACACCATTTACTCTACTGACACTGTCCTCTGCCCTACTGACACCATTTACTCTACTGACACTGTCCTCTGCCCTACTGACACTGTCCTCTGCCCTACTGACACCATTTACTCTACTGACACTGTCCACTGCCCTGCTGACACTGTCCTCTGCCCTGCTGACACTATCCTCTGCCCTGCTGACACCGTCCACTGCCCTGCTGACACCATTTATTCTACTGACACTGTTCTCTGCCCTGCTGGCACCGTCCTCTGCTCTACTGGCTGACAGTGGTTAAGGTATGCTATTTTCACTGACATTTTATTTTATTAATCGAATAATTTTTTTACACTAAATGCTTTTGTTTTATTTAATCATGCCCATTTAGATCCCCCCACTGTTAATGCATATACCTCATTACTACTCTTTTTGGGTAACCCAAGGTATCTTACAATCCTATAGCGTGTACTACAAAAAAATTGCCATGCACCGTGAAAATGTTCGGGTTTGGCTTGAAGAAAAGGTGGCAACCCTAACCATGACACAGAATAAGCTGACACTAACCCAGGTTGTTCTACAAATATCATTTAGCACTTTTCCTTAATGGCAGCTTCCATGGCTTCAGGAACTTATTAGCTGGCCTGGGGTGAGCTCTGATGACTGTTGGGCTGGACAGTGGCTGCTGAGTGAACTTTATCTTCCTGCTCTACCTACCCCCACTGCTGCTCCGCCCACCCTCACTGCTGCTCTGACTGTAATCACTCTGACTTGGACAGCAGACAAACCTGGGAGAATCGTCCTTCTGTCTGGTATGGATGCAGCTACAGAGAAGAAGGAAAACATAGCCTCAGTTCAGTGTGCGGTTGTATCAGAGCTCAGAGCATAGAGTAGTGTGACAGCTGGGCAAGTTGTGCAAGAGTTTCTCCTGAATGTTATGAGCATAGTGCAGCTCACAATCTGGCGCCCCCTCTCCTTCCCGCCATGCCTGCAAGGACTGCTCATGAACACCAGTGTCTGTGTGCAGACACCTTGCCGATTCCGGGGGGCACTTGACCCCCCTTGCCTCAATCTGCGGACGCTCATGTCTATCGATAGATAGATAGTCAGCAAAGGTGTATAAGAGGCCCAAATGTAACACCCACTCAGCACCAGTTCAATCCTCAAACATAACAGCAGTAGAAGTACAAAATATATAACACAATATTTAAAAAAAAAATCATATAAAATGTCCAAAAGTTAGTAAAAATATTCACAGTCCGCTCACCGAAAACAAAAATACTAAAACAGCGCTACAGAACTGGTATTTAGTCCGATATCAAAAAAGTGTAGTCTTCCCTACACACTGCAGTTTAAAATTGGTGAGTGGAGATAATAGGGACAGTTCAAACGGAGAGAAGGTTCTAAGCGTAGACTTCAGGATATAGTCAGAAAGTGCACCTGTCACCAAATTAAAGTCCACTGCGTGTTGCACACTCCCCCTGGGGGGGCACACTCACCAGACTCCTCTGGATAAATCAACATTCAATAAACACAGTAGAACCATGTCCTATTTTCTCATTCACATCAACAATCTCCCACACACATAAACCCCTTAAAAAAAACTGCTTACATCGAGATAAGATAAGAATGCACAAGCATCAATGTAAACAAGCAGAGGGCGCTCGCGCTATACTCAGCTGTCCAGAGTAGGTCACACTTTTTCCTGCAGGAAGTTTGATGATACTGCCGGTTAGAGTGCTGGAGGGCTGTGGAGCGCAGAGCGTCACCACTGAACAGTCGTGTAGACCATGCCCTGACCGGTTTCGTCACAATGTCAGGCTAGGAGCAGATAACAAGTAACAGTGCAGGTGTGCTGATTATACAAAGAGTTCAAAGCCCATACCATGAGCCGGTCTAAGCAGAGCAGGTCAGCTGGGACATTTAGTTCACCACTGCAGACTAAGGTAGATGAGGATAGATGATTGCTGGACCTTGTAGTTCACTGCTGTAGATGAGGATAGATGATTGCTGGACCTTGTGGTTCACTGCTGCAGATGAGGGTTCTATAGTAGAATCAGGCAAAGCGTAGTCTAGGCAAGCTGGGTCATACACAAGTAGATCAGAGTCCAAACGGTACCGAATCAGAAGCAAGCAAGGAGGGTCAAACAAGCCGCGTCATACACGAAAGACACAGAGCAAATATCAGCTGGATCAAACACAAGTGTAACTCTAACACCAGCACTGACTGAATGCTGATACAGGTGATTTAAAGGTGAGCTGACCAATCACGGTTGTTTCCCAGACACAGGCTGTGTCAGGTGAGTTGTGCTGGGTCCTAAAGGGATTCTAGTACTGACAGTACCCCCCCCCCCTTTCTCGAGGGGTTGCTCCTGCACCCCCAGGCTCACTTGGATAACGGAGATGGAACTACTTCTTAAGTCGATCAGCATGAAGATCACAAGCTGGTACCCAAGATCGATCCTCTGGGCCGAAACCTTTCCAATGAAAGAGATATTGTAAGGAATTGCGCACTCGTCTGGAATCAAGAATAAATGGCACTTCATATTCTTGACTGTCCAACACATCCACAGGCTCTGGTTTATTTACTAGGAGGCTGGAATGAACAGGTTTCAACAATGAAACATGAAAAACATTTGGAATGCGCATGGATGGGGGAAGTTTTAATCTTTACGACACAGGATTAACAATCTCCGAAATTTCATAAGGCCCGATGAATTTTGGGCCAAGCTTTTTAGATGGAACATGCAGGGACAGATTCCGAGATGATAACCACATTTTGTCACCAACTTTATATCCTGGTACCTTTGAGCGCTTTTTGTCAGCCATTTTCTTAAAAGCCTGCACAGAGCGAGAAATAACACGATTTACATCGGACCAGATTTTGGAGAAATGTTCAATCGTAGTGTTGGCATCTGGAACATCAGAGGGCGGAAGATCAAAGGAGCACACACGAGGATGCAACCCGTAAACAAAGGAAAGGAGAGGTCCCTGTAGATGTGCTGGCACAATTATTAAAGGCAAACTCTGCCCATGGAAGGATGTTGACCCACTCCACCTCCTCTTTGACCATCAGACAACGTCTGATTAGTCCTTTCTGTTTGTCCATTTGTCTCAGGATGATATGCTGAAGAATATCATAATTTAATCCCCAGCTGAGAACAAAAGGCCTTCCAAAACTGGGAGCCACGGTCAGAGACAATGTTAACTGGTGCCCCATGGAGCCTGAAAACATGCTTAATGAATAAAGATGCCAGTTCTTTAGCAGATGGAAGCTTCGGAAGCGGAACAAAGTGGGCCATCTTACTGAACCTGTCTACCACCACCCAGATCGTGGAACATCCCTGGGACAGAGGCAAGTCTGTGATAAAGTCCATAGATAAATGGGTCCAGGGGCAGGTAGGTATTGGTAGAGGACGTAGGAGACCGGGGGGCTTAGGAGGTACTGCTCTTGCTTCTGGCGCAAACTTCACAGGCCTGTACGAAGGCTAACCCATCCTGCCTAAGCGATGGCCACCAGAGGTTGCGAGAGACAATCTCAAAAGTTTGTCTAGACCCCAGATGTGCTGCAGGTTTTGATGCATGTACTTGTTGCAATACCTGTAAATGAAGAGCCAGGGGCACAAAGAGCATACCAGAGGGAGTGGAGGGAGGGGCTTCAGCCTGTGCTGGTAGATGTCAATCTGGGTAAAAGCCAAAATCCTATCCTCAGAGATAATGGGTTGTGGAGGAAGAGACTCTGATAAAAAGCTGCGAGACAAGGCATCAGCCTTAATGTTTTTTGGACCTGGTAAATAAGAAATTGTGAAGTCAAATCTGGAGAAGAACAATGACCACCTGGCTTGACGCGAGTTCAGTCTTTTAGCAGAACGGATATATTCAAGGTTTTTGTGGTCAGTCAGAACTATGAATGGATAGCGAGCTCCCTCCAGCCAATGTCTCCACTCCTCCAAAGCTAGCTTTATGGCTACAAAGTTCTCTGTTGCCTATATCATAATTGCGCTCTGCTGGGGAATATTTATGGGACAAGAAGGCACAGGGGTGGATGGTAGCATTTACAGGATCTTTTTTGTGACAAAAGCGCCCCCACCCCTACTTCAGATGCATTTACCTCTACAATAAAAAGGTAGCTCAGGAACAGGATGGTGTAGAATTGATGCAGAGGTAAAGGCTTTCTTTAACTGAGTGAAGGCTGCCTGGGCTTCAGTAGTCCATTTAGATGTAGTAGGAGTCTTCCTGGTGAGAGAGGTGATGGGATGTGCAATGGTTGCAAAGTTCTTAATGAATTTTCGATAGAAATTTGCAAAGCCCAGGAAGCGTTGAACTGCCTTCAAGTCTGAAGGTGGTGCCCAGTCTAAAATGGCTTGAACCTTGGCTGGGTCCATGATGAGGCCTGTGTCAGAAATTAGGTAACCCAGGAAAGGTACTTGTTTAACATGGAAAATACATTTTTCAGGCTTTACAAAAAGGGAGGAGTGAGACTTTAGTCGGGCTAATACCGAGCAGATATGCTTCTGATGTGTTTCAAGATTTGGAGAGTATATCAAAATATCGTCTAAATATACAAGCATGAAGCGGCCCAACATGTCACGGAAAATGTCATTTATAAAGTTCTGAAAGACGGCTGGTGCATTTCTGAGGCCGAAAGGCATGACAAGACATTCCTAATGACCATCCTTGGTGTTAAAGGCTGTCTTCCATTCATCGCCTGCACGGATTCGCACCAGATTATAGGCTCCCCTTAAGTCCAGTTTGGAGAAGATTTTGGCTCCCTGGATTTGAGAGAACAACTCTGATGAGAGGGAGAGGATGCCGATTGGGAACAGTTATTTTATTTAAACCTCTGTAATCAACACAAAGTCTCAGTCCTCCATCCTCCTTTGGTACAAACAAGCATCCTACTCCTGCGGGAGAAGTGGAGGGACGGATGAAACCCTTAGCTAGGTTTTCCTGGATGTATTCTTGCAAAGCAAGATTCTCTGGTCCAGACAGTGGAAAGACTCTCCCTCGAGGAGGTGTAGTGTCAGGCAAGAGGTCAATGGGACAATAATAACTGCGATGAGAAGGTAAAGTGTCAGCAATTACTTTAGAAAACACATCCCGAAAGTCCTTATAACAAAGCGGAATCTGTTCCATTCCCATTTGACAGGTATCAAGTCGAACAAGGCGCTGGATGCAGCTTTTTTTACACTGATTGGACCAAGCCAGAATATCTCCTGTTGGCCAGTCAATTAAAGGATTTTACTTCTGAAGCCAAGGAAGGCCTAGGATCAAAGGAGTGGAGAGTCCTCCACTCAAGTTACGCAGGGTCGATTCTGCAGTAGCAGCACGATCTGGATCATCATATAGCAACCCAAGGGCTTCAAAGAAGGCATCTACTGTTAGCAGGGCTGGATGGTTTGGCTCCAGGTTAAAGGCCCAAGCCTGGGGGGGGGTCACCCTGTAGTAGAAAGATAATGATTTGAACCCTCTGAGTTTCAGGGCCAGACGAGGGTGGCCTCAACTTGAAATATAATTTGCAGCGGTTTTTAAAGTTGCAAAACCCTTTATGGTCACCAGAAAACCGGTCCGGCAAAGGAATTTTTGGTTCAGATGGAGTTTTTGTAGTGGCAGTAATAGAAGGAGATTGCACCTTTGTGAGCTCTGTGGCCATTTCCTGAACTTGATGTGATAAACGGCAAAGTTCTTGTGTAAACAACTGAGCCTGTTCAGGATTCATGATATTGCTCGTGTTAATGTCAGGCTAGGAGCAGATAACAAGTAACAGTTCAGGTGTGCTGATTATACAAAGAGTTCAAAGCACATACAATGAGCTGGTCTAAGCAGAGCAGGTCAGCTGGGACTTGTAGTTCACCGCTGTAGACGAAGGTAGATGATTGCTGGACCTTGTAGTTCACTGCTGTAGATGAGGATAGATGATTGCTTGACCTTGTAGTTCACTGCTGTAGATGAGGATAGATAATTGCTGGACCTTGTGGTTCACTGCTGCAGATGAGGGTTCTATAGTAGAATCAGGCAAAGCGTAATCTAGGCAAGCTGGGTCATACACAGGTAGATCAGAGTCCAAATGGTACCGAATCAGAAGCAAGCAAGGAGGGTCAAACAAGCCGGGTCATACACGAAAGACACAGAGCAAATATCAGCTGGATCAAACACAAGTGAAACTCTAACACCAGCACTGACTGAATGCTGATACAGGTGATTTAAAGGTGAGCTGACCAATCACTGTTGTTTCCCAGACACAGGCTGTGTCAGGTGAGTTGTGCTGGGTCCTGAAGGGATTCTAGTACTGACACACACAGACTTTGACAGAGGGCGAAGTGTGACTAAATATATGTATATATATATGTTTGTTTTATGTTGAGTCCATTGAATATTTTGTTTTGCCACAAGTTTCGGTAGAATTTTTTATTTTTTTGGTCACTTAAATGATATATTGCCATTTTCTGAATGTGCTGCCCCAACAGGGCATATAATTTATATAGATTGTTTTCCTAACCATTTTCTATGGATGTTTATATTTAGTTCACATGCTGCCATCTAGTGACCTTTTGTGGTAATGCACTTTTTTCTCAAGTTTATTTTCCCTTATGTTATGACACACTTCCCTTATATGTAATGCTCCGCTCTTCTTCCTGTGTCATGGATGCAGCAACAAACCACATGTAGCAGGGTACATGTCTTCTGCATTGTAAGCTACAGACAATCATCTTTTGACCGCATAAATACTACAACCTATTCATCTGTTTTCATCCTGTCATCTGCTGTAACCTGATGTTCAGAATAAAAGCATCTTGTGGATGAAATCGGTACTTGGTGAGTTTCAACTATCTGATGAGGATTGTACTCAGTAATTATATCTTCTACAGGCCAGCTGTTGTGGAAAATGTTACGAAGATGTATTGGATGTATTTTAATATGTATTGTCATAAGAGTCCCCCTAGTTTTCATTCTATCCCAGCCTGCTCCAAAGGGCTGACGGGCAGACTGACGCTGGTTGAGACCTGTTAGGTAGTGGTAAACTTTCTGTTGTTTGGAGAGGGGTTTGCGGAGAGAGGACATTTCCGCCAGTGAAGGGACCCTGTGCATTGCACAGACGATCGTCTGAGGGGATATGTTTGCTCTGCAAAGATCGGTTATGGGCGGATATACGCACATTGTCTCTTCTGTGTCTGATCAGCACATGTTGAGATTCGCAGCGTGCAAAATTCCTATCAGCGGAATTGTAGTCATCGTTCATTTAATCGGTTTGAACATGTTGGTTTGCTAGTCTATATGCATGTATACATGTCTATGATTGGTTCTCTTGAAGAAATACAAATGTCTGATTGGCTGTCTGTGAAGACACCACCTTCTTTTATATTGTATTGCATTGTATTGCTTAACTAACCCTGTTGGAAGGGTTTCTTTATTGTCACATCCTGTGTTGTCAAATCCTTATATGGTCATTCATTTTGCTGTGAGGTCACAAACTGAGTAGGAGGGGATTAGCTGTTGGAGGCAAACCCTCCAAGGTGTGGCTTCCTGTTGAAATGTAAATAAAAGCAGATGCATGGGTCAGGAAGACAGGGTGCTGACCGAGCCATGCTGAGATAAGGATGTAAGAATGAGGTGATGTCTGATTACTAGGGACCAGGGGAGACATATGATCGAAAGGCTGCATTATGTTATTAGTCTGAAGGGCGCTTAATAGCACAAGAGTGTGGTGAAATATCCACGACCCAGGGATAAAGGTCTCACAAGAGATAGTCGCTTCACAACAATCGGAGTCAGAATAGTCAAAAGATGTATAGAATTCTCACAGCCTGCTATGTATGTGTGCACCTGATCTACAATCCAGCTCAGTGCCATCCACCATCTTGTGAAGCACATGGTCGTACGAGTTTACTGCACCTCATATGAATGTTAAAAACTGTTTATATACATTGAACGGCATTACTACACCTGTCTAAGCTGCTGTTCGCATTCTTAAAGAGACAGAGACAAGTTTTTTTCTTGCAAAAACTTAAAAAATGTCTAGACAAGACTCTGAGCACTCCCTCCTACCCGGACCCAAAGCCGGCATCAGTAGACTAGACCGTAATTTGTTCCAGGAGCCATCGAGCATTGGGACAGCCTGCGGCTTGGGCCTAGCCCGGCGGCCATCTTAGTACACCCAGACGCGGCCGCAGCACTTCAACAGCCATCACAAAAATCATCCTTCACCACAACACGTCACCACAGCACTTCACAAGCCATCCAAAAAGCATACTCTGACCCCCCAGCGGGCCAGTAGGTGCTGTCCAACCCTGGAAGACCCCTCCCATCCCCTCCGTTACAGGTCCACACCGTAGAATTACCAGGAGCTACTGAGCTCCAGGATAACCACGGCTAAGGACTAGCCTCAGCGACCATCCTGATCCACCCTCTCTTCATCCCTGGACCATCTCCAATCAGGTAAGTACACAGTGGTGTAGTGGTTAGCACTCTGACCTAGCATTAAGAAGGGTCGCTGGTTCAAATCCCAACCACGACACTACCTGCCTGGAGTTTGCATGTTCTCCCTGTGCCTTCGTGGGTTTCCTCTGGGTACTCCGGTTTCCTCTCACAATCCAAAGACATGCAGTTAGGTTAATTGGCTTCTGTCCAAAATTGGCCGTAGTATATGAATGGGGACCTTAGTTTGTGGGCTCTTTGAGGGCAGGGACCAATGTGAGTGTGCAATGTACAGGGGCAATTGTAGACACTCAATCAGGATGGACTGGTGTCTTTATTCAACCTTACTAACTATGTACCTCCAGACCACCCACTTACCAGTTGATCCAGGGCCGACATCCGATCGCCTCTCGGGGGGTCAGGGAGGAATTTTTTCCTCTGCTGCAGCAATTGCCCAGCTCAGTTAGGGGTTTTTCACCTTCCTCTGGATCAACGGGAGGGTTTAGGTCAAAGGGTTTTGCCTCCAGCTCCACCACCTGAACCCATCGAACCAGCTTCAGGACCATCAGCATCACCACCCCCGTATCAGCTGCATCTCGCAGGACCATCATCTCCTCAGCAACCTCATCGTCACTACATCAGTATCTTCATCGTATCATACCATCAACATAATTTTTTTTTGCATCATGTGCAACTTCATATACTCAGCGGACACCCTCCACAGACTAAGAAATACCACCTCAACACTACCAACCTCCATTCAAAAAATACTATGGAAAGAACAATTACTAAGGATCAAAATGCAATCAACCACCAAACACAGGAAAACTACAATTCAACCGCAACACTTAGCATGCACCCTGATTAACACCAGATCTGCAGTCAAGCACAGACAGGAAGTCCATGACTTTATCACCCAAAACAACATAGATTGCCTCTTAATCACGGAAAGCTAACACCCAACTGCAAAACCATCCTAACAGAATTGGTGCCTGAAAACTACAGGATCTTAACTGAGACTAGAATAGGAAAAAAAGGAGGAGGCCTAACAGTGATCTGCAAATCTCACCTTGCGCTCGTCAAACCAACTCTGCAGAACGCAATGCCATTTGTGGAAACACTTACTCTACATCTTCAAACAACACCCGAAGACACCGTTCATATTCTGCTATGCTATAGACCACCAGGACCAAAGACAAACCTACCGATACCCTTCACCGAATTCATTTCGATACACACCTTGAAAATTGTTATGTCTCCAGGATACCTTTCTCTCTCCTAAGGTTCAGAAAAGAGAATTCACCTTGTCATTTAATTTGTATATTGTGTTTTTGCATTATTAAGCTATAAATTATGTTTGTTCTAGGTTAGCTGTTACGCTTGCACCACTTACTGGCCAAACATTAATATAGTTTATGAGAGAAATGATCCAGCCACTTAGGAAGTGATGTAAAAATCAACATATCCTTTTTAGTCAGGAAGTGAAACAGCCACAGGGATGAACATGTTCAATCTCATGGCAGCAGCCTAGATGCTATCTCTCCCCATCCATGGCACCAGAGGTAAGCAATACCGCATATCACATGTGTCATTCACGTGTATATTAAAATCTGCAACGTGCCAATAAAAGACACAGACAAGAAACAGCAGTCAATTATTGTGTGCACAGAAAAAGTTTATCTGCCTGGATAGCTACCCATAGACTCCGGGAGTACAGGGGGCGAGGCCAGGACAAAAATCAATAATGTTCTGGTACTCAGGGATTTCAACCTCTGAGCAAACTCCACCAAAGACCCCATCCCCACCACCTGCATTAACCAACTAGGTCTTTAGCAACTGATAAAGGCTCCCACTCATGGGTCAGGGCACATCCTGGACCTCATCTTCAAACAAAATATGGACATCCACATACTCGACAATGTACCACTACCATGGACGGACCACCACGCTATCAAATTTGAAATCGCCACCAACACCACCCTCCAAAAACCGAACCAGTCAACAAAAATACACTGGACCAGATCTCAGAAGAAACTACACTCAGAAATCTTCAAAACCACATTATCAAACAAAATAGCAACGCTAAATCTCAACCACTCAACAGAACAAACACTCAGCTCCTTAAATAAGGCATTACTACAAACAGCAGACTCAGTCGCTCCGAAACGTAGAGCACTCATCCGCAGCAAAAATTCTGGATGGTTTAATCGCACTCTTACTCTACTGAAATGGGAACACAGAAGAGCTGAAAGAACCTGTGTTATATTCTTAATATCTAAAATTTTATTTGGCTTTATTATACTTTATTTACAATGTGAATTCTCCATAATTGTGTGAAAGAGAACTTCGGATTAATATCTCCAGATGATGACATGCTGAAACTGAAAAAGTAAACATTTAAAACCTGGCAGGATTTTTACGGATATTGTAATATTATATATATATATATATATATATATATATATATATATATATATATATATATATTTATATGGAAAATGTATGGTTTCTGTAGATTCATATTAAGTTTCTGAGTTTGGTAAATTCTACTGCAAGGTCCCTTCCCCCATTTCCTGTCAGATGAATGGGCAGCTTATAGTCTGAAGGATACCAGATGTTGAATAGCTCAGGTAACCACTCTTTAGCCCTCACCCTTGTGAGAAACATAAGGGGGGGTGATGTTAATAGGATAAAGGGTGTGTGTATTTATTTTGGCGCAAATTTAGAAGCTCTGAGTTCATATAAGCAAAAGCTTGCTGGAAGAGGATCCCTTCTTCACCTACCCAGCTCTGAATACAACATACATCTCAGCACACTGACTTTCTTCAGCTACTCTTCAGCATACAAAGGGTTATTCGGCCATTTCTAAAAGCTAAGACAATAGACCACATGGTCTAACTTGTAAGAACTCTTTTCATACCTTTTGAAACGAAAGAACAATACTAGAATTGTATTCATTTATGAACCAACACATTCTTTGTTTCATTGTACTATGTTTGTAAGTATTAGTTTTCTACTTTGGTGTGTACAATAAAACACACATTTTGATTTACGCTGACTCAGAACTAATTAAGGAAATTCGTCTCACAATCGTAAGTTTATCTTATCAACAATATATATATATATATATATATATATATATATATATATATATATATATATATATATATACATATATACATATATATATATATATATATATATATATATATATATATATATATATATATATATATATATATAAAGACATTTCTTACACTGGCTCAGCCAGACAGTCAATCATACGTTGGAAGTTTTTTTTTCAACTTCCTTCCTTTGATCAGGGGGGAAAGATGCAACTAAAAGAAAGATAGCTATTCTGCTTTCTTTTATAAAAAATGCACATATATAATGGAAAAAGATAAACATCAAAAGCTGAAAACAAACTTATTTTGGACTTTATCTTGTAGATCTGATTTGCCTTAGGAATTACATTTGCAAAAAAAAAAATAGTAACATTAGCGTACAAATATTAGCTTTTCATTTGAAGTCAGAACAGCTTGGAGACGGACCACGAGGGGGTAGGCGGAGAGCTGCCATTAATAGAGTTGACTGGGAGCAGGGATAGGTCCAGTAAAGATGGGGTGGAGTTGGGGTTGGGGAATGGTAGTAAGGGGGGCTGGAGAAGTGGCCATGGGCGGGGGGGTCCCCTCCCCGCTCCACCCCCCTCTGGCCCAGCGGGTCTCAGACCGCGCACCGGCTGATGGGGGGTTAATGGGCTTCCTGGCGGGACTGAGGGAGCTGGTGGGCAGGTACGAGCAAGGCGGTACCGTACCGGTTACGCCGGGGGCTGCGTGGACCGCTGCAGGGGAACGGGGAGGGGGTGCGGGACAAGTCAGGGGCCGACTTTGCCGGCGCCAAGTGGGGAGGCGGTGGTGGCGACTCCGCCTGCTGCGCCTATGGAGGTCAACGGTACAGGGTCAGGTGACACGGTGGCGACCGCTTGGACCACGGTGCTGCCAGGGGCATCGGGGGGAACAGGCGGGGACTGTGGGGGACACGAGTAAAAACTAGTGATCAGATTGGCAGATGCAGCACCGTGCAAGGTGTAAGTGTGTTTTGAGGGGCCGCTGGGCGCACGTTTAAGCAGAAGGTTAGGGAGAAGATATGGAAGGGGGAATGCGTTGAAATATTTTCACTGTTGCCACTGGAGAAGTTCAATTTGGACAGGGTGAAACTGGAGGACAACAAGAAGGAGGACGAGGACAAGAGACGATACCGCTGACGTTCCCGAACTGGTTACAAGCGTTTGCGATTCTCGCCAGCGTTATAGGGGAAAAGACCAAGGAGCGGTGTTCGGCACTCTTTTGCTACCTGGACGTGATTGGGAAAGCGCACAGAGTCTACGGGGGACTGGTGTGGCTACGGTATGATGAGCGATTTCGGCAACGGAAAGCGATCAGACCTGCACTGCGCTGGGATCATAAGGACATCAGCTTGTGGATGCGCCTGATGTCTTCTGCGAGGATGCCGAATCAGTTTTTTCAAGGGGGGGCGGTGGATCTGGGACTTCCGGCCGATCGGTCGCGAGAAAGAAGGGAGTCTGTTGGCAGTACAATGAAGGGAGTTGTAGATTTGTGGAGAGCTGCAAATACAACCACGAGTGCTCAGGTTGTGGGGGAGCCCACCCGGTCTCTCGGTTTTTTAAGCAAGGAAAAGGTCGGGTTGGGGATTCTGCAAACAAGAGGGACGACGCCGGTGAGGCTGGATAAGATGCAGCCTTTTTTAGATCGATAAGCCTTTTTTAGATCGATATCCAGATAGGGAGGCTGCGCGGATTTTGGGCCAGGGGTTTGTGGAGGGGTTTCGGATCCCGGCGGTCAAAGGGGTGGCCCCTCCGGTGTCGAAGAACCTGCGGTCCACGATGCTTCATCTGGAGGTGGTTCGGAGAAACTACGGAAGGAGGTGGCATTGGGATGCATTGGGGGCCCATTTACGGGTATGCCCATCGGGGATTTGGTGGTTTCTCCATTGGGGGTGGTGCCCACAAAGGAACCGGGTAAGTATCGGCTAATGCACCACTTGTCACACCCCAAGGGGGGATCGGTTAACGATGCCATCGATCCCCGGCTGAGTGCAATGTCATACACGTCCTTCGATGCTGCGGTTTTCTGGGTGAGGCGATACGGTAAGGGGGCACTGATGGCGAAAACGGGTATCGAAGCAGCGTTTCGTTGCTGCCAGTGCATCCTGAAATTTTTTGCCTTCTTGGTTGCTGTTGGCAGGACGAGTACTATGTGGACCGGTGTATGCCCATGGGATGCTCAGTATCGTGCGCGTTGTTTGAGCGGTTCAGTTCCTTTGTGGAATGGGTGGTCAGGGACGTCGCGGCAGTGAGCTCGGTCATCCACTACCTGGATGATTTCCTGTGCGTGGGACCGGCAACATCTTCGGTCGGTGCGGTGCTGTTGACAACGCTGGAGCGGGTGGCGGAGAGTTTTGGTATTCCTTTGGCCCCGCACAAGAAGGAAAGACCAACGATGGTGATTAGTTTTATGGGCATAGTTTTGGATTTGGAGGCCATGGAGTGCCGGTACTGGTGGACAAGTTGGAGGCATTGAAGGCGGAGTTACGTAGGTTGGTGGGCATGCGCAAGGTTCAGCTCAGGACTCTCCAGTCTGTGCTGGGAAAGTTAAACTTTGCATGCCGGATTATACCCATGGGAAGGGTTTTCAGTCGGCGGTTGGAGGCCAGTACAGGGGGGGTGGTTTCCCCGAAACACTTTGTGAGATTGTCGAAGGATCATCGGGAGGACCTCCGGATTTGGCATGTGTTTTTGGAACGATTCAATGGGAGGGCATTGTGGATGTCGGGGCCGGTGAGTAACTTTGATATGGAACTCTATACCACCGCGGCTGGGGCCACAGGGTTTGGGGCTTTTTTTCCAAGGGTCATGGAGTGCGGGCCCTTGGCCCACTTCCTGGAGAATGGGGGGGACTGCTACGGAACATGGTTCTGCTGGAGCTCTTTCCGGTGGTGCCGGCGGTGGAACTTTGGGGGGAATCTTTCAGGGATCGGAAGGTTCGTTTTCATGTGGGCAATTTGGGGGTGGTGCAGGTGCTGAACAAGATTTTGGTGGCATCCCCGCCAGTGGTGCGCTTGCTGCGACACTTGGTCCTACGCTGTATGCAATTGAACATCTTTTTGCATGCAGTGCATTTGCCGGGGGTTGAAAATGTTATTGCGGATGCACTATCTCGTTTTCAGTGGGACAAGTTCTGGGAGCTGGCACCCACAGCGGAGGAGAGCGGGATCCCCTGCCTGGAAGAGACTGTTGGAAGAGTCTCCGATTGGATCAGACGGTCGGTGAGTGGGGGTACTTGGTCGGCGTATGAGAGGACATGGGCTGAGTGGTACGCCTTGTGTGGTCCGGTACAGGCGGAGGTGCGGGATCGCAGGTTGATGGTGCTGTACTTTGTAGCCCGGAATTTGGAAGATGGCATATCGATCTCCAGTGTGGGGCGGAAGTTGGCTGATTTAGCGTTTTGGTTCAAGTTGAGAGGGGAACCAGATTTAACGAAAGATTTTTGGGTAAGACAAGCGGTGAAGGATAGGGGAATTGGTCAGCCCTTCCAAGAAGGGGCAGGGAGGGTTGTTTGTGGAGGAGGTCACTTGCTTGGGTGACAGTCAAAAACGGACCAGGACGGCAAGGGCAAAGAAGTTGTGGTGTTCGCAATTCCAGGCTGCCAGCTGTGTCCGGCCCTCGTCCTGCGTGAATTTTTGGATCACCGACCAGCGCTTCCGGGTCCATTGTTGATGCATAAGATGGGGGAATTTTTGTCGAGATTCCAGTTCATAGGGGTTTTTTCGAAAATGTTTGCAGGCATTGGGTTTGGAAGGAGAGAAGTTTTCATCACATTCTTTCAGGATCGGGGCCGCGAAGGAGGCGGTCAGGTGGGGATTGGACGAGGAATCGGTAAGGACAATCAGCCGGTGGGAATCGCGGAGGTTTCGTTTTTATGTTCGGCCGGAGTTGGTATGTGTTTAGTTGGAAAAGGCTGGGGCTGTCGACATGGGTTTGTGTTATGACTGTCCTGTGACTGTATTTAGTTCTTTGTTTTCTTTCTTTCAGGTGGTCCACTAGGGTGGGTCTGGATCATGGGTCACTCGTATGTCTGCTGGGGAGCTGGGAGGGGTGATGTCAGGCCATAAAGTCGGCAACTGGGCATCTCAAGGAGGGAGGCTTGCCTGAAGTGGTTCGGTTTCCCGGGCATGCTTTGGAGCAGGATGGTACATGAGGTGCACCGTTTCGCGGGTTTTGATAGGCCCCCGGATGTGTGGGTTTTGCATTTAGGGGGTAATGATCTGGGCCTGCACACCAAGTTGGACATCACAAGGGACATCAACTTCGACTTCCTACGCCTTCGAGCGGCGTTTCCTGGGATGATGGTAGTGTGGTCAGACATGGTTGCCAGGACTGCTTGGAGGCTTGCGAGGTCCGTAGACAGGATCAACAAGGCCAGGAGAAAGATAACCAGGAGATCAGCAGTTTCGTAGTGCGTAATGGGGGGTTGGTAGTGCGACATTTAGAACTAGAGGTGGGCACATTGAGGTATCTGCGTGAGGATGGGGTACATCTTACTGCCGTGGGGATTGATCTGTGGTCCTTAGGTCTCCAGGATGGGATTGAATGAGCTTTGAGGGTGTGGAGGTGCGTGCAAGGTTAAGGTTTTATCCTTGCTTGCTATGGCGGATGTTGGTCGGTGCAGGTAAAGGAAGATAACCCCTCCCCACAGAGAAGTTGATGCGGGACTCATTGGAGATATGGGCTCGTTGCTGATACCATATAACAATGGTTTATATGGAAGATGGTGAATGGGGGTACTGCGGTCAAAGAGTTGGTGGTCCCTGAGCTAGCATATCAGCTGGAGGCCCAGTACAGTTAATACGGCCGCAGTGCAGGTTGCTTGTTATGTTAATGGTGTGGGGAGAGGGAAGGCCCTGCCGAAGACCAACGCGTTTTCAGTTTATTCAGTTAACTGATAAGTTCATTTGTTTGGTTTTGATATGTTTATTATGTGTTTTAATTAATAAAGGGGCTGCTACGGCCACTATTTACTCCAGTTAAAAGATGTGGTCTCTTTAATGGTAAGGTTGAAAGTATGGAGTGGGTGGTCGGGTAGCAACAAAAGGGGCAACATCAGTTATACTATATTCATGCACTGCTCCAGCAGTCTCAAGCCTTCTACTTTCTGTGCTAATATAATCCCAGCGAGCAATTATCAATCTCCACCTTCAGGTCCCTATCCTGATGCTCACAGCCCACCTAGAACTAGTGTGCAGTGTACCTGTCCATGCATCCAAAGAAGCAAGTGTCTCATGAAGTAGAGTAGAAGGGAGCAGAGCAACAGATATGAGTGTTAACTACCCAGATAGAAAGAAAGGCCACGGAGCGGCAGCTGCAAGCTTTCAGCGTAGGGGACGGCATGACAGTTGCTTTGGCTGCACTGTCGCCATTTTAAGAGGAAGAAGGAAGGCGCCGCATGGCTGCAAGAGCAGATTGCGGCCGTGACGGCGGAGCGGGATGCGGCGGGGGCGGCTGTGAACCCCCGGGCGCGGCGCTCCAGGCCGCCGGAGCGTTTTAGCCCAGAGCCAGGCCGGAGGGGCCCCCAGAGCATGGCTAGCACCACCTCAGTTCTGGCCTTGGGACAACACTACTGGACACCCCAGCCTCCACCCCATCGGGGGAGGGGAGGAGCAGGTATGCTGCCAGGACTGGGGTCAGGAGGAAAGGACAGGGGACTGTGGGGGAGGGACCCGGAACATCACAGGGGTCGGCGCCCCCTGCACGGCGCCAGTGCATGGACCGTGGGGTGGCTTTTGAGGGGGCGGTGGCTGCTGACCAGGGGAGAGTAACGATCCAGCGGGTGGGGGCCCCCCCGCCGGGGTGAATTGTCGATTTAAGCACGTGTGCTCAGGCTGCGGTGGGTCACATGCCTTTGCCAAATGCTTTAAGAGAGGAAAAGGGCGTCCCAGAGATTCTGCTCAGAAAAGGGACGACTGCGGTGGAAAGGATGCGGCCTTTCCTCAATAGGTATCCCGACAGGGCGGGGGCACAATTGTTGGAGGCGGGGTTCACTTCGGGGTTCTGGATTTCATGTTCTTTGACGTTGGCCCCACCTTTAGCCACGAACTTGAAGTCGGCTTTGCAACATTCGGCGGTGGTGACGGAAAAATTGGGCAAGGAAGTCACGTTGGGACGCATGGCGGGTGCGTTTCGGGAGGCGCCCCTCCCTAACTTGGTGGTCTCTCCATTGGGCGTGGTCCCAAAAAAGGAGCCCAACAAGTTCAGGCTGATCCACCACCTGTATTTCCCAAAGGGGGGTTAGATTAACGACACCATTTCGCCAGATGTATGTGCGGTTACGTACACTTCCTTTGACGCAGCGGCGTCGTGGGTCCGGCATTATGGCCAGGGGGCGCTGATGGCTAAGTCGGACATTGAGTCTGCTTTTTGACTCTTGCCAGTGCACCCGGAGAGCTTTCGGCTTCTGGGGTGCACCTGGGAAGGAGAATTTTATGTGGACCGCTGCCTGCCCATGGGTTGTTCGGTTTCCTGTGCACTTTTCGAACAGTTCAGTTCCTTTTTGGAGTGGGCGGTTAGGGATGTGTCGGGCATCAACTCGGTCATTCACTACTTGGATGACTTTCTGTGTGTTGGCCCAGCGGGTACGAACGTTTGCACGGTCCTCTTGGGGACACTGCAACACCTTGCGGAACAATTTGGTGTCCCTTTGGCGTCGGGCAAGACGGAAGGTCCTGCAGCCTGCATCACTTTCTTGGGGATTGTCATTGATTCGGAGCGGATGGAATGCAGGCTGCCCTTGGACAAATTGGAACTGCTGCAGGAGGAAATTCGAGGGACCATCGGAGTTCGGAAGTTGCAACTGCGTAAGTTGCCATCTTTGTTGGGCAAGCTTAATTTTGCGTGTCGGAATTATCCCGATGGGGCGAACTTTCTGCCGCCGGCTGGCGGCGGCTACTGCGGGGATACAGGCACCTACCCATTATGTGCCCATGAAGCAGGACCACAGGGACGACCTGAAGGTGTGGCAGGAATTCCTGACATCTTTTAATGGCCGGGCCATATGGATGTCGGGCCCCATTAGTAATTGGGACCTGGAATTGTTTAAGGATGCTGCTGGGTCAACGGGCTTCGGGGCCTACTTTAAAGGGCAATGGTGTGCGGAGCCGAGTTCTTGAAGAACCTGGTTCTCTTGGAGTTATTCCTCATTGTGGTGGCCATGGAAATCTGAGGGGAGTCTTTTAGGAACTTTAAAGTGCGCTTCAATTGTGACAATTTGGGGGTGGTTCAAGTGGTCAATCGGCTGACGGCGGCCTCTGGGCCGGTGGTCAGGCTTCTACTCCATTTGGTTCTCCGTTGCTTGCAGGTGAATGCTTTCATCTATGCTGTGCATCTGCCGGGGGTTGACAACACTTTGGCTGATGCTCTGTCTCGTTTTCAGTGGGACAGGTTCTGGGGTCTGGCACCGGAGGCAGAGCATCACGGGATCAGCTACCCGGCGTGGATTTGGGGCACAGTGTTGGAGCCTCCGCTAGGTTGATCGAATTGTCTGTGAGCAAGGATACCTGGAAGGCCTATTCGAGGGTATGGCAGGAATGGTTGGAGTGCTTGGCAGCGATCGGCATGGCCCCAGGTAAGGCGGGCATGGCTCAGGCGGTATTCTACTTCCTTAGCACTGCTATGGACCGGGGGGCTTTGGCAGCCTCTATTGACAAAAAGCTTGCGGGGTTGGCCTTTCTCTTTAAATGGGGAGGACAACGGGACTACACTAAGGAGTTCTGGCTGTGGCAGGCGGTGAAGGGTTACCGGTAAGGCACATAGGCAAAGGGATGGGAGGCGCCCAGTTTCCTTTGAGGTGCTCCGCGGCCTGTGTCGCATGGTGGGGACGGTCTGTAGTTCCAAATATGAGCCCTTTTTCGGGTGGCTTTTTCTCTGATCTTTTTTGGGGCTTTCCGGATTGGCGAACTGTTTTGCTCAGCCAGGCGGAAACATGGGGGTTTGGAGGTGGGTGAGGTAGAACTGGGCCGAACCATGGTTAGGATTTGGATGAAAAGGTCCAAGACAGACCAGGAGGGAAAAGGACTACTCGTAGAGGTGGGAAAATTAGACGAGAGCGGCATCTGCCCGGGGAGGGCGATGGAGGCTTTTTTGCTTCTGCGGCTGAGGATCCTGGGCCCATTTTTCGTGCATGCGGATGGTTCTTTCCTGTCTAAATTTCAGTTCAGTGCGGTCTTTAAGAAGTGCGTGGTGGCGGCGGGGTTCGACCCGCGTAATTTTTCATCCCATTCCTTCCGCATTGGTGCAGCTACCGAGGCGTCCAGGGCCGGACTGAGTTCGGAGGCGGTTAGGAGGATTGGGAGGTGGGATTCAGAGCGGTTTAAGCTGTATGTTCGCCCACAACCGATGGCTTGAGGTTTTTGTTTGATGGGAGGGGTTGTGGTGTTGTTGTTGTTATGCGGAAGGATGTGTTTTTCTTCCGTGTATCTCATAGTTTCATAGTTAGTAAGGTTGAATAAAGACACCAGTCCATCCAGTTCAACCTGAGTGAGTGTCTACCCCTATTCCTGTACATTTCACACTCACATTGGTCTCTACCCTCAAAGAGCCCATAATCTAAATTCCCCATTCAAATTCTAGGGCCAATTTTGGACAGAAGCCAATTAGCCTACCTGCATGTCTTTGGGGTGTGGGGGGAAACCGGAGTACCCGGAGGAAACCCACGCAGGCACAGGGAGAACATGCAAACTCCAGGCAGGTAGTGTCGTGGTTGGGATTTGAACCAGCGGCCCTTTTTACTGCTAGGTGAGAGTGCTAACCACTACACCACTGTGCCGCCCCCCAAGGTATCTAATTCTTTTTGTTTGCAGGTTATGAAGCTGGCCTGGTATGGATTCTGGGCCATTCATACGTTTTTTGGGGTTCGAAGAGAGCTGACATTCGGCCGAACGGCAGACAACTTCGGATACCCAGGGATGAGGCGCAGATTTGATGGATCGGGGTCCCTGGTATGCGGTGGAACAAGGTTTTGGGCGAGGTGCATAGATTCGCTTGTCTGGACCGGCCGCCTGACGTCTTTCTTCTGCACATGGGGGGCAATGACATGGGGGTGAGGTCTATGAGGGACCTCATCTGGGACATAAAGTGCGATTTTCTTAGGTTGAGGGCTTTCTACCCGGGGATGGTACTGGTGTGGTCCGATATGGTTAGCAGGACATCGTGGAGGTGGGCGCTGTCGGACAAAAAGGTGGACAGGGCCAGGATTAAGGTTAATAAGGAAGTTAGTAGATTTTTAATCAAGAATGGGGGGCTGGCCATTCGCCATCGGGAGTTAGAATTTGAGACCTGAAGGCTCGAAAGGGTAAGGCTTTACCACCTTTCGAGCTGTGGCAGTTGTTGGGGGTCAGTTGAGGAGGTTAAGTAGTGCAGGTAGAGAATATGTTTGTACCCATCCATGGTGATGGGGGTGGTTTGATCTGTACTTCCCAGTTACATGGGGTTAACTGCGAAGGGTAAAAGGGGTAGGTCACTGCACTGGTTTGGGTATAGCCTCCGAGACAGGGGATTCCGTCTGGAGGTCAAGAGGTTAAAGTACTGACTGATGTAGTGTGCAGTGACCAATAGGTGGATGGGTATGCTTATGACCCATGATACAAGACAAATGAAAAGTTGTTTACATGTTTAATAAAGTTATTTATGAAGTTTATTTTTGTTATATATATATATATAGATATATATCTATATATATATATATATATATATATATATATATATATATATATATATATATATATATATATATACATATAGATATATATTTTGATTAATAAATCAAGGCCGGATGGCCATTTACTCCAAACATAGTCTGGTCATTGCTTATGGGGGGTCGGGAATTGGGGGTGAGGGTTGTTAAGGTTGGAGCACGGGAGGTGTCAGGCAATACAGATGTCAAGGATAACTTGCTGCAAATTTGTGGTAGTGTTGAAGTGTAGGTCTGTTAACTTGCTGTAGATTTTCAGTGGCTAATTGTACACATGCAGAGAACTTGAAGCACAATTTCTACTTGACACTTTTCCAATACGGGGGGGCGAACGGTTCGGCTGAACATTTGTTGTTCGGATGTTCTGCAAACACCAAACAATATGTGGTGTTCGGGGCAAATTTGAAAGCCACCGGAACACAGTTAAAGTCTATGGGACACTAACATGAAAAATCAAAAGTGCTCATTTTAAAGGCTTATATGCAAGTTATTGACATAAAAAGTGTTTGGGGACCTGGGTCCTGCCCCAGAGGAAATGAATCAATGCAAATTTTTTTTTTAAACTGACGTTTTTTTGGGAGCAGTGATTTTTTTATGCTTAAAGTGAAACAATAAAAATGAAATATTCCTTTAAATATCGTGCCTGGGGGTGACTATAGTTAGCCTGTAAAATGGCGCATTTTCACCGTGTTTAGAAGTACACAGGGAAAGTACCATAGCAAAACTACATTTCTAATGGAAAATTGCCATTTAAAACTGATTGCGGCTGTAATAAGTTGTCGAGTCTCCGCAGTATAGGTAAAACTCATTGAAAAAAGGGCATGGGTTCCCCCCAGTCCATTATCAGGCTCTTTGAGTCTGGTATGAATATTAAGGGGAACCCCGGATCAATTTTTTTCTAAATTGTGTGGGGGGGCCCCCCAAAATCCATACCAAGCCCTTCAGGTCTGGAATAGAAATTAAGGGGAACCCTGCGCGGGGTTCCAATTAAAATCCATACCAGACTTGAAGGGACCCCTATGCCATTTTTTTTAAATTAGGGGCCTGGTATGGATTTTAGGGGGACCCCCCACACAATTTTTGTTTAAAATTTTGGTTCGGGGTTCCCCTTAATATTCATACCAGACCCAAAGGGCCTGGTAATGGACTGGACTTTCAATGAGTTTTATCTATATTGCCAAGACCCGACAATTCATTACAACTGCAATCAGTTTTAAACGACAATTTTTCCTTTATAAATGTCATTTTGCTGTGGTACTGTTCTAAACATGGGAAAAATGCACCACTTTACAGGCATACTATAGACACCCCCCAGGCACGACATTTAAAGGAATATTTAATTTTTATTGTTTCACTGTTCCCGAAAAAATGTCTGTTTTTAAAAAAAAATTTGCATTGATACATGTCCCCTGGGGCAAGACTTTTTATGACAATAACTTGCATATAAGCATTTAAAATTAGTACTTTTGATTTTTCATGTTCGTATCCCATAGACTTTAACCACTTTCAGACCGGACCAATTTGCTGGTCAAAGACCAGACCACTTTTTGCGATTCGGCACTGCGTCGCTTTAACTGACAATTGCGCGGTCGTGCGACGTGGCTCCCAAACAAAATTGACGTCCTTTTTTTCCCACAAATAGAGCTTTCTTTTGGTGGTATTTGATCACCCCTGCGGTTTTTATTTTTTGCGCTATAAACAAAAATAGAGCGACAATTTTGAAAAAAACACATTATTTTTAACTTTTTGTTATAATAAATATCCCCCAAAAATATATAAAAAAAACATTTTTTTCCCTCAGTTTAGGCCGATACGTATTCTTCTACATATTTTTGGTTAAAAAAATCGCAATAAGCGATTATTGATTGGTTTGCGCAAAAGTTATAGCGTTTACAAAATAGGGATAGTTTTATAGCATTTTTATTAATAATTTTTTATTATTTTTTTTTACTAGTAATGACGGCGATCAGCGATTTTTATTGTGACTGCGACATTGTGGGGGACCCATCAAACATTTTTGACACATTTTTGGGACCATTGTCATTTATACAGTAATCACTGCTATATAAATACAGTGATTCCTGTGTAAATGACACTGGCAGTGAAGGGGTTAACCAGTGGGTGGCAGTGTAGGGGTTAAGTGTTCCTAGGGGTGTGTTAATAACTGTGGGGGGGTTGGGCTTTCATTTAGTGAACACTGATCTCTGCTCCAATCACATGGAGCAGAGATCAGCGTCACTAGTTGCTAGGCAGAATGGAGAAATGCTGCATTTCTTCATTTGGCTGCTCCGTGAGACAATGGCGGGGATGCCCGCGGCGATCGAGTCCGCGGGTCCCGCGACCGGACTCACGGGGGTCCCACCGGTGGCGCGCTCCCGATGGCAGGGCGGCAAATTTAAAGGGACGTACATGTACGCCCATTTGCCTGCCCGTGCCATTCTGTCGACGTACATCGTCGTGCGCTGGTCGGCAAGTGGTTAAAGGTGTTTGTGTGTTCTTCAGAATTTTTTGCCTGTTTGGTATGTTCTGGTGCAAACTGAACCAGGGTGTCTTCGGCTCATCCCTATTTTCCAATTTGTAGGAAATTTGCGTGGCAAGTCTCTAGCAAGAGTAAAGTTGCGTTGGTGAGCAGTGGTGGCCCATCCATTAGGGGCGCCCCTAATGGATGCTTTTTGAAGCATGTGATTAGAGCCATGGGCTTTAATAGGCTTCAAAAGAGGGTTAGCTCAGGGTGCAGAGCACTGTGGCCCAAGCCACCCAGTTGTGTGACAATAGCAAATTAATATTCACTATTGTCACACTGATGCTCCTCCCAGCCAATCAGGAAGCAGGTCTTGAGACCCGTTTCCTGATTGGCCAAAAGGAGAAGTGACCCTATTGGCTGAGGAGGAGGGAGGAGACTCATGCAGGGGAAGTCAATGCCCGTCACTCAGAGGGAAGCATTGTCAGTGCCATAGATAGGGTAAGTGCCAGGCTGGCTGGTAAACTGACCGACTGGGGGGGTAGGTTGCGATTGACCCAACTGCCCCATGGGGGGTTGCATTGTTTGCCGCAACCCCAAAAAAACACCAGCCACCACCGTTGGTGAGTGTGCAGCAAGAGCTCTGCAAGTCTACAGCATGAAATTTCAGCCACAGTGACCCATGTGGTAGGATGACTATTGCACAACATAACTGAACCAGAACTTGCAGCAGAATTGCAGAATGTTTGCAAAGAAAGTGATCTTTGATCATTGATCTGGAGTCATGCAATGCGGACTTCAATTGTGCAACAAACTTGTGAAGTCTGGCAAGTCTACCAATAGCTTAGCAAGACATTTTTAAATGTGCAGCAGAATTGCTTGCTATCTGGGCATTAAAGCGGTTGTAAACCCGCTGTTGTGTTCTTTTTTTTTTTGCCCACCTGCAAAGGAAAAGGCATAATGAGCTAGTATGCACCACATACTAGCTCATTATGAAATACTTACCTTAGAACAAGGCCCTGACATCTGTCCCGATCCACCCCGAGGGAGCTGACATGTTCCCTCAGCGTTTCTTCCCGGTATCGTGGCTCCGGCGCTGTGAGTGGCCAGAGCCGTGATATCGTCACTCCCGCGCATGCGCGCAGGAGATTTCTTCCCGGCAGACGTCTACCGGGCTTCCAGCCGGGAATCCGTTGTGCGCATGCGCCGCTGCAGTCAGCGGCGCATTCCGAGGGGAATATCTCCTAAACCATACAGGTTTAGAAGATTTTTTTTTACCTACAGATATGTTTTTACCTACAGGTATGTTGGGGAATAGTATGATATAATATTCTGGTGGCACATGTTTGAAAGTGAAAAAAAAAGGTAGTTTTAGCATTGACACAATCGACTTTAGAAACTGGCCTGTGGATTGCTGAGCAGTCCCTCTTCTCATTGATGTAAAACTGTCCTGCTATTGGCCAATCGAACTCTCATTAACAATTGTAAACCCTCAGATGATACAGCAGTGTAAAATTGACCAGCGGCAGGACAGTTTTAATAAGCAAGACTGCCCCAAAATGTACCAGAGACACGGGCAAGTATGAGCCTTCAAAAATTAAGACACTAAAGATGATAAGGTAGTGTAATATTGACCAGTGGCAATACTGTTATGATTAGTAAGACTAGGCTGAAACATACTAGAAACAGGATACAGGAAAGTGTTTTATTGCAAGAATTAGGAGACCGCAATCGATAAAGCAGTGTACAATTGGTCACCAGCAGGACAGTTTTAAAGCCAAAATGTCAAAACTACTCTTACTTGGACAGAGCGCCAAATGAGAAGTGGCTTCAGGGGACCTGTCGCATGTAGAGGAGGAAGCCTGTGGGATCGAGGGATAAGGTAAGTAAAACTGATTTGTAATGGAACCCTGAACAATAAAAACATAACAAAAATAAAAATGGTATTTATTGCTTGCAATAGGAGGGGACCCCCAATGCAAGGTTGTTTTAAAATTCATATTGTCATCATGGAAAATAGACCTAGCCAGTGTTTGCCTAACTTTCATTTTTACTATGGGGATAGGAGGATGCAATGAATGTAATTGAATTTAAAGTGGTTTAGGTGCACATTGCACTTACACTTATTTTTTTTATTTTTTTTAAACAAAAGCATTCAGCAAACAAAATGCAGCTCCAAATACAGATGAGATGACAACAAGCTAATGCTGGTCTTTTAGCTCCCTGGATTTAAAAAAGACAATCTATGTAGAAAAATAAACCCCAGCCATAATTATAAATGATGTTTTCAATTATTTTTATTTAGATATTTTTCACATAAAAATATTCTGTATCATTTCATTTCAACCTTATATATAAGCATACTTTAACATACATACGTACAAAACTACAAAAATAAGACAAATAAATACCACAGTCAATATAACACATGGATCAATCTCAAAATACATTCCAGAAATATTAAGGTTATACCTCCATCTCTCCCTCTCCCACCCCCCCAGAGAAGAAAAAAAAGGTAAAAACCTCCAAGCTTTATAGTGTATCCCATTACCCTTTTTCCTTTATTTTAATAACCTCCCCTCCCCCCTCATTATTCCCATTCATGGTTGTCCTTGATCCCCTGATGTGTTTTGTGAAATGTACTATAATGTGACTTCTACTTTATATATGTGATACTGTAACTTCCCCAACCCAATTTTATTTATTTATGAAGAGGAGAGAGTCACGACTCACTACCATCATTATATTTCTCCTTAGTGATATAAATGATCAATTACCCCCATTACTTTATTTCTGTGTGATATACAAACCCTTTATCTTATTAAATTCTCTAAGTGATACCTTTTTATACAAATGAGAGGAAAATAAAGAAAAAAAAAGGGAAGAAAAAAGGGGGGGAGGGATGATGAACAGTGGAACCCCTAGTTGTTGTTCCCCATATAATTTATGTAAGCCTGGGTTTGTCTAAATTCTAGCCAACTCTTCCAAATATTGGCATATTTTATATCAGAGTTATTTTGCATGTGTATTACTTCTTCCATACACATAATTTAATCTATCTCCCTAAACCAATCCTTTATTGTCTGAATATTTTTTGACTTCCAATGTTTCGGAATTAGTACCTTTGCTATGTTCAGCAGGAATGCTGTATTTGCTTCTTTTATATTGCTACCTTGGTACCCCATTACATGAAACAGGCATTGTCAAGGATCGAGTTTAATTTCAATCCCACTAACCTTCTTTATCCAGTCTACTACTTCCCTCCAATATGGTTAAATTAGTGGACATTGCCACCATATATGTGCATGAGTTCCCTCTTCCCCACAGTCCCTTCAGCAAAGAGGAGATAGATTGGGATTCATTGTATGCACTCTTATTGGGACATAGTATTAGGCATTAGTAATTTATAATTAAATGCTTTCATCTTTGTGTCCATTGAAGATGAGTGAACATAGTCCAAAACTTTTCTTCTCATTATTTCAGGCAATAGATAATTTAGTTCCAGTTCCCAACTCTCCACATCTGGAAGAGTTATCAGTAGGCTATATACATTGTCTATTGTCTATTTTTCCCCCTTGGTCAACTTATCTTTCTCATAGATCCAGCCTCCTAGCTGAGCGAAGAGGCTTTGGGAGAGATCCTACAAAATGTTGACGTTGTCTATATCTCCATACATCCCAATGCGTTTCAACATTTTTTTTCTCGTAGTTCCAATAATGAACACAGGACATTTTCCTTCAGAACATCTTTTAACATCAGATGGTCCAAAGAAGTAAATTTTAAATAGAATTCCCTGGCGGAAAATAATTATCACCTGTGAGGGGCATCAAAGGGCTATTGTATTGCCAAGATCTATGTTTAGAGAGCTGATCCCATATTCTAAGTGTCTCTGTGGTAATTGGGGCCATATCTCTGAGAAGGCCTCTACACTGGCTGGGTATCCAGATAATCTGGTTCAGAGCATAATTACATCTCTGACTCAAGTAACACCCATGTTTTATATGGAGAGCCATGGACCCAGTCTATAACTCTCTGCAATACTGCCGCCTTATGGTATTTTTCAAAATCTGGGATAAATAATCCCCCCCTCTCCTTTGAGCTAAAAAAATCACTGTGGTTGCAAATTTAGAACCAATAATTCACCAAGAATCCTTGGTTGTGGCAATTTTAAATCAAATTCCTAATTTATACTAGCAAAGCACAATCTGTCAAAATAATCAATTATATCTCTGGTTTACATACTGTGAAACATCTTGGAAACATAAGCAGCCAAATCATCAGCCACTGCAGATCCTTATGCTGCTGGGAAGAAAGACAACAGCCATGCAGCTTCCCCCCAGGGATTAGTGACTTTAAAAGAACAACTGGCAAATAGAACAGAGGGGGAAAGAGCATGCATGAGTCAATAAACTGGATACATATCTGTGTGTACCCAAGGCCTCAAGAGAGTTAATTAATTCATGAGTAGTCTTTTGAAACAAAAATCAGCTGCCCAGATATAGGAGAGCTGATCTGATTTGAAATTAAACTGTTTTAGTTCTCTTTTTAATGGTCACCTGTTTAACACTTACAGTAATAAGGGTCATTCAGAAGATTTTCACAAAGCTAATTACACCTTCACCTAACTCTTTCAAATGAAATGGGGAATCAGTACTTCAAATATATTTAAAATTGAATAGTAACATTTTTCCTTAAATCAAGGAAAAAATTCCCAAACATTATGCAAACATTTTCTAAATGTACAAAGAAAGAGTAAAAAGAAAGTAAATGTGAAAAAAACAAATTGAGAAACAAAGTATTTTTGGTAATACAATCTTATTTATTATAGTAGTCATAATAAACTGTGGTGCACCCCCCCCCCCCTTCATTAAAGAGTTAGAATTTCAGTTGTTTTTTTTTTTTTACATCAATTTCCTTTCATTTTTAATTGTCTGCATATCCATTAAAGATAATGTTTAGGCTATACAGTCCCTTTTCAATGGTTTTGACTTTTGAAAAAAGATATTGAACTGAACTCACTGCACACAAAGCAAATTGCCCCGTCTATCCGCTACACATCACAGCTCAACGCAGGGTGGTGTAAATGGGCTTGGTTGGCACTAGGGATGAGCTTCGTGTTTGAGTGGAACCCATGTTCGACTCGAACATTGGCTGTTCGACCGTTTGCCGAATTGCGAACGTTATGGCCGTATGCGCCAAATTCAATTTTGGCGCGTCATGGCCCATAATTCACTGCGGCATCGCAGTGCATTGCTGGCTGATGATTGGCCAAGCATGCACTATGACCCGCATGCTTGGCCAATCACAGCGTCGTCTGTCTAGCGAGCTGTAATTGGCCAAAGCCAGGGTGGCTTTGACCAATTATGGCTCAGGGGGTTTAGTACACACCCCACACTATATAAGGCCACCTGGAAGTCGGCCTTGTGTAGTGTTTTCAGGCATGGTGATAGAGAGAGAAAGACAGACAGTGTGATTTCATTTCATTTGAGTTAGATAGATCAGGCAGGAGGCTAGTCAGTTAGCTGCAGCCAGTGTATTGTGTATATATATATGTATCCTAGGTGTTGTATATATATATATATATATATATATATATATATATATATATATATATATATATATATATATATATATATATATATATATATATATATATATAAAACTGTATTCAGTCTAGCTAGAATTTTTCCTGTGTACTGTGTCCTTTACACAGTGTGCACTTAAAGCTACCCCAATTGCTGGTGTTCTGCTGATCCTATACTGCAGGCAGCTGTAGTAATTACAGTGGGTGTATTGTGTCATCTGCACAGTGTGCACCTAACGCTACCCCAATTGCTGGTGTTTTGCTGATCCTCTCCGCAGGCAACTGTAGTAATTACAGTTGGTGTACTGTGTCATCTGCAGTGTGCACCTAAAGCTACCCCAATTTCTGGTGTTCTGCTGATCCTATACCGCAGGCAGCTGCAGTAATTACAGTTGGTGTACAGTGTACTCTGCACGGAGTGCACATAAAGCTACCCCAATTGCTGGTGTTCTCATATTAATAATACTACATGCAGGCAATTATTCTGCTAGCTGCAGTTTAATCAGTATATACATCCCAGCTTTGTGCAGCTACATCTCCCTGCAGGCCATTAGTATGCCTGGAAGGCCAACAAGAGAGGCAGACAGTCACGAGCCAATAAAAGAGGACTTGCAGGCTCTGTGACTAGATGGAACAGTGCTGGTCATGGACACGGTGCATCTTCATCAACACGTGGCCATGGGACACGCTTGTTCTTTTTTTTGGCAGCTGGTCGTGTTGAGCCGGAACATGCCAAAGACTTGGTAGAGTCCTCCTCATCCTCCTCATCCTCTCTCACCCAGGCTCAGGGTACTTTGTCTCTTCCCTCTGCATCAGTCACTTCCTTCACTAGCCCCACCATGTCCTCCTAAGGAGTCCCCCGAACTGTTTGAGCACAGTGTCTGGTACATGCTCCAGGAGGATGCCCAGCATTTTGAAGGCTCTGATAATGATACCCAGCTAGAGGAAGGCAGTAACGTGAGCCTAGAGAGAGGGGGTGCCCAAGAAGGACAGCAATCTGGCAGTCATGTTCCCCCAGCTGCAGCATACTGCCAGGTTTGCCCCAGTGATGAGGAGGGAGGGGATGATGAGGTCACTAACTCCACATGGGTGCCTGATAGGAGATGGAAGGAGGAGGAGGAGGCACATCTCCAACAAGGCAGGATGCCCTCCAGGGGCCAGCTTAAGGGGAGCACACTGCATCACACCGCAGAGCTCCGCACGTGCAGGGCCCTGCCTCTGCACATTATTTCAAAAGTTCTTTGGTGTGGGCCTTTTTTGAGACAAGTGCATCAGATCACACTGCTGCTATTTGCAACATATGTCTCAAGCGTATCTCGCGTGGACAAAATATCAGCCACTTGGGCACCACATGCATGACCAAATATATGTTGACCTGCCATGCAGTTCGTTGGAAAGCGTAGCTAAAAGACCCACACCAAAGAACAAAGCGGACCTCTCCTTGCTCCTCATCAGCTGGGATCTCCAACCCCACTATACCTTCAGTTCTCTCTGAAACCTGCACTGAGAGGAATGAAGGTGTAGAATAAGGTGTGTCACAACCAAGTACTTGCGGGCAATCTGCTATCGGTACACAGACGTCCAATTGCACCAGGCAAATTTCCCTGTCCAGGCTGATGCACCGCCGAAAGTTCACTCCCAGCCATCCACATGCCCAGTGGTTGAATGCTAGCTTGGCTAAACTGCCAGAACTTCAACTGCTGCTTTTTCAGTTGGTAGACTCTGCCCCTTTTCATGAATTTGTGGAATGTGTGGTTCCTCAGTGGCAGGTTCCCAAACGCCACTTTTTCGCACGGAAGGTGATTCCGGCTCTCTACCGGCATGTGGAAGGCAATGTCTTGGCCTCACTGGACAGGGCGGTCAGTGGTAAGGTGCATATCATCGCTGACTCATGATCCAGCAGGCATGGACAGGGATGTTACCTATCTTTCACGGCGCCTTGGGTGACTCTGCTGGCAGCTGGAAAGGATGCAGGACAAGGTGCAGTAGTGTTGGAGGTTGTTCGCCTACAAAATGCTACTAGTGGTGATTATGACACACCTCTCTCCTCCACCCCCTCCTCTTCTTCTTCCTCCATGGCCTCTTCCTTTGCTTTGTCCTCGAAACCAGCGGTGCTCCATAGGCATTCAAGGGGCTACACAAGTATGCAGGCAAAAAGATGCCATGCGGTTCTTGTGCTGGTGTGCTTGGGGGACAGGAGCCACACTAGGGCAGAGATTCTGTCAGCTTTGCAGGGGCAGTCTGAGAGGTGGTTGGCACCACGCCAGCTTAAGCCAGGAATGGTGGTTTGCGACAATGGCACCAACCTCCTCTCTGCCCTCTGACAGGGACAACTGACCCATGTGCCCTGTTTGGCTCACGTCCTTAACTTGGTGGTGCAGCGGTTCTTGGGCAGGTACCCGGGCTTACAGGATGTCCTGAGGCAGGCCAGGAAAGTCTGTGTGAATTTCCGCCAGTAATATAATGCCAGTGCTCGGCTGGCTGACCTCCAAAAGGAATTTAACCTACCCAAGAACCGCCTAATCTGTGACATGCCCACCAGGTGGAAATCAAAGTTGGCCATGCTGCAGCGGCTGCACATGCAGCAGAGGGCCATCAGTGAGTACCTGTGGCACCAGGACAGGGTCAGGGGAGCTTGTTTTTTTCCCCATGCCAGTGGGCCATGATCAGGGATGCATGTACTGTCCTGTCACCATTTGAGGAGGCCACAAGGATGGTGAGCAGTGACAGTGCATGCATCAGTGACACTGTCCCTCTTGTCCATCTGTTGGAGCACACGCTGCGTGGAATAATGGACAGGGCACTTGAGGCAGAACAGAGGCAGGAAGAGGAGGACTTCCTTACCTCTCAAGGCCCCCTTTATCCTGCTGGCCCTCCAATCACACAGGAAGAGGACGAGAAGGAGGAGGAGGATTGTGTCAGCATGGAGGTGGAGCCTGGAACCTAGCCTCAGCAGCAGTCTTTTAGGGATCATTTACAGTCCAGAGAAACCAGTGGACTTGTACGTGGCTGGGAGGAGGTGGCTGTGAATCATTTCGTCCTTAGTGACCCAGAGGACTCTGGACCAAATGCCTCAGCTGACCTATGCTGCATGGCCTCCCTGATCCTGCAAAGCCTGCGGAAGGATCCTCGTATTCGTCGAATTAAGGAGAGGGATCATTACTGGCTGGCAACTCTCCTTGATCCACATTACAAGGTTGTGGACCTTATCCTGCCATCGCAGAGGGAGCAGAGGATTAAACATCTTTGGTAGGTCTTGCAGAAAGGTCTGTGCAATGCGTTCCCAGAGACTGGGAGGTTACAAATTCCTGGTCCTGGACAACGTGTTTCTGAGGATTCGGTCAGTCACAGAAGGAGCGGTAGAGAAGGTGCCCGTCTGACTGATGCGTTCAGACAATTTTTTAGTCCGCAGCCCCAAGGTATGATCGGTTCCAGCAACCATTGTCAGTGTCTGATTTACATGGTGCAGGAATAACTAGGGGCAAAATCAGACTTGGACACCTTTCCCACCGAAAATCCTCTGGCTTACTGGGTCTTGAGGATGGATCACTGGCCAGAGCTTGCACAGTATGCAATTGAGCTACTGGCCTGTCCTGCATCCAGCGTTCTTTCGGAACGCACATTCAGTGCTGCTGGAGGCTTTGTAACCGATCACAGTGTCCACCTGTCCACTGACTCGGTTGATCGACTGACCTTCATAAAAATGAATCAGTCTTGGATCACCACCAGCTACCAAGCACCTGATGCTGATGTAACCAAATAATTTTTTTTTAAATGTCAGATGCCTTCAAGACTGCCTATGCTGATGCTGAGTGACTATCTTGTTATGCTGAGTGACTATCCTCTTCCTCTTCAATGATCATGCTGATAGCTTGTAAGAACATTTTTGGTTCTGGGCACCACCACCAGTGGTTAAGGCCCAATTTTTGAGCCCCTCTTTAACAAGGGCATGTAATTAAAATTTTTGATGCAATATTTTTCAGGAGGGTTCGTTGCTGCGCTCAACTACAATATCTGTGAGTGGTTGCAGTGTTGTGACACCAGAACCAGTGCCTAAGGCCCAATTTTTCAACCACTTTTTAACAGAGGTGTGTAATTACAATTTTTGATGGAATACTTTGCAGCAGGGCTCATTCCTTCGCTCCAAATAGAGTTTCTCTGAGGTGTTGCAGAACCAATGCCTAAGGCCTGTTCAACGGGGACATGCAATTACTATTCTTGATTTAATACTTTGCAGCAGGCCCCATTGCTGCAACCACCAAGAGTAACTGTGAGGGCTTACAGTGTTGTGGCAACACCACCACCACCACCGGCCCAGTTTTTCTGCCTTTGTTCAACAGGTGCATGTAATTACAATTCTTGATATAGTTTTCATAGTTAGTTAGGTTAAATAAAGACACCAGTCCATTCAGTTCAACCTGAGTGAGTGTCTACAATTGTCCCTATCCCTGTACATTGCACACTCACGTCGGTCCCTACCCTCAAGGAGCCCACAATTCAAGGTCCCCATTCATATACTAGGGCCAATTTTGGACAGAAGCCAATTAACCTACCTGCATGTCTTTGGATTGTGGGAGGAAACCGGAGTACCCGGAGGAAACCCACGCAGACACAGGGAGAACATGCAAACTCCAGGCAGGTAGTGTCGTGATTTTGATTCGAACCTACGACCCTTCTTACTGCTAGGTGAGAGTGATAACCACTACACCACTGTGCTGCCCTAAAAAAAAATGGAACGCTTCACGAATTTGCGTGTCATATAATCGTTCACAGCAGGGCGTTCCAGCACCCACCAAGAGTAACTGTGAGGGCTTACAGTGTTGTGGCAACACCAACAACTTAGGCCCAAATTTCTGCAGAGCCTATAGGACAGGCCCCTACTTTCAAACATCCAACTTACAAACGTCTCCTACTTGCAAACAGAAATTCCCTCCTGTAAGAGTTTATATGGGAAAAACGTGTCTCCTCTCCACTGATGCTTTATCACCAATCTTTGTTTCTCTAAAAAACCCACATTTTCAAAAAACATTTGTCATTGGGACAGAAATTTAGGTGAAATCTTCTGGAGAGGTGCAAGACGGCAAAAAACAAACAAAAAAAATGTCACAGGGGTGATAACCCTTCACTATGTTTTCCAAAAAGCTTAAAAATAGATTTTTTGGCTGGAGTTACACTTTAAAAATGTACCAGTTCAAAATTACAAACAGATTCTATTTAAAACAAACCTACAGTCCCTGTCTTGTTTGCACCACCTATATACTGCTGTTCAGAGTGTATAGGGCCTGGGGACCCCACACCTTTCCTTTCTTTAATTTGGGTGTGGGGTTCCCCTTAATATCCATACAACTTCCGGTTCCGGCGCCACATGAGGAGGAGGTAAGCGGACCCAGCTCCCGCCGCATACCCCCCCAAACCGACTAAAAAAGCAGCCATCCACCTCGGGGACGTCCCCTTCCTGCCTAGGGAGACAGCGAGCCGCTGAAGGACCGTTTTGTGGAGCGATCCGGCCACCGATCGCTCCCTGCCGCCATGAACCCGGCGACTGATGCAGCTGAGGTCGCGGCTAAGATGGCACCCACTCACAGCCTCATTGAACTGTCTCCGTGTTCCTCAGCTATGCCAGGCACAGTTTGTACTTCTTCTGCCCACATAGCACAGGCAGTGGTTTCTCTCCTGACGCCCACATTAACATCCACTATAGGCTCTGCCGTACAGAAAGCCCTGGAGCAATTCCAGGCTGAAATTCAGTCACAGGCTCAGCGTATTACGCATACTGAGAAGAGGCTCTCCTTCCCATCCAGAAATTGGATGATTTAGAGAATCGTTCGAGGAGGAGCAACCTGAGGATCGTGGGATTGCCTGAATCATTTTCTAATATGCGGCTCACAGACCTATGCGCAGTGGCCATTCCTGAACAGCTGGGTCTCTGTACTCCATGCATTATTGAACGTGTTCCTCGCATAGGCCAGCGCACGGAGCAACGTACCAAACCCAGAGCTGTCATTGTCAGGTATCTGCTCTTATTCGCAGACTATTCAGTGGAGGTTATGAAACAACACAAAGCTTTTTCGCCAATTTGTGCGACATTATTTAACAACCATGTTAAATTTACTTTGGCATGACGGAAGTTCTTCACGTCACATCTCTGACTGGAACGGACCACACCTTCACATCCCCTACTGAAGCGGAACATTACCTCAACCATCCTACAGAAATGTATACGGAATAGGAGCACTCCGCAAGGAACCCCCCCTCCGGATCTGCGACAGACCCTCAGGCCTTCATGAAACGCCAGCTGAGCCCTGAAAAGCCACCATACAAATGCAGCTGTCCGACCAACCATCCCCATCGCACAGAGATCCGCTGACCTATTCTTGCTCATCCTGGACTGAATTGGATGTGATCGCACCTGGTAATTCTCTACCTTGCTTCTTGGCTACCGTCTGTAGTGACTAATGCTACATCACTACTAGGGATGAGCCGAACACCCCCCGGTTTGGTCTGTACCAGAACTTTCGAACGGACCCCACGTTCGTTACGAACGCTAGAACCCCATTGAAGTCTATGGGACTCGAACGTTTGAAATGGAAAGTGCTAATTTTAACGGCTAATATGCAAGATACTGTCCTAAAAAGGGTTTGGGGACCTGCCTCCTGCCCCAGGGGACATGGGTCAATGCCTAAAATGTTTTTAAAAATGGCAGTTTTGGTGGGAGCACTGATTTTACTGACAATGAAAGTGAAAAAAAAAGTGAAATATTCCTTTAAATATGGTGCCTGGGGGGTGTCTGTAGTATGCCTGTGAAGTGCCACGTGTTTCCCGTGTTTAGAACAGTCCCTGCACAAAATTACATTAAACGGAAATAACACCATTTAAAACTGCTTGCGGTTTTAATGTTATATCTGGTTCCTGCAATATGGTTGAAAATCATTGAGAAAAATGGCATGGGTAGCCCTCCCTGCCCATTACCAGCCTATTTGGGTCTTGTACGCATATTAAGGGGAACCCTGTACCCATATTAAAAAAAGGAAATGCGTGTGGCCCCCAGGCCCTATATACTCAGAACAGCAGTATACAGGCGGTGCAAACAAGACAGGGACTGTGTAGGTTTGTTGTGTTAAGTTGAATCTGTTTGTAATTTTCAACTGGTACATTTTTAAAGTGTAGCTCCAGTCAAAAAAACTATTTTTAAGCTTTTTGGAAAACATAGGGAAGGGTTATCACCCCTGTATAATTTGTTTTGTCGTCCATCTTTTTTCATCTCACTTGCTGCTGTCTCCTTGCGTTTGCAAGTAGGAGATGTTTGTAAGTTGGATGTTTGAAAGTAGGGGCCTGCCCTATATGCTCTGCAGAAATGGCGGAACAAGGTGTTGGTTTTGCCACAACATTGTAAGCCCTGAAAGTGACTCTTGGTGGGCGCTGGAGCGCCCTGCTGTGAACGATTATATCAAGAATTGTAATTACATGCCATTGTTGAACAGTGGTAGAAAAATTGACCTTTGGTGGTTGTGGTGCTGGTGCCACAACACTATAAGTCCTCACCGTTACTCTGGGTGGGCACAGGAAGGGGCCCTCCTGTGAAATATTATATCAAGAATTGTAATTACATGTCCCTGTTAAACAGGGGCAGAAAAATTTGGCCTTAGGCACTGCTGCTGGTGCCACCACACTGCAACCTCTTCCATATACTCTAGTTTTTTTGCTGGAATTAGCCCTGCTGCAAAGCATTGCATCAAAAATTGTACTTAAACGCCCCTGTTAAACAGGGGCAGAAAAATTGGGCCTTAGGCTGAGGTGAATATCGCGGTGTATACTGCGGTCAGGGCACACAGACAATAACCAGAAAACAGCAGAGATAAAGGGGTATATACAGATGTATACTGTGCTGTGCTGGAGGCACACACAACTTCCAATAACTCCTGCAGATGGCAATTGGGCTCAAATAGAGAACAGCTATGTAGGTGGATTATAGCGGTATGTACTGGGTACAGAGCACGCAGACAGCACGCACTATCTCCTAACACTACTGACTGCAAGCTCTATTATTAAAGATAGATCACTAGCTATATAGGTGAGGTGAATATCGCGGTGTATACTGCGGTCAGGGCACGCAGACAATAACCAGAAAACAGCAGAGATAAAGGGGTATATACAGATGTATACTGTGCTGTGCTGGAGGCACACACAACTTCCAATAACTCCTGCAGATGGCAAGTGGGCTCAAATAGAGAAGAGCTATGTAGGTGGATTATAGCGGTATGTACTGGGTACAGAGCACGCAGACAGCACGCAGACAGCATCTCCTAACACTACTGACTGCAAGCTCTATTATTAAAGATAGATCACTAGCTATATAGGTGAGGTGAATATAGTGGTGTATACTGCGGTCAGGGCACAGACAATAACCACTACACAAGAGCAAGATAGGAAATCAGCCAAAAACGATCGGTGTGTACTGTGTTGAAGGTACACAGAACACCCACTGCTTCAGATGCCAACACACTACACGAGGCCGCCTCAATGGCGGCCTTATATAGTGTGGGGCGTGCACTACACAGCCTGAGCTATGATTGGCCACAGGCATCCTGCCTGTGGCCAATCATGGCTCTCCTCGCTGCTGGCGCTGCGATTGGCCAAGCATGCGGGGTCACAGTGCATGCTTGGCCAATCATGAGCCAGCAATGCACTGCGCCATCGCAGTGCATTGTGGGCCGTGAGCGCCACACGAATTTTGACGAGAACGGACCAAGAGTTCGGATTTCGCCGAACGGACGAACAGCCAATGTTCGAGTCGAACGTACATTCGACTCGAACACGAAGCTCATCCCTAATCACTACTTTTCTACATGTTGATATCTAGGTTATGGTTCAGTAATGCAGAGCTGGTTTTTGTTTTTGAATGCTTGCTTACTATGTTTTACTACCTGTAGCTTATCTTAATAAACTCTGTTTAGTCCTGCTAGTTCATCTGCAGGCTACGAGATGCCATTTTGGACATTTCCTAGTGTCTTGGCGCCTTTATACTATATCCCCCTCAAACCCTCCCTTCCCTACCTCTTCCCCTTCCACTCACTCCCTGAGAGTCACTCCTTGGCCTCTCTCATCCCATCCCATTTTTTCCCTCCCCCATCCCTGAGGAATTGAACAAACCCCTTCCAGGTGGAGTGCGCACTGTCTGGGAGCCCTACGTGAGTAACGAACCTCATGTGGAAAAAGGTGAAGTCGGTTTTGGGTACTGTGTGGATATTCCACCTAACTCTGTTATTTCAGTATTGTTTTTTTTATTTACATTACCCACTCTTGTTTACCTATCCCATGTGTATACCCTCAGAAGCTCTCCGATCTATGCATACTCCTCAGTTTGCTACAGCTACCACTGTATTGGGCTCAGATACCATGACTACACATAGTAATACCCCTATTGATAGATATGGCTGACAAAGGAGGAGACCAATTAACAGTAGTCTCTTGGAATGTTAAGGGACTTCGATCACCTAACAAGCGCATGAAAGTCCTTAGACGCCTAAAGTGTCTCCGAGCAGATGTGGTGCTCTTACAAGAGACCCATCTTGCCGCTGAAGATCTCCTATGTCTCCGCAAGCTCTGGGTTGGTGAGGTTTATGGCTCCCCAGCTGTAGGCCGTAAAGCAGGTGTAGCTATCCTTTTGCATAAACACTTAAGATATACATTCTGAGATGTCCGGGCTGACTCGTGTGGCCGCAAAGTAACATTACATCTTTTGTTAGCATCTAAAGACATTGCTATCACCAACATATACGCCCCTAACTCCCCTGACGATGTGTTTTTCCAGGACATGGTGGCTTGGATTTTTCACGCACCAGAGGCTCTACATCTAGTCGGTGGAGACTTTAACTCGGTTATGAGCCTGTCAGAAGATCGCTTACACCAGAACTCCCCCACACTCACTAGTACTGACCTTTCAAGCACAGATACAACTTCCCTTGCCCGAGCTGTGTCCTCCTTAAACTTCACGGATGTTTGGCATCTGAAACATCCTACTGACCGGGATTACAACTCTTTTTCTCACCCCCCCCCCCCCACAAATCTTTCTCACGAATAGACTACTTTTTCATGTCTCAAGCCCTTTTACCGTCTATTAGAGGCAAAATCATAGCATATGTGACACAAAAGGCATTCTAAACAGCAATATTTACAGGCTAGCGAAAGGCTACGTTCCATCCACCTAAACTTGCTACGCAATCGCACCTTGGATAACATCACTGCATGGCAACTTGCAAAACAAAACTTTGATCTATGGGCGGAATGACAGGAACAGACCAACTCATCCTTTTACACCTTGCAATTGCACAAATATGGTAACATAGCGGGTAAACTCTTATCACGTCTCTGTGCGGGCTTCAAACATCCTATCCACATATCTGCTTTAAAAAATGCTGCTGGTTCCCTAGTTACCGCCCCTGCAGATATCAATAAGCTACTTGCTGACTACTATACGTCTCTCTATTCTGAAGACCCCATAGACCAAACTATAGCTGAGAACCTATTGTCAAAGGTGCGCCTGCCTACACTCACAACTGCACATTTCGAGACAATCAATGCTCCCATCACACTAGAAGATATCCGGTCTACGATAAAATCTCTAGCACCCTCCAAAGCCCCAGGCCTTGACGGGTACACGGCTGAATTTTATAAAATCACCAATGACTTCATCCCTGACACCTTGTGTAAAGTGTTCATTGCCATGTGGGAGGGGGGTCCATACCTCCCTACGGGAACCCAGGCACATATCAAACTGATCACCAAAAAAGGGAAAGACCCCCTTGCACCCAGGCTCATACAGACCAATATCCCTTATAAACGTAGATGTAAAAATGTTGTCCATAATTATTGCCTCACGCCTGGCCACCATCCTCCCCTCCCTACTCCAGGGCCCAATCAGGTTTTGTCTCAGGTAGGTTACATAGTTACATAGTTAGTCAGGTTGAAAAAAAGACACAAGTCCATCCAGTTCAACCACAAAATAAATAAATAAATAAATAAATAAAAATAATAATAATAACATCATACAATCCCATATACCCAATTCTATACCCACAGTTGATCCAGAGGAAGGCAAAAAACCCCAGCAGAGCATGATCCAATTTGCTAAAGCAGGGGAAAAAATTCCTTCCTGATCCCCAAGAGGCAATTTTCCCCAGATCAACTTTACCTATAAATGTTAGTACCCAGTTATATTATGTACACTTAGGAAATAATCAAGGCCCTTCTTAACCAGTTAAGGAACGCTGCATGTAATTATACGTCGGCACAATGGCACGGACAGGCACAAGCATGTACCCGTATGTGCCTGCCTTCCAGCGGGTGGGGGGTCCGATCGGACCCCCTCCCGCTGGCTGCAGTGGTCCGTTTCGCTTCAGGAGCAATCCGGGATGAGGGGACGGCCATTGGTTTCTGGCCATCCCCTCGCGATCGCTCCTGGTGAATGAGAAGCTTCCCCTGCCTGTGTAGTATAAACACAGGCAGGAGGAAGTAATGTCACTCTCCTTGTGGCGGTCTTTTTGACCGGACAGCGAGGAGAGAAGACATCATAGTAAGTGCACCAAAACTACACTGACACATAGGTACACATAGGCACACTTTCACGCAGTCACAGTGTCACTGATTGCAGTGATCATTTATTTACTGATCACTGCATTTAGTGTCAGTTGTGACTGTAAAAAGTGTCAAGACAGTTAGTGTTAGGTCCAGGGTAGCCCCCTACCCCCCCAATAAAGGTTTAACCCCTTGATTGCCCCCCAGGTAACCCTTTTACCCCCTTTTGCCAGTGTCACTAAGCTATCGTTTTTCTGATCGTTGCATTAGTGTCACTGGTGCCGCTAGGTGACTAGGTATTTTTTAGGTTTCCTGTCAGGTTTTTATATAGCGTCAGGGACCCCCATATACAACATAATAAAGGTTTTAACCCCCTGATTGCCCCTAGAGTTAACCCTTTCACTAGTGATCACCGTATAAGTGTCACTGGTGATGCTGGTTAGCCAGTTAGTTATTTAGGTTCCCCGTCAGGTTTTTATATAGCGTCAGGGACCCCCATATACTACCTAATAAAGGTTTTAACCACCTGATTGCCCCTAGTTAACCCTTTCACCAGTGATCACCGTATAAGTGTTACGGGTGACGCTGGTTAGTTAGTTTGCTTTTTATAGCATCAGGGCACCCACCATTTATTACCCAATAAAGGTTTAACCCCCTGATCACCCGGAGGGTGATATCAATTAGGTTTTAGGGTCAGATAGGGTCTGCGTCGTCCCAGGCAGCACTAGGTTAGTGCCAGTACCGCTAACACCCACGAGCAAAGCATACACCTCACGTAGTGGTATAGTATCTGAACAGATCAATATCTTATCTGATCAGATCTATACTAGCGTCCCCAGCAGTTTAGGGTTCAAAAAACACATTGTTAACAGGATCAGTCCAGATACCTGCTAGCACCTGCGTTTTACCCCTCCGCCCAGTCAGGCCTGATCCCTGCGATCGCTAACAGTTTTTTTTGGTAGCGTTTTTTACAGTCGCTGACAGCCTAGGTGCTTTTTTACCTGTGAATCTCACTAGTGTACCACTAAATTTAGAGCCCAAAATGGCAAAGCGAAGGTACACTAGAGAAGAGGCCTACACGTTTCTGAGCATGACAGATAGTGAAGAGGAAGTCACTCATCTGTCAGATTCAGGCTCAGTGAAATAAAAAATTAATGCCCTTAGAAATCCTGAAGGCGGTGCTTGGTTTTTGGGGTCCCGTACGCGGCTAGGCTCCCAAAAAGTCCCCCACATGTGGTATCCCCGTACTCAGGAGAAGCAGCAGAATGTATTTTAGTGTATAATTTCACATATGCCCATAGCATGTGTGAGCAAAATATTATTTAGTGACAACTTTGTGCAAAAAAAAAAAAAAAAGTTTGTAATATTCCTACAACTTGTGGCAAAATATAAAATATTCCATGGACTCAACATTGCCTCTCAGCAAATAGCTTGGGGTGTCTACTTTCCAAACTGGGGTCATGTGGGGGGGGGGGGTTTGTGCTATTTTGGCATTTTATGGCCTTCGAAACTGTGATAGGTAGTGAGGAGTGAAATCAAAAATTTGCACCCTTAGAAATCCTGAAGGCGGTTATTGGTTTTCGGGGTGCCGTACGCAGCTAGGCTCCCAAAAAGTCCCACACATGTGGTATCCCTGTACTCAGGAGAAGCAGAACAATATATTTTGGGGTGCAATTCCACATATAACTATGGCATGTGTGAGCAATATATCATTTAGTGACAACTTTTTGTAAACATTTTTTTTTGTCATTATTCAATCACAAAAAAAATATATTCAATGGGCTCAACATACCTCCCAGCAATTTCCTTGGAGTGTCTACTTTCCAAAATGGGGTCATTGGGGGGGGGGGGGGTGTGCTGTCCTGCCATTTTAGCACCTCAAGAAATGAGGCAGTCGTAAATTAAAAGCTGTGTAAATTCCAGAAAATGTACTCTAGTTTGTAGACGCTATAACTTTTGCGCAAACCAATAAATATACACTTATTGACATTTTTTTACTAAAGACATGTGGCTGAATACATTTTGGCCTAAATGTATGACTAAAATTGAGTTTATTCGATTTTTCTTATAACAAAAAGTAGAAAATATCTTTTTTTTCAAAAAAACTTTCAAAATCTTTTTCCATTTATATCGTAAAAAATAAAAATAGCAGAGGCAATCAAATACCATCAAAAGAAAGCTCTATTTGTGGGAAGAAAAGGACGTAAATTTAATTTAGGTACAATATTGCATGACCGCGCAATTACCATTTAAAACAGTTCAGTGCGAAATTGTAAAAATACCTCTGGTCCTTAGGCTGACAATTGGTCCGGGGCTTAAGTGGTTAAAGCAATCCACTGAGCTGGCCAGAACCACCTCTGCAGGGAGTCTATTCCACACTTTCACAGCTCTTACTGTGAAGAAACCTTTCCGTATTTGGAGATGAAATCTCTTTTCCTCTAGACGTAAAGAGTGCCCCCTTGTCCTCTTTGTTGACTGATACAAAATGGGGATACGAGCCCGAAACCGCCAAAAATAGGAAAGACAAGAATGGGAAATCACTTCTAGACAGAATGACAATTAACAAACAACAAGGATGGTATGCTGAAAAGGAGTTTAGACTGACCATTGAAAACCCCAGCCCAGGAGACAGCGGGACCTATGTTTTCGGTATATGGTGGGGAAGTGGGTATTACAGCGATAGGAAACCTTTCCAACTAAAAGACATGTTCAACAATCCAGAGTGGACAGGTTCCCAGTTTGCACCTAACTCTAACCCCCTGAAGCCCCGTATGCAAACAATAGGGGACATGGTAGCCATAGCGAACCCTACCTTTGAGGATACTATGGCTGCAGAAACCGGATTCTCAGACCTTAGCCATCCAGAAACTTGAAGACTTGTCCAAAGAGCTAAAACGGAATTCAGGGCTCACCAATCCCTCGGATCAGTATTTCGCCTGGATAAAGGGGGGATGGCAGGGATTGTTGACCCAGATAGGAATAGCTATCCTGGTAATGGTAGCTATAATCTGCTGCATTCTCCCCTGCATCAGGAAGTGTGTGGAAAAGGTTGTTGATCAAGCTACCCCTACATTGGTGAACCAAGAAACCCCAGACGATGACGACGATGTTTATGTAAGACTTGATGATGCCTATGATGATAGTTATTTGTTACGCTTCATTACAGTCACCCTCCCCCGAGATGCAACACTGTAGGGCCATAGTGATAGACAGCACCTGGCTACATTTCACCAGCTGTATCGGGGGGTGGGGGGGGGGGTGGTGAGATAGTCACTGCCCTTTCCCTATATACAGCTTAAAAGAGTTGCAGAGGGGAATGAGCCGGTGATCATAGGTGGTCTTTTAGTGTGAGGGACAGTTTTGTGAAATAATAATTTCAAGGGGGGAACTGTAATGGATGTGATCATGAGTGTTAAAGGTGAAATGCCTATTTCAGGTACTCTTATAGATATAAGTGCTTATCTTTCACTATCAGCTATCAACCTTAATTATACTCCGTTAAGATGTCTGCCAGCTTCTCCCATCATGTGGAATGAAACTGCAAGGGTTTAAAAGAGCAAAGTTAGAAAGAAGATTGCACCTGTTTTCGGAACCATGAGACTACACCCAAGAGGAAGAAGGGGCTGAAAACAAGACCCTATATAGTTACAATAGTCTGCTTTTCCCTTTTTAAGACATAACCCAGCTAAAAAGCTTATCCTTCGTCACAATAATGAATATGTATAATTTGTGGTTTGTACACGCTGTCGTTCATCTAATTTTTGATTTGATAGTAAGATATCCAGCTCATTGTATATCAGCTGGAGTTCAGGAAATAAAATAGAGAAGTATCTGAATACTGAACTGTGTCTGCATCAGTGTTTGACTTCAAGTGTGCACACTTTCATATTGAAGATTAATTTGGCCAGGGGGACAGAAACAAAGGTACCGAGCAGTTCTGGTTCCGGATCCAAAACAGTATAATATACTTTCTTTCAAATATAGAAAGCATATTATAGTGCACTGCATGCAGTGCTGCTGACCGATTCTGCAGCTGTCGTTTCTTAGTGTAGGGAGGGACAGTTTGGTGTTTGGAGCAGGGACAGTCTGCAATTCACAAGCTGTAGCTAGCTACTACTAGGTCCACAGAGGTCCTTTTAAGGACTGGTATAGGTGTACAGTATATAGGGTTGTAATACACGTATAATATACTTTCTTTCAAATATAGAAAGCATATTATAGTGCACTGCACTGCTGTGCTGCTGACCGATTTTGCAGCTGGTATAGGTGTACTATTTGGTGTGCAGTATATAGGGGTGTAATACACGTATAAAATACTTGCAAATATAGAAAGCATAGTATAGTGCATTTCCACTGTGCTGCATTGTGACTGCTGAACAACAGACGCAATTAGAAAAAAGTAGAAAAAGTATTATAACTGGTGTGATAGACCAGTGGCCCCCCAAAATGACAGACTGAAGCGGGGTGTTATATAACTTCTTCCACATACATACTGCTCTTCTCTAGAGACTTTTGTCACAGGTTCATTTAAAAAATGACAGGCAGAGGAAACGGCAGGCCCTTCCACAGGGGTGGTAAGGGTAGGGCAGGAGCAACAGGCAAATTGCACAAGGTGCGTTTGATTACGTCAAAGGACGCATCAGACTTGGTTGAGTGGCTCACTCAGCCTTACTCTTCTGCACCCTCCTCATCCTCTCAATCTGCACCCTCTTCTTCACTCTCTGCTGTGTGCACCCCCAAAGACACTACCACCAACACCACCACATACCCTCCGCTTGAGTCACAGGAAATTTTTTACGATCCATCACAAGACATTGCCGATGTGCAGCCACTCTTGGCATTGGATCAGAAAGAGGAGGTAGTTACAACCGCCACTCAGCAGTCTGACGACAGTACCCAGATCAGCCCAAGGAGGAGGTTGGTCCCTGGTGTTGCTGCCTACTCCGAGATCTCTAATTATAGCGGTGGGGAAGGTGACGTCGATGATGAAGAGGAGGGGAGTTCAGAGGGAGATATGGACCAGCAGAAAGGGAGGAGAAGCAGGCAGAACTTATATTGCACAGGAGGGACAAACCAGACTGCTAATGTATCAGGAGCGAGGCATCAACCATGTACGGTCACATCTGGCGCCCTCAGGACACCGGCACTTGGCTCCGCAGTGTGGGCTTTTTTTAACGTGTCCGCTGCTGACAATAGTGTTGCCATCTGCAGCCTTTGCAGTCAACGCAGAAGTCGCGGTAAGCCCAACACTCACCTAGGGATGACCGCCTTAAGAAGGCACATGAGCTAGCATCACGAGCCTAGTGGGAGCAACGGAAACCCACAAAGCCACACTCCAGGCTCTCACAGTCCAGCCTTGCCTTCTACTTACTCCTTCTCCTCTCTCCTCACAATTGTCCTCCACTCCACCTTCCATCATACCGTCCTCAAGTTTTTCTGGAAAAAGGCAGGCTTCCGTGGGCCAAATGTTCGAGCGTAAAAAAATGATGACGCCGGATAACCATCTTGCCCAACGGTTGACGGCTGGCTTGTCAGAACTGATAGCCATATACACTGGTGGACTCGGAGGCCTTTTGAAAATTTGTGGCCATTGGAACACCACAATGGAAGGTCCCGAAAAGGAAGTATTTCTCACAGAAGGGCATCCCAGAGCTATATGGCCATGTTCAGCGGCAAGTGAATGTATCTCTGGCACACAGTGTCGGTGCCAAGATACATCTGACCACAGACACGTGGTCTAGCAAACACGGGCAGGGAAGGTATATCACTTTTACTGCCCACTGGGTGAACCTTCTGATGGCCGTCAAGCATGTAACCTGTGGCACCCGTGTAGATTTGATTTTACTACCACGGATTAATACAGGCCTGACTCTTCTTCTCCTCCTCCTACTCCACCCTACCTCTCCTTCTCGGCGGACTCCTCCTTCTCTGCTGCTAGCGTCTCTTCTGCTGCGCCAGCCAAGATCCCCAGAACCTATTCGACATGCCAGGTGAGACATTGCCATGCTGTGCTGCCTCTGTTGTGCCTGGAAGCCAAGAGCCACACTGGCCCTGCACTCGTTTCAGCTTTGCGTTCACAGGCACCGCTCAATTTAACAGTTGGTAAAGTGGTGTGTGACAACGGTGCCAATCTGCTTAGCGCATTGAAACAGTGCAAAATTACACACGTGCCATGCATGGCACACGTCTTAAACTTCGTTGTCAAATACCCTGGAGTCCAGGACATCTTGCGGCAGGCAAGGAAAATCTCGGCCCATTCAGCGGCGACACAATCTGCCGGTCAGACGTCTTATTTGCGATTGCCAGACGCGATGGAACTCAACCTTCTATATGCTTGATGGGCTGCTCCAGCAGAAAGTGCAGTTAAAGACTACCTGTATGAACTCTGCGGCAGAACAGGTTCTGGGGAGCTTGGTTTTTTTTCACTGCGCCAGTGGCTGCTCATTCGCGATGCATGCAGACTTCTGCGCACATTTGATAAGATCACCAAACTGGTCAGTCGCAGCCATGGCGCCATCAGTGACATCGTACCTGATACCTTCTTTATGGAGCGTGCATTGCGTCATGTCATTGATCAAGCTTCCACAGGAAGCAGGAGCAGGAAGATGAGGAAGTCACAATGCTGGATGAATTCCCAGGGGGGCTACTCTATCTGAGACAAGTGAACAACAGGAGTCTGAAGAGGAGTCAGAGAAGGATGGTGCCGTGGCAGATGAGGAGGGGCAAGAAGAGCATGCTTTAAAACTTTCTGGGATCCCTGTTGTTGTCCGTGGATGGGGAGAGGAGAACGAGGAGGACGACATTATCCTGGATGATGAGCAGGAGCCAGGCCACCACACCGCTTCCAGTTTAGTGCAAATGGGGGCCTTCATGCTCCAGTGTTTTAACAGGGACCCCTGTATAAAAAGCATAAAGGTCAAGGACCAGTACTGGATGGCAACGTACTTAGACCCCCGGTACAAACACAAAATTGCGGAAATGTTACCACCATCACAGAGGGCTGTCAGAATGGAGCACTTCCAGGCCTTGCTTAGAGAAATGCTGCATTCTGCTTTTACATGCACTCGCAGAGGAGGAATTCTCACTCCCAGAGAAAGAGTTGCGGGTACTAATCCAACAGAGCCTGCAAGAACAGGATGGTTTGAAGATGTGTTGGTGACTTCTGATATGAGATCATTCTTTCATCCGACCCATCGACAGGTGTCATCTGGATCCAGCATCAGAGAACGCCTAGACCAGTGATGGCGAACCTCGGCACCCCAGATGTTTTGAAACTACATTTCCCATGATGCTCATGCACTCTGCAGTGTAGTTGAGCATCATGGGAAATGTAGTTCCCAAACATCTGGATTTCCAAGGTTCGCCACCACTGGCCTAGACCGACAGGTGTCCGACTACATCGGGTTAACTGCCGATGTGGACGTTCTGAGAAGTGATGAACCCCTGGACTACTGGGTGAGCAGGCTTGACATCTGGCATGAGCTTGCCCAATTTGCAATGGAACTGTTGGCTTGCCCCTCGTCCAGTGTCCTGTCCGAAAGGATGTTCAAAGCAGCAGGGGGGATCGTGACCGATAAGCGCACTCGCCTAGCTCACAACAGTGTTGATTACCTCACATTTATAAAAATGAATGAGACATGGATTTTGGAGGAATTCAACACATGTGACCAGTAAACCACATATATGCATAACTCTATAAACAATTAATTTAATCTAGCACACTGACCTTTTTCTACCTTTGGCTCACTTCCTTGTACAAAAAAAGCACACCGTACTATATGCCCATACCCTCCTGTTTGAAAAGGTTCAGCGGTGTCATATTTTTGGGTCCCGCAGCGAGTTGCTGGTATCAGTGCTGGTGTCAGTGCTCTCTATCTCGGTGCTGGTGTGGTGTCAGTGCTCTCTATCACGGTACTGGTGTCAGTGCTCTCTCTCTATCTCGGTGCTGGTGTCAGTGCTCTCTATCACGGTGCTGGTGGTGTCAGTGCTCTCTATCACGGTGCTGGTGTCAGTGCTCTCTATCACGGCGTCTGGGCTGGCTTAGCCCTTCCTCCTCAGGGCTGGCTGCTCAGCTGTCGGCTAATTGCCAGCTCTCTTCTCTTCAGTTACCAGCTGTTTCCGATGATGCTCGTCTGGCCTGCCTATCTATAAGTCTTCCAGCTCATATCTCCTTTGCCTTCACATTTGGTCACATCTCTAGGAACCATCTCCTGCTGTTGTTTCAAGACTGGCTTGCTAACATCCCTCCTGGCTTCCATCCTGCTTGCAGTTGCTCTCCATGGATCCCTGACATCTGGACTGGCTGATTACCCGATCTGGCTTATGAACTATGGACTGGCAGACTACCCGATCTGGCTACTGGACTCTGGCTTGCTTGACTATGCTTTTTCCTATTTATCTTTTTATTTTTATTAATAAACAAGTGTGATTAGATTGTACTTCTGTCTCTGTCTGTTTCATGGTTCCTGACAGTACGTGAAGGCCATGAATTCAGAAGATATAGTCAATCCACTTGTTGGTAATATTTTTTTCCAGATTGGATGAGCAAGATCACTGCATGGATCAGTTTGCCTTGGCATTACAAACGCTCCTGAATCACACGGCTCACCTGGAATCCCCCACGGTGGCTGCTCCGGTACAACCTGAGTCACAGGCCGTCCCTGCTGCTGCGCCAGTCTCTGTGCAGGCACCCGCCTCAAGTATTACCTCTATAAGAGGTATGACTGGTTCTGCTCCGCTTTCCCAGCGATTTGGGGGTGATCCAGTTCAATGCAGAGGGTTCCTCAATCAGGTTGAGATATACTTCGAAATGCTGCCCCAGGCGTTTCCCACGGACAGAAGCAAAGTAGGTTTCGTGATATCTTTGCTTTCTGAGAGAGCCTTGGTCTGGGCTAACCCTCTATGGGAGATGCAAAAACCTGTTGTCTTGAGTTACCTTCAGTTTGTGGCCTCCTTTAAAAGGGTTTTTGACATTCCCGCATGCTCAGCTTCTGCTGCCTAGTGCCTCATGTCCAGCAAACAGTGTATGAGAACTGTTGCCAACAACACCATTGAATTCCGTACTCTGGCAGCAGAGGTTGCTTGGAACAATGAGGCCCTCGTGGCTGCTTTTTCTCATGGTCTCTCGGATTCCATCAAGGATGAGATAGCAGCCCGAGATATACCCACTGAGCTGGAGAGCTTGATCCCGTCTGCCATCCTCATTGACTCCAGACTCAGAGAAAGACTTTCTCTAAACGAGCGCTTGTGGAAGCCTCCTGTACATTTGCCTCCGAGCTTTGTAGTCCCACCCATGCCTCCCTCACCTCTCATGCCTCCTGGTACCGAGTTGGTCAGTGAAGATGAACCCATGCACCTGGGCTTCACGTGTCTCTCTGCGGATGAGAGAGCCTTTAGGAGGAGGGAGAGATTGTGCCTTTAATGTGGCCAGGCAGGTCACTTTTTAAAGTCTTGTCCTACCCGTCCAGGGAATGCCCGAACCTTGGGGTCCTGTCATGGACAGACCTTAGGTGGCGTTGTTTTGTCCCCAGTTATGCAGAAGGAGAAGCCCCTGGTTTTAGTCACTCTTTCTTGGGCTGAGTCGTCCATCGAGATACAGGCTCTAATCGACTCTGGGGCTGCATGCCTGTTCATTGATGCTGCATTTGTTTCGCAGCACTCGTTTCCGCTGCAGCTGCGTGACACTCCACTTGCCATTGAGGCTCTTGATGGGAGACCTCTACAGCCTGCCCATGTAACTCATTAGACGGTTCCGTTGTCCATGGCCGTAGGGGCTCTTCACCATGAGATAATCCAATTCCAAGTTATTTCCTCACCCAGATTTCCGCTGGTTATTGGTTATCCTTGGTTACAGAGGCACAACCCCTCTTTTGATTGGCTCCATGCTGAGGTTCTCTCCTGGTCACCACAATGCAGTGAGACATGCTTCCTGAAGGTATCCAAGGTCCTGTGCACCGCTTCACTCCCCTCCCTGCCGGAGGAGTACCGTGATTATGGCGATGTCTTTGATAAAGCTCAAGCCGGTAGTTTGCCTCCACACCACCCTTATGATTGCGCAATTGACCTTCAACCTGGTGCCATACCTCCTCGTGCCCGGGTTTACACTTTGTCGGTCTTGGAGGATAAGGCCACGGAGGAGTATGTTGCTGACACACTTTCTCCAGGTTTCATCCGCAAATCCTCATCTCCTGCTGGTGCTGGTTTCTTCTTTGTGAAAAAGAAGAGCGGTGAACTGAGACCTTGTATAGATTAAGAATGCCTACCCGATTCCATTGATTACTGAGTTATTTGACCGCCTCAAGGGAGCAACGGTTTTTACGAAGCTTGACCTGAGAGGGGCATACAATCTCATGCGTATTAAGGAGGGCGACGAGTGGAAAACTGCGTTTAATACCAGAACAGGCCATTATGAGTACCTGGTAATGCCTTTTTGCCTTTGTAATGCCCCAGCAGTTTTCCAGGAATTTATTAACGTTGTCCACCGAGATTTGTTGCAGTTGTGTGTTGTGGTCTATCTCGATGATATAGCCATATTTTCCAAGTCCCTGGAGAGCCACCACACAGATGTCTGTCGTGTACTTCAGAAACTAAGAGAGAACAATCTCTATTGTAAACTGGAGAAGTGCGAGTTCCATTGTGAACAGGTTACGTTCCTGGGCTATGTCATTTCCACTGCTGGTTTTTCAATGGACCCAGAGAAACTTTCAGCAGTCCTACAGTGGCCTCGACCCATGGGTTTACGTCCTCTGCAGCATTTCCTGGGCTTTGCCAATTACTATCGGAAGTTTATTTGTAACTTCTTGTCTCTGGTCAAGCCTCTGACTGATATGACCAGAAAGAACGGTAACCCACAGAGTTGGTCTTCGGAGTCCATTAAGCCCTTTGAGACTCTCAAGGCTGCCTTTGTTTCTGCTCCTGTGTTGTCACATCCTGATCCTACGTTTCCTTTTGATGCTTCTGAGACTGGAGTTGGTGCTCTTCTGTCTCAACATCCTAACTCTGAGAGTGCTATGCATCCGTGTGGCTACTTTTCCAAGAAATTGTCACCTGCTGAGTGCAATTATGAGATTGGTGAGAGAGAGCTGTTGGCGACCATTTTGGCCCTGAAAAAATGGAGACATCTCCTTGAAGGTACCACTGTGCCCGTTCTTATTCTTACTGACCATAAGAATCTTACATTGTTGTCTGAGGCTAAGCGACTCTCTCCCAGAAGGGCGCGATGGGCTCTTTTCTTGTCAAGCTTTAATTACATTGTCTCATTCTTACCCGGTCCTAAGAATATAAGGGTGGATGCCTTGTCACGACAATTTGCCTCCTTTTCCAAGTCGGAGTCGGTTCCGGTTCCTATGATTCCTCATGATCGTATCTTAGCTACGGTTCGCACCAGTCTTACTTCTCCTTTGGGTGACAAGATTCTTGCTGCTCAGGTCCATGCTCCTCCTAATAAACCTTGTGACCGCTGCTTTGTCCCCGAGAGTCTTCATACTGCAGTACTTCAGACTTATTATTCTCCCAAGGCAGCTGGCCATCCTGGGAAGAATCAAATCAATTGGGCCATCTCCCAACAATTCTGGTGGTCTAGTCTACGTGCTGATGTTAATGCTTTCGTAGCTGCCTGTCCCGTGTGTGCTCAGAGTAAGACTCCACGACACCTGCCAATGGGCCTCCTACAACCCATACCCAATGGAGAGAGGCCCTGGACTCACCTGTCTATGGATTTCATTGTGGAATTGCCCAACTCCCAAGGCAACACTGTTATCCTTATGGAGGTGGACCGGTTCTCAAAGATGTGTCATTGTATTCCATTTAATAAATTCCCCACCTCTAAGGAACTGGCTTCCATTTTTGCTTGGGAGATCTTTCGCTTACATGGGCTACCCAAGGTGATTGTCTCGGATAGGGGCAGTCGGTTTGTCTCCCGGTTCTAGCGAGCCTTTTGTGCACAGTTGGGAATCCAGCTTGCGTTCTCTTCTGCTTATCACCCGCAGTCTAATGGGGCCACAGAACAAGCTAATCAGTCCTTGGAGCAATTCCTACTTTGCTATATTTCTGACCATCATAACAACTGGTCTGACCTATTACCTTGGGCAGAGTTTGCTCACAACAGTGCCTTGAATTCTGCCTCCCGATTGTCTCCATTTATGGCAAATTATGGTTTCTAACCTTCCATGTTGTCTGACTCGTTTGTCCCACAGAGTATTCCTGTGTTAGAGGAGCATCTCCGTGGTCTTCGTTCCACTTGGGTACAAGTTCAGGAGGCTTTGCATCATGCTAATGATAGGTACAGACTACATGCTGACCGCAGACACCTGCCAGCGCCTTCCTACCAGGTTGGGGATAGGGTCTGGCTGTCATCTCGCAACCTCCGGCTTCGTGTTCCCTCACTGAGGTTTGCACCTCGGTTTATTGGGCCTTTCTGTATCCTTCGCAGGATTAACCCAGTAGCTTACGCGTTGGAACTTCCTCCTTGTATGCGCATCTCTAATGTGTTTCATGTCTCCTTATTGAAACCGTCGGTCTGTAACCGATTTACCACCTCGATGCCACGTCCTCACCTTATTCAGGTTGAGAACCATGAGGAGTATGAGGTACAATCCATTGTTGACTCCCGTAGGTTCTGTGGGCGCATACAGTACCTGGTGCATTGGAAGGGGTACGGTCCGGAGGAACGCTCTTGGGTTTCATCCTCTGACGTACATGCCCCTGTCCTCCTCCGCGAGTTCCATAGACGGTTTCCCCTCAAGCCCGGTGGCCCTCCGAGGGAGAGGGGTCATTGAGGGGAGGGTACTGTCAGGGCTAAGCCTCCTCCTCTGGGCTGGCCGCTCAGCTGTCGGCTAATTACCAGCTCTCTTCTCTCTCTTCAGTTACCAGCTGTTTCCGATGATGCTCGTCTGGCCTGCCTATATATGTCTTTCTCTTTTGCCTTCATGTTTAGTCACATCTCTAGGAACCATCTCCTGCTTTTGTTTCAAGACTGGCTTGTTAACATCCCTCCTGGCTTCCATCCTGCTTGCAGTTGCTCTCTGTGGATCCCTGACGTCTGGACTGGCTGATTACCCGATCTGGCTTATGAACTTTGGACTGGCAGACTACCCGATCTGGCTATTGGACTCTGGCTTGCTTGACTACGCTTTTTCCTATTTATCTTTTTATTTTTATTAATAAACAAGTGTGATTAGATTGTACTTCTGTCTCTGTCTGTTTCATGGTTCCTGACACACGGTGCTGGTGTCAGTGCTCTCTATCATGGGGCTGATGTCAGTGCTCTCTATCTCAGTGCTGGTGTCAGTGCTCTCTATCTCGGTGCTGGTGTCAGTGCTCTCTATCACGGTGCTGGTGTCAGTGCTCTCTCTCTATCTCGGTGCTGGTGTCAGTGCTCTTTCTCTATCTGGGTGTTGGTGTGGTGTCAGTGCTCTCTATCTCGGTGCTGCTGTCAGTGCTCTCATGGTGCTGGTGTCAGTGCTCTCCATCACGGTGCTGGTGTCAGTGCTCTCTATCTCGGTGCTGGTGTCAGTGCTCTCTATCTCGGTGCTTGTGTCAGTGCTCAGTCTCTATCGTGGTGTTGGTTTCAGACAGTGAGGGAGATAGCAGCGGAGAAGCCAATCAGCAGGCAGTGCCAGCACCATGGCTGAGGATCAGCACTGGACTGGCACCTCTGGACCACCACAGTGGAGCCCTGCATAGGGTAAGGGCTGGGCAGAGGGAGGGGCTCAATCACAGGTTGGCACACTGGGACACTGGCACAGGACTGCGCTGCCTTGACTGTGGCATTGATCATCTCCTGCACCCCCTTCATAGCCTGCCCTGACCTTGCCTCTCCTCCATGGCCTTCATGCGCTCCTGAATTGTCAAAATTTCACAGATAAAAAAGAATGCTTGTCGTTGTCAATCCCAGATTTACTTAATACTTTTGTTATGTCAGTGTCCATGTTGTGGGACTATGTGTGCACAGCTAGTAAGTATTTTGTGGCTGAAAATATGACCTGGAGGTTTTTAAGGTTCGGCTGCTATTAAAGTCAATGGGGTCCGCCGCGAACCTTGCGGTCACGTTTGTGGTTCATGTTCATGGTTTGCGTTTGCGAAACGTCCCGTTGGTAGTTCGTCCATCACTATTTATAACCTTTAACAATTCGGTCAGGGAGAAGGGGGAGTTTAACTCTTGGATTTGTAAAGGGGAAAGTTTTGGTAGTTCGATCTGTCTGATCTGTCAGAAAACTTGTCTGTTTGAGAGGGTTGTACAATTAGGTCGTCTTGGTTTAAATTATAAAGAGATCCATGATAGTCGCTAAAGCATCCGCGATACTTTGAAGGTCAAACACCTTTTGTTTAGTTTTAGGGTGAATAATATGGGCTATTTTAGTCTTAAAGCATTGTTCTTGCAATTTGCAAGCTAGTGATTTCCCTGCTTTATTGCTGGTAGAATAGAAGGTCATTTTCATCCTTTTTTCCTTTTGTTGAATGAATGAATGAATGAAATACTTGTATAGCGCACAATGCGAACTGAATCGCCTCTAGGCGCTGTGGCGAGCTTTGATCATCTGCTAAAAGAGGAAGGTCTTGAGTTTTTTCCTAAAAGCCAGGTGATTTTCTTCCAGGCGGATGTTGATTGGTAGAGCATTCCATAGCCGAGGCCCTTGGACATCGAATCTCCGATCCCCCTTGGATTTATACCGGGCTTTGGGTACGAGGAGGAGGTTTTTGTTGGCTGATCGAAGACTGCGGTTTGGCGTGTAATGATTTATTTTCTCCATTAGGTATTGCGGAGCTTCTCTATGCACGCATTTGTGGGTGAGGCAAAGGGTCTTGAGCGTGATCCGATTTTTTATGGTTAGCCAATGTAAGCTCCTCAGCGAAGGAGAGATGGATTCCCAGGGTTTTTTTTCCTGTTATCAGCCTTGTTGCCGTGTTTTGGATCAGTTGTTATCGCGCAAGTTGATATTGTGGTAATCCTATGTAAAGCGAGTTTGCGTAGTCCAGTCGTGAATTAATGATTGTTCCAACTGCCACTGCTTTGTCATTCTTTGGGATAAAAGGGATGAGTCTGCGAAGCATGCGTAGCAGATGGTGAGATCCACTGACTACAGATCCTATTTGCGCATCCATTGACATTTGTGCGTCAAAAATAACCCCGAGACTCTTCGCTTTGGTCTTTGGGGAGATAGTCTGCCCAAAGACGGTTGGTGGAGACCAGGAGGTTTTGGTTGCGGGCTTATGATTTGGGTGTAAGATAAGAAGCTCTGTCTTTGATTCATTCAGCTGGAGGGAGTTAGTGGTCATCCAGTCCTCTATTGATTTGAGGCAGTTTTCAAGTTGTTGTTGGTGATCTTTTTTTCCATTGATCCGGAAATAAAGTTGCGTGTCGTCAGCGTAAGAGTGGAAGCAGAGATCTGAGCATTTGATGATTTGGAGGAGTGGGCGAATGTAAATGTTGAAGAGAACGGGTGATAAAGGAGAGGCTTGAGGGACTCCACAGGTGACTGCCCGAGTTTCGGAGAGGAATTTTCCTAGTTTCACTGTCTGTGACCGATTTCCTAGGAAGGACGCGAACCATTGGAGATCTATGTCTTGGACTCCGGCTACTTCTGTGAGTCGGACGAGTAAAGTATTGTGATCTACTGTATCAAACGCTGCACTTAGGTCTAGCAGTACGAGGAGACACGGCTCTCCGTCATCTGCTGCTTCGAGGGCGTTATCCCAAATCTTGAGGAGAGCTGTTTCTGTTCCATGACCCGGGCGGAAGCCTGATTGCAGCGGGTCCAGGAGTTTGTGAGTATCCAGGTGAAGTTGTAGCTGATGTACTACAGCTTTCTCCATGATCTTAGAAATGGCGTTGAGGCTTGTAATTGGCCTACGGTTGTTTGGATCCTGAGGGTCCAGGTTTGGTTTCTTGAGTAGAGGTTTGACCATGCCTTGTTTGAGGATGCTGGGAACAATCCATTCGTGGAATGATCGGTTTATGAGGTGGGTTATGGTTGGAGCCACGATGTCAGAGCATTCTTTCAGTAGTTTTGTGGGGATGATGTCAATAGGTGAGGTACTGTCACGCAGTTTATTAATGATGTTTTTTGTGGTGTCTAAGGTTGTTCAAAGGTTTTAAGTAAAGATGGTCTAAGGTGATGTCCCAAGGTGGTAATTTTTGCGGTGTCAATTTCTGAGAGTAAGGTAGTGAGTCGCTGCTGTCTCTGCTTTTTGAACCTAGCACCCAGTTGGATAAATATACCCCTGATGTACGTCTTGTGGGCGTTCCATAGTACAAATGCATTGTCAGTAGAGGAGGAATTGATCTGAAAGTAATCAGTCAAGTGGCCCTGTAAGGTTTTTTTAGTGGGTGGGTTTTGTATTACTTGGGAGTTAGAATGCCACACATATGCACTGGTATTGGGATATGGAACCCTTAGTGTGAGAAGGATGGAGGCATGGTCCAACCATGTTATATTGTTAATTTTGGTTTGAGTCACCTTCTGTAGCAAGCACTTGTTCATCAAAAACAGATCGATCAAATATATGTACAGAGTCTATGAGAGTACAATAAATAGTCCCTTTCGCTTGCGTGTGTACAACGCCAGGCATCGTACAGGTCGCGTGATCGCAGAAAGGATGTCAAAGATGGTGTCCTTTTATAGGGTGATGTGGTGGAGTCCATTTATGGGTCATGTACAATATTAAAGTCCCCACACACTATAAGGGATCCTTGCTGTATCCAGTTAATTTTTTTCAATAGCTCATTGAGAAATCGAATCTGATGTTTGTTGGGGACATAAACGTTCACTAAGGTATAGTGGATAGAGTTAATATCACAAACTAAGATAAAATAATGACCCAATGGGTCTGATGTTTCTGAAATTGATTTGTCATTGATTGCAATCATTACCCCTCTTCATTTTGCTGACATGTTGGAAGAGAAGTAATGTTGGAAGGATTTATGAGTGCATTTAGGCGGATGCTTGTGGTGAAAATGTGTCTCTTGGACCTATAATATGTCACAGTGGGAATAATCAGTTTCTCTCTCAAGGGACGACCTTTTGGCTGGATGGTTTAGTTCATGTGCATTTATTGAGAGTATTTTAACTGACATGGCACTTGTTGGGTGGTACGTTGGGTGTCAAATGTTGAGTGTACTTACATTTGGGCTGATTGGCAGTTGACCGGTCGAAGATAAGTATCCGTTGTTCCAAGGTATTGATGGTCCAGGAGGCATCTTGAGTCACTTGCATAGCTGGAGGTTCATAAAAAAAAAAAGAGTCCCGAGCATAGTAACAAGTACAGTTTCTGAAAAGTTAACAGGTAAAAAAAAGGAAAATAACATGAACTTAAAAAGAGGGTATTTAAAACCCAGGTGCAGAACATTTATGCTCAGGTGTGTGGGAGCTTTTGTTATGGGTTAGAGCTTCAAAAGACCCTGTGTTGGGAATTTATTGTAAGGCATCAGGGCATTAAGGTATGATTCCTTAGGTTTTAAGAGTCAGAAGCCTGCTGCCATTCTGGAGAAATTTTGCTGGGGCTACCTGCATTTGGAGATGTGGGAGGTTAATCTGGTATGATCTTCCATTTTTGGAGAAGTCGGAAACCTATGGTGGGGGAGATGATCACATGAGTTGATCCATCCTTGGTAATTAACAATTTAGTTGGATATCCCCACCGGTAGCTGACATTGTGATTTCTCAATGCTTTTGTGATGTTGTTTAAATTTTTGCAGAGTTGTAGAGTAAATTGCGATAAATCCGCATAAAATTGCAGGCTGGGGTAATAAGTAGTATGGTGTTCCCCTTTACGTGTTATTTGTATTACACATTCTTTCATTTGATAACAATGCATATGGAATAGAACATCTCTAGAGGCATGTTCTGGTATGAATGAGGGCTTTGGGAGATGATGAATCCTGTCTATGGAGAGCTCAATAGCAGCACTGGCATTAGGGTTGCAAGCATTGCAGTGGTATAGGAGCACAGTTTGGAAGGCTGTACTGTTTCTGGTATGCCCCTTATTTTAATGTTGTTCCTTCTGGACCTGTCTTCCAAATCTGCTAACTTTCCTTTGATCCATGTTTTTTCCTCTTCTGCTTTATCATGTGCAAAATAATTTATCTGCTTTATCTACCAAATAGTTAATTGTTGTTGTGTATTCCGCCATTTTAGATTCAATATGGTCAACTCTGTCCCCCCACTGCAGTAAGCTCAGAACTGAATTTACTCATACATGCCATCATATCAGTGTGGATAGTGCTTCTCAGTGAGATAAGCATATCCTTTAATGTTGTGTCCAGAAATGGCTGGTTCACCATGGGGAATGAGACTATGAAGTCAGGAAGTTCTCTGGTATCCTCCTGTGGGTCTGCATTAGACCTTACCTCACACTCCTGCAGCCCTTGGTCTTCCATCCTGAAGTGAGCTTTAGCTGGGCTCTTGTTAAGGGGTGAGGAGGTCTGGGAGGTCTCCCCAGAGATTCCTGTATGCAGGATCGTCATTGCTCTGTGGAAGAGCCGTTCATGGGGTGGACGAGGAGCCGGCACCATCTTGCCCATGAGGCTGCAATGGCTGTGGGAAGTATGCCGTCAGCTTTTTAGGGCGATGTTCCACCTGTCGTCTTCTGGGCATGATGCAGGGATGTTGGGGAAGCAATCTGCCATTCAGTGCTCGCTGTTTGGTGCCTTGTGCAGCTGTGAGCTGCTATGTTATCCCGCCGAGTGAAGGAGCTCCGGGATTACATCGCCATCTCGGTGGAGTCCAAGCCACGCCCCCGCATGCTCCATTTTTTAACAAACTTTTCATCCATGGGATATAAAAAGGAAAACCTATTAGGAGGAACAAAAGTCCTGTCAGGATACTCCCAATCAGCATACACCGCCTGTTCCAACAGGGAGTGTAGAGGGAAAGTCTGTGCATCCTGAAGAGGCCTCAGAGTTCCCAAAGAGGACCAGGGGGCTCAGTCACCTCTGCAAGAGGCAACTTAAAAGCAGAATGAACCATTTCAGTCAGAGTCAGGATCAAAAGCGTCTGCAACTGAGAGGTAGACATGGACTGGATATCTTCTTGTCGAGATTGCTCGGAAGCAGACTCATCTTCCGGACACTCCACCGAATCCTGAGCTTTAAGCTCCTCCCCATCCTCAACCCATTCCTGATCCAGACTAAGAGACTCCGGGGAGGGGGATCTGTCACGCTTCCTGCCACCCTGCGGTATGGAGGAAATCATGTCAGCAATCCTGTGCTCTAACCCGGCTAGGGCTAAGGACAGTTTATCCTTAATGATAAAGGGTGAGACAGCAGCATTGACTGTAGGGACAATACCACATAGGCGTAGCTGCTCAGATTGCCAGGAAGCCTCTGGTCCTTCACTGGCTAATGCTAGGGATATGACTAGGTTCATCAGGAACTACTGACGACATAGGTGTGCCCTTCCCTGTGGTGTTAGCCCCACTCCTCTTTTTTGGAACAAATTTAATAGCCACAAACAAAGAGTACTTGGGTGTAGTGTTAAAAAACCTCAGAAGGGAGACCCTTTAATAGGGCTCACCAAGCCCCTATGCAACAATCCTGCTAAGCACCTTTAGCCTGCCCAACAACACCTGATGACTCACGTGACCCGGGTAAGGAAAAATTAACCACTGCAAGTGTCTTTTCAGAGCCTACTTTGTGTCCCACAGCTGCTGGAAGACCACATGTTTATCCTACAATAAAATTGAAATTGAAAATTAAAATAAGCTGGGTATGTGCCAGAGCAGTCTGTGCGTGCGTGCGTGCATGCGCACACATGTGTGCTGACAGGGTGAACGGGCGTGACTGTATTTGCGTACGACACAAATCATCGTGCACCCAGATAAAGGCTAGGGCACATGTGCGGCGAAGCCACATGCGCCATGGCCGGCAGAAAAACAAACTGCTGAGTGGCGCTATTTTGTATACAAACGTTTTTATTGGGGGTAAAAGAAAAATAAGTAGATCAACAGACACAAGTACATGACTGCATCAAGGGAAGGCATAAAAGAAATACACAACATACAAATATTGCTGGCACAGCAGCGGACCAGGCACAAAAGGGAACTTTTACAAAAGTGATGAACGTACACAGCCTAGACCGTATGCACCAGATGATGCTTATCAAGTTCAAGTATGTATATAATAGAAGGTTAGTAAAACAAGGGAAAATAAACTAAACACAAATAAAAATTTAACCGTGCAATAATTATTACAGTTGACTTCACGAACAAACAGCGAATATTCCACAGTACTGTCTCCAAGCTAGTGATAGTCCTAGGCCTGGGTCAAAGATGTGGGAGAATAAACCATCAATAGCAAAAATAGATGGATACAGCGGAACCGCCTGGACTCCGCTGCATCCCCTACTGGGGGTGTTAGGGGGAAGGTCCCCCCGTGGGACCGGAACACACCGGCCATTCGGACCAGTTGGCGGTATGGACATGCATGGTGTCCATAATGGTGTGGTGTACCCGTTCCATTAGACAGATAGCGTCCATCCTACTAAGGACCCTTGACCAGGAGGTGATCTGCGAGCGCCAATGTAGCGCAATCGTCCAGTGAACAGCGCAGAACAGTGTGTTGATCAACCTTTGGGTGGGACGGGAAACCCCTGTTATAGGAGCGAACAATAAACAGTGTTCAGGTGATAAGTTGATCACGGATCCAACAATCGAGGACACCATGGTGCGTACCCGATCCCATACCCCCTGGAGCCGGGGACAGCTCCAGAAAATATGGACCAGAGAGCCCGTTTCCGGGCAACCCCTAAAACAGTGATCAGGAATCGTGGGGTAAAACCTGTGAATCCTATCCGGGGTGAGGTACCAACGAGTGTGAAGCTTCACCACGGTGTCCTTCACAGCCATAGATCTGGCACACCTGTGCATATTCACGAGCATCTTACGCCACTCATCAGGCGAGAACTCTGTGTCTAGATCAGATTCCCAGAGGCACATCGCCCTAGTCTTCTCTGGCATCTGGGATTCCAGAAGTTGTTTGTACACCGTAGAGATAATACCCCTGTCTCTGGAGTGTCTATAACATAAAGATTCAAATTGAGTATTAGAGATGGTGTCTAAAGAGCTATAATGTGTTTGAAAAAAGTGTCGAATCTGAAGAGATTTGTAAAATTCCGCCCTAGGTACCTCATGTTGTGATTGGAGTTGTGAGAAGGAGGTGAGGACACCTCGTCTACCAGATAAGGCCCGCAGAGTGACCAAGGACTTCTGGATCCACCATCTAAAGGCAGCAGGAGACCCAAACGCCAGAGGGAATCTCCTATCGCCCAAAAATAATGCCAAAGTGGGTCTATTAGGCCGCAGTTTAAATTTAGTCCTATACAGTGACCAAAGGTAGAAGGAGCTACTCACTATGTTATTAAGAGGGGCCAAGTCCCTTGGACGTAGACTCTCCTGCCACAGGACGCCCGGGAGGAAATAAGGCCGCAATGATTGGGTTTCAAATTGCAACCACGGTATACCAACCGTAGGGGCATGCCATTGAGCCGTCTGGGCCAACCTGGCCGCTAAATAATATAGCCATACATCTGGGAGTCCCAAGCCGCCCTGTAGAAGTGGTCGATGTATTAGGTGTCTCCCTAGCCTGGGCCTCATGCCCTGCCAGAGAAAAGTGTTAATATTGCGTTGTAAAGCGGTGAGGGCTTGGCGTGACACATAAATAGGGAGAGCCCTGAAATAATACAGTAGTTTCGGCAAAATAGACATTTTAATAGCTACAACCCTCCCTATCAAGGGGATGCGATAGGTCGACCACAAACGCAGCCACCTCCGAACCACTGTAAAGGCCGGCGGATAGTTGGCACTATAGATTTCTGGTATGGAAGGAGCTAGATGGACCCCTAGGTATAATATGGTGCTTTTAGAGAGAGAGAGTCCAAAAAAGGAGCGAATATTAGATACGTCTGCGGGGGTAAAGTTGATAGGAAGGGCAGTACACTTAGCTAGATTTACCCCCAGGCCCGAAAACTTGTGAAAAGTGCCCAAAAGCTCGAGAAGATTGGGAAGAGCTATCAAAGGATTGGGTAAAAACAAAAGGACATCGTCCGCGTAAAGGCTAAGCTTGTACTCCCCTTCCTCTTTCAAGTACCCCCCTATGTTCGGATTAGTAATAATGGCCCTGGCAAGGGGCTCCAGGGCCAAGGCAAATATTAGCGGGGATAGGGGGCAGCCCTGGCGGGTGCCCCGACCTATAGGAAAAAATTCTGAGGAACTACCGGGGAGTTTGATCCTAGTTTGGGGTCTATGATACAGTGCCTTAAAACCATTAATAAATTCGCCCCCGAACCCGAACCTGGCCAAAACCCAATCTAAATAGGGCCAGAGGACACTGTTGAATGCTTTTTGGATATCCAACCCCAAAATCAGGACTCTACGGGAGAAAAGGTTCGCATCTTGAATGATATTCGTTGCCAAACGGATATTATCAGTGATCTGCCTATTGGGGATAAAACCAGTCTGCTCCGGGCCCACCAGGGCACCCACAATAGGGGCTAATCTGTTTGCCAATATTTTTCCTAGGATTTTAATATCATTATTTAACACCGAGATGGGCCTAAAATTCTGGGGCAGGGAGTGGTCTTTATGGGGTTTGGGGATCAGGGTCATATTAGCACGCAACATCTCGTCGGGGAGAGTCTGTCCTTGTAGCGTCTGGTTAATAAGTCTGGACAATTTAGGGGCCAGGATCTGTGAAAATTTCTTGTAATATGAAGAGGTGTAGCCAGCCGGGGGCTGTAGAGGATTTGAGTGTCTTAATAGTGTCCAACACCTCCTGGTCAGTGCAGGGGGCGTTAAGTGCGGTCCGCTGTGAATCGGAGAGGGATGGAAGAGGGAGCGAGTCCAACCACTGACCTACAGTGTTCGGCAGGGGCTGTGAGGGAGGGGATAATAGGTCTCTGTAAAAAGAGGAGAACATTTTCAGTACTTCGTTAGGGTGTGAAACCAGATTACCCTTGTCATTTTTCAATTTATAAACATGAGTAGGTTGTAAGGATTGGTGTAATTTCCGGGAGAACATCCTGGAAGCTGTGTTACTGTGTAGCAAAAATCTAGCCTTTGACCACCGAAGCGATTTCTCGGTGCGCTCCGAGAGGATGGTGTCTAGTTCGGTCCGCTTTTGATTAATCAAGAGAAGGGTATCTGGGGAATGTGCCTGTGCGTGGGACTGGTAGAGGACACGCAGGTCCCGTGTGAGGACCTGGATCCTAGCATTACTTTGTTTCTTCCTAGTGACTGCTATTTCAATTAAACGGCCACGAAGAACCGCTTTATGAGCAGTCCAAAGAACCTGGGGTGAGATATCGGGGGTGTCATTAATAGTGAAGTAGTCTGCCAGGTGGTTCTCAATCTGAGTATAGGTAGTGGGGTCAGAGAGAAGGGAATCATTCAATCGCCAGGAGGCGAGAGAGGGGGAAAGGCCTACGTGAGAGGTATGGAAGGCCACAACCTGATGATCAGACCATGGGCACGGGTGGATAGTAGTGTGTGAGGAATTGGCCAATAGAACCGGAGAAGCAAAGATATAATCTAATCTAGCGTAACTATCATGAGGATGAGAGTAGTGTGTATATTCTCGAACTCCAATGTTAAGGGCCCTCCAGGTGTCGATGAGCTGCAAACTATCAAATGATTTAGAGAGGAATTTAGGGAAAACCCTAGCGCTATGTGATGTTCTGCTCCTATCCTCCACGGGATTAGCCACTAAATTGAAATCTCCACCCACTATCAGGTGAGGGGAGATGTATCTGTCAAGAGTACGCAGGAAAAGGTGATAGAAGGCACTCTGTGCAGTATTCGGGGCGTACAGATTAGCAATCGTAAACTCCTTGCCCTGTAATTTACCCTGAACAATTAAGAATCTGCTATCCTGATCTTTAAACACATGCGAGGGTTCAAATGGAACAGTATTACGAATATAAATTGCCACTCCTCTGGTCCTGGAGCCAAACGTAGTAGTGTAATGTAATTTTAATGACTTATCAAAAAATGTGGGGCAGGCCCCCGAGGAGAAGTGCGTCTCCTGTAGTAAAATGATGTCCGCCCCCATCCGCTTATAGTATCGAAAGGCTTTCCTCCGTTTGTGGGGGGAGTTAAAGCCCCTCACATTATGTGAGATAACATGGAGACCCATATCAGCCAGTGTTTAACCGCAGATGTGCGGTTGGTCCGCAGGGAGAACTGAGATCACTATGACTGGGTCCAGAACCAGAGGAGCGCGCAGCGGCCAACATCAGGCCAAAGCCAGTACATATAAGGCCTTCAGGAGGTCCGATATGAAACGGAGATCCATCAGCCCCGGGATTACATTCACAGAAAATACATTCCGTCGTGAAGTCAGCAAAACAAATAAACAAAAACGTGGAAAGAAAACTTAACACTCTATGGGGTCTGGGTGGAAAGTCCAGCCAGACCAAGAAAATTGTGTAAATACCAGGCCTTGCGGCCCAACTGCCACCTGCTCCACACATGTCCCACCGTGGGTGAAGATCGTTAGCCATCTGAGAGACTAATCGGTGATGAGCGTATTCAAACAACCTGGTACCCAGGTCTCTGGGACTAAGGATACGTGGGGAATGGTGTGCAGGTATGGAAGGGGGGGAGCGCAGCTACGAATGTCAGAGAGGGAGAGACACAGGAGAAGTAACGTAAAAACAAAGTCACCTCCCTCAGCCTCCCGGGACATGGAGAAAACAGAAGATAGAGTAGCCGAGTACGTGCTGGGCATCAGGAAATGGGGACCTTGGAAGGTCCAAGAACAGACGAAGGGAGGACTTCTTAAGGGGTTACGGTCCGGAGAACAAGACCTCAAACGTCCGGCAATGGCTGAAGTCTGCGGGACCTTCTGTCTCTTTGAGGCGATGGTGTAGCCCAGATGGGGGATGGTCGTGGGGTCGGTGGGTGACGGGGTGAACATTGTCGTTCCAGGAGACCCAGCTTCACCAAAATATCTTTGCCCTCGGATACCGTAGAGGCGATGTAAGTAGAACCGTTGTGAGGCACGATCAGTTTAAATGGGAAACCCCAGCGGTACCGTATGTGGGCCGTCTGCAAGGCGGAGGTAATCTCCTTAATTTTCCTTCGCTTCTCTAGCGTTGCCGGTGAAATATCCGGGTAGATCTGGACAGAAGCACCGTCCAGTTGGATACGAGGCATGTTTCGTGAGGCACGAAGGATTTCCTCCTTTATAAGGTAGTCCTTGAGACACAATACGATGTCTCTGGGCGGCTTCTCGGGAGGAGGTTTAGGTCTCAGAGCGCGATGTAAACGATCGCATGTAAAGGCTTCGTTAGGTTGGTTCGGAAGTAGTAATTGGAACAGACGTACGATCGTGGCTGGGAGGTCCGTCACCGACTCGGGGATACCTCGCACACGAACGTTATTCCTCCTGTTGCGGTTGTCGAGGTCCTCCAAGTGGTTTTGAAGTTGAACGACCGTGTCACCGAGCAGCTCATGATCCCTTCGTAAGTCCGAATAGGCAAGGTGCAGTTCGTCGTGCTTAACTTCCAGGAGGTCAGTCCTATTGCCAAGGGCCACCATTTCCTGCGATAGCATGCTCGTGGATTTGTGCAGCTCCGCTTGGAATTTCTTCGCCAGCTTGTCATACATAGAGGACAGGCTGTCCTCCAGGTCAGCCTTAGTGAGGTGAGTGTCGCCCATACCTTTGAGCGGGCCCGCCGGACGCGAGGCTGCATCGGCCTTGGGGGATTGGGTGCCATCTTGGGACATGTCTTGTCTGTCCGTGGTCCGCAGAAGGTAGGCCGTAAGAGAGCGTTGAGCGGTTTTCCGCTTGCCTTTCTTGGATGTCGGCATGCACAAGTGGTCCCGCAGGAGATTGATGTTATTTATGGGCCGGTAGACGGTCCAAATCGTCCTGGGGAGTGTTGTTTATTCTCCTCTGTCCCGGGAGCTCGGAGACTTAGCTGCTGCCTCGTTCCGCGTCGCGCATGCGCCCCCGAGTGGCGCTATTTTGAATGCACGTGGGCCAAGACAAACCAAGGTGAAATGGCACACCACTGTGCAATCATTACAAAAAGTAAAAACAGCCAGACACAAGCAAATGCAAACAACCACAGCTACCCCAAAACTCCCTTGTATAGTCAACGCATACAGGTGTCCAGCTTTTAGCTAGCTTGACTGATTGTTACAATCACTGGGAAACCCCACAATAATAAAATAAAGGGGTTTCACTTACCCGTCCAGGCGCAGGGCCACTTAGAAACTAAGGGCCCAATCTTCACCCTCCACAGCAAGCTCCTGTCACTTGGACATTCAAGGACTGGGTACCCTTTTTGTGTTTAGGGTCCACTCCATTGGACTTGAACAGCACCCTGCAGGAAATGCCTTAGCACTGTACTGTTCAGGATTTCCACTCCGCAGGGTCCAGCGCCCGGAGGCCACATTACAGGCAAAACCTCACAGAACCTTGAGTCTTCTTTGCGAGGCTCAGATACCATTTATCTAAGCATAAAAGCCTGTGTCAAATGGATCTGATCGTTCAATCCCTTGGTTCATTTTGGAACCATTTGTGGGACTAGAGACCTGGAGCTCAGAAAACTCAAACAAACCATGCCATCCACCTTGTAGACACTAGTAAAAAACTAAAGCATTTCCTGAATGGGAGGGGTTATATAGAGCAGTGGTCATCAACCCTGTCCTCAGGGCCCATTAACAGGCCAGGTTTGCAAGATTACTGAAATACATCACAGGTGATATCATTTGCTGCTCAGTGATTGCAGTATTCTAGTCTGCATCTCCCCAAGGTAATACATAAAACCTGGCCTGTTAGTGGGCCCTGAGGACAGGGTTGATGACCACTGATATAGAGGATCGCTTCCTGTCTGAAGACCTGTGGTCTACCAGTGTCCATTCACCTGATGATGAAGTATAACCCAGCAGGTAAAGAATATTAGCCTGACTCTGTGTCCCATAAAGTATAAAAAAGAAATGCATCAATCCGGAGCCAGGGGTTTTTGTGCGAGTCTGTATTGGTTTTCTCAATGTTGTTTCTGTACACTTTATTGTAAATAAAATGTTTAATAAAGATTGTGCTTGGGTGATGTACCACAGAGTTTCCCATTCCTTGCATGTACTTAACATAACATTGAACTGAACATTGTGCCCAGAGACTGCTCCGGAGTGAAAGATATGACTGCCTGAGTGATCATAAAGACGGGTTGAACGTTACCACTGGGCATAGAACTAGCTCATTAAACCTCATATTAGGAGGTCTACATTTCTGGTAAGTAGACTGCATGCTTTACATGGGTGATGGTGCACTGAAGTTGATGCAAGAGTCTGCAGTGGATTTTCTGGTAGAATGGTTTCATGGAGTCTTCGGACTTTCTATATGAAATGTATCGATGAACTTTATTTATTGAACATGCACTTTATGTTTATTGCACTTAATAGTTTATTGCACTGAAGTGGCTGTTAATAGCAGGCAGTAAATCTGCAAAGTTTCTCCACATAGATTATGTTTATGCTTTCCGTATTCTGGCCCATTTTCATGCAACGGCTGGTTATTTAAGGTAGAAGAAAGAAAAAAGTGTATTAAGAAGCAGTTTCTCCAGCCCAGCATGTACATAGCAGCTGAAAAGCATTGTAATCTTGCACATGTCAAATGAATGCATCCCAAACACATTTTTTAAGTTTTCTGTTATCTTGACTACAATTGCAGTTCCTTTTGTGAAGATTAATATGGATCTGGTTGAGCTACTGCCAAACTGTTTAAGGATTGGTGTTTTTTACATCATGCTACCTTCAAAGTCATACAGTATTAAAAGTTCTCTCTCCCTGTTATGGCTTTTTTTTCTCTAAATTTTTTGGGGGTCTCCATAAGCATTGATGATGGTGCTTGTCATTTTAACATAATGCGCCTCTGGCTTTTAACAGACAAATATAGATCAATTGTGTAGTTGTGGTTTGATGGTAATTGGATAAAGGTGACTTATAGCACACAAGGATCATGTAAATCCCTATTCATAATCTATGATCCAGTAAAATATCATAGGGTATGAATACATGTGTTATACTAAATATATATTTTATGTCCTTCCAAACAGGATGGAAAAACTATATCAGAGGGATAAGCAGGGATATAACATAACAAAGGAGAAATTAATGTCGCACATCCATGTTGGAGCCTCTAGTTAAAAAAGCCCTCTCAAACTGGTTTCCTTCTCTTCTCAGCTGGTCTGCCACCTTTACCACTCTGACACAAGGTAATGCAGAACTATGACAAAAATTTTATAATGCCTGCTCTCATACAGATTACTACTATACCAAAAGTACTTGCGGAGAAAAATGCTAAAAGCCCAGGTTTCACCACACACCTCATTCAGCTTACATAGTAACAGAGTCACAGAGGATGCTATAAAGGCAGCTTGAAGAAGAATGATATAAATTTCCAGAGACTACCCTGGGACTGTTGTAAACACCGGAAACATGCACCACTTTATAGACACCCCCCCAAGTACAAAATTTAAAGGAATATTTCACTTTTATTGTTTCACTTTAAGCATTATTAAAATCCCTGCTCCCTAAAAACGTCTGTCTTTAAAACTTTTTTTGCGTTGATACATGTCCCCTGGGGCAGGATCCAGGTCCTCAAACACTTTTTATGAAAACACCATGCATATAAGCCTTTAAAATTAGCACTTTTGATTTCTCCAATAGACTTTTAAAGGGTGTTCCGTGGCTTTTCGAATTTGCAGCGAATACCCCAAATTGTTCGCTATTCGGTGAACAGGCAAACACCTGATGTTCGAGTCAAACTTACGTTCGGCTCGAACATCGGGCTCATCCCTTATTGAGATCAAAGAATATTTTGGGGACTATTATACAGAGTCATAATGGATCAGAAAATGAAGATTTCACAATCTATGCTGAGGAACCTATGCCAACATTTGAAGACTCTTGGGTTTATTTACTAAATTTACTAAAATTCTGTTTTTTTATTTTCCTTGCTTTGTTTAGTTAAATTTGTTTAATTCGTTTAATTTGTTTTTGGAATTCATTTTGTTTATTCGTTTTCAAAGTGATTAAAATTTTTCGAATTCGGATAAATTCAAAAGGTTTTCAAATCATTTTCGAATTTGAAAAGTTTTCACATTCAAATAGTTTTCCAGTTTCCAAAAATAATAAAAAATAAATAAAAAGTAATGGAATAGAATATAAGAGAAAGATTATAACCATCTTCTGAAATTCAAATAGAATAGAAAATAATAGAATAACATTAAAAAACAATAGAATATAATAGAAATAACATAACCATCTTCCAAAATTCAAATAGAATCAATTCAAATTTGAATAGAATAGAAAGGAATAGAGTAGTATAGAATATAAAATAACACAATAGTATAGAAAGAAAACAACAGAATAAAATAGAATATAACCATCATCCTAGTCTAATCTATTCTTTTCTATTCAAATTTGAATTGATTCTATTTGAATTGCGGCTATGTTCTTTCTATTGAAATCTATTCTATTGTTTTTTTTTATTATATATATATATATATATATATATATATATATATATATATATATATATTTTTTTTGTTTTGTTTATTCTATTCCATTATTTTATTTTCTATTCAAATTTATTATATTTGAAATTCGAATTTCGAAAGATGGTTATAGTCTTTCTATTCTATTGTTTTTTCTATACTGTTATTTTCTAATCTATTTTAATCTATTCTCTTGTGTTCTATTCAAATTGATTCTATTTGAGTTTTGGGAAATGATTATATTCTTTCTATTGTATTGTTTTTGTAATTCTACTCTTTTTTTTTCTGTTCTATTCTTTTCTTATGTATTCAAATTATTCTATTTGAAATTTGAATTTCAGAAGATGATTATGTTCTATGTTATTCTATTCAATTTGTTTCTATTATATAGTTACATAGTTAGTAAGAAACTGCAGAAATTGAGTCAATTAAGGATTCGCTGAAACTGTTTCAGTCTCTGGATCTATACAGGGCCGTCTTTATTATTGATTGGACCCTGGGCAAACATTTTCTTGGGCCCACTCTTCCATACAATTTCCCTCTCCACATGCTCAGAAACATACAATAAATAGCAGCTAGACTCAAAATTTGTTTATTGAACCAGATCAGGCTACAGATTGCGATTGGTTGCCAGAGGTTACAGTGTATCATTACTGCTCACTGACTGGCTGCTAGAGGTTACAGCACACATTATGGATCACTGTCTATTTTCTAGAGCTTACAGAACATGACTTCTGCTTTCTGATTGGTTGCTAGAGAATACTGTATCACTGATTAGTTCCTAGAGATCACTGCATATCCTTACCATGCAATGACTGTTGGCACATGCACCACAATTCACGGTGCTGTGGCACCATGCTATTTTGAAGAAGGGTTCCACCTCCAATTTGCTTACCTTTGCAGAACAGGCTGATGTTTGGCTTAATTACTATAGTTGTAGAAAGGACTTTCAAGCATGCTCCTTTACCTCCCAAGTGGGCAGCATTCAGCAGAAGTTATGGTAGATACCTCAGGGGGACATTATATACATATGAATGTTGCCTCTATTTACGAATCAATGCCTTGGTCTATGACTATTTACATATTCATGCAGATTATTTACATGTAAACACAGGGTCTGCAGGTGAGTCATGTGTACATGGTAAAAGGGCAGAGCTGGGAAGCAGCAACAGAACTTTACACTGAAATATCGGGACACAGCAGGGGACTAAAATTTCAAGGGATAAGGGAATTTAAACTGGGATAGTTGCCAAGTATAAGGGAATACCTATTGAGGTTACCAAAGATGTACTAAGTCAAAGGTCTAAGATAATATGCTTAGGCGTGCATTTCAATAGGTTCAGAATTAAGATGCAAGATGTTGACATATCAGGAAACATCTGTCTGTGGTAAGAGGCACAGGGATAGATAGGACTGGTTACGCAAGAATATGGTCAGTCAGCAGATGCTGAAAAGGCAAAATAACTGTCAGAAGATTGTATTTAACCTTTGACTTACATAATGTCATGAGTTTAAGAAAATTGTTGATGTATGTGTAAAATCCACCCTATGGGCCCCTCACAGGGCAGGGCTTTGTAAATTACCACATAAAAGACGGTCCACTTTCCATTAAACCCTGTAATCTTCACCACGTACCCATGAGTGTATGTGTATTTGATTAACCGCTGGCGTTTGGGACCTCCATTGAGCCACTCCAGCCTAGGCTATCCAGGGGAATCTAGAAGACGAACACCTTACAGTTTTGGTACCAGAAAGTGGGGTTTGCACAGGTAAGTCATATTTACACCTTTTACCTCTTTTTATGGTAATTGGCGTTTATGCTTGACCTGTCCAAACAACCATTATAAGAAATTTAATTGTATATATATATAAACTGTGCCTTCGCAACGGACTAGGCTGGTCCCTTGGGGGGTGAAAAGGGTTCGCAGGTATTGAGGAGTCTGACTAGGTTGGTCCGACTATAAACTAAGAGAGATATTTATGATTATATTCTAACACGGGAGGTATCATATACGCCCGTGACATAAGGATTGGCTAAATGGACGCCCACTTGAGAACTTTTAAAGTGCACTATAAATAATGAAATGCATCATGATGTGATTACTTGATAATGTATATATAACGTTTTAAAGCTGAAATCTTAAACCATAAAAATATGTCTGTTTCTCTTTAGGTGCAAGCGTAAGTATATAGAGTATTAATGTTGTATAAGATATAATTATATAGAGTGGATATCTGTTTGAATAAACCCAAATGTTGTTAAATGAATACAGAGTATTAAGAACCAGATTGTAGTGAGGTAGCACCCGCCTGTTCACACTGCACGCTAGGTTTATTTTTTTTTCTTAGCATTTATGAAAGGTAGATTCTTTTGACCACTAGACCTACAGGCTTCTCTTGCAGACTTGGTGTAAGAGGGGTATATCCCGCCACCAGGAAAGATTTACCCTTCATCGTATATTAAGGGTAAATCTTCATAGTTTTATATAAGTCCATCTGCCCCAAAAAAGATCAGGGATCCTACTCCCAGACCAGAGACCGGATTGTTGGACAAACCGGGTGTTATCACCTGTGTCCTGCCACTAGACACACACTGCCCAGACTACTAGATGGGGAATTCTGCAGCAACCCAAACCATGGCCACCCCATCACCCTATGAATTTGTCAGTAATATGATCCCTGGCCCCCAGGTAGAACCATTTTGGACACAAGTCCGAGAAAGGTGTCAGCAATTGGGGATACATGACCCAGGGCCATATGGTCCTTGTACTGAGGAAGACTGGCAGGAAGTAAGTAAAATATGCCAAATCCACAAAAATTCGTACCCTCCAGGGAAGTGGGAAAAAAAATATTCAATATATAAAAGATTGTTACCATGCATGGGATAAATGTCTACACAAATATAAAAAGAAGCATATTAATAAAACTACAAAGCTTACTCCAAATATAGGACCCAGTGCTATGGCTGAAGCCCCTGCACCCCCTTCACCTCCCCCCCCCCACGCCTCAATGTCCACCCCCACCTTATGTTATGGTAAAAAACGAGGATGGGACGCCAGGTCCATACCTTCAACTATATCCTTCACTGGATCCTGTAGTCCTAGCCGCCATAGCACACACCACAGCAACACCACAACAAGTGGCCCAATGGGAACAAGTAAGTAGGGGCAGAGAGGAAGAGGGGAGACAGGAAGAAGTTACAGGACAAGAAGAGGTGGGTAGTCCCGAAAAGCAGGAATTAGAGGCAAAGATAAAAGAGTTTGAAGAAAGGAAAAAGGAGGAAGAAGAGAGAATAGGGAAAAGGAGAACTGAGTTAGAAACACTTATGGAAGACCTGAAACAAAAAGAAATAGCCCTCGATGAGGCAGAAAAGGCAGAAGTGGATAGGAAAATAGTGTTAGAAATGTATCAGAAAGACTTGGAAAAAAGGGAGAAGGAATTCCAGGAGGGAAAAGAGAGAGAGGAACATAGGATGGAGGACTTACAAAAGGAACTAGAAAAGTTAAGAAGGCAATTAGGGAAGAAGGAGGAAATGTTAAAAGAAGCGCAGGATAGGATTATAGCGCTGCCCCCCACCACTACAAGAAGCCATACAAAAGAGACACCTATTCCCAAAACTGAGGAGTCAGGTCCAATTAGTAAAAAAGGGACATTATCCATAGAAGAGGAAACTGAGAAAGAAGCAGTAGGGGCTTCATTCAAAGCACCTTTGATGACCATGGGGAACACCGAGGTGCATATACCATTACCTTTGGGTACACTCTCCAAAATAAAAGAACTATGTCCCAATCCCAAGAAGTATCCACGAGATGCAGGTACCTTTCTGGCAAAATATAGTGCAGGCACAGGGCTTGACAAAGATGACATAAAAAGTATTCTTAGCATTGTAGACCCAGACAGCCCAGAAGTAGCCCCTGTAGACGACCTATGGATAACCCATATCCAGACCGATAAGGATTGGATATCCTTTTGGAAAGGCATGGGAGGTCATTGGTCCAAATTATACAAAGGACCATCTGCACTCCAAGAACTGATCCTAGCCAAGCAGGGACCTAAAGAGAAATTCTATGATTACTGTACCAGAGTATACTCCCTATGGAAAGCTGTAGATGGGGCCACACCACAATTATTTACCACTACCATCATGTCGGGAGGCGATCCCAAAGTGACGCAATTGCTCAAATTCACAAACCCCAAATGGGTGGAGCAAGCACCAGATGAATTTATGAAGGACGCCAGGTCCAGAGAGACTTCAGGGGTCTTTGAACAAAAAGGGGGAATTTTCCCCTCCTTGACACAAACACAAACCCTAGTCACACCTGAAACCTCATCCTCACCACCGCACCTCATGACCATGCAGCCCTACCCACCTGACCAAGGATGTTTTAATTGTGGGGAACAGGGACATTGGAAATCACAGTGCCCATATAGACAGAGGGCGAGCTATCCAAGGGGCAGGGGAAGGGGGTACAACGCTGCTAATCGCCCCCCCCCCTCACACTACAAGGTACCCCCAATATCCGCCACCTCCCCAAACACCATCTCAAAACCATGCGCTTGCACAGCCACCCTACACCCCAACCTCTAACAGACCTCCCCCTCGAATCCCCATGCAGTGGCCGTCTACCCGACAAACACACCCCCAATAGGGATGCCTAGAGTATGTCCCTTCCCTCAGTCTGGTGTGCCACAACCTATCATGGAAGAGTCTACCACAAGTTATATTACGCGTAGACAACCACATAGTGTGTTTCCTGCTTGATTCAGGTGCCACTTTTAGCTCATTAAATGATGAGAGGTATGACACACCACTGTGTACTGAGGGACACTCTATTGGAATAAATGGGACATCGGTTACTCATTCCGTCACCCCGCCTTTACCAGTCTCTACCCCGGATGGACTAGAGCTATGTATGCAGAGTTTCGCTGTCCTGACTTCCTGTCCAGTATCCCTAATGGGCAGAGATTTACTATCCCAGTTGAACATTACCATTAAGTTTGACAAAGACGGCTCCCTCACTGCGAGTTCCCCTCTTTGTGACTTACACAGCCCAAAAAGACATGCACATAGGAGTTTCTTTCTAATGATACCTTCCTCCCTTGACCATCACACAATTTGGGCAGAAAACAAAGGTAGTGTGGGCTTTATTAATTGCACACCATATGCACCCCAAATGCGATCAGATGCGGGGATACAATATCAAAAACAGTATCCCCTACCCCCAGAGAAAGTCAAAGGCATCTCCCCTCAAATTAATGATACATATCAAAAGGTATCCTGAAACCAATCATCAGTCCCTGGAACACGCCCATTTACCCCGTAATAAAGGCCAGTGGGGAGTGGAGACTTGTACAAGACCTAAGGGCAGTTAACAAACAAGTGATTCTACTTCCACCCCTAGTCTCAGACATCACTTTTATCTTCTCATGTATACCGGCACATTCTCTATGCTACACAGTGATTGATTTAGCAAATGCCTTCTTTAGCATTCCCATTGCGGAAGGGGCCCAGCCTATGTTTGCCTTCTCCTGGACGGAGGGCCAGTTGACGGGTCAGTTAACCTGGGCACGCCTGCCTCAGGGGTATGTTGATAGTCCTGCTGCCTTCTCTATGGTACTCAATGAGACTGTCAAATCTTGGACGCCTGAGCGAGGGTCGGTGCTAATACAGTATGTGGACAACTTGCTCTTGTGCAGTCGCACTGCTGAAGATTGTGCGGTCGATTCCACATCTCTGTTGAACCATCTAGCCCACATCGGGCATTTAGCATCCAGAAAGAAGATACAGTGGTGTATGCCACAAGTGGAATACTTGGGGTGCATACTGAAAGGGGGGACAAGGATGGTCTCCCCCAAACGCGCTGCAGCCCTACAAGCTCTGAGCCCCCCAAAAGACAAGGCAGCCCTGCTCTCATTCTTGGGCGCTGTGGTATATTGCCGCCAGTGGATCCCCGACTGTTCTCATTATGATGGCATACTAAGAGAGGCCACCGCCTCAACAGCCCCTAGGCAGGTTGATTGGACAGAGGAACGGCTTAAAGCCTTCCAGGCCCTATTGAACAGTTTGTCATGTGCACCCGCCCTGGGGTTGGTAGACTATGGTAAAGCTTTTCAACTATACTGTGTAGTCTCGGGGACCTCTTTTGCCGCGGTTTTGACACAACAGCATGGAACAGGCTACCGCCCTGTCTCCTACCTATCTAAAAAACTCCCCCTTCAGGTTCAAGGCATGCCATCATGCCTTCAGAATTTAGCCACCTGTGCTATGGCCGTACAAGATGCCAACAAGATGGTCTTGGGACACCCGATGACGCTTTACACCACACATTCTGTCACCCACCTCATACAGAACATGAACACCCAACACATGACCTCACAAAGACTCAGTGGATATGAGATTTCCCTCATGAACACAGACAATCTGTCTCTCAAATATGTTCCCGCCAACAACCCTGCCGTCCGTCTCTTGCACTCCATGTTACGCCTACCACAAGACCCAGACCAGTTTCATGACTGTATAACACGAGTGGAGTCTATCACATCACCAAGACCAGACCTCACCGACGTACCGATTACCAATGCAGACGATGTTTTTGTGGACGGTAGTTGCTCCCGTCCCTCCGATTCCACCTTCCAAACAGGATATGCAATAGTCCAGTTGCCAAACAAGGTATTAGAAGCCAAACCACTGCCCCCCTCTTCGGCTCAGGTGGCTGAACTAGAAGCCCTCACCAGGGCCTGCATTTTATTTACAGATAAGAAGGTGAACATTTACACAGACAGTAGATATGCATTTGGGGTGGTGCATGACTTCGGAGTAATATGGGCTAAAAGAGGTTTTAAAACAGCAGATAATAAACCTATTTCCAATGCTACCCAGATTCAGGCACTTCTTCGGGCTATTTTGCTCCCAAAAGAGGTGGCAATAATTAAAGTAAAAGCACATTCTTCAGATAATAGCAGACTTTCCAAGGGAAATGCCTTAGCTGACCGAGAAGCGAAAAAGGCAGCCCAGTCCTCCACCCAGGAGCCCACCCCCACGTCCATGTACTTTAAGGATCATTTCACCTGTCCTAACTTTAAATCTGTAGTGGCACAAATGCAATCATTAGCCACTGAGGAAGATGTCTTGTATTGGGTGAAGGCTGGCTTGACCAAAGACCCAGAGGGTCTGTGGTTAAAGGAGGGGAAGATATTGGGAATACCTGAGGCAAGCAGTATTCTAATTCTCTCCTACCTTCATGGTCCAGGACACATAGGTGCCGTCCCTTTAGCTACTATGTACACCAAATCTTTCTGCACAAACGCCTTGAACAAACAAGTCAAACTCCTGACCACAAGTTGCCTTACCTGTGCTCAAAACAATGTGCAGAGCAAACGGCATGGCCTACATGGTCATCTACCCCCACCAATAGGTCCCCTTACAGATTTACAAGTAGACTTCACACACATGCCAAAACAAAAGGGGAACCTAAAATTCCTGTGCGTTGTCGTAGATAAATTTTCAGGCTGGGTTGAAGCCACTCCCTGTGCAGGTGAGACAGCCAATATAGCAGCAAAATGCTTGCTGAATAACTGGATTTGTAGGTTTGGCATACCAACATCTATTTGGTCAGATAGGGGACCTGCATTCAGCTCTTCCGTTACCCAGGCTGTGGCTAAATTGTTAGGGCTGCAATGGAAACTACACATCCCCTATCACCCTCAAAGCGCAGGGGTAGTGGAAAGAATGAATAGAAATATAAAGGATAAATTGAAAAAGGTCACAGGGGGCACAATGAAGGGATGGCTTGATCACCTCCCTTCTGTGCTATTCCAGATTAGGACGGCACCCCACGCCAGAACGAAACTTTCACCTTTTGAAATTTTGATGGGAGTCCCCGCAAACATAGAATTACCCCCATTAGACCAAGACACTGATATTGACATTTATTCCCAACAGGAAATGTACGTGAAAAACCTGGTAAGTATGCTTCATGAAATAAACGAACAAGTTTCTGTCACCTTCTCTCCTCTCTCCACAGAGCCAACACACCCCTTCATCCCAGGAGATCAAGTGCTAGTCAAGCAACTGGCCCACAAAAAGAGGATCGGACCAATCTACTCTGGACCTTGGAAGGTTGAAAAGGTGTCCAGAACTGCGGTCCTGACTGACCAAGGAAACACCTGGATCCACGCCAGCAGGCTGAAAAAGTGCCCACCGCTTCCCACAACCCCCGACCCCCCACCTATTGAAGAAGAACCCGACCCACCCGAACAGCTACCGGAACTGCAAGAGATTCAGGAAGGCATTGGACAATTAACCCTTGAAACCCTACACGATAGCGAGGAAGAAGGACAAGCATAAGAACTTGTAGAAATGTTTTTACCTTCAGTGTCAGGGAAGGCTGTATGCCTTTGGGGTAGTCTGGTACTATTTGTATTCCTGCCCACATGGTTTATAGCCAACTGTATATATCATCCAGAAGACTTAGGTCTATTAAAAGGGATATGTGGACCACCTAAGATGAATAATACCCCGGCCAAAGACATAGTAGAAGTATTGTACCCGTTAATGAGTCACCTAAGGGACTGACTGACAAGATGTTACTACTAAAATTCAAATATAGCTATGCTCAAAAATCCGGTTTTGAGAAATGCTGGATTTGCAGCAAGCTACATCCCAGTACAGCTAGAATCCCTCTCATGGCAGTCCCCTTGAATTTTACCCCCCTCCTTAATGGAACACCCCTTATTGTCCTAACGAATGTTACTAGGACCCTTCCAAATAAAACCCTCACTTTCCAAATTATAGGTAGAAGCCACTTCCCAGACTGGTGTTTCCAACTGGGAAACACCACAGATGGAGCCGAGGTTTGCAAACAAGCAAAACTTAACATTTCAATGACATCGCTTAACAGTCCTTCTTTCTTCCATACTTCAGATCCCACCCTAAATGCCACCTTTTTAGACTTTCTTAGCTCCAGTACTAAGTCTACAATACACCAATTAATGTCAATTCTGGTGCTCTCTGGCCTTTCTGATACTCTTAGGAACGTGTTCCATAAACGGCCCCTAGCTCTAGGAAATACCATATATATATGCTGCGGCAAACTCTGTCACCCCTGGATCCCAACCAAACCCCAGGGGTGGTGTTACCTTGCAGCCCTGGTTCCTATCATGGGGGTATTAGGGGATAACAAGGGAAGTCACCTCCTTGAAGCTAGCATGCATCCTAGATATCCCCTTAGACACCGTAATAAACGAGAATTGTTTTTAGAAAAAGATATGGCCTGGGCATGGTTCCCTTCCTGGACAGGGTGGGGAATTGACCTAATGAAAAGAATAAATAACTACACTGGCATAATTGATGAGATTCTGGAGGAAAATTCTGATGACATAACCAAACTAAATCTAGAAACTAGGGCAATTAGGAAGCAACTAGAACTACATGAGTTGGCTATAGAAAGTATGAGTGCAGCCCTTACTGGCCTCTGTGAGACTACTGAGGATTATGAGTGCTGTACCTGGATTCATAATACCAGCATCGAAGTCCCAGACTATTATGACGTTATTGCCCAACACAGGGAAGAGGTAAATAAACTACAGAAAGAGGCAAGAAACATAGGAAAAAACTGGGATCCATTCTCGAGCAGTTTTAGTTTTGGGGGATTAATATCTTGGCTCCGAAATACTGCCATGACAATTGCCACTGTGATTCTCTTCATTCTATTCTTATATGCCTGTTATAAGATAATCAAATGTTTATGTAAAAAGGGAAACACGGCCGCTCCGGAGGATCTGAAACTCACTTCCATTGTTAAAGGTCCAACGGTATGGTATAAAAACCAAGAGCACGAGGGTTCGGAATATGAAGCCTGTGCTATTAAATTAGAAAAGGAATGATCATTATGTAAATCACAGAATGATCAAAGGGAGGATTATAAGGGAATACCTATTGAGGTTACCAAAGATGTACTAAGTCAAAGGTCTAAGATAATATGCTTAGGCGTGCATTTCAATAGGTTCAGAATTAAGATGCAAGATGTTGACATATCAGGAAACATCTGTCTATGGTAAGAGGCACAGGGATAGATAGGACTGGTTACGCAAGAATATGGTCAGTCAGCAGATGCTGAAAAGGCAAAATAACTGTCAGAAGATTGTATTTAACCTTTGACTTACATAATGTCATGAGTTTAAGAAAATTGTTGATGTATGTGTAAAATCCACCCTATGGGCCCCTCACAGGGCAGGGCTTTGTAAATTACCACATAAAAGACGGTCCACTTTCCATTAAACCCTGTAATCTTCACCACGTACCCATGAGTGTATGTGTATTTGATTAACCGCCGGCGTTTGGGACCTCCATTGAGCCACTCCAGCCTAGGCTATCCAGGGGAATCTAGAAGACGAACACCTTACACCAAGTATGAGGCAGCTGCTTTGTGCCCAACAACAATGATGAGGCCCAGGGCAACTGCCCCTTTTGCCCTGTTTTAAAAACAGTCCTGGATCTATATACCACTTTAAATAATGAACTTACCATCTCTCTTAATAAACTCAAACAAGAAATCATGGACACAAAAAAAGACACAAATACCTGCAGGAAGTACAAGAATATGCATAAGGAGCAGTTTACATTCATAATAGATCCTGCGGTTTACAGTTCATACTTAGGAGTGAAAATAGGGAGGATGAGGGTATTAAAGTTTCTACGGACACTAATAACCCTATAACTTTTGTCACAATCTTTTCACATGAATATGACTCCAGAAAGGAGATTACTTCAAAATATTTGCAGTTTTGGATGCTGATTCAGATCTTGTGCTTATATTGTCTGCGGGCTGCAGGTTTTCTAGTTGCCATTCCCAAACTTTGGGTAATATTCTATCTCCAATCCTATTTTCATCTTCTGGTTATAAGAAGACATGGTTGCATGTCCAGGGCTCATATATTTGTGGCTCAAGCACCTGCCTTTTCTGTACCAAGCCTAGCAACAAGCATAGAACTATTGTGGCTTGTGCCACAGGTAAAGAGTTCACAAGTCATAATTATGTCCATTATGGTTCCTCTAATGTTGTCTATACTATAGAATGTACTCTGTGCAAACTCCAATATATGTGATGAACAACACTTTCGCTACGAGCTAGCTAGAATTAGTGAGCATTATCACAGGGCTTCCTATGTAAAAAGGGTCTGTTTAATGCCTCTAAGCACTTTAAACACATTAATGCAGGCAATGTTGACTCTTTGAACTTTTGTGGTTTGGAGAAAATTGGAGTCTCTCCGGAAGCTCCTTGAAAAAGAGGTCTGGTGGATCTTTAATTCCCATTTAAATTTTGGAGCTGTGACAAAGGCAGTTTGCCAAAATGTGTCAGTCCCTTGTATTCTTTTAACCTGTACCAATAAATCATTTTCATAAGGAGTTGGAGTGGTGGCTTCTTTTACAGAATAGTGAAACGACCTTAGGTTGGGGAGTATGGTTGGTATAAAATTGCCAGAGTTGATGATGGTGTATCGATGGTTTGAGACTGGTATTTAGAAAATGCAAGATAAGTAGGAATAGTAAAAAAATCATTGGAGGGTATATAGAAGGTGGACATCAGTTCAGAAAAAGGTTTAGGTCTGATGTTATGGATAAGATCCTCCACCAGGCAGATAACAGATTCCCTCCAAGACCTTGTTTGTAAATGTGAGATAAGAAATGCTAACGCTGCCAGTGGAGTTAATATACTAGCGTTAGGTTTGGGATATAATGAGCTATGTGCAAAAACTCTCCAGGCTTTTAGGGATGCCTGAACTGTAGGAGGGAAATGATAAAAGATTTAAGGGAGACCAAATGTCTGCTAAGAGGAGTGGTTTGAAATCCGTAGCTCTAGTGTTAATTCCATATCTACCTATAAAATGTCTGGGGAATGGTGAAACCGATGTTTCATTTGGGTAGGCAGGGAAGAATAATAGTAGCCCCAAAGGTCCACAACGCCAACTCCTCCAGCCTTTTTGTGTTTGAGAAGAAGGGTGGTGGAGCACCGTGCTTCTTTGTTTTGTCATACAAACTTTTTGAGAAGGCCATTAAGAGAGTGAATGTACTCTTTGTTGATAGGTATGGAAAGAGTCCTAAAGAGGTGAAATATTTGGGGTAGGATCATCATTTTAAAGGTAGATAGCTTACCCATGTATGTTAGTTTGCATCAGGAGTATTGGTGAAGGTCCTTGGTCTCTTTTATAATGAGAGGTGCATAGTTCACTGCTGCCAGTTGGGAGAAAGAGGATGTTAACTCTGTCAGCCTACCTCTCCTCGTGTGTTCAGACTAAGAAACCAGCCACTCTCACTTGGCTGTTTTTATAACCTCTCCTCTAAGCATGGCTCCACCCCAGGCCCTATCAGGGAACCCTATTTTAACCTGTGCACTGCAAGCCATAGGTGCTGATCAACCATTGTGTATTCATTGTGTGTTTGGCTTCCTGTTTCCTGCTTTCTGTGTGCTCTTGGTGTGTTCTTAACTATTCCTGTCTGCTTGTGACCCTGACCTTTTTAGCGTGTCCCCGACTATCCCTGTTTGCCTGTGACCCTGAACCTTTGGCGGGTACTCTGTTGTCCCTGTCTTCTAGTCGCCCTGACCTCTGCCTTATCTCTTTACTCTCCTTCTTGTTCCTGCCTGCTGCTTCCTTCTCCTGTTGTCTACCGTGAGTGTGAGCTGTGAGACCCTAGGGGCTGTGACCTTTAGCCAGACTGCAGTGCAGTCCATCCTCACCCCTAGAGGCTCTGGCGAACATCTGCAGGCTCTTAGACTCTGCGCCCTGTGGAATCTATGCTCTAGCTCCCACTGGGATCTGTGCTAGTGATCTAGTAGACCTGCTTCCTGAACCTCCCTGGGTACTATCTACAGCAGTCAGTCCAAGGGTTCACTATCTTAGCAGTGCACTTCTGACTCCTACAGAGTGCATCTGTCCCCTGGTCTCATGTGACCTGACAGTTTTATCAGCCAGGGACCCAGCTGATGTGCAGGTGATCCGTTGCAGGACCTAGTTTGCAGACTTGAGACCCAGGAATCGCATTAGACCCAGGTGATGCGATTCCTTCAGGATTTGGCCTCCCGTTTTGAACAGGTTCAGGCCTCATTAGGATCCCCGGTTCAACAACCTCAACCGCTATCTGCTGCTGTACCTATAGCACCAGTCGCAGCCACACATTCATTACAACTGCCAGCTCTGGGGACTCCAAGGCCTGCAGGGGGTTCCTTAGCCAGTGCACAGTTCATTTTGAACTCCAGCCCCAAAACTTCCTGTCCGATCGAGTGAAGGTAGCCTATATTATATCCCTCCTGTCCGGCGAGGCAGCTTGGGCTGCTCCTCTGTAGGAACTGAATAATCCAGTGGTTTCTAGCCTGTCTGATTTCTTGAAACTTTTTCAGAATAGCTTTGAGGAACCGGGTCGTGTCTCCTCAGTGGCCAGTGCTCTTTTACGTCTCCATCAAGAGTCTACTTCTGTGGGACAGCATGCTCTTCAGTTCTGTACCCTCACGGCTGAATTGAGATGGAATAATGAGGCCCTAGTTGCCACCTTTTTACATGGCCTCTCTGATAGAGTGAAGGATGAATTAGCAGGAATAATCCTCCCTGCTGATCTGGAGGGTGTCATCAACTTTGATATATTTGATTGATATTCGCTTTCAGGAGAGGGCCCTGGAGAAAAAGATGCCAGCACTCCCCGTTCTTTAGGCAGCCTGAGTTCCCTGTCCCTTCTCTTCGACCCGAAGAGTACCCCCTGCCTGCTGAGGAACCTATGCAGCTGGGCCGGTCCAAGTTAGCTCCCGAAGAACGTGCTAGGTGCAGAACTCTGGGCCTGTGCCTCTACTGTGGGGTCAATGGTAATTTTTGTGACACTTGTTCTCTTCATCCAGAAAAATGCTATGGGCTAATACATCTGGAAGGTGGAGTATTAGACCCTTAGATATCACCTTCACCTTCTTGTCTTCTCCTTTCTGTATTCCTTCATGTCAGCGCTTCCTCTCGTTTGGTCTCAGCACATCTGGATTCCGGAGCCACTGGCAATTTCATGGATTGGAAAACTGCATCTTCCACAAGACTTACCCTTTTGCCCCTTACAACTCCATTGGTGGTCTTGGCGATTGATGGTACTGTTCTCCCAGGGGGCCCTATCTGATTCCAGACCCTACCTGTTAAGATGTCAGTAGGGACACTCCACCAGGAGTAGATATTCTTCCTTGTCTTGCCTATGGCTTCATCTCCTATCATATTAGGTCTTCCTTGGTTACGGCTCCATTCTCCACATGTTGACTGGACTGCTGGACAGATCCTAGCTTGGGGTTCCTCCTGTTCCTTGTCCTGCCTACTCAAAGTTACCCCAAAAGAGAAACTTCCTGTTGCCACCATCCCAGTATCTTCTGCTCTTCCCGCTGTATATAGCGATTTCTGGGATGTGTCCTGCAATAGTCAGACTGATGCACTCTCTAGATCATGTGGCACTCTGGATGAGGAGCTCACCTATGAACCTGAGCCGATCATTCACTTCAGTAGGAATAACCATTTACCTTTGCTTGTCCCTAAACTCACTTGGACGCACAGCCAGGCTAACTTGTCCGCAAGTTCCACAGTCACTACGCCCTGTGATGCAATTGAGATAGTCGTTACACCTGGCGATACTATTCAGTCAGACTTTGCACCAGTTATGCCAGTCCAGCCCATGCCCAATGAGCTTCCTGCTTCTTGTTCAGGACCTTCTGTAACCTGGCCTCACCCTACTGCTACTACTACTTGTTTATGAGGCTCAAGCCATCCTTTGGATAGACTAGCTCATTCGGCCAGGTGGGGTTTTCAATCTTTTTCTCAGGGCTGTCTGCATTCTGTTTGTGTTTCAGCTATCCAGCTTGACTCTTGTGACACGTCACCTTCTAACCAACCTGAACTCAGGGATCAACTAACCTCTGCTCGGTCTGATGGTCCTGTGCTGGATGTCCATCTTTAAGGGTCTGGTGGACCCTGCTCAGACTCCTGATGGTCTTCTCATGCCCTTAGCCATTGTTAAAAAGCCTTTAGTCTTCAATAAGTCCCCTCATCCTCTCTCTACTAGGGATGGCCTCGCGGTTCGCCGGGGGGTGGTTCACGGCAAATTTTGCGTGTTTGCGATTCACCCGATCGGCGGACTATTGCCGATGTTTGCCCGGTGGACATATGTGTTTACAATGTGAAAGAACTTTGACCCATGATGACACATCCATCATGGGGTACAGGACAGCCAATTGAGACATTTCAGCACATGGACAATTGGACATTCCCCCTACCTTATAAATAGACCTGATCTGGCGGCCATTTTACATTCTGTCTTTTGTCAGTGTAGGGAGAGGTTGCTGTGTGGAGCAGGGACAGACTATAGTGACACAAATCGCTAGCTATTAGGTCCACAAAAGTCTTTTTAAGGACTGGTATAGGTGTAGTACAGTATATAGGGTTCAGTGCACTGCTGTGCTGGTGATTGCAGCAGCCTGTCTTTTGTCAGTGTAGGGACAGGACTGTGTGCAGCAGGGACAGTCAATTTAATCACTAGCTAGCTATTACTTTTAGGTCCACAAAGGTCCTTTTAAGGACTGGTATAGGTGTACAATATATAGGGTGCTGGTGCATTGCTGTGCTGCAAATTACTGCTCGTTTCTGCAGCTGTCTTTTATCAGTGTAGGGACTGAGGGACAGTCTGCAAATCACTAGCTACTAGGTCCACAAAGGTCCCTTTAAGGACTGGTATAGGTGTACAATATATAGGGTTGTGGTGCACTGTTGCTGACTGCTGCCCTATTCTGCAGCAGTCTTTTATCAGTGTAGGGACTGAGGGAGAGTCTGCAAATCACTAGCTACTAGGTCCACAAAGGTCCTAAGGACTGGTATAGGTGTACTATATGGTGTGCAGTATATAGGTGTGTAATACACGTATAAAATATTTGCACATATAGAAAGCATAGTATAGTGCATTTCCACTGTGCAGCATTGTGACTGTTGAGCGGTTCTGCAGCGATACTACAAAGAGTGACAAACGCAATTAAAAAAAAGTATTATAACTGGTGTGATAGACCAGTGGCCCCCAAAATCGACGGATTGAAGCAGGGTGTTATATACCTTCTTCCACATACATACTGCACTTCTCTAGAGATTTTTGTCACAGGGTCATTTAAAAAATGACAGGCAGAGGAAGAGGCATGCCCTTCCGCAGGGGTGGTAGGGATAGGGCAGGAGCAACAGGCTTGAGCCAAAGTGGCAAATTGCAGAAGGTGCGTGCGATTACGTCAAAGGACGCACCAGACTTGGTTGAGTGGCTCACTCAGCCTTACTCTTCTGCACCCTCCTCATCCTCTCGATCTGCACCCTCTTCTTCACTCTCTGCTGTGTGCACCCCCAAAGACACTACCACCAACACCACCACCATATACCTTTCCGCAGGAATTATTTTCCGATCCATATCAAGACATTTCCAATGCGCAGCAACTCTTGGCATTGGATCAGGAAGAGGAGGTAGCCACAGTACCCAGATCAGCCCAAGGAGGAGGTTGGTCCCCACTGTGGCTGCCTACTCCGAGATCTCTAATTATAGTGGTGGGGAAGGTGACGTCGATGATGACGTGTCAAGTTATGTCATGTGGGTGCCCACAAGAGAGGAAGAGGAGGGTAATTCAGAGCGAGATATGTACCAGCAGATAGGGAGGAGAAGCAGGAAGAACTTAGATTGCACGGGAGGGACAAAGTAGACTGTTAATGTATCAGGAGCGAGGCATCAACCATGTACGGTCACATCTGGCGCTCCCAGGACACCGGCACATGGCTCCGCAGTGTGGGCTTTTTTTAACGTGCCCGCTGCTGAAAATAGTGTTGCCATCTGCAATCTTTGCAGTCAACGCATAAGTCGCGGAAGCCCAATACTCACCTAGGGACAACCGCCTTAAGAAGGCACATGAGCTGCCATCACCGAGCCCAGTGGGAGCAACGGAACCCACAAAGCCATACTCCAGGCTCTCACCGTATAGCCTCGTCTTCTACTTCTCCTTCTCCTCTCTCCTCACAATTGTCCTTCACTCCACCTTCCATCACGCCATCCTCACGATTTTCTGGAAAAAGGCAGGCTTCCGTGGGCCAAATGTTTGAGCGTAAAAAAATGATGACGTCTGATAACCCTCTTGCCCAATGGTTGACGGCTGGCTTGTCAGAACTGATAGCCCGCCAACTACTGCCATATAAACTGGTGGACTCAGAGGCCTTTCGAAAATTTGTGGCCATTGGAACACCACAATGAAAGGTCCCAGGAAGGAAGTATTTCTCACAGAAGGGCATCCCAGAGCTATATGGCCATGTTCAGCGGCAAGTGAATGTATCTCTGGCACACAGTGTCGGTGCCAAGATACATCTGACCACAGACACATGGTCTAGCAAACACGGGCAGGGAAGGTATATCACTTTTACTGCCTACTGGGTGAACCTTCTGATGGCCGTCAAGCATGTAACCCATGGCACCCGTGTAGATTTGGTTTTACCGCCACAGATTGCATGCAGGCCTGGCTCTTCTTCTCCTCCTCCTTCTTCATCCTCCTCCCTCTCCTCCTCGGGTGACTCCTCCGTTTCCGCTGCTAGCGTCTCTTCCGCTGCGCCGCCCAAGCTCCCCAGAACCTATTCGACATGCCAGGTGAGACATTGCCATGCTGTCCTGCGTCTGTTGTGCCTCGAAGCCAAGAGCCACACTGGCCCTGCACTCCTTTCAGCTTTGCGTTCACAGGCAGATCAGTGGCTAACACCGCTCAATTTGACAGTTGGTAAAGTGGTGTGTGACAACAGTGCCATTCTGCTTAGCACATTGAAACAGGGCAAAATTATGCATGTGCCATGCATGGCACACGTCTTAAACCTGGTCGTGCAGCGATTCGTTGTCAAATACCCTGGGGTCCAGGACATCTTGCGGCAGGCAAGGAAAATCTCGGCCCATTTCAGAAGATCTTACACGGCCATGACTCGCCTTGCTGACATTCAGCGGCGACACAATCTGCCGGTCAGACTTCTTATTTGTGATTACCCGATGCGATGGAACTCAACCTTCTATATGCTGGATAGGCTGCTCCAGCAGAAACGTGCAGTTAACGTCTACCTGTACGAACTCTGCACCAGAACAGGTTCTGGGGAGCTGTATTTTTTTTCACCATGCCAGTGGCTGCTTATGCGCAACGCATGCAGACTTCTGCAGCCATTTGATGAGATCACCAAACTGGTCAGTCGCAGCCATGACGCCATCAGTGACATGGTACCTTATGCCTTCTTTATGGAGCGTGCATTGCGTCGTGTTATTGATCAAGCCGTGGAGGAGCAGTAGCGGGAAGATGAGGAAGTCGCAATGCTGGATGAATTCCCGGGGGGGGCTACTCTATCTGAGACAAGTCAACAACAGGAGTCTGAAGAGGAGTCAGAGGAGGATGGTGCCGTGGCGGATGAGGAGGAGCAAGCAGAGCATGGACATTATCCTGGATGATGAGCAGGAGCCAATTTAGTGCAAATGGGGGCCTTCATGCTCCAGTGTTTTAACAGGGACCCCCGTATAAAAAGCATAGGGGTCAAGGACCAGTACTGGGTGGCAACGTACTTAGACCCCCGGTACAAACACAAAATGGCAGAAATGTTACCACCGTCACAGAGGGCTGTCAGAATGGAGCACTTCCAGGCCTTACTTCGAGAAATGCTGCATTCTGCTTTTGCGTGCGCTGGCAGAGGAGGAATTCCCACTCCCAGAGAAAGAGTTGCGGGTACCAATCCAACAGCGCCTGCAAGAAGAGGGCAGTTTGAAGATGTGTTGGTGACTTCTGATATGAGGTCATTCTTTCAGCCGACCCATCAACAGGTGTCATCGGGATCCAGCATTAACGAACGCCTAGACTGACAGGTGTCCGACTACATCAGGTTAACGGCCGATGTGGACGCTCTGAGGAGTGATAAACCCCTGGACTACTGGGTGGGCAGGCTTGACCTCTGGGCATAGCTTGCCCAATTTTCAATGGAACTGTTGGCTTGCCCCTCGTCCAGTGTCCTGTCGAAAGGACGTTCAGCGCAGCAGGGGGGATCGTGACCTATAAACGCACTCGCCTAGCTCGCGACAGTATTGACTACCTCACATTTCTAAAAATGAATGAGGCATGGATCTCGGAGGAATTCAACACATGTGACCAGTAGACCATGTATATCTCTATAAACAATTTATTTAATCAAGCACACAGACCTTTTTTCTACTTTTGGCTCACTTCCTTGTACAAAAAAAGCACACCGTACTATATGCCCGTACCCTCCTGTTTTAAGAGGTTGAGTGGTGTCATATTTTTGGGGCCCAGCAGCGAGTTGCTGGTATCAGTGCTCTCTATCTTGGTGCTGGGGTTAGTGCTCTCTATCTCGGTGCTGGTGTCAGTGCTCTATATCACGGTGCTGGTTTCAGTGCTCTATATCACGGTGCTGGTGTCAGTGCTCTATATCACGATGCTGGTGTCAGTGCACTCTATCACGGTTCTGGTGTCAGTGCTCTCACGATGCTGGTGTCAGTGCACTCTATCACGGTGCTGGTGTCAGTGCTCTATATCACAGTGCTGGTGTCAGTGCACTCTATCACGGTGCTGGTGTCAGTGCTTTATATCACGGTCCTGGTGTCAGTGCTCTATATCACAGTGCTGGTGTCAGTGCACTCTATCACGGTGCTGGTGTCAGTGCACTCTATCCCGGTGCTGATGTCAGTGCACTCTATCACGGTGCTGATGTCAGTGCACTCTATCACGATGCTGGTGTCAGTGCTCTATATCACGGTGCTGGTGTCAGTGCACTCTATCACGGTGCTGGTGTCAGTGCTCTATATCACGGTGCTGGTGTCAGTGCACTCTATCACGGTGCTGGTGCCAGTGCTCTATATCACGTTGCTGGTGTCAGTGCTCTATATCACGGTGCTGGTGTCATTGCTCTATATCACGGTGCTGGTGTCAGTACACTCTATCACGGTGCTGGTGTCAGTGCACTCTATCACGGTGCTGATGTCAGTGCTCTATATCACGGTGCTGGCGTCAGTGCTCTATATCACGGTGCTGGCGTCAATGCACTCTATCACGGTGCTGGTGTCAGTGCTCTATATCACGGTGCTGGTGTCAGTGCACTCTATCACGGTGCTGGTGTCAGTGCTCTCTATCACGGTGCTGGTGATCATCTCCTGCACCCTCTTCATAGCTTACCCTGACCTTTCCTCTCCTCCATTGCCTTCATGCGCTCCTGAGTCCTGAATTGTCAAAATTTCACAGATAAAAAAAGAATGCTAGTCGTTGTCGATCCCAGATTCACTGAATACTTTTGTTATGTCAGTGGCCATGTGGTGGGACTATGTGTGCACAGCTAGTATTTTGTGGCACAAAATATGACCTGTAGGTTTTTAAAGTTCGCTAGCCATTGAAGTCAACGGGGTCCGCCGCGAACTTTCGGCCGCGTTCACGGTTTGCGTTCACAAAATGTCCCGTCGGAAGTTCGTCCCTCTCTACTCTCTACCTCGGTTCCAGTCTCTGAGGATAATCTAAAGTATGAGGTTAGTCAAGTTCTGGATTCCCGGCACCATAGAGGCATTCTTCAGTACCTCATACATTGGTCCTGAGGAGAGGTCTTGGATCACTGCATCTGAGATCTTTGCAACTAGTGTGTTGAGGGGGTTTCATCTGGAGTTTCCCTTTATGCCTGGGCCCAGATGGGGGGGGGCTCGTAAGTCAGTTCCTGCTCCATTTCCATGAACCCTACTCCATTCCTAGGGTCCATTCTTAGCGGTGCACTTCCGACTCCTATGGAGTGCATCTGTCACCTGGTCTCAGTTGACCTGACACTAAGTAGGGCTTACTTATATCTTCCCATGTATAAAGCAAATAAGCAGTAATTTGGTTTCTAGTATGTTTGGGGACTCTTAAGTCTAATATAAGAGATTTAGTGTAGTTCACTTTATAGTATGATGCATTACTAAATAAAGTGAGTAGGAAAAGGTTGGAGAGGCCGGAGGAGTAGACCTGTGCAGAGGGAGTGGAATATAGAGCTAACATAGACAAAAGGATGTGCCTGGAAAAACTTAAGTTTGAGCAGTATTTTTCCATGTATAACCAATGAACACAGTTGAACGCCTTCTCCGCATCTATAGTCAAGAGGAGAGAAGGCGTTCCACTAGATTCTGCATAGTCAAGTAAGTTTAATATGCACCTGGTCACGCCAGATGCCTGTCGTTCCTTTGTGAATCCCATTTGGTCAGGACCAATCAGGGTAGAGGGAACATCCAAAAGATGCTTTGCTAAAATTTTGGCATAAACCTTTACAAAGAAACAGGCCTAAAGTTGGCAGGAGTATTAGGTTCCTTGCCAGGTTTAGACAGGATGACAATATTGGCTGACAACATCTCCATGGGAAAGGATGCTTTATTAACTGCTTCTGAAAAAATTCTTGTCATGTTCGGGGCTAAAGTTTTGGCAAAGCACTGATAGAATTTATTTGTAAGACCATCAGGACCTGGGGATTTGCCAGTAGGCAGGGATTTAATTGGTGTGGCTATTTTGCCATCTGTAAAGAAAGAATTCAAGAGTTTCGAATGGTCAGACTATAAAGCTTGGAGGTTAATTTGTTTTAAGAAATTATCAATGTCATCAGCATTAGGCTGGAGTGTTGTAGTGTCCTCTTTTAGATTGTACAGCACTTTGTAATAATCAGCAAAGGCATCAGCTATATGTTAAGGGTTGCTGAGATTTTACTTTGTAAATGGATGATTAATGAATGGTCACCTGGATTTAGCATTACATGCTTTTAGTCTGCATGCCAATAACTTCTCAGCTCTATTATTATTATTAGCATAATCATGCAATTTGAGGTACTTCAAATAATGATCATATTGCAAGCATAGGAGCATCCTTAGCTCGTATCATAAAGAAACCAGAATAGCTGAGTCAGATTTAGAGGTTGATTGCTTATTTTTATTTTCTAGGTCATGTATATATTTTAACCACTTCAGCTCCGGAGGATTTTACCCCCTTCCTTACCAGAGCACTTTTTGCAATTTGGCACTGCGTTGCTTTAACTGACAATTTTGCGGTCATGCGACGTTGCACCCAAACAAAATTGACGTCTTTTTTTTCCCACAAATAGAGCTTTATTTTGGGGGCATTTGATCACCTCTGCGGTTTTTATTTTTTGCGCTATAAACAAAAAAAAGAGCGACAATTTTGAAAAAAACACAATATTTTTTGCTTTTTGCTATAATAAATATCCCATTAAAAAAAAAAAAAAAAAATGAATTTGTTCCTCAGTTTAGGCCGATACGTATTCTTCTACATATTTTTCGTAAAATAAAAAAAAACACAATAAGCGTATATTGATTGGTTTGTGCAAAAGTTATAGCATCTACAAAATAGGGGCTAGATTTATGAAATTTTTTTTTTTTACTAGTAATGTCGGTGATCTGCAATTTTTTTCCATGACTGCGACATTATGGCGGACACATCGGACACTTTTGACACATTTTTGGGACCATTCACATTTACACAGCGATCGGTGCTATAAAATTGCACTGATTACTGTGTAAATGTTACTGGCAGGGAAGGGGTTAACACCAGTGGGCGCTGCAGGGGTTAATATGTTCCCTATGGGAGTGATTCTAACTGTGGAGGGAGGGGAATCACAAGGGGAGGAGACCGATCGGTGTTCCCCTGTACTGGGAACACACCATCGGTCTCCTCTCCACTGACAGGATGTGGATCTGTGTGTTTACATACACAGATCCATGGTGTTCCCGGGCAATCGGGCACGTGCACCAGGTCCCGAGCGTGCCTACTAGATTGCCGGGAATGAGAGGACATCATATGACGCCCACCCAGGATGGGAGATCCCATCTGTTGGCGTCATATGACTATACCCCGGGGCTGAAGTGGTTAAGAGGGCCATGAGTTTGCTATTATATTGCTGTTTTGCTCTGACACTCATATGCAGGATGATCCTACTTATATAAGCTTTGTGGGCATTCCATAAAGAAAAGATACCTGTATCAGAAGAATCATTGGTAGTGAAGTAGTCATGGAGATGTATTAGCCTCAATCTATTTTCAGGGTTTTGAATAACTGAGTTATTGCACCGCCAAACAAACCTTGGAGGACAGCCATCCTTTTCCTCCATAATGAGTGATACCGCTGCGTGATCTGACCACATAATATCATAAATGGAGGAAGAAGAGGCCTGTTGTTGTAACCATCCATCAACAAAAATATAATCAATTCTGGAGTAGGAACGAAATCTAGAGGCGAAAAAGGTGTAGTCTTCTCCATTAAGGCATCTCCAGACATCATAATGTCCCTCAGTGTGGATGAAATCTCTTAGAGCTGGGCGGTAACCCTTGGACAATGAAGTAGCGTCCAGTTTAGGGTTGGCAACCCCGTTGAAATCTCTGCATAGTAGTAGGTGCCCAGTTTGCACCGCTTTAACTTTCCAATATAGTTTCTTAAAATTATTGTAAAACTTCTATTTTTTAATAACAAAGTTCATACTTACCTCCTCTCTGCAAGGGTTTTGCACAGAGCAGCCTCCAGCTTCCTTTTCTGGGGTCCCCCCATAGCACTCCTGGCTCTTCTCAACTGCCCCCATGGAGAGCCGCTTTCCATAGGGTCACTCATGCGGGTGTGCTCCCGAGTCCTGCTGTTGCATCCATTGACAGCAGGATTCAGCCCCGCCCCCGGCTCCCATGTCACTGGATTTGATTGACACCAGCGGGAGCCAATGGCTCCTGCTGCTATTAATCTATCCAATGAGGACACGAGACAGCAGCTGGAGCTGCTGTGCTTGTCCCTGTCGCTGGAACATTTGGGCTCAGATAAGAAAAAGGGGGGGCTTGGGGGGGCTGCTGCAGTACAAAAGGTTTTTCACCTTAATGCATATAAAGATTGTCCTGTAGGGGAGTGGCTAGGCTGAACATGTGAGAGGAGGACGCTGTAGCACTGTGCTCCTGCCGACCATCAGCTGGCTATTAGTGAGGTATAGGGGAAGAATTCACCTGGCTTTCTACTGCTTTCCACTGCTCCACGAGCTGGTTACTGGAGATTTATGTGTCTCTCCGTTTTTTTCACTGATAAGTTGCTGAGCTGCTGATAACCCTGCTGATAACCCTGACCTAATTATCCTCCTCCTTTAATCCTTACCGGCCACGCTGTTAGAGGAACAGCTTGTCTGAGGTTTGCTGTGTTTGGCTTTTGCTAAACTAATCTACTGACTACATTTCCCAGTGTGCATCTTGCATCCTGCAGTCTTATCTGGTCTATTCTCATCTTCTAAAGAATATTCTTGTTGCTCTGGTACTTTTCAGACCCTATGAAGGTTAGATATGTTCTTGGGAACAGACTCAGCTATTGTTTGGGTTTCTGATGTTTATTACTTAACGAGGGATTTATCAGATCATTCACCGTTAGTAGTAACACTAGATAAAATAAAGCCTAAAATTAGGTCTAACTGGAGAGTCCCTGCTTTCTGGTTTAAAGTTCCCCATCAGGGGGATGCAATGAGGTTGGCCTTAGTTGAATTTTTTCAAATTAATAATAACTCAACATCACCTCAGGTAGTATGGGACACCACGAAGGCATTTTTGAGAGGATTATTGGTTAAGGCCATAAGCGTCTACAAAAAAGCATGTAGAGAGCGGGAATCGCTGTTAGCAGCAGAGGCGCAGCAGAAAGAAGTTCAGTATATTCAGAGTCCTACTACCTCTAATCGTAGGGTGTGGAAGGATGCACAATTACTATATAAACAGACTTCTATGAAAAGGCTGCGCGGTCTGACTTTTTGTCTAGATGTCGCAGTTTTGAAGAAGGAGAAAAATCAGGCAGAATGCTATCAGTAATAGCCAAATCCCAAGAAGATAGTAAAATTATTTCTGCTATTCGTACAGTGGAGGGAGATATTACTTATGACCAGAAGGAAATAATGCGATCCTTTGTTCATTTTTATAGTAATTTATATCAAAATAAAGTTAATTTTTTCCGAGACAAGACTTAGAGAATTTTTAGAACCTTTAAAACTCCCCTCTCTTTCTGAAAACGATAAACAAGAACTGGGAGCTCCTCTGACATTGGAGGAGTTGATTAAGGCAGTGGAAGAAAGTCCAAATGATAAAGCCCCGGGTATTGATGGGTTACCTTCAGAAGTATATAAACAGTATGGTGAGGTTTTGCTTCCAGAATTATTGAAGGTCCTTAATCAGGCTTTGGAATCATTCAGGCTTCCTGAATCTATGAGGGATGCTTGTATTATTGTATTACCAAAGCCGGGAAAGGACCCTTTGGCTCCGGAATCCTACCGCCCGATATCATTGTTGAACTCGGACGCTAAGATTCTAGCCAGGGTCCTGACTAAAAGACTAAGTAGACATATGCAGGGATTGATTCATTGTGACCAATGCGGCTTTATCCCAACAAGGTTTACAGCTATTAATATAAGGAGGCTTTATTTGAATATGCAAATACCAACTGATAATATTGGGACAAGAGCGATTTTGTCACTCGACGCTGCAAAAGCTTTCAACAGTGTCGAGTGGACATATTTGTGGGAGGTGTTGGGTTTGTTTGGCCTAGGGGACAAGTTTATAAGGTGGATCAGGATGCGGTATGCCACTCCGAGGGCATGTATGCAAATAAATGGCACAGTTTCAGAATTTTTCCCACTATACAGAGGAACAAGACAGGGGTGTCCCCTGTCTCCTTTACTATTCGCACTGGCCCTTGGACCACTGGCCGAGGCCGTCCGACAGGCGGAATCTATTTGCGGATTTATTAGAGGAATGAGGATTGAAAAAATCTCCTTGTATGCTGATGATGCATTACTGTTTCTTGGGGATACAGAAGGTTCTTTAAGCTCCTTAATGTCACTAATAAAAAAAATTTGGATCGTTTTCTGGTTACATTATTAATAGGGATAAATCTGTACTACTTCCATTAGACAATCCTAGTCTGTCCAGGTTAAAAGAGGCCCCCCAAGTTAAAATAGTGTCATCATTTAAATACTTGGGAATAATGATAAACTCTAGAATAGAAAACTATTTAATGGATAACTTGTCACCTATTCTTAACAAATTCCAATTTAAGAGCATGGCTTGGACCAAATTGCCATTATCGGTGGTAGGCCGTTCAAATCTCATAAAAATGATCTGGACCCCTCAATTGTTATATATACTCCATAATTCACCGATATGGATAACTTTAAAATGGTTCAAAAAAACAGAATCAATATTTCGTAGACTATTATGGAAAGGAAAAACCCAGAGAATTAAGTTATCAATTCTCCAGAGGGCAAGGGATTGGGGTGGATTAGCGGTACCACAGCCAAGACTCTACTTCATAGCCTCCCAGCTTCAGCATTTTGCAGGCTGGGGAGAAAGTAATTGGGAAGACCCCATACAGGTTTTATTGTTAAATAACAGTTTTCGATACAATCTTGTGGCTCAGTTGGAATCCGGAGCCCTGGGTAACACCTGTAGGGGTCTAGCAACGACACTTATGAATAGAGTCTGGAAGGAAATGAGGAGTATAAGGAAATTTGAAGGAGTTTCAAAATACTCCCCGCTTTGGGGGAATAAGCAATACAAAGAATTATATAAATTGGAGGGATTCGAAAGCTGGCTCTCTAAGGGGCTCCAATATATAGAACAGATGTTTACACATAATGTTCTGTGCTCCATTCAGGACCGGCAAGAATCCTTTCAACTGCCTTCTAGTCACCTCTATATTTTACAATTACGGCATGCGATTCAAACTCAGTTTAGAAGGGAAAAGATAGTGATAAAACCTACCCCACTTATAACATCATTAGCAAGGGGGGAGGAAAAAAAGGGCTTGATCTCGTCTTTATATGGTCAATTGATGAGACTATATCAGGAAAAGGTTGTCAGCCCGGGTAGAACAGGCTGGGAGAGAGACATAGGGGACATCTCCAATGAAAACTGGCAAATTATCTTGAGAAGGGTACCTCTAGTATCATTATCACCGGCTCAATGTCTGACGCAACTATTTATAATATATAGGGTATATAGAACACCAGTAAAATTATTTAAGTGGGGAAGACGCGACTCTCCGGAGTGCCCTAGATGTCAAAAGTCTCCAGCTGATTTAATACACATGATGTGGAATTGTCCAAAAGTGGCTAGATATTGGCGAGAGGTGGTTAATACAATCAATGCTACATGTAATACACATATCAACAGGACCCCTATGACATCTCTACTGGGATATTTTGACGAGGAAGGTTTCTTTCCCAGGGAGGTGATATTAGTTACCAGACTATTGTTTATTGCACGTTATTTAATTGCTCTAAGGTGGATATCTTCGAATGCACCTTTACTTGAGGACTGGCGTCTTCAGGTAAATGAAAACATCTTGAAAGAACAACAAATTGATTGCAATAGGGGAGAATCCAATAACTGGATTAAAATATGGAAACGATGGATATCGGATCCACGGTTAGCTCCACCCTCACTAATAATGGGGGAGTCTGTATTGAGTGGTTAGTATCGTTTGTTTTTTTTTGTTTTTTCTGTTTGAGTGGGATAGTAAACGTGGTATTCAAAGGAAAATGGGGTAGAGAGTTATACCAGAGGGCAGGAAAAATATAAAAAATAAAAAATTGTAACGATAAAAGATGTGGGTAGAAACAATCTTCTCCTTTGTCAGCTTGTGATATATAACTTACTATGGAAACTACGCTATGGATTTGTCGCCCGGAGAGTGCGTGTTTTTTTTTTCCTTTTTTTTTTGTGTGTCTATGTCTGTGTGTATATGTTTGTAAATACTTGTGTCTAAAGGATGGTTAGGTAGTATATATGATAGTGGCAAGTAAGAAAAAGAGAAAAATATAAAAAGTTGTTTTGCACGGATCAATTGAAATAAATAGGAAAACGAGAATAGGACGTAATAGCGGTATAAGGAAACAAAACTGTAAAATATATACTGATACTGTAACTTGGTCTGTTATAACTTGTAATATGTCAAATAAAGAAATAAACAATCAAAAGATGAAAAAACATGAGGGTTTAAAACCCCTTTAAGAAACAATGTGAGTTTGGTGCATAAGCATTCACTAGTGTATATGGGATAGAGTTGAGGGTGCATATCACAATAAGGAATCTGCCTTAAGGATCAAAAATGCACTTTTCTAGGACAAAGGAGACTGTGTGTTTGATGGCCATGAGAATTCCTTTTTTCTTTTCAGAAGCAATGGCCATAAAAACATGGGGGTAAGATGGATGTGTACATTTAGGGGTAGCATCAATGCAAAAGTGAGTTTCCTGAATATTCAAGACATCCGCAGTTTGTTTGTAGGCCTCATTCCAGATAGAGCAGTGTTTGACCAGATGGTTCAAGCCTATTACATCATGTAATAAAAACTTGAATCCCATTTTGTGAAGCCTAGGCAAGATGGGAGTAGAGTTTGCCTGGTGGTGAGATAAAATTGGTCCAGGCATAGAAGATGGTGAGGTATTGGAAGAAAGTGAAAATATCTTCATGTCAGTAGTTATGAACTTTGGTGTTGGCAAACGGGGCGAAGGAAACAGAGAAGGGCTAGATTGGCACTCAAAGCATTAACGGATTTGCGGAACCAAAAGGGAAACAGTTCCAACTGATAGTAATGAACAGTGACAAAAAGAACAAAACAGTGTAAAAAAAGGAGGCCACTGGTCGTCACAGAGGGTCTCAGGCAAGAAGTGATGCCATTTGTGAAGTAGGCAGGAAAATCAAGTGAGGAACTTCCCAATCGGCCAGACGTGTGATGCATCAGCTATTGGAAAAGGGTATAGAATGTACCTTAGGTTGGATGAGTACGCTGCTTTACAGGTATGTTCCTCCAATCTGGGTTAGACTTAGGTGCTTGTTGGGACCTGTGATCAGGTCCCGGAGACCCTAAAATGATGTCCTATTGTCGGTAGGTGGAGGCCTTCTTCCAGAAAGGTGATGTAGGAAGTGGAACCCTGGTGCATGATCTCAAGCTTTGCTGGGTACTTCCACTTATATGGTAGGGTGTGGTTCCTTAGTGCTTTGGTAATTGATATAAAGTTCTTACGTCTCTGTAGGGTAAATTGAGAGAGGTCAGGAAGTAATTGCACTTTTGTAGCTTGTTAAGGTAAGATATCTGGCCTTCTGAATGCTACTAAGACCTACTCCTTCACTAGTAAGAAATGTATTATTAAGATGACATACCCAGGGGCTTCCCTTAGTAGGAAGGATGGTTTGGGTATGCTATGAATCCAGTCAATGGTTAGATCCACGGGAGTGAGTGACGGGATTATCACTAGAAACAGTTCTCCTGCAAAATGGGGAAACTTGTGAAGCTTGCACTGATTGGGGTATGCCCCTAATCTTTAAATTGTGTCTCCTGGATCTATCCTCAAGATCCGCCAGTTTTACTTTAATCCAGGAAATGTCCTCAGCTTGAGCGGTATGAGTGTCAACCAGCGTATTATAATTATCAGCAAAATCACACATGGAGCATTTAACATGATCCACTCGTTCGCCCAGCTCCTGCATTTCAAATTTTGTTTGTTGAAAACATGTCCATCATGTCTTTCTGTAAAGATACTTTGAGAGACAGGGACATATCATAGTGTCATCATAGTGTCTGAAACAGGCTGCCCACTTATGGGGAACACAATGATCGGATCAGGCATAGAAGCAGTGGATGCACATCCATTATCTGTGCTTACCTCAGTGAGCATGCCATCAAGGACATACTCTGACTCCTCTCTATGAGGTTTTCATTTTATAGGGCTATGGAAAGTGGGAGTGTTGGATCCTGAAGCAGGGATTTCACTGTCTCTCCCTGTATCTGCTTTGCTGGGTCCCGGTGAAGCCACTGCTAGAGGCCTAACTGCGGGCCGAAGGCTATGGCATTTTGTTGTGACCGCTGGATCGTCAGCGGAGAGAAGCCCATCAGTTTATGGGGCTGCAGGTTGTCTCACTTTTGGCAGGGCATGCCTGGTGGTATCAGAAAAACAGGGAGAGTTAGGGCTGCAGTGGAAGAGCGCTAGAAGAGCATCCGTCATCGATATGTCCTGGCGGGTATGAGGAGCTATCAGCTCAGGCTTCCATCTTGCCAGACGGTAGCTCCATTTTTATCACTACTTTGATGATGTTTAGATTATAAATATAACATTATAAAGATAAAAATTTCTGATAACTAATCAACATACATAAAATTTCGATATTTTTATTAGCACAAAAAAACTGTGGTGTACAAGGCTGCTCAAGCATGTAAATTGTTAAACTTACTAGTAAAATCCATGCAACTTTTGGGTCTGATACAAGGCTGCCAGAATCCCTACTACAAGTTTTGTACCAGTGGAAAACCTCCCACGGGCCTTTACATGGCATAACAACCAAATATGTATAAAAAGTACCAGATTTATTATATTCAACCATGAAACAAAGTTCCATAAAATTACTTTTCTTTGGCAGAGTAGTACAACTTAGATGGAGAGGCAAAAGGCATATATGACTGGCCAGAATTGAATCACAAACACCCCATACAAGAATTTCTTCACAGTATATGTCCTAGCCAAAAGGTTATCATCTCTGCTTCAATTTACATAGTTACATAGTTAGTCAGGTTGAAAAAAAGACACAAGTCCATCAAGTTCAACCAAAAAATATAAAAACACAATCCTTCACCCACAGTTGATCCAGAGGAAGGCAAAAAAAAAAAAAAAAACAGCAAAGCATGCTCCAATTTGCTACAGCAGGGGAAAACAATTCCTTCCTGATCCCTGAGAGACAATCAAAAAAGTTAATTTGTGCTTTTTGTACAGTTTGATATATGCACATTAGATTTTCCCATTCCTAACCTTGATATTCTCCCATACAGGGCCGTCTTTAATATTGATTGGACTCTGGGCAAAACTTTTCTTGGGCCCATCCCCCCCCCAACTTTTCTTGGGCCCATCCCCCCCTCCCCCCCTCCCCCCATGCAGTTTTGCTCTCCGCCTGCTCTGAGACATACAATAAATAGCAGCTAGACTCAAAATCAGTTTACTGAATGAGATCAGGCAGCCATTGCGATTGGTTGCCAGAGGTTACAGTGTATCATTACCGCTCACTGGCTGGTTGCTAGAGGTTACAGCACCCATTACAGCTCACTGATTAGTTGCTAGAGGTTGCAGCACGTGATTTCTGCTTGTTGATTGGTTGCTAGAGATTACTGTGGATATGACCTGGGGGCGGGGGGGCATGATATACATATCAATGCCATCGGCCGGCCCTATTTACATATGCATGCCGGTAATTTACATGTAAACACAGGGTCTGCAGGTGAGTCATCTTTATACAACAATAGGGCAGAGCTGGGCTGCATTAGTAGCAGCGGGCAGCTGCTTTCGGCCCCACAACAATGACAGGGCCCAGGGCAGCTGCCCCTTTTGTCCTGCCTTAAAAACGGCCCTGCTCCCATATCTAAGATGAAATAAAGGGGGGAAGGGGCTGGGTGATCTTCCTAGGCATTTCTCCACCTCTGATAACCTTGTTTAGACCTTAATGCAGGGAGGAGGGGTATTTGGCCACCCTAAATATTACTCATGCAAATACTGGGTTTGATACAAGACACATTTCTTTGGAAGAGTTCTACAGTATATCTTAAATGGAAGGATAAGCTGGCTGGGACACATCCTGTGAAGAAATTATTTTAATGGGGTGTTTGTGATTTGATTCCCACCAGTCATCTATGAATTTTGCCTCTCCATTTGAGATGTACAACTCTGCTAAAAAAAAGTTAGATTTTTATGGAGCTTTGTTTTATGATTTAATATAATAAAATACTTTGTACTTTTTATATAGTTACATAGTTAATCTGTTTGAAAAAAAGCACAAGTACATCCAGTTTAACCGCAAAAAAACACACACATAAAATGTAAAACCTCCAAATACACTATCTTATGCCCACAGTTGATCAAGAGGAAAGCAAAATAAACCCCAATAAAGCATGATCCTATTTGCTCCAGCGGTGGAAACAATTCCTTCCTGATCCCCCAAGAGGCAATTATTCCCTGAGTAAAATTTTACCTATAAATATTAGCATTCAGTTATATTTTGTGAATTTATGAAAGAATTCAGGCCTTTTATTAAAACAATCTACTGAGCTGGCCAGAACCAGCCCTCGAGGGAGTCTATTCCACATTTTTACAGCTCTTACTATGAGAAAACCTTTCCACATTTGAAGGATAAATATCCTTTTCTCCAGATGTAAAGCGTGCCCCCTGATCCTCTGTGATTACCTTAAAGTTAATAACACTACAATATATATATATATATATATATATATATATATATATATATATATATATATATATATATATATATATATATATATAATTCATGCCATTCCCCATCCAGCTTAATCGTACTTTGTTGATATGGACCAGGAGTAATTAGTCCATAATTCAACCCTGTTATGTACTTAAGAGTTTAATTTGGAACCTTGCAACTTCACGTAGCTTAGAAAGCACCAAAAAATGGACCCAGCCTGATTATTTATCTGTACAATTATTTTTATTGAAAGAAAGCAAGGTCTACCAGCTTACCTGGTCCCCATGATTTCAATATTATCATGACATAATGCATGACAATATGCATGGATTAACCATACTGCACAAATGTAAGTGGGCGCTAACCCTTTAGTTGTGCCTAATTATTTTAAATAAATATATGGCAAAGCTTTTGAAGACTTACTTCTCTTGTGGGTCACGTGAACACAATACATTTTGTCATCCAAAAGTCAATTTAGAGCAGGTAATAGTCCATTATTAGCTGATGGGGCAGAGCAGCACCAGGCTCTGGAAGGATCCCAACAATATTGTTAGGATCCACCCAACTGTCAATCCTTCCTTGTAGCATGCTGTGCCTGTCCCCTCCCCTGCCTGGCACTGACAGTCACTGTTCTCCATGCTTGGAGACTGAGGACTGAACAATTAGTGATCATTTGATCACTGTGTATTCGGTCTTAGCCCTTGTACACATGGTCGGAGATTCCAACGGAATGTGTCCGATCGGACCGTTTTGTCGGATATTCCGACTGTGTGTGGTCTGCATCGGACTGTTTCCGTCGGAGTATCCGACGGACCAACTTTTCCAACTTGCCAGTAAAATTTTCAGACAAAATGCTCTGATCGGACATACTCCGATCATGTGTATAGAATTCCGATCGGACAAAGTGCCACGCATGCTCAGATCAAATTCCTACACCAAAGCTATTGGCTACTAGCGCGAACATAGTCCCGTCATAACGAAATAACGTCATCACGTCGGATTTTCCGACAACTTTGTCTGACCGTGTGTATACAACAGTTTCGGACAAAATCCGACAGACAAAATCCGATGGATTTGGTTGTCAGAATCTCCGACCGTGTGTACAAGGGCTTACAGCTGCAGCATGGAGGTGAGAATGATTTTTTTTCTTCCCCTTTAACCCTTATTTTTTGGAGAGCTTAATTCACTATTGAGCATCAGGAGTATGGGCTGTGTTTTGCTGCCCTGAATGCTTTTTCTGGTTTGCTCTGATTCCTTTTTAAGAAGAGGTAAGTAAAACCTTCGGCAGAGGGGTCGCTGTGGGTGTAATATATTTGGATTTTGCAAAAGCGTTTGACACAGTTCCCCACACATGACTAATGTGTATAGTAAAGTCTACAGACTTGTAAAGATCAGTTTGCAAATAGATAGAAAACTGTCTAAAAGACAGAATTCAGGGTGCAGTGGTTAATGATTCTTACTCTGAATGGTCTAAGGTTATCAGTGGTGGACCCCAAGGTTCAGTGTTGGGACCCTTACTTTTTATTATCTTTATAAATTATATTGGGTCTGGGATTAAAAGTTCAATGTCAGTGTTTGCAGATGACACCAAGCTATTGCAGTGGAATAATGTCCTTACAGGATGTCTCCAACTTAGAAGCTGACCTTACGGCACTATTTATTTGGGTGACTGTGGCAAATGAGGTTTATTGTTGATAAATGTAACGTTATTCACGTGGGGGCTAAGAAGATGCATGCATCATACATACTAGGGGAAGTACAACTGGGGGAATCCATAGTGGAGTAGGATCTGAGGGTTTTGTTAGATCATAAGCTTAATAATAGCATGCAATGTCAAGCTGCAGTTTCCAAAGTGAGCAAAGTCGTTTCTTGTATTAAGAGAGGTACGTACACCAGAGAGCGAGATATCATTTTGCCCCTGTTAAATTAAATCATTAATAAGACCTCATCTGGAATATGCAGTTCAGTTTTGGGCACCAGTTCTCAAAAAGGATGTTGGGGAACTGGAGAAAGTGCAGAGAGGGACAGCCAAACTGATAAGAGGCATGGAAGAGCTCAGCTATGGGGATAGATTAGAGGAACTGAATGTATTCTCTCTTGAGAAGAGGAGATTAAGGGGGATATGATAAACATGTACAGATACATAAGTGGTCCATATAGTGAACTTGGTGTTGAGTTATTCAATGTAAGGTCATCACAGAGGACAAAAGGGCACTACGTCTAGAGGAAAAGAGTTTTTATCTCTAAATATGAAAAGGTTTCTCCACAGTAAGAGCTGTGAAAAAGTGGAATAATTTTCCACCAGAGGTGGTTCTGGCCAGATCAGTAGATTGCTTTACAAAAAGGCTGGAATTCTTTTCTAAATGTACAAAATATAACTGGATACTAACATTTAGAGGGCTTTCACACCGAGCCGCCCGGGCGTCGGCAGTAATGCTGTAATGCATTTTTAGAGCCGCATTACCGTTGTTTTAGCGGCTCTATTTGGCCACTAGCGGAGCGGTTTTAACCCCCTGCTAGTGGCTGAAAGGGGGTTAAATCTGCCCGCAAAATGCCGCCGGAGCGGTCTTTTGCTGGCTGTATCGCAGCACTGCCCCATTGATTTCATTGGGGAGGAGCGGAATATCTGCTAGTGGCTGAAAGGGGGTTAAATCTGCCCGCAAAATGCCGCCGGAGCGGTCTTTTGCTGGCTGTATCGCAGCACTGCCCCATTGATTTCATTGGGGAGGAGCGGAATATCTGATTACCTCTCATGGATCAGGAAGAAATTGTTTCACCTGCTGTAGCAAATTGGATCAGGTTTTGCTGGGGTTTTTCACCTTCCTCTGGATCAACTGTGGATAAAGGATTGTGTAATATGGGATTGTATGGTTGTTTTTTTGTTTTTTTTTATTGGTTAAACTAGATGGACTTGTGTCCTTTTTCAACCTGACTAACTATTTAACTATGTAATTGTTTTTGAGAGCAACCTTGCCTTAACTGTCAAAATACCTGAACAGGGATGCATCCCAGATCCCTTTATTTTTAAATAAGCAACATGGGGGGAGGGTTGTGTGAAGGGGTTGACAGGGCCACCAATTAAGGGTATTTTTTGATGACCTTTAATTTTTGTATTTGTGTATGGCCATCTTTACGAACAAGCACAGTGTGCAATTATCACTCTTCTGTCTACAGCTTCATTGACCACAACTGATTTTAATGACATCATAACCCCTGCCAGAGAAATCAGGTTTATCATTACCTGAGGCAGTGCTTGTACGACAGTGTCCAGTAAAGCCCTCATGCCTGTTGCCATTTTCAGCAGCTTCAGCACTGTAAATCAAATACAATTAAAAAGAACACAGTGTTACAATAGGTGTGATTTAACAGTACTTTGAAAGAAAATGCTAAAAATAAATGAAAAAATATTTGAAAGAAAATATGCTTTTCAAATACAGGTGGTCCCCGGGTTAGAAACATCCAACTTACAAATGACTCCTACTTTCAAACGGAGGGAGACCACAGGAAGTGAGGAAATCTACCCATAGGAAGGGGAATTCACTGCTGTAAGAGTTATGATGGGGAAAAGGTGTCTCTACTGAAGCTTTATCACCAATCCTGGTTTTGACAACAACCCAAAATTTTCTAAATCCAATTGTCACAGGGACAGAGAATGAGGTGACCTCTTTTGAACAGGGGCACAGACAGCAAAACAAATGTTACAGGGGTATTAATTCTTCCCTATGTTATCCCAAAAACATAAAAAATATTTTTTTGGCTGGAGCTACACTTAATAAATGTACCTGTTCCATCTTGCATACAAATTCAACTTAAAAACAAATCTATAGACCCTATCTTGTTTTTAATCCGGGGACCGCCTGCATGACAAATATTGAATCACTGTAAAAATTCCACAATATATGGTATGTTTTCACTTTTTTGTTTTATTGTATAGATATTTGGTATCAGAATTTTTGTTCTAGCAGCTGTATATTTTTTACCCACGCATAGAATCTCATTTATATTTATATAGTTTAAACTTGATGTTAACCTGATTTGTAAAATTTGACCTAAGCACATATATCTGTAGTGTTTTCTTATCTCTCTCCAAAACACTAAGTCTTGTGTCTTTCTACTGTTTTGTTGCTCTATTATTACCCTGATGACTTCTGACAAGTTCTTCATTAACCAAGATAAAACCAGCCTGAAATTTGTGTTGTGGGAGATTGCTATAAATAGATTAGCAGACAGCTTGTCTTGTCCCAACACAGCTCTGCACATTCCTTCCTTCGCCTATGGGGGGGTGCCTTTTCTCCAATCACCTGTCTTGTCTGTATGCCAATAATCCACACACAATGCTGACCAGGAAGAGAAAATCTGTAACATATGCAGTTTCTAAAGAATATATAAACCCGAAGACACCATATATGCCTGTAAAACATAAGTGGGGAGATTTGTTTCATCTCTTTGCATCATCTAAGGCTGTTCACTTCACTGGGTATATGTGCGAGGGTTTGCATCCACTTTAAGTATAGTTTGCTGGTCAATGATCAGACAACGACAACAAGATTTCAACAACCCATGGTGGGTTATTGATGTTGGAGAATGCAATATCAATGTATCAATGTAGGATAATGCTCTATATTTTTTGGATTGGCAAGAAACCCAGGATTATTCTGATGCCACATAACTGTGAAAATATATGCTTACAGTTAAGCAGTAAAAAAGTCAGTTTATGATTGGAAAGGTCTTAATCAATCTAAATTAAAGTCATATATGGGGCATATAAGGAACGGCAAATACTTATTTTTGTTTCAGTAAATACTGAATGGGGGACATGTATAAGAAGACACATCAATGTCAGTAAGAGTAGTGTTATGTGTTAGTATATAAAGATATAGTGGCCTTTAGAATCAAAAGGTGTAAATTCTAGATTTTAGTATATAAAAATAAACACCATTCCTCGAATTGCAGGAATATGTAGCATGAAAGCATCTAACAATCCATTAGGTTTGTATCTTGGAGAGAGAGAATTTGAGGGATATGTTCTCTTATGTAGTCAAACACATGGGCCCTTCTTTGTTTAGAGCTAAGACCCTGTGTGTTCCATGAAATGACTGTAACCTTGATTCATATTATGCAATGGGAAGTTAGTAGGAAGAAACAGAATCACCAACATTGACCACCACATGCTGCCACTACTATGAGGTCTAGGTGAGGTGAGAGAACAGACACACAGCAAATTTTTATATATCACATATGGTATAAAATAAATATATAAAAAGAATATGAAAACATTTTCCTCACAGCATTCTAGGGGTAACTTCAGGAATTTCCCACACCCACCTAACTGTCCCCGAGCCGCCCCCATCAAATCATTCTCTGCAGCTATTACCTTTTGTACCCCCACCCCCTCCCTTTATGAGCAGGGCCCTCCTGTACCTTTTGTATTGTACTGTAATTGTGTTGTCTCCCCATACATTGTAAAGCGCTGTGTAAACTGTTGGCGCTATATAAATCGTTAATAACAATAATAACTTGCCTGCTCAAGTTTACCCAAAATTGAGTGGTCCTAATCCCCAAACAAGAATTGTCAATCGGTGTCATGTTTCAAGGTGCAAGCTTTAAGGAACCCATACATTGCTTGCTAGGAATGTGGTATATCAGACCGCTGACTGCACCTGTACGGCTTTACAAAGAGGCAGATAAAAAAGCTCATGTATCAGGTTTTCTTTATAACAGAGATTCCAAGCAAGGCATTGCTTACTTTCAGGAAATCATTGGTATTACAGAAAAAAATAGGTTTTTGATACTTTATACTTGGTTTAGCTAGAAAGATTATGGCACAAGGCAAATCCAGAGTGTCCAATTAGAGTTTAGCTGTTTAAAATTGGGAGTATAACTTCCATATCTTTCTAAAGTATATACGTTTTTTTTATTACTAAGTGTATTTATTGAGATAAAAAGGTTTACAGTACAGAATGATTTGAGATATAAACTATCTTATCGTAAAAGCAGTTCCATAAAGCTTAAATTTAATAATACATAGTCATGCATAGAACATCAAAATGTATAATCATGTAATGTTCAGCTAAAAGTCCTTGGTAGGATAATACAAATACAATATATGATATACAAAACAAAACTATAACCAGAATCAGTAAATCCAACAAAATAGTAAAGAAAACGTTAGCTCAGGTCATTCTTGATGACAATAAATGAACCATGGGTTACATAGCGTCATAGGTAGGGATTGAGTCATGCAGTGTATGAAATATTTTTTCGGTCAACATTATCTGATCAACACGAAAGATCACTTGCGTAAATGGGACTGTATTAGACTTCCAGTTAAGGGCAATTGCCTATTGCAGTGCAATACAAATAGTGTGTATGAGTTTCATTAGGTGTTTCAGAATATCTGTGATTTTTCCAAATAAAAGACAGTGAATATGCGTTAGAGCTACGTGCCTCCCCGCCAGCTTATCTATCAACTCTAGAACCCTTCTCCAAGTAGGTTGCAGAGCTTCACATTCCCAGAACATGTGTAAACAGGAACCCAGGAGAGCACAGCCCCAAAATCAAGATGAGGAGGCCTGGGGGTAAGTTGTATGTAAACATGAGGGAGTATAGTACCAGCGAGTAAAAAATGTAATCACTGTTTTCCGTATGGTAAGGGATTTAGTGCACTTATGCATATTCTGCCAGTTTAATTCCCAGTCCTGTAAATCATACTCCAAATTTAACTCATGCTCCCAAATGGCCATGTGTCTTAATTTGGGGCTGTCACCTACTTAGGGGCAGTCTGGCAAATGGATTCAAAAGAGGTGTGCGAATCCGATGGGATTACCGAGTAGTGTGTCTGATTAAAATGGTGGATTTGGAGATAATGATAGAATTCCCTTTTCTGGGATATTTTTTTGAGACTGCAACTGGGAGAATGAAATAAACTTTGAGTCCTGCTGAAAATCATTCAGTGAGTTCAAACCCTGGGTTATCCCCCAATGATAAGCATCCAGATCACCAAAGGCTGTGGGAAGCCTAGGATAACCCAGAAAGAAGGCACTTGTGAGGGTTTTTAGATTTGTGATAATTTCAATTTATAAAGATCCCATAGTATCGTGCATGCGCTACCACCAGGTTCAGAGAATTCAATTCTAAGGCATGGGATTTAGATTAGATTAAGACCACAGTAGTCCCAGAAGGCAGAACAGGATGATTGATTCTTGCTCAAATCTAACCCCTGGGACATGTGGATTTTTGATATTCCATTGGGTCAGTTGTGTGAATCTGCTGGCGATATAATACAGCCACACTTGAGGGACTCCCAGACCACCTAGTCGAGTGGAACGATACAGCAGCTCCCTAGAATATCTTGGGGGTTTTTCATTCCAAATGAATCTATTAACATATGCTTGGAGTTTAAGGAGATAGGATTTAGATATCATAATAAGAAGGGCCCAAAATAAGTATAACAATTTAGGGAGGATCGTCATCTTGATTGCCGTTATTCCCTGATAGGTTTACTTCCTCTTTGTCTCCCTGCAAAGGTAAAGCATAATGGGCTACTATGCATCGCATGTGTCACTTACCTGACACAGGAACCAGTGAGGTCACCGCGGTCCCCTGTAGTACAGAGCGTCCATCTTCTTCCGGGTGTCGCTGCTCCAGGCCTGCGTACGGGAACCGCCACTAACGGCATATCGCGATGTTGTCTACGGTGCGTGCGCTATAGACAGCAGTGCCTGTCTTTTAGTAAATATCTCCTAAACCGTGTAGGTTTAGGAGATATTTCTTGGACCTACAGGTAAGCCTTAATCTTACCTGTAGGTCAAAGTGGTTTGTAAGGTTTTATAACCACTTTAAGTAACTGTTTTAGTTTAGTAATCATAGGAGGTACATTATTGTCAAATAATACATTTTATGGGGGTTTTATACACAAATAAGAAAGTGATAATTTAGCTCATGTGAAGGAAAAAGATCTCTTTAGATTCTTCAGCTAGGCAGGGGCAAACCCTTCAGGGAGAGCAATAGATTTTGACACATTCACAGAAAGGCCCAAAATATTGGCAAATAATGAAAGGGTTTGAACATGATTTGGCAATGTGACCATGGGGTTGGTAAGAAATAGCAGCTCGTCATCTGCATACATGCAGAATTTTATAAGTCAAGGAGCCTTTGTTATAACCTACAAAATATCTGGATGTTGTAATATTGCTATGGCTAGGGGTTCAATAGCCAGAGCAAAAATCAGTGGGGACAGTGGACACCCCTGCCTAGTGCCCCTACCGAGCTGGAAAAATTCAGAGCTACAACCCAGGATTTTAACCCGCATCCTGGGGTTCTGATATAGAGCTTGATAGGCCTGTAAGAATTCTCCCTGAAATCCATAATGCTATAAAAGGAGAGACACCTAGCTCCAAGACACACTGTCAAATGCCTTGTGGATGTTCAGGCTTAGCATTAACATTTTTTCAGAGAAAAGGTTTGCGTCCTGGATAATATCAGTGGCCAGGCGGATATTGTCTGTGATAAGGCTGGTGGGAAATACACCCTGACTGATAAGGAGAGACCAAAGAGGATATCACTGCCACTAGTCTATCAGCTAAAATCCTACTGAAAATCTTTAGGTCATTGTTAATAACCGATATGGGCCTAAAATTCTGAGGATTGGTGTGGTCCTTATTCGGTTTGGGGATGAGCAACATGTTTGCTAACAGTATTTCCTCAGAAAAACCATAACCATGCAGGACAAAAAAAAAAACATTCTGGGGGATAGTTGATAGGAAAATTTTCTGTAATATAAGGTGGAGAATCCATCAGGACCAGGAGCCGATCCTGTTTTTAGCGCCTTAATGACATTCATCACCTCTGATTGAGTAATAGGAGAATTAAGTGAGTCTAATCGCGAGGTGGTAAGAGTGGGGATTGGAATAGAGTTAAACCAAGCAAGGCCTTCAGCTGAAGGTCCAGTTTGGGGAGGAGCCAGAAAAGATGAATAAAAATTTTTTAACTTTTTTATTAATTCAATAAGAAAAGGTGGTTTCATAAAACAGCGCCAATTGGGCATACCCTAGCACAATGTGTATAACAAGTAAAAAGTACAGATAAACAATTTTGCATATCCTAGAACACTTACTGCTAAAAGTGAACAGTCAACAAATTAAATCACCTGTGTCCTAGTAGTGGAGGTGGCACTCCAGGGAGAGCGTTGTTCCGGGAGCAGGGAGTTGTGCTGATGATAAGCCAGAGTAAAGGCAAAGTGATTATGATTGGGTTAGGGGGTTTGTTTGTTACCCAAAATAGTAAGGACCTTCTGGGGTAATCCAACTTTAGGGGATGGTAAGGTGAAAGAGCTGCCTCCCAGAGTGCTTCTAGGGTCGGCAATCCACTGCTTCCAGAGCTCAATGAAGGAAGTTGTGGAATGGTTAGCTCTTGCAAACGAATATTCCATTTGGAAGTGTCGGTTGAGTAGCTGGATTGCGTCCTTTAAGAGAGGGCCCTGGGTTGACTTCCAGTGTCTTGCAGTTGCCAGGCGGGCAGCAATTAAGATGCGAGTCACCAGTGTTTGCTCCTGTTAGGGCCAGGAGGGGATGGACAGGCCTAGGAGTAGGTCTAAGCCCTTGTACACACGGTCGGAGATTCCGACAACCAAATCCGTCAGAGTTATTCCAACGCATTAATTCCGGAAGAGGTCCGGAAGTGATGTTGCATACACACGGTCGGACTAAGTTGTCGGAAAATCCGATTGTACATAACGTGATGATGTTATTTCGTTAGGACGGGACTACGTTCAGGCTAGTAGCCAATAGCTTTGGTCTAGGAATTTGATCTGAGCATGCATTGCACTTTGTCTGTCGGAGTAGGCTACACATGATTGGAGTATGTCCGATCGGAGAATTTTGTTGGAAAATTTTACCGGCAAGTTGGAAAAGTTGGTCCGTCAGATATTCCGACGGAAACAGTCCGATGCAGACCACACACGGTCGGAATATCCGACAAGACAGTCCGATAGGAAACATTCCATCGGAATCTCCGACTGTGTGTAAAAGGGCTAAGGGGGATATCGGGAAAGTTGCTGCGCATAAAGATTGAATTAGTCGCTCAACTTTCCCCCCAAATTTTTTGATGGCAGGGCAATCCCACCAGATGTGGACTAGAGATCCATTGTCATCGCATCCCCTCCAACATTTGGGGGAAGAGGACGGGTAAATCTTTGCAAGTCTTTCTGGAGTAAGATACCATCTGTGAAACAGTTTCTACAGCGATTCCCAATGGGTGATACAATGAGATAGCCGTAGAGGAAGTGAGAGAGCCCTCAGCCATAGGGATTCTGGGGATGGCTGGTCCTCGTGTGGTGTCCAATAATGGATGGCTGAGGTTAGGAGATCCGGGGCTGGTATAGTGATCAACTTGTAAGCAAGGGAAATTCCTTTCACTAGAGTCCCGGTTGTTGTAAAACTTTAGTAGAGCTTTTGAGAGGGAGTCTGTTGTCGACCACTGCAGTTTGAAGAGGAGGGATCTTATCCGAAGATAGAGAAAAAAGGTTTTGGGGGATAGACTGAACTGTTGTTGAAGATGGGAGAAGGGGTACAGGCCTGATAGGGAGATAAGCATTGCCAAGTTAGAGACCCCGGCCTTTGACCATTCCTGAAGGGGTAGGTCAGGTGCTAGGAGGGCTAGCGATTCAATAGGAAGTGCTGGTAAGACATCCGTTAAAATGCTTGCCTCAGTTTGTGAGAGTGCAGACCATACCCTGAGTGAGCAGGTGATAGTGTCTAGAAAATTATGCTTAGGGTTCGGGTTAATCCATATTGCGGCAAGAACTAGTTTGGGGTCTGCCTTGAGTGCTGTAGTTTCTATTTGTTTCCACGTTGTTTGTTGCTGGCCCGACCACCAAGTTTTTAGCTGATCTAGGATTGTTGCGCGATAATATGCTTGAATGTCTGGGGCACCCAGACCTCCTTGTTGGACAGGGGTGACAAGCATGGCTTTTATGATCCTAGGGCGTTGCTGTTGCCATATAAAGTTATTAATTCCTTGAAGTTTCCTTATTTGGTTTTGTACCAATGGGAGAGGAATTGTACAAAACAGGTATAAAATAAGTGGTATAAAATTTTGGACTGGGCGATCCTTCCAGCCCAAGAGGCTGGAACATGGCTCAGTTCCCTCGTTAATCATGCCAGTCTGCCCACGAGGTCTTCTAAATTGGTTCTGAGCAAGATTTGGCTGGGGAACGTTAACTAGATTCCCAAGTAAGATAAGAAGGCGTTTGGGGCCCAAGCAAAGGGAAAATTGGTGGAAATGAATTGTTTTGTTGGATGATCCAATCCCAAGTTGAGCATGAGCGATTTACTATGATTTATTTTGTACAGGGATATCTTACTGAATGAGTCTAAGATTCCTTGGACTGCAGGGAGGGAGACCCTAGGGTTCGTTAGGGCAACAATAACGTCATCAGCATAGAGGCCAATTTTGTGATCGGTTCTTCCAATTGTTATGCCTGAAATTAAAGGTTCAGATCTGATTGCTTGCGCTAGCGGTTCCATCACGATTGCGAATATAAGGGGCGATAGGGGTCAGCCTTGTCTGGTGCCGTTGGTGATTTTAAATGGTGTGGATACAACTCCGGAGGTCCATACTCATGCAGATGGTTGAGCATATAGACCGAGTATGGCTGATAGGAAGGTACCTGATATTCCAAATTTATGGAGAACTGCCTCCATATAGGGCCAATAGACTCTATCGAACGCCTTCTCTGCGTCCAATGAAAGGAAGAGAGGAGGCGTTTGATTATGCTCCACCCATTGAATTAAGTCAATGAATTGCCTAGTGCCATCTGTGGCTTGTCTACCTGGCACGAAGCCAACTTAGTCTTGGTGTATAATTAGGGGAATAATCGTGGCGAGGCGTTGTGCAAGGAGTTTAGCATAAAGTTTAGTATCTGTGTTGAGGAGCGAAATTGGTCTGAAGTTGTCGGGGATATCAGTGGGTTTTCCTGGTTTAGGGATGGTGACTATTAATGCATCTAGGGACTCTTTGGGGATATTACCAGTACTCGCGAATTGGTTATATATTTTGCAGAGGTGAGGCACTAGGAGGTCGGGAAATCGTTTGTAATATTCATTGGGGAGTCCATCAGGGCCTGGGGCTTTGTGATGGGGGAGCTCTTTAATAAGCGCGTGGATCTCCGTGGTTTAGAAAGGTTCTGCAAGGATGTTGAGTTGTTCTTGGGAAATAGAAGGCAGAGATATAGAGGATAGAAACTGCTCGACAGCTATTTGCTTGGGAGGGGGGAAGGTCCTGTCTTGGTGAGGTTGTAAAGTTTGGCATAAAAACTACTACATTAATTTGCTATATCTAGCGGGTTAGTTATGCGCTTGCCTATGGAGCTTGTAAGAAAGGGATTTTTTTTATTGGAGAGCTGTCTCCTAAGTTGTTTAGCCTTGAAGGCACCAGGTTTATTGGCGGAGGTATATGTTCATAATTTAAGCCGTTTAATGTAATAGTAAAAAAATTTTTTAAGATGATCACTAAGTTGGTATCTAAGCAATTTTAGTTCTGAATATCTGGCTTTTGAGGGAGATGTTTTGTTACTTGTTTCTAGAGTTCGAATTTGGTTTAGGAGGGTCTCTGTGATGAGGGATTGATTATTTTTGGCTTGGGCACACAGTTTAATGAATAGACTTCATAGGCAGGCTTTGTGGGCGTTCCAGGTAATACCATGATCAGTTACAGAACCTACATTATACTGAAAATAATTCTCAATCTCGGATTTTATTTGGGTCTCAAATTTGGGAATGTTGAGAAGAGAGGTGTTCAGTCTCCAAATTGTGTGTCTGGCATTCTGGGAAAGAGGGGCTAGTTTGATCATGACCGGTGCATGGTTGGACCAGAAAATTGTTCCAATTTTGGCATCAGTAATGGATTGGAGAAGGTATTTATCTGTGACAAAAATGTCTATCCGAGAATAAGAGAGGTGAGGGGGAGAGAAGAAGGTGTAGTCTCTTCCATATCATGAAGGCATCTCCATGAATTGAATAGATCTTCTCTTTTGAGTAGGGCAGAGAGTGCAGAGGTCCTACGACCTGTTGTGTTTGAGGTGTCTAGGTCTGGGTAGACAACTTCATTAAAGTCTCCACAGATTATCAAGGGCGAGGATTTGTAAGGTTCTAGTTTGGCAAAGAGGGCTGTGTAAAAAAATTTACGGGCTGTATTAGGAGCATAAATATTAACTATAGTAAGAGGGCTTCTTTCCAGAGCAAATTTCGTTTGAAAGGTGAGTTTAGGCCTTTTACATTTATGGAGGTTAGAGTAAGGGCCATAGTGGGAAAGAGGGCGAGGTAAAGTACAGAGATGGAAAGAGACTATTGTCTTTGAGAGCAACAGGTGTCAAAAATGCAGTGGTTGCACAGGCTAACAAATGATAGTACAAGGAATGCTGTCCAAAATAAAAAAGTTTAACAGAAAAATAAAACAATTATGCAGATACAACAAATGTTGACTAATGCTTAAGTAGGCTGTAGTAGCAACAACAGTAACACAAAACCAGTGTGCTTAGCACACTTTAACCTAGGGGGTGATAAAGGGTGGTAAATATAGGCCTTATCCAGGCTAGATTGAGGTAGCTGAGGGAACTGAGGTGGGCATTAATAAACGCTTTCCCAGAGTATTTTAGGTCGCCTTTGCTGAGTTAGGAGGAGCGCGGGGGGAGTTATTTTGTCCTGCATCCCCAGGGGGTATATACAGTTTTTTGTACCCGTCTTTTGGCATAAGGATTGGCACCATTTGGTGCTGTAGCGAAACCAGCAGCTTCGTTGTAAAGCCCCATCTGTAGATAATTTTCTTCTGTTGGAGGATAGAAGTAATGGGGCTAAAAGCTCTGCGCATTTCCATCGTTGCTGGAGATAAATCAGTGAAGAGCTTTAGGTTGGTATAGGGAGCTGGGAGAGGTTTGATTGTTCTGGCGGTGATTAGCATTTGTTCCTTAACGTGGAAAAAATTAATCCGGGCCAGAACATCTCTAGGGACGTCATCTGAGAGGTGTGACGGTTTTGCAGTTCTATGAGCTCTGTCTATGAGCGATTCACGGACATTAATGCGCGGGAGCAAAGAGGTGATAAGTTGTTGCAGGTAAGGGGTTAATTCGTTCGGCTTGATCGACTCTGGGAATGCCACTAAATTTGATGTTGTTTCGCCTAGAGCGATCTTCTAAATCCGCAAGCTTCATTTTGATACTGTGGATTTCTTCTGCATGGTGATCATGTGCGTCTAGGAGCTCATTGAGTGACTTAGAATAGTCCTGCAAATTTTCCTCTAACGCATCTGTTCTTTTCTTCAGACAATCAATCCTGTCATGGATCTGGGACATGGAATGTTGCAACTCTCTGCAAATCCTGTTGTAATGTAAGAAGCATTGATTTTAACATTGCTTCTGTGACTGTATTGTCAGTGACAGGGATAGCTGCTAGAGAGGGGCCCTGCTGAGTGTTCTGTGTACCTGCCACTACTGAGGACCATAGCTGCTTCTTAGCTTGGGGCTCCTTGTTGGGGGAGTTAACAGGGGAGGTAGCCTCTTACCCCTGTCCGTCCTGTGATGGCATCATCTGGGGGAGGAAGAGTGTCCATGCTGTCTCTCCTGTTCAGCATTGGTGGATCAGCAGTGTGCTGTGGCAGTGGAGAAGAGGCTTCCGAGGTGGAAGCTGGGCCTGAATGCCTTGTGTTGCCGAGGGCAGCACCATCTTGATGAGACTGCATGGCCGATGGTAGATAAAAATCTGTCAGACAGAGTGGGGCTGGTGGGTTGTATCGCCACCTTGTCATGCCCTGAGGTGTTTCTGAGTCTTCCCTGCTCTGTGGAGGCAAGGAGCAGGGTGTAAAGTTGTGGCAGGTTGCTGGAATATGGCCATGGATCAGGAGTGCAGGCTTCAGGCTTCCATCCTGGTCCGCAGCAGGCCACGCCCCCGAAAAATGAATAGAATGTTTTTTAAATCTTTAAGACGTCCTGTGGGTGAGATGTAGGCACCCCAGAAGGAGTGGTACATTCATAGACATGTGGAGGGCAGAGAGACTGGTTAAGTTTTCCAGCAAACATAGTTGAAGAGGAGTGACTATGCAATAAAAACCTTGCCTTGTACCATCTCAAAGCCTTCTCTAGCCGAGAGCAATGATCCAATTCAAGACGTTTCTCAATAGTGAGTCTGGTGGACTCCAAATTAAGGGCTATGGAATTTTTATACAGTTTGTCCAGCTCGTCTGTGAGCAATACTATTTTTTGCTTATTAGCTTTGTTACGAGCAGTCGCTAAACTAATGAGCTTACCTCTCAGCACTGTCTTATGGGCCACCCACACTGTGGAGATGGGGGTCTCTGGGAGGGCATTTAATGCAAAATAATTATCTATAGGTTGGGACACCCCCGTTTCAATCTCCACATTCAAAAGAAGTGCCTCATTAAGTCTCCAAATAAATGGTGTAGGGGCTAGTTTGATAAATTTAGTGGTAAAGGAGGTCATGTGGTGTTCAGACCATACACAATTATATATGGAAGCAGTAGGTGGGTTTGCTAGAATAATTGGAGTGGATAGAATACAATCTAGTCTGGCATAGCTATTATAGGGATGACAGAAAAATGTGTACTCCTTATAGTGAAGTTTATGTGAGAGGGATTTAGGAAAAGCTTTAGAACGAGTGGTAGATGTACTCCTATCAAGTGTGGGGTTTGCTACCATGTTAAATTCCCCACCTATAATCATATGAGGGGATTGCTATTTTGCAAGTACCATATTTATCGGTGTATAACATGCACTTTTTTCCCCCTAAAATCCGGGGGAAATTGGGGGTGCGTGTTATACGCCGATCCCCCACATAACCCTTTCTGACGCTTTCTGTGGCTTCGGGGTATTTTTGGCCGCACTTGGCCATTTTCGGCAGCTTTCAGAAAGCTGAAAGCCACCGAGTGTGGTTGAAAATAGCCGAGAACGGCCAAAAATAGCTGAGAACAGCCGAGTGCGGCCGGAAATAGCCGAAAGCCACCGAGAGCGGCCGAGAACTACCGAGCGCCGCCAAGATACACAGGACATCCGTTCTGTATCTCGGCGGCACCATTTTTAAATGGCAAAGCCACAGACAAGACTGCAAATGACTGATAAGGCTAAATGTAAGGCTGCAAGTGACTGACAAGGCTAAATGTAAGGCTGCAAGTGACTGACAAGGCTAAATGCAAGGCTGCAAGTGACTGACAAGGCTGCAATGGAAAGCTGCAAATGACTGACAAGGCTGCAAATGACTGACAAGGCTGCAATGGAAGGCTGCAAATTACACTGATAAAACTTCCCGCCTAAACGTTTTTTTCTTGTAAATTCCCTCCTTAACTTGGTTTGCGTGTTATACGCTGGCGCATGTTATACGCCGATAAATACGGTATTTTAAAAAAGGAGGTGAAGAAGGAGATGGAGGAGTCACTGCTAGCAACAATAAGCTCACGATTATGGATGACACCTTTGATTATAACAAAACAACTTTCGTTATCTTTGTATAGCTGATGGACTTCCATAGGTAAGGAAGCGTGTAGAAATATGGCAGCATCCCTACTCTTCGAGGAATGAAGTGTGTAGAAAGATTAGGGGAATGCTTAATGGAAAAATAGAGGGTGGGAGGATTCAGAGAAGTGAGTCTCCTGAGTCAATAATATTTGAGCCTTGAGTTGCTTATTATTATTATTATTATTATTATTATTATATTATTATTATGCTTATAATGATATCAGGCCTTTTGTCTCTTCAAAGGTGAGTTAAAACCTTGAACGTTATGTGAGATACAATTCATTGCCATGAGCAAGCTCAAAGCTTACGTTCAACTGATTAAGTGAAGGACAGGCATCCAAAATACCTTCTAATCTAGAGCATAAATATACACTCTTTGCTGGTGTAGGAAGTGCTGCCACATTCCACTGATAACAGACTGAAGACAACCCAATTGACTCTAAATCATCAATTAAAAGTACCATGTCCATACCTACGCTATGAAGTCTGTTAAGGATATCAATGACTGAGCGCAACTGAGACATACAGCTTAAACAAAATGTTCAGGGGCGTGGCCGACGAGCGGAGCGGATGGACGTGTGAGTGAGTAGCTCCGCTGTACCCTGAGCAAATAAGGCGAATAATAGCGTCTCCAGCCCTCGTTTTCGGCAAAATTTTTGCCAGTACCCGCGGGCAACTTCCCTGATGCCATTGCGGAAAAGAAAAGGTCTTACAAAACCGGGCAAAATGCTGGATTTCTTTGTCCAGCCGCGACAGAGGCCTACCCAAGATGACGGCGGCGCACGAGGCCAGCAGTCACAGCGGGAATGGAAGGCTCGACACACAGATCATGGTGTTCCACAAGCAGCGCTACAGGCATCACACTCTGCCTCCTCCTCTGCATCTACCAGTCCAGCGAAAAGTGAGCAAAGAACAGAGGAGCGTTTAAGTGACACAGGGGAGGTGAGTGCTCTTAATTCTTCCATGGATGATACAAGAGAGTTACAGGACTCTATTACTGAATTTCCCACATTAAATCAACCTGTTCTGGACACTACTTTAAAGGACATGTTAGTTTCACTAAGGTCAACCTTGCATGCAGATATACTGGCTATCACTCAGCAGTTTAAATCTGAGGTGCATGCAGTAACTAGCAGAGTGTCCCATGTTGAAACGAAAATGGGGGAATTTGCCCAAACCTTTAATGAGCTTGTGGATGCACACAATGATAGAGAAGAGGACATGGCGGCCATTAAAGCGAAATTAGCGGACCTCGAGGACCGCTCAAGGCGCAATAATATTAGAATCCGTGGGATACCAGAAACAGGTCAACTTCAGGAGCTGCAGGAGTTTTTTATCAATCTAATGAAAGCTGCACTTCCAGACACTCCTGTGGAAGAGTTAGTGGTGGATCGCATTCATAGATTGCCCAGACCGAAGAGCATTCCATCGCACCTGCCCAGAGATACGATCGTACGGATTCATTTCTATCATATCAAAGAGACTTTCGTTCGAGTGACAAGAAGAAGGGAGGAATTACCTCCTGAGTTTAAAGAACTGTCTTTTTTCGCCGACTTTTCGGCGTACACTATGCAACAGCGTAGACAATTGGTTACCATAACGAAACCTCTCAATAACCATCGAATCCCATACAGATGGATATATCCGGCCAAGCTGCTAATTACATTCGAAGGGAAGTCGCATATCGTGGCTAAGGTCGCAGAGGGTATTCGCCTTCTGGAAGAGTGGCAACTTCTCTCACCACAAACCGCTGGTCCAACAAGAACGGAATCGCCTCTCTCTACCCGAACAAGTTCAGATGCTGAAACCGGCTGAGGGCATAGCTTGACGGTAATACTTCATTCGCCTTTACGCTCAGGACATGTTCCAACGAGTTTAATTTTGTTCCGTTGTTTTTGATGTTCGTTTTTCTTTGCTTTTTTGAAGAGTGTTATCTCTCCTCCGATCTGTTGTCTTCACAGACACTCACTTCTACCCCCAAGAGCTAGCGGCTTATTGCCAGCACAGATTCCCTAGGGAATCGCTACTTTTTACTTTCTTCCTTTTCTATTCTTTTTTGTATTTTTGTTTTTTTTTATCCAGTGACTAACCTTTCACAGATTACTGCTGAAGGTATTTTCTACGCATATAATCGAGGGTAAAGTTTTGAATTGCTTCGCTTGCTTCTTTTACTTTCCTTGAGGAGACCGGGCCTAACCTTTTTATAGGTGTAACCACTCTGACTCATTAGGTGTTGGAGGCTGGGCCTGATTTCATTCAATATGACTTTTACCATTTCTTCACTTAATGTTAAAGGGCTTAAAAGCCCCTTTAAACGCCAAATGGCATGGAAAGAGGCGTCCAGTCTGCACAGTGACATAATTTGTTTTCAGGAATCTCATTTCATGGCGGGGAACCACCCCTCATTTTCTAATCGCAAATTTCCACAGGTGTTTTTGGCTAATGGCCCAAAGAAGAAAGCTGGAGTGATCATAGCAGTTAAGAATACTATTCCTTTTCGTCTTATGGAAGGTTGGGTCGCTTCATTATTCTTATTTGCGAAATTGCCCGCGTGACATACACTCTAGTAAATGTTTATCTCCCAAATTCCAACCAGAGTGGCTTCCTACAAAAAATTTTGAAAAAAAGTATCAACCATGAAAAAGGGTCATGTGATTATATGTGGGGATTTTAATGCTGTTATGCACAGCGAGTTAGATGTTTCCAACCCGCACATCCGCAAATCACGGAGGCCAAACATCTCAAAAAAATTTTCATCCGGGGACCTCTTTGACGTGTGGCGGTGCCAACACGCGTCGGAAATGGACTATACGTTTTTTTCCAGTGTACACCATTCTTATTCACACATTGACAGGTTTCATGTTGACAATTTTTTACTGCAAAAAATTGTTAAATCTGAGATACATACAATAACTTGGTCAGACCATGCGCCAATTTCAATTAGGGTGGGGGATCGTGGCGCCACGACGAGAGCTAACAGGTGGTGAAATTAGGTTTCTGTCATTTCCCAGCCTGAGAACGCGAACTACCTAAAGACGGCATTAGCAGAATTTTTCCAGATAAATGCTCCGTCGGTGTCGGATCCCTTTTCCCTTTGGAATACGCACAAGGTGTATATGAGGGGCTTATTGATTCAGTTAAGTGCTAAGGTTAGGAGGCAGCAGACAGAAAGGCTCAATGGTCTACTAGAGAAAATAGAGACTTTGGAGTCTTTAAACAAACAAAACACAACACCAAAAATTAGGGAAGACCTGTTTGCGGTGCGACAAGAATTGCGTGCAATGCTGGTCTCGCAGCAGGAGAACCGCCTTCGTTTTTTTAAAGCTCATAGCTACAGGTATAGCAACAAGGCGGGGAAACTGCTAGCGGACCAGCTTCGAGAAAGGTTAGTACAACAAAAAATCGGCTGCATGGTTAATCCCATTACGAAGCGTACAGTGCACAACCCTAAAGAAATCGCGGACGCTTTTAGCGACTATTATGAATCTCTGTATAATCTCAAGGATGACCCGGATACGTTCCAGCCATCCGAGCGATCGATTTCGGATTTTTTGAATTCACTAAATTTGCCTAAAATATCTCAAAGTGATTTAGAAGTGTTGAACGCGCCTTGTACGATTACAGAAATTCAAAAAATTATTGGCAGTATGCCCCACAATAAAGCGCCGGGCCCGGATGGTTACTCGGCTGAGTACTATCAACTATTCCAAGTAGAATTATCTCCGCACATGCAACAGATCTTTGGGGCCGCAATGTCCGCTGCCTCCTTTCCAAGCGAGATGCTTACGGCATCCATTATTACGTTACCAAAAGAGGGTAAGGACCCCACACTTCCACAAAGTTACAGACCGATATCTTTATTGAACGTAGATATCAAAATATATGCGAAACTGATTGCTGGTAGGTTGGTGAGATTGTTGCCGGGTCTTGTCAACCATGATCAGGTTGGCTTTGTGCTAGGCCGACAGGCTAATGATGCAACTAGAAGATTAATAAATCTAATTTACTCGGCTGAAAAATTGGGAAGGCCTTCTCTGCTCCTCTCCCTGGATGCAGAGAAGGCCTTCGATAGAATACATTGGGGTTATCTGACTGAAGTTCTGAAAAAATTTGGATTGGTAGGACGCATTCATCAGGCCATACTAGCCTTATACTCTTCCCCATCTGCCTATGTGTACTCTGAAGGAATGTTTTCCAAAAAATTCATTATCTCAAACGGCACTAGGCAAGGTTGCCCGTTATCCCCCATCATTTTTGCTTTAGTAATGGAGCCCTTTGCCGAAACCATTAGAAAACAGATGACAGTGAAGGGCATTGTCTCCCAGACAACTCATCACAAACTTTCATTGTTTGCAGATGACGTCATTTTGACTCTCTCCGATCCCCTTAATTCTATCATGGCAGCACACAACATTATCGTACAGTTCGGGGAGGCCTCATATTATAAAATAAACGAAAAATAAGTCATGCTTTTTAGGAATTGGTGTAGATGATCACGTGAAATCTCAGATTCAGGGGGCTCTCCCATATCCATGGGCCTCCAATTCCATTAAGTACCTGGGCACAAACCTTACTCCTTCAACCAAACAGCTATTTCAAGCCAATTTCCCCCCATTATTGGAATCTTTGCAAGCGGACATGAATAGAATTAAGAAACATTATATCACATGGCATGGAAGACTAGCGGCCTACAAAATGATTCTCCTTCCCAAATTGACGTATTTATTTAGGGCACTTCCTATCCTCATACCTGACCAATTTTTTAAAGCTTTACAAAAACAAATGTTAACGTTTATCTGGGCGGGGAAGAGAGCTAGATTTTCTACCACGGTACAGGGCAAGAAGAAATGGGCTGGGGGCTTGGGTGTACCCATATTAAAGGACTACGCTACGGCGGCGGTTCTAGATCAGCTCCGGGGTTGGTTCTCCTCCCGGGAGCTGAAGCCCTGGTGCCAATTGGAACAGGCGGAGATTCGCTATGGGTCACTCCGCTCCCTCCTGATAGCATATAATATTGAACAATTTCACGTTAACAGTGATCTTCCCACTGTGCAGGCTTCCCTACGAGCCTGGAGTTCCCTCCTTGCATCGTACCAGGCCACAAGCACATTTACACGGGCTCCTATTCCCATAGAGTCACTTCTGTGGCTGATCCCGAACTTATCACTGGTCGGGTGGAAACAGAGTGGGATCTCTACGGTTCAGGATCTTATAGTAAATAACCGCCCCATGGATTTCCCGGCACTTCAAAACAAATTTAGTTTACCTCGGAATGCATTTCTGCCGCATTGCCAAGTTTTATCTTGGCTACAGAATAGGACAACCTCAGGTACTCAATTTATTACAGAAGTGTGGGATTTCCTGACCTCGTCTACTTCAAAAACTAAGGGTATTTCATTAATGTACGATTTATTAGGTGCGAAATCTCATTTTTTTAGATTTGGACATTTGGAGAAATGGGAAAAAGATTTAGGTCAGAAATTTACTGAGCTACAATGGTTGCAGGCCTTTAGGACTAATGTTAGTTTTTCGAGATGTGCAAATTATGAGGAACTGGCTGCGAAGATTACGGCAAGATGGCACCTTACCCCTTATATCATAGCCAAATTTTCAGGTGACAGTTCCAGCGAGTGTTGGAGGGGATGTGGCCAAGTGGGGACACTACTACACATGTGGTGGAGATGCCCGCACCTGCGGAGCTTTTGGAACGAGGTATTTAGATTGATTGCCCATATCACAGGTGTTCTAATTAAGCCCTCCCCAGAAAAAGCCCTTCTCAGTATTGGTATGTCGTCATATCCAGTTCCCAAGAGAACAATAGCAATGCATGTTATCTTCGCGGCCAGGACCTTGATAGTATATAAATGGAAAACGAACGACACCCCTAATATATCAGAATTGATTAGGAAAGTGACCATCATCTCAGAATACGAGAACATTTTAGCGTACAGAGATGGGTCCATTAAGAAATATTTAAATAATTGGTCTGCATGGAATGCCTCCATTAGGAATAGGGCTATGTAATGGTCAAATATAAGCTAGGTCGTCCCTCGATACCCTCGATTCTCTTCTTCTTTTGTTCTTTTTATTCTATTCTTTTTTCTATCACTCTTTTTCCCTTTTTATTCCCTTTTAGATTAACCTTCGTTTAAGATGGTTATTAGTAGTATTGTACATGTCTGGGCTGGAGAGTAGTATATTGTATGAGGCATACTATTCACGCATGTGATAGATTTGAAGTGGAGACTTTTGTAAAGTACCTTACATATGTATGATATACCTTGAATACTTGATTATATATTGTCAATATGACTGATGTGTTTTTATACATTACTGCCTGGTGTGGGCATGTACTTGCTCTTGTTCTGTCTTCTTTTTCTTGCAAAATCCTAATAAAAACCATTTAAATAAAAAAAAAAAAAAAATGTTCAGATACGGTTTAAGGAACAAAAACCGAACATCAGAACCGAGACATCTAGGTCTCAAACCCAGCTGCACAGCAAATACTGGTCAAAAACCAAATGAAAAAGCCAGTATGAACAACCTCGCTGTGAAAAAAATTGGCATCACTGCTGGGTGGGGAGGTCCTGCATCAGCACCAAGGAACAGGCTCCAGATGAAATTAATGATTTAAAACTGATAGTGCATCGCCGTTGAATCAAACGGAGCTCTTCAAAAAGAAAACTTTACCCTTGTGTTGTCCCCTTCAAGCAATTTCATAACAAATTCTTCTTCTATCCCTTCTGGGAGAAGGAGTGTGCCAGATTTGAGATGGCACAAAGACGGGCGACGTACCGCTTCTGCTTCCAAGAGGCCCAATTTCACCAGGATCTCTTGACCCTACAGCACAGTGGTAGCAACATATGTGGAGGCATTATGGGAAACCACTAGTTTGAATGGAAAACCCCATCTGTAGCAAATCGGAGCTGCTTGAAGTGCTGTAGTAATATCTTTCATACCTCTGCTCCTGTCCAGCATAGCCCTGCATCCTAGCCCCATTTATCTTTATCATCTTCATTGAAGAATGTTGCTGAGTTTTTGGTAGGAGGTGTGATGTCTTTTCTTTGCCCAACCATTGGATCACTATAAAGTTGTTATATACTGAGCCATTCTGGATTCAAAATTCATTTACATCAGATCTTTTTTTTTTTTTTTAGTATATTCTTTATTTTAAAATTTTGTTTCCATTTTACTATTATATTTCACTTTACCATACATCTTAAACACTCATGTTTACAATTGCATTTGGGATACCTTTTCTTACCCCCTCCCTCCCAAAGCACAAAAAAAAAAACACAACAAAAAAAAGGAAAATTTTATATAATACACCCAGCAATCCCCTTATCTCTCTATCTCTCTGTCATCTTATTCCTCTAGTATTCACAAATATCTCTCCGTTTTCCTAAATATCAGCCATTTTTGCCATACCCTTTGATGTTTTCCCCCTGTTTTTTCCGTTATATGTATGGACTCTTCTATAATTCTTGTCCTATCGACCCTCTCAATCCACTCTTTTGTTGTCGGAGCCTGTTGGAATTTCCAGAGGCATGGGATCAAGGCCTTAGCTGCATTTAGTAAATATGGAATTAGAGTCAATTTATATTGTGCCACACCCTTCTCTGAGTCATGAAACAGGCATAACCATGTTTTTTTTTTCAATCCTATCTCCTGTTATAAAGAATATTGTTTCAATTACTTCGTCCCAGTAGGATTGTATTTTGGGACACTCCCACCAAAGATGTTTAAAAGTCCCCCGTGCAGTACAACCCCTCCAACAAGTTGATGGGGCATCTCCACTTATACTATGTATCTTCTGGTGTGTCATATACCACTTAGCCAATAACTTAAAAGACATTTCAATTGTTTGTGTATGTTTTGCTGTCGAATGAGTCAACCTGATTATTTTATTCCTCTGTTCACCTTAATTTCTTAAGGGCCCCAGTTCCTCTTCCCATTTTCCCAGATACGCTGGAATTTCCTGATCCGCCTACCCCCTTAATATTTTATATATTTTATATATTCTTCTCTCTAAACTTTGTGGTGATTTCAAAAAAATTTCTATTGGTCTCAACTGCCTCCTGCTTCGTAATGGCTGTGAAAAATGTTGTGTGAAGTGTTGAATTTGCATGTGTCTCCATCTATCTAGTAATTTGTGTCCCCATTCCTGTGTCATTTCACTATAAGTGAGAATTCTATTCCCTTTCATCACGTCCTGTAGTGCTATTTCTTCCCTTTTAGCCCACCTACTGAAATATAAATGCTGCTCCTTCCCCGGCGTAAAGTAATTTGTGTCTAAGAGGGACATTAGTGGGGAGTTATAATCCCATTTGTGTCTCTTATTAATTCTATCCCAAATTTTAAAAGTGTTATTTGTTAAAATACTCGTGCTTACTCCTAAATCCCGATACTGAGGAGGTATCCATATAATTTTACCAATATCAATTCTGCTCAACGTAATTTCTTGCTCCGCCCAGCTCTTCTCCATCCTATACTCTGGCAATGCTAGTTCTCCTCTGTCTTTATCTTTCACCAGTGTGTTATAAGCAATTCAGGGCATTTGCGCGACCAAATAAACTCCACCCCAATAGATTTTAACTTACTAAAAAAAGTCTGGGGGAGACGGACTGGGGCCATTTGAAATGTATAAATTAACATAGGCAGTATAAACATTTTGACCGCGTTTATTTTTCCTGTCCAAGTGAGTGCTTTATAATACATTCTAGTCAGTTGGCCTTTGATTTTATTGAGAAGGGGTATATAATTGGCTTCATATAAATCTGCTATCTGAGCTGTCAATTTTATCCCTAAGTAACTCAGTTCACTTTTTCACCACTTAAACGGGAGATGAGCTGAAATTGTTCTCTGCTCTGTTTCTGTTGTCTCTTCCCTTTTTCCTTGTTTTCCCCAACCGTTTCTCTTTTCCCTTCCCTTCCTCTGCATTTTGTCTAATCTTCCTTTTTCCCCATCTTTTCTTTCCCTTTCTCCCCCCCTCCTTACATGTTCTCATCTTTTCTTCTCTTTTTTTCTTTCTCTCTCTTCCCTTTCACATTCTGTATATCACTCGATATCCTAACATTATTGAGTACTTGCACTCTATTCACATATATTACTTTACCGTTGTGTGTATATATTGAGGGCAACTCTGTGGATATATAGACTATTTTACCTTATCACCAGGCCCATTAGATTATGTTATGATCAGGCTTCTCTACATACATATATTATATTCCTTTACCCAGATACCGATCTGTCTGTCTTTAATGCCTCCCCCAGTCGCTGGGGGAGACCTTCTTGGGGTCTTTTAGGCGTTGGTACACCATTGGGGGTAAGAGCCACATTGTGTGTTATTTACCTCTTCCCTTTTACACTTTGGTATACTGCATTTTAAATGTTAAAAAACTCTTATTCAATGTACTGTATTTGCGTTTCTTTACAGACATATATTATTCCTGAAGAAGCTCACTTAGAGCGAAACTAGTAGAAATACGTCACCACTTGTACTAGCTTATATGTTGTGAAATTATGTTATTGTTTAAATAAATTTTGTCTGTATTTTACTTGTGTTATATTACTTTGTTATCTACATTTTCATATGTACCGCAACAGTCCGCTAGCTCACTCTTGTTCTTGGGGAGTCTGACATGGGAACCAAGCCTCCTAACCCCTTTTTCTGTTAAATTTTGGATGATGGTACATTTCAATTATCTCTCTAACTAACTGATGCAATGAGGCCCTCATTTTTATTATTTTCTGTGCATTTGAACATTAAGGTGCATAATACACCAGGCGTGCTGATCTAGACGGACCTAGCCCCCATTGGTATTCCTTCTGGGGGTGGAGTCCCCTGAGTATCAGTTAATGCTGAGCTTTCTATTTTCTTTTCACCTCCTCCCAATAAAAAGAGGGGGATGGTGGGCCTCGCTCTTATTTTCTATATATATATATATATATATATATATATATACACAAATTACTTCTTTCTTATAAGGTTGTGATCACATTTGAATCTCTACTTTCTACAGTTGAGGGCCAGCTTGACCCGCTAGCGCAATTTAGGGCTATCTAGCATGGATGTTCTTGGCACAGCTTGGACTGGGTTTATGACCCAAATACAAGCTTCCTGTTTAAATGTTAACAATAGATCAGAGGAGGAAATTAAAACGTTCCTCGATCGAATGTATAATTTGCTAAAGCAAAAATCTCCCCTTCATTGGCATTTGGAGTACTTTAAGCAATATATTAAAGAAGAGACGTGTCCTAGGGGGTTGAGAATTCAATTATTTCCTACAATTAAAGATCCATCTTCCTCTTTCAAAACTGCATGGGAAAAAAATGTAATCCAATGCAGTTTGGAATTAATAGAAACATTAACCACGCAATACACCTTAGATATGACGACTTTGGACAGTGAAATCAATAGAATCAACACTTTTTTAATTCTGGAGGAGTATCAACACCTTCTCGGATCTCCTTCTTTTCCTGAATATTGAAAGGAGATCCGCGAACGCTTAGAGGAATTAAATAAAGAGATTATTTCAAGTAAAAAACTAAATTTTTTGAAAGACAAGCTTGCCTTCTCTGAGGGTTTTGCATACATCCGGTCGCATGAGGGGTAGAAAAGCGACTCCACAAGACATTCCATCAATTGATCCCGTTTTACACTATGCGGAATCAGATTCATCCTTGTCTTCTGCCTCTCGCTCGGCGGGCCCTCGCTCTATGAATCCAGTAAGTTTTAGATCAACACGCAAACGTGACCGCCATAGCGGCGGCACTTCCCCAGCAGCTCCGTACAAAGGTAAGAAAACATCTACTAAGCATAAATCAGCACACACGGTGGGGGTTCCCTCCCCATCTCCTCCACAACCAGTTGAAGTAGCTAGTCCCTCAACATTGCATAATGTTATTCCGAAAGCGCTGGGAGCAATGGCAGGTAATCCTAAGAGATCTCAGGTGGATATTGATTTTTTAGATCTAACTCCTCCAGAATTAAAAAAGTCCCAACAGACCAAACTCAACACATTTGTGCGAAAACCTCCTCCCACTCCCTTACCGAGCACTCCCAGTCTACACAACTAAACATCAATAACTTAGCCGCATGTCCGTTATCACCGGACGAAACCTCAGCTTTACAACTAGGTTTAGGCTTTTGTCCACTTCAATCTCTACGCGTTACAGAAACCATCAAGGATCTCTACCTTTTCGCAAGGAACTTAACTTTCAAATTTATTTTTGACTCCAATCAACAAAAGATCAATTCGGAGCGCAAGCTCGTTGAGCGTACAAGGCACTTCACAATGGACGAATTCCGCGCATTACGTGACTTAATATTACTATATGACGAGGGACAAACCGAAGAAGGCTCATCTTTAGAGCCAGTGCAATCTAGGTTGGAGACCTCTGTACCCTCATCTACATCTTCGCTACTATCACGTCAATTCAAAACCAAATCTCAGATATTCCTGGATCTGATGACTTGTCCGTCGATCTGGGCATTTTTGCAGCAATGTATTAAGGATTTGAAGCATCAAACGTGGCCTGACTTTTCATCCAATCTTACTCCTGGTCAACAATATGCCCTCCAGTGTCTAAAGCAACGGGATGATATAATAATTAAACCTTCCGATAAGGGAGGAAACATAGTTGTCATGTCCCATGACCAATATTTGGCCATGTGCCATGACATACTAAATAATACCACCCAGTATTTACCTATCTCACCCACTAACAGCATGCAGTTCATCAATGAGTTTGCTGAACTTTACACCAGAACATACTGGAAAGGGCTAATTGATCGGAATACCCTCAACTTTTTGGTTCCTAAATTTCCTCGTATCCCGACTTTCTATTCCCTACCAAAGACACACAAGAGTCTTAGTAAACCACCAGGGAGACCCATTGTATCGGGTACAGGATCTTTAACCGACCACGCAAGTAAATTCGTGGACAGTTATTTACTCCCACATGTTTTGAGTCTACCCTCTCACATTCAGGATACATCCGATCTCCTCAGACAAATTGAAGGCATTCTGGTTACTCCCGACTCCCTCCTCATGGCAATTGATGTGGAGGCTCTCTACTCGAGCATCCCCCACGAGGCGGGAGTCGAGACGGCCCGAATGTTCTTAATGGAACAGGAACATACATCGTGGCCTCTCAATTAATTTATTCTTGAACTTCTTACTTTCATCCTTACGCGCAATGTTTTTATTTTTCAAGAACAACATTATTTACAAATTCAAGGCGTAGCGATGGCCACATCATGTGCACCATCCTACACTAACCTTTATCTCGGGGCTTGGGAGAGATCTATTTTTTCCAATGATCAGTACCAACCTTAATTGGAGTACATCCTATGTTGGTACAGATTCATCGATGATTTATTTGTGGTATGGACAGGGCCCGGTTCTGTATTGAATCAATTTATAGAATTTGAATGACAAGAATCTACATTTTACAGTTAACACTGATCCAATACAGATCTAATTTTTAGATGTGTTGATCGTTAAGAATTCTGATGGCTCTCTATATACTAATCTATTCCGTAAACCCACGGCAAGTAATACTTTATTACACGCCTCAAGCACCCATCCTAAATCTCTAATTTACATTATTCCGTACGCACAATATCTGCGGCTCCGCCGCAACTGCGTAAGAGATGAAGACTTCATTGCTCAATCAAATGCCCTTCGGGAGCGATTACTCTTGAGAGGCTACTCTAAAACCTGCTTACTTAAGGCTTTCAATAGAGCTGCAAATCACACCAGGACATCGCTACTATATCCCAGTTCGTCATCTCCTAAAATGAATACAGTAAAAGTTATTACCCAATACTCAGCTCACCAGCGTCAACTTAGAAAAGTTTTGACCAAACATTGGCACATACTTAAAGATCATCACATCTTAACACATCATATACGAGAGCGACTGGAAATTGTGTTTCAGAGAGCCAAATCGCTGAGGGATAATCTAACCAGTAGCCACTACAAACATACAAATGCCAATCGAGTAAGAACTAGAGGGACTTTCCCTTGCGGACAATGCCCCTTATGTCCCTGGATTTTTCCGGGGCTAACGGTCAAATTCCCCAATGGGGAAAGTTTTACACCTTCCTTTAGTGCCTCTTGCGATACCACTGGGGTGGTATATCTAATGCTCTGCAAATGTGGAGTGTTTTATGTGGGTAAGACCATACGAGAACTCAGACGGAGAGTGGACGACCACGTTTACCATTCCACCAATGGTAAACTTACCACTGTCGGCTGACATATCGGCCTCCATCATAGGTTTGACCCCCTCGCGGTAAAGTTTTTAGTATTAGAAATGATACTACCTGATGCAAGGGGTGGTGATCGCGATAAAAATCATTCTGCAACGTGAAGCCCTCTGGATCGAAAGGATTGATGCCTTAAGACCACCGGGCCTCAATGAAACAAACTCTTTCAAATCATTTTTATAAGCATCACCTTCAACCTCTCCCTCTGAGAACTCCTCTGGTTTTGCCCCTTATTAACTTGGACATTCATCTATATACATGATTGTTAGTGCTTCAGTCTCTAATATGCATTGATCTGTGCCTTTTAACCGTATGCAGTGACCCAAGACCTGTGCATGTCCCCAGTAGAATGAATAAAAGTTCTTTCTTTAATGTTTTGAGTAATAAATAATTAGCTTTATTATAATTACTATGCCTGTCAGGTTACGCCTAATTGCTGACTGCCCTATTGTGTCACCGAGCCTTGTTGTATGGTTCTGTATATTAATGTATATTTTTTCATTACTTATCAACCATTGTCACATTCTTAAGATTAATGTTTCATTATGTTTGCCATATTGTTGTACCACATTGTGATATATACTTTGTATTATATTTTGCTGTGGTGTCTCTTTCCTTTTTTTCCCCCACCGGTGTGCTCTCGCTGTGCGGGGGGCCCCGATGGCTACTCCTCTCAGCGACTGGTAGGGCCCCTGGGGACGGGAGAGGCGTGCCCTATCCTAATTTTTAGGGTAGGGCTTTGCATTGCATCCTCCCCCTTTCCTTGCACATCTCCTGGCCGCATCATGGCTATATGAGATGGGCACAGATGGATGCGGCGAGATCCCGCAAATGTGCCTCTTTTCCATCGGCACACGTCTATGTGAGGGCATACCCTGTGCCCCATGTATGTGCATGCGCAGGCGCAGTGGGCTCCAGCGGCACGCTCGCAGGTGAGGGCATGATCTCTGCCCTATTTCGGCCTGCGCGTGTGCAATTGGTTTCCCGGCACTCCACCTGTGGGACCCTTGACCCTATGACGCTATGGGCCGGCGACGATTCGCCGGCGTCTTGCGTCTCGGTTGGGGGGTACTTAATGGTGGATTTTCCACCGAACGGACAGAACGGCAAATGACCCTCGGGCATGTTAGTTTTGCGTGCTGCTAGGGTGCTGCCCCTTATTGCTCGTATGTTTTTTCATTTTATTTCACAGATTACCACTAATATATTATAGCACCATTATACATGAGTACCATACACTCTATATCTGTGGATGTTCATCCGAGTGCTATCCTTATAATTTAGTATTTTCACCGAAGTGGGCAATTTTACCAGCTGTAAACGCTGGTCAGCTGCTTCCCCCTGGGTCTAATATTGTTTTCAATACTTACACTGGTAGGTCATACAGCAACTATACCACTTTTTGCATTTTCACCTATTCACTCCATTATATCCACTTGTCAGCATCTTATCTTCACCTTCACAAGCACGTTTCATATTTCACTTTTAATCCAGGTTTTTACATTTTTAGCTTAATTTTGTTTTTTTGGGTATCATTTTCACTATTGTTTCATTTATCTTTATCCTACGTATTGGTGAAATCACTCCTCTTTCATTGCCTAGTATTGTTTTTATCATCCACTTCCCACACTTAGCTTCACCTTCTCTTTTCACTTTGACTGTGTTCGGCCTAGGCTGCTTAGTTTTTACTTTATTTTCCTCATTTTGATTCACTTTTCTCTTACACCCAGATCATCTCCCCTTTCCTCCCCCTCTTCCCTCCCCCCCCCCCCCCCGGTTTCACTGCCCCTTCATACCCTGACCCTTCCTTCCTTCCTTTCTCTCCCTCTCCCTTTTTTCCCCCCTCCCCTTTCCCTCCTCCTCAGTTTCAAAATCTTCTCTTTGTCCTTCCTTTTCCCCTTTCCCCTTCTCCCTATTTTTCTTTCCCTTTTTCCCATTGTGTTTTCTTCTTCTCTTCCCTTTTTTCCTTGTTTTGCCCAACCGTTTCTCTTTTCCCTTCCCTTCCTCGACATTTTGTCTAATCTTCCTTTTTTCCCATCTTTTCTCCCCCCCCCTCCTTACATGTTCTCATCTTTTCACTCTCAGGGTACCCCAAAGAGGGGGTATACATAATTTTGCAGCATTAACAAGCATCGTGGCTAATGTTCTAAAGTAGGGTATGTCTCTTGATTTATGGAGGTGGAGTATGAGTTGGGCAGGTGAGAATTCGAGTTTATAAGTGGTGATTTTTGTGATGAATTTGGGAACCTGTAACCAGAATGTCTGGATGTAGGGGCAGGACCACCAGATATGGAGGAATGTACCCAGTGCCCGTTGGCATCTCCAACATTTTTCCGATTGGGATGTGTTATATCTGTGTAAAATGTGTGGCGTGCGATACCATCGTGAAATTATTTTATAGTTTGTCTCTTGAGTGGAGACGTTTATAGAGCCTCTGTGAGTTTTCTGGTATATTATGTCCCAGGAGTCTTTTGCCAAGTCTAATTTTAGGTCTCTTGCCCAAGCTTCACAGGCTCTGCCCTCATCAGATTGGACGTTCCACCAGAACATGTTCTGCAGTTTGGATATGATATGACGTTGTGGTTCATATGTTCTCATCTTTTCTTCTTTTTTTTCTTTCTCTCTCTTCCCTTTCACCTTCTGTATATCACTCGATATCCTCACATTATTGAGTACTTGCACTCTATTCACATATATTACTTTACCGTTGTGTGTATATATTCAGGGCAACTCTGTGGATATATAGACTATTTGACCTTATCACCAGGCCCATTAGATTATGTTATGATCAGGCTTCTCTAACATACGTATATTATATTCCTTTACCCAGATACTGATCTGTCTGTCTTTAATGCCTCCCCCAGTCACCGGGGGAGACCTTCTTGGGGTCTTTTAGGCGTTGTGTTGGTACACCATTGGGGGTAAGAGCCACATTGTGTGTTATTTACCTCTTCCCTTTTACACTTTGTTATACTGCATTTTAAATGTAAAAAAACTCTTATTCAATGTACTGTATTTGCATTTCTTTACAGACGTATATTTTTCCTGAAGAAGCTCACTTAGAGCGAAACTAGTAGAAATACGTAGCCACTTGTACTAGCTTATATGTTGTGAAATGATTTTATTGCTTAAATAAATTGTGTCTGTATTTTACTTGTGTTATATTACTTTGTTATCTACATTTTCATATGTACCGCAACAGTCCGCTAGCTCACTCTTGTTCTTGGAGAGTCTGACATGGGAACCAGGCCTCCTAACCCCTTTTTCTGTTCAATTTTGGATGATGGTACATTTCAATTATCTCTCTAACTAACTGATGCAATGAGGCCCTTATTTTTATTATTTTCTGTGCTGTTTCTGGCAGGGTCAAGTTCAAAATCTCAGACTTAGTCATATTTATTTTAAAATTAGAAAATCTCCCATACTTCTCTAACTCTTTCATGATTATCGGGATAGTTGTTCTAGGTTTGGCTATATATAATAATAAATCGTCCGCGAACGCCGGCGCTTTGTATTCTCTCCCCCAACCTGAATTCCCTGAATATCTTGATTTTTCCGTATTGCCACCAGGAGAGGTTCCAGCATAAATACAAAAAGGAGTGGTGAGAGTGGGCATCCCTGCCTTGTCCCATTGAACACTTCAAGGGGGCAAGACAGGGAGCCATTAACTCTTATTCTAGCCGTCGGGTGAAAGTACAGGGACTTAATCCATCTCCTCATCCTCTCACCCAAGCCTAAATATTCCAGTATCTCGAACATAAACCCCCAATTGACTCTGTTAAAAGCCTTTTCGGCGTCCACTGACATGAGTACTGTGGGGGTACCTCTCCTGGTAGCTTCCTGCATCAGTAGTATGGACTTCAATGCATTATCGGAAGATGTGCTTTTAGTCTATCTGCTATTATTTTTTGCGAAGATATTTATATCTGCATTTAGTAATGAGATTGGACGATAACTCTCCTGAGCTGCTGGATCTTTACTCTATTTCAATATTAAGGTGATATGGGCGAGGGGGCCCTCCTTGCGGCAGTTCTCCCCTGCTCCGGCTGCATTTAACAACTCACATAGCTTGGGGACTAAATACTTATGAAACTTCTTGTAATATAGGATGGAGTATCCATCAGGACCCGGGCTTCCCCCCAGGGCTGTACTTTTTATTGCTTTCTCAACTTCCTCTTTCGATATGGGGGCCTCCAATGCCTCCACATTGTTACCCCCCCCTTCGGGAAGTCCATGTCCCGTAGATAGTACCCTACCACTTCACTCCATTTTCCGCTGTCTTCACGACTCTGACCTATATTATATAGGGCGCTGAGATAAGAGTGGAAATTTTCTGCAATATCCGGAGTGGAGAATCGCACCACCTCCTTTCTATCTCTGACCGCCGGGATAATGGTCCTATTCTTTTGTTCCTTCACCCTTCACGCCATCCATTTCCCCAACCTATTTCCCCACTGATATCTGTCCTTATTGATCTTGTGGAATGCTGTTTTCCTCTCCTGTTCAAGACACTCTTCTCTCTCTCTCTTTTTAGCTACTAGCTCTTGTCTATCTCGCAGCCCTTTAGGTCTAGTTTTTTGCTCCAATTCCTGAATGTCCTAATAAAACTGAGCTTTTTTTTTCTCCCTTTCCTTCTTTTTCCCTGCGCCCAACCCAATCAGCACCCTTCTTATGACTACTTTATTTGTTTTCCAGAGGGTGGCTCTAGAAATTTCGAACGTGTCGTTTAACTCCCACGTTCTCCCAACCCCCCATCTCCTTGTATCTCTAATTGTATCACTACCGGGGCGTGGTCTGATGAAGTAATTGGTTTTATTTCTGCCTTTTTAAGGTGTGGTACGAGTTGATGTTCTATTAAAATATAGTCTAGTCTGGAGAAGGAGTTATGTACCGCAGAAAAATGGGTATAGTCCCGTACCTTCAAGTGGCTGATCCTCCATGTGTCTAGCAGTTGCCAATTGGCCAATGCTCTCTTAACTGATCTCTGTCTCTGCTCAGACACTTGGTTTCCACCACCTGAAGTATCCAACCTTGGGTCAAGAGTCCAGTTCAAATCCCCGGCCACAATCAGTTTGCCCTCCTTGAAACCTTCAAGTTTTCTCAGTACTTTCTTAAGAAATCTGTCAGGGTTCCTGTTGGGTGCATACACATTTATGATAGTACACTTTATTTCTAACATTCTACCTTTTATAAATAGATACCTCCCTTCTGGATCTGCCAAGCGCTCCCCTACTTCAAACCTTGTGGACCTATTGAAACCAATGGCCACTCCTCTTGAGTGTGCGGATGGCGTGTCTACATAAAACCAAACCGGGTATTGGAATGACGTTAACTTGACCCCTGCCATATGAGTAATAAACGTCTCCTGTAGACACACCACACTGGCTCCCAAGAATTGTAGTTCATTATTGATTTTAAACCTCTTTTTTTTGTGTTTAATACCCTTACATTATACGTAATCACATTGATCGCTACCATCAATGACTACTAACGAAGTGTTTGGGAGCTCCTGGAGAGACCACAAAGTTATCCGACTGAGTGACAGAGAGAGAGTGAGAGAGAAAAAGAACCCCCCCTCCCCCCTCTCGCTCTGCAACAAGACACCTAATACGTGTGGCCAGAGCTCCCATTTTTTGTTGAATATATGGGCTAGGCTGACATCATCCAGGTGCCGCCTTCTCTCCATAAATACCTGGGGGCTCTCACCCTCAGTTGACCAAGAACGCCCTCCCTGCGCCCCTCCCTCTCCTCACCTGTCCCCTCTTCCGCCGCTTCTTTATTGTCGTTTCTAAGCTACCATCATCACCTTCCCTCATTATTTCACATCCCTTATTGCTTCTCCCCTTACTCTATTCCATTTTGCTTTTCTCTGCGGCAGCCTAGCTCCCCCCTCCTCCCTCTATCCAGGAAGGGCTGGTAGGGAGATATCCAGGCGGTCACAGAAATCATCAAAATCCTCTGGGAAGCGTAAGACCGCTGAATGCTCATCCTTTTTTCCTGTCAAGCAGGCTGGGAAGCCCCATTATCAGCCGTTCAGTAAGGGGTTTTAATAGTCTCCTTCTCATTAGTGTCTCAACTGCTAAGTCAGAATAAATAAACCTGCAGTTCTGCCCCCTCATAAGACAGTCCAGGGGAACCCCTTAATTTCCCCATAATTTGCACTCTCTCTTCCACATAGTGGAACCTCACTATCACGTCTCTCGGGCTTTCAGATCTAGCCACTAGCTGGCGTGTAATCCTATGTATTCTGTCTATTCTTAAAACTTCTGTGGGCTCTCTGTCTAATAAGGGGTTGAATAGTTGTTGGGCTATATTTCTTAATTCCGCATTGCTGTGTTTCTCTGGGAGACCTTTAATGCGTACATTCTTCCACCTACTCCTGTTCTCTTGGTCCTCTAACTTATACTGGAGGGCTCTATTTGCTCCCTACAGAGCTACAACTTGTTCTGCTATCTCATCCAACCTTTGGTCCTGGGCTTCCATTCTATCCTCCATCACCTCTAGCCTCTCTAGAACCAATCCTATATCTGCCCTTACTGCTGCTATTTCTACCTTTTAATGATATTTTCATCTTTGCGAACATCCCTGCGAGCACCTCCTTTATTTGTGGCCCATCTTCCTGAGGTGGGGGTTGCCTATTCCTTTCCCCCGTTTGCTCCTCCTCTTCTGCCCTCTTCTCCTCCCTCCCCTCTTGTGATTTAATGCTACCTTGTGGACTAATTCCCACACCTCTTGCCCTCCCTGTCTTTGTTCCATTTACCTTTCCCCCTTTCTTTCATCAGGGGGATTCTATCTATTTAAACCTGACCGCAAGGGTGCTCTTAACTTGGGGCTGCCATATACCTCTTCTGTTACGCTAGTGTTATTAGCCATATACCGCTGGATACCGCCCGGACTTGGGGCAGATGGAATATTTTTGCCCGTTTTGCCTGCTTTCCCCCTCAACTTTATTTACTTGCTTCTGGTGTAGCCCACTCCAGCCCTTCACCTTTTGCTTACGCCCCTATCTCCCCCTTGCCCAGAGTTAACCTTTAAGAATGCTCTGAGAAAGAGAAAAAGAACACAGAACTATACAGTACCTAGTTCTTCCTCCCTCAATGGTAGAACCTTCTACTTTAAACAAAAACTATCTCAATCCTATTTCCCTCCCAATTCAAAAGGTCTTCTGCTATCAAGAGGAAGGTCCAAAAGTAAACAAAAATGGTTCCTAAATACACCTTTAATCTGTCAACAAGATTAGAGTAGTCTACCAATCCAATTTTTTCTCTAATGCCCTTCTTCCCCCACATTTCCTGTGTACAATGAGGAAGAAGACGAAGAAAAAAAAAGAAGTGGAGGAGAAGAAAAGGAAATGTCCCGTTATTAAAATGGACTTGTTATTTCTGTTGTCACTCCAAACTCTTCCACACGTTCTTCTGTTCCATGCAAAAAGGGGAGGGGTGTACCCATAAACAACCTAAATTTCAACCCATGGGGCTAAATAGTTTCCAGTCAATACTGAAGAAAACTTCAGCAGGGAACCGCCTGCAACTCGCATCCAGCGGGGGATACAAATATCAGTATCATCTGTGGCAGAGTGTGTCGCTTTATCCCTGGTGGAAGTATCCCTTCTAGAGTCCGTGTCTATTGCCCCGATCATGTGAGTAGAGTAGTTATTTATGCTATTTTACTATCTTAGATCGTCTAATCGCACAGGGGGAGGAAAGTAGTGCAGTAGTACACTGTCCGTGGTGTCATCAGATCAGATCAGTTAGTAATACCACTTATGTGGTCTCTGGGAATCCGGAATAATCTCAGCAGCGTCAATAGCCTTCTCTATTAGTCAGGAGCATTGAGGGTGGCAGCGTTTAAAGCATCCATTAAACCCCAATTGGAGGCACTTTTATATCAGCAGCTGCAGCGCTGTCGCTCAACACCCACTTGTAGTATCTTTAGTGGTCTGAAAGTGTCTATATGCTTCCCCCTTTTTTTTTCCCTAGGATTAGAGGTTACCCCTTCAATTAAGTGGACACAGGCACACTGCAGATACCCCAAGCTATGCCCATGTTTACAGCACTGTATATCCTCTTTTACTGTTGCACGGCTGAGTTATAACATTGAGCACAGTAGTAGAATACAAGAGATAGCAATCCCAGCGCTAGCAGCTGTTAGCAACCAGTCCCGTTAAATGTCCATACATTAATATCCATATAGTGTACCTGGAGAAGTGTTTCTGTCTCCATAAACCAGGGAGTTCTGGGGTATGCTGCTGTATTAGGAGAGGCCGTTGTTATGTGTTGGTCCCCTCCGACACTGTTTCAACAAGGTTCACCTATACACCAGCTTCACAGGGCCCCCCTCCATCTGTTCATCCTTCCCTGTGGGGGAAGAAAAGCTTGGCTGTCTGGCTGTCTGGGCTCACTAAGAATGCCCAGCCCCTAGTTACTCCCTTCCTCCCGGCCACCTCCAAGACTCCTCTGGTGTCTCCCTAGTCTCCAGTCTGCATACCAGACTGGCAAGGGGTAAGACAGCGGGGGAAGACCTCAGCAATGCGGCGGGAAAGTGCACTCATCACTGGGCGACATGCCGTCCCCTCCCGGCGGTCATCGGTGAGGAGCCAGCTGAGTCTTGCAAGCTGGATCAGCGTGGGGTGTCATGGTGCTACCGCCCCGCTGCGACCATACATCAGATCATTATTGTACCAAGTTGTCATAGGCCTATCTTTCCCCTCAGGGCAAACTTGATAAACTGGAACCTTGGGCCATTGTAAACAGATCATGTATATTTTAAAACCACAACAACAGGCCAGTGTTTTCTCTCCTTAGAGGTTTAGTTTCTTGAGAACACCTTTGTCCCCTGGATGCAAGTCTTGTCTCTTCACCTTTACATCGTAACTATCTTTTTCTGCAGGCATCTTTGTCCAATAGCAGCTTTAGTCAATTAATAGGTGTAAGATCTTTCTTCAATCACAGATCCACATTGGAGTGCATGTAACTGTATAGCAGTATCACCAGCAATAACTCAAACAGCCATATCAACTGGAAAAAAGCTTCTCCCTTCAAACATTAAAAAGTAATGTGAGGTGAGAATCCTGTAGCAATGTTCTTAGTGCTGTTATAAACATTTGCCACAATAGCCACATGTCTATATCTGATATCTAGATCCTCAACTGACAATGGTCTCAGAATATCAAGCAGGGCCCTGTTAAATGGCTCAGGTTGAGGATCTTGTTAAAGTTAGTAATGTAAGTAATGTGACTCTCAGAAGGGTTAACAGTTCATGAACAAACTTGCTTTCAAAGTCACATCCTTGTAGTGGCTTTTTTATTTTCTTAATATGAGATCAAGGTTTTAGTGCAATCATAAGTTTTAATCGAGGACTAGGTCATCTGAGCAGAAGTTCACTCCCCCTTCACCCGGATCTTTCTGGGACACATTACAGGTCCCAGAAGGCTGCAGCTTCACATCTGTTTTCCCTTAGTTAAGATGCCGACTCCTGGATCTGAAGCCCATTGAAGAAACAGCTCGGGTGAGGACATTGCTGTATCCCCGGACAGCTAAGTGTCATTATATTAAAAGTCAGCAGCTACAGTGGGGGTGTCAAACTGGTGGCCCTCCATCTGTTGCAAAACTACAAGCCCCATCATGTCTCTGCCTATGGAATTCATGCTTGTAACTGTCAGCTTTTCAATGCCTCATGGGAATTGTAGTTCTGCAACAGCTAGAGGGCCACCAGTTTGACACTTGGGAGCTACAGTATTTATAGCTGCTGACTTTAAATTTTTTGGGGGGAGACTGGAGCTCCTCTTTAAAGACACCAGTGGGTGCAGTCATTAATAATCAGTGACATCATCTGCCCCATTCACTTACATGGCTGGGGTACCAGACCTTTAATCTAAGCGTGCAGCCTGACTGGCCAGGAAAGGTAAAGGGCGAGCTTGGAGCCCACCTACAAAACCATGCCAGATTACATGCCCTCAAAATGTGGGGATTCCTTGCTAGAGGGGACCCCCATTGCAAAGCACCTTGTTCCCCATGTTGATGAGGACAATGACGTCATCCCCACAACCCTGATTGGTGGTCGTGGAGGCTTATTGGAATCTGGAACCCCTCTTTAACAGTAAGAGAGCGCCCAGATACCAACCCCCATGATCACAAGAAAAAATTGCAACCTAGAAATAAAGACACTCAAATGTTTGACAAGTCCTTTATAAAAAATAAATAAAAATCCCCGCAAATTGTCTGTGGTCATGTCATATATGGTCAATGATATCACCCGGATGACCCCACCCTTTGTATATAACAGCTGTCATTCACTGGACTTTTTATTCCAAGGATGAAAAGTGAATGTGTCTGGCAGCATATTTTTTTTTCTCTGGGGGTTGGCAGTAGTCAGGCTTCATGACTGATGTGGATCATTATTGCTGGACAATGTGATTAATGATGGATAGAGATGAGCCGAACACCCCCCTGTTCAGTTTGCAGAAAGTTTGCGCAAACTCTCGAACACCCCTCTGTTCAGTTTGCAGAAAGTTTGCGCAAACTCTCGAACACTGTTAAAGTCTATGGGACTCGAACGCAAGGAATCAAAAGTGCAAATTTTAAAGGCTAATATGCAAGTTATTGTCCTAAAAAGGGTTTGGGGACCCGGGTCCTGCCCCAGGGGACATGTATCAATCCCCAAATTTTTTTTAAAACTGACAATTTTTTCGGGAGCAGTGATTTTAATGATGCTTAAAGTGAAAAAATAAAAGTGAAATATTCCTTTAACTATCATACCTGGGGGGTGTCTAACACTGTTTATCGTACCTAGGGGTGTCTATAGTATGCCTGTAAAGTGGTGCGTGTTTCCTGTGTTTAGAACAGTCCCTGCACAAAATGACATTTCGTGCAGTGTCGGGTATATGGATGAAAATTATTGAGAAAAACGGCATGGGTAATCCTAGACCATTACCAGGCCCTTTGGGTCTTGTATGGATATTAAGGGGAACCCTGCACCCAAATTAAAAAAAGAAAAGGCGTGGGGCCCCCAGGCCCTATATACCCTGAACAGCAGTATACAGGCGGTCCCCAGAAAGACAGGGACTGTAGGTTTGTTCAAAAGTTGAATCTGTTTGTAATTTGGAACAGGTACATTTTGTGAGTGTAGCTCCAGCCAAAAAATCTATTTTTAAGCTTTTTGGAAAACATAGGGAAGTGTTATCATCACCGACATGCACGACGCGGGTCATGTGACGCGCCCCATCTCATCCTCCAAACACACAGTGACGATAGCAACGCTATGTGTAATCCACACAAACGTTGACCGGAAGTCACCGTTACCAGGGGGCGTGGCCGTAGCCCGTGTCCCCGTGTAGGAAATCTAGACAGGAAGAAGGTGTACTGCGCATCATATATACACAGGGCTAATGGGCACAGTTATAAACTGCAGCAATTATAACCCGCAATACAGCACACCAAGTTTACAGTGTACAATATTGGCAAATCACAGAGAATGCCCCAGAAATACCACCAAGAATTCTTTCAATGTCATATTTAAATATCGTACCGCTCCATACAAAATTGAAAAGGAATTTGGCATATGAGGGTACGAGAGAAATTGAAAACAGGAAATAAATGTAGGATTTAATAACACCACATATAAAAATATGGGATATAATGATGTGCAAAAAATAGTCGCAAAAAAGTAGTGTAAAAGGCAGAAACATACAATTCCCATAATCTTTATATCTGGGTAGACACGCAAGCAATCCGAAACAGCAATGATCCGAGTCAGACTAAATGTCCACACGGATCATTGCTGACATGGGAGATCGACCAACAATCACTGTGCTATGTGTCTATTGCAGAATCATAATGATTTCTTAGGGAACTATAATCCATTGTTACATGCGCAATGGGAGACCTACAGATCTATGTTTCATAGAAACCACAAAAATTATCATAGAATAATAGTCAAACAATGCCCAAGTGTGTCTATTGGGAGTTACTTGGCCATATAAAATGGCAGATTTACGCTTGATTAATAAAGCAATTAATATCCCAGTCTGTGTTCATGCCGTGGGGGGAGTAGCACCTCAATTTGTGTATCCAAAACGTTTCGAGGCGCAACACACCCCGCAAACATGAATCACTTCTCCAGTTGGGGATAAATTTATCTATAATTTGGAAATGTGTGCCTGTTGGATCTCTACCATGTTGTTCCAAAAAGTGTCGAGGGACTGTGTGTTTGTCACAGCCCTTTTTTATTTTTGCAAGGTGTTCGTTCACTCTAATGGAAAAATTTCTGATGGTACGGCCAACGTACTGCTTTTTGCACGGGCATGTAATAAGATAAACTATAAATCTAGTTGTACAGGTAGTAAAATGCTTCATGGAATATACACGCTGCGTGGCCGTAGATGTGAAGGTATCACTCTTTTGTTTGCCCAACGCATTGTGCATGCAAACATTGCATTTTCCACAAGGGAAAAAACCCTTACTTTGTGGGAAGAACTGAATAGGTTTGGGAATATCGATCGCATTGGGGGAAATATCGCTCTGAATAGAGCGAGCTCCCCTATAAATGACCCCTGCTCTCTCGGGGATTACGCCTCCAAGGATTTTATCACTACGTAATATTTTCCAATGTTTATTAATAATTTTCTTTATTTCATTATGTTGGGTTGAAAAAGTAGTAAAAAATGACCATTTAAATTTGTCATTCTCTTTAGTTTTGGGCTTCCTTTCCATAAGGGACAACCTATTAGTTTGCAACGCCGATTTTATATCGGCGTCTAGAACATATGGGTTATATCCCTTATTAATGAATCTCTGCCTGATGGTATAGGCTTGGGAGATGAAGTCACTGTCGTTAGTGCAGTTACGCCGTAACCGAAGGAACTGGCCCCGTGGAACAGATTTTAGCCATTGATGGTGATGGCAACTGTCCACGGGAATATAACCGTTCCTATTGGTAGGTTTGAAAAAGGTTTTAAGCTCAAGGCGTTTCTGAACGACAGGTAGTAAAATACCACGGTCATTATTGTTGAGAGTTGCCATGAATGAATCCAAAGATGGCCGGGTCCCTTTCCATAGGAGGAGGGTGGAGGGTTCCAATATGCCCCTGTTGAAGACATACTTTGTCGAAACGCGTCAGGCTTGCATCTGGCACCCCACATTGCTTTTTCTTTCTTTTAATATTTCTTTTTTGTGATCACATGTCATAATTTTGTTTATTTTTATGACCTTTTAAATAAAACCCAATGGTTACCCTCTGACCTGCACCATTTGGAGCTTTCTTTTTCCTTTATATTTTTTGTGGACCACCTTCCACATTTGGGGTCGGTACCCCAAATGCGACACATTCGATCCTGACACTTTGAGAGACGCTTCGAGAGATGCTCACCATGGTCTTATAACATCGGAAGCCTCCCCAGTATCCATTCAGACTACCATCAGACTACCATCAATCCACCATTTGGTTCCATGTTTGGACCCCAAGCGCTGTTGACTCAACCGTCGTAAGACAGATGAGTCCATCCTCTCTGGTAAGAGTATTTTACCTATTCTGTCAAGTACCCTTTTCTGTCCACATTCACCAGTTTTTTTTTGGTATTGGTATATTAATCTTTCTTTTGTCACATTTTTGCAAGACTTTTCTTGAATGTTAATTTTGAACAATACACAATCCTTAAAAGAGCTAATCACACTGACCTCCGGAGACAGACTGTCTGGTCACCTAGGCTGCCTTAAGTGCTGGCTTAATTAACATGTTAATTGTGTAATTGTCTTTTAAGTTGTTGCTATAGGGGAGGGGGGAGTATCCATGAGTAGCCCTACCTTGTAATCTACCCCTTATGTAAAATGTGTATAAAGGCATTGGATTCTGTCCAATAAAGGCATTCAAGATTCTACAAGCTATTTTTGGCTAGATAATACAGTGCAGCTATGATAATATATCTCTCTGATAGTCAGATTGGAGGAAGCGAAATATACTGACGGAAGCACTCAATCGGAGTGTGGGATCGGATCTGTCACAATAGTCACTCAGCATCAGCAGCCTTGAAGGGATCTCACATTCATAAAAAAATTATTCGGTTACATCAGCATTAGGTGCTTGGTAGCTGGTGATCCAAGACTGATTAATTTTTATGAAGGTGAGCCGACCAGCCGAGTCGGTGGATAGGCGCACTCTGATTGGTTACAAAACCTCCAGCAGCACTGAATGTACATTTTGAAAGAACGCTGGATGCTGGACAGGCCAGTAGCTCAATTGCATACTGTGCAAGCTCTGGCCAGTGATCCATCCTCAAGACCCAGTAACCCAGAGGATATTCGGATGGAATGGTCTCCAAGTCTGATCTTACCCTTAGGTATTCTTGCACCATGTAAATCAGATGCTGGTGATGGTTGCTGGAACCAATTAGACCTTGGGGCTGTGGACTAAAAAAGTTTCTGAATGCATCTGTCAGATGACCACCTTCTCCACCGCTCCTTCTGTGACTGACTGAAGCCTCAGCAACACGTTGTCCAGTACCAGGAATTTGTAACCTCCCAGGCTCTGCAAACGCATTGGACAAACCTTTCTGCAAGGCCTCCTGAAAATGTTTCAACCTCTGCTCCCTCTGCGACAGCTGGATAAGTTCTGCAACCTTACCTTTGTAACGTGGATCAAGGAGGGTTGCCAACCAGTACTGATCCCTCGTCTTGATACCACGAATGCGGGGGGTCCTTTCGCAGGCTTTGCGGGATCAGGGAGGCCATGCAGCATAGGTTTGCTGAGGAATTCAGTCCAGAGTCCTCTGGGTCACTAAGGACGACCTGATCCAAAGCCACATTGTCAGAAACCATGAATCAGACTGAGACAGAAGTACAATTAAATCACACTTGTTTATTAATAATAATAAAAAGGTAAATAGAAAAAGCATAGTCAAGCATAGTCAGAGTCCAGGAACCAGATCGGGTAGTCAGCCAGGCCAGAAGTCAGGGATTCAAGTAGCAACAGCAAGCAGGATAATTAGCCAGAAGAGATGTCAGCAAGCCAGTCCTTAAACAAACCGCAGGAGATAGTTTCTAGTGATGTGACCAAGGCGAAGGCAGAGGTGAAGTGAGCTGGAAGGCTTTAAGTAGGCATGTCAGACGAGCATCATCAGGAACAGCTGGTAACTGTGGAGAGAGAAGAGAGCTGGCAATTAGCTGACAGCTGAGCGATCAGTCCAGAGAAGGAAGGGCCAAGCCAGCCCTGACAGTACCCCCTCCTCAATGACCCCTCTCCCTCGGAGGGCCTCCGGGCTTGAGGGGAAACCCTCTATGGAACTCGTGGAGGAGGACAGGGGCATGTACGTCAGAGGATGAAACCCGGGAGCGTTCCTCCGGACCGTACCCCTTCCAATGCACCAGGTACTGTATGCGCCCATGGAACCTACGGGAGTCAGCAATGGATTCAACCTCATACTCCTCATGGTTCTCAACCTGAATGGGGTGAGAAGGTGGCACCGAGGTGGTAAATCGGTTACAGACCAACAGTTTCAATAAGGAGACATGAAACACATTTGAGATGCGCATACTAGGAGGAAGATCCAACGCGTAAGCCACTGGGTTAATCCTGCCAAGGATACGGAAAGGCCCAATAAACCGAGGTGCAAACTTCAGTGAGGGAACACGAAGCCGGAGGTTGTGAGATGACAGCCAGACCCTGTCCCCAACCTGGTAGGAAGGCACATGCAGGCGTCTGCGGTCAGCATGGAGTCTGTACCTATCATTAGCATGACGCAAAGCCTCCTGAACTTGTACCCAAGTGGAACGAAGACCACGGAGATGCTCCTCTAATGCAGGAATACTCTGCGGAACAAACGAGTCAGGCAACATGGAAGGTTGGAAACCATAATTCTCCATAAAAGGAAATGGAAATCGGGAGGCAGAATTCAAGGCACTGTTGTGAGCAAACTCTGCCCAAGGTAATAGGTCAGATCAGTTGTTATGATGGTCAGAAATATAGCAATGTAGGAATTGCTCCAAAGACTGATTGGCTCGTTCTGCGGCCCCATTAGACTGCGGGTGATACGCAGAAGAGAACGCAAGCTGGATTCCCAACTGTGTGCAAAAGGCTCGCCAAAACCGGGAGAAAAACTGACTGCCCCTGTCCGAGACAATCACCTTGGGTAGCCCATGTAAGCAAAAGATCTCCCGAGCAAAAATGGAAGCCAGTTCCTTAGAGGTGGGCAACTTCTTAAGTGGAATACAATGACACATCTTTGAGAACCGGTCAACCACCATAAGGATAACAGTGTTGCCTTGGTAGTTGAGCAACACCACAATGAAATCCATAGACAGGTGTGTCCAGGGCCTCTCTCCATTGGGTATGGGTTGTAGGAGGCCCACTGGAGGTGTTATGGAGTCTTACTCTGAGCACACATGGGACAGGCAGCTACGAAAGGCAATAACATCAGCCTGTGGACTAGGCCACCAGAATTGTTGGGAAATGGCCCAAATGAGTTGATTCTTCCCAGGATGGCCAGCTGCCTTGGGAGAATGGTAAGTCTGGAGCACGGCAGTACGAAGACTCTCTGGGACAGAGCAGCGGTCACAAGGATTATCAGGAGGAGCATGGACCTGAGCAGCAAGAATTTTGTCACCCAAAGGAGAAGTAAAACTGGTGCGAACCGTAGCCAAGATACGATCAGGAGGAATCATAGGAACCGGAACCGACTCTGACTTGGAAGTGGAGGACAATTGTTGTGACAAGGCATCAGCCCTTACATTCTTAGTACCGGGTAAGAATGAGACAATGTAATTAAAGCGCGACAAGAAAAGAGACCATCGCGCCCTTCTGGGAGAGAGTCGCTTAGCCTCAGACAATAATGTAAGATTCTTATGGTCAGTAAGAATAAGAACAGGCACAGTGGTACCTTCAAGGAGATGTCTCCATTCTTTCAGGGCTAAAATGATCTCCAACAGCTCTCTGTCACCAATCTCATAATTGCACTCAGCAGGTGACAATTTCTTGGAAAAGTAGCCACACGGATGAATAGCGCTCTCAGAGTTAGGACGTTGAGACAGAAGGGCACCAACTCCAGTTTCAGAAGCAGCAACTTCTAGGATAAAAGGCAACATAGGATCAGGATGTGTCAACACAGGAGTAGAAACAAAGGCAGCCTTGAGAGTCTCAAAGGCCTTAATGGACTCCGGAGACCAACTCTGTGGGTTACCGTCCTTTCTGGTCATATCAGTCAGGGGCTTGACCAGAGACAAGAAGTTAAGAATAAACTTCCGATAGTAGTTGGCAAAGCCCAGGAAACGCTGCCGGGGACGTAAACCCATGGGTCGAGGCCACTGTAGGACTGCCGAAAGTTTCTCTGGGTCCATCAAAAAACCAGCAGTGGAAATGACATAGCCCAGGAATGTAACCTGTTCACGATGGAACTCGCACTTCTCCAGTTTACAATAGAGATTGTTCTCTCTTAGTTTCTGAAGCACATGACAGACATCTGTGTGGTGGCTCTCCAGGGACTTGGAAAATATGAGGATATCATCCAGATAAAAAGCAGGGGAGGAGGGGTGTGTTGCGCTTCCTAAATACCAACAAAACGCTTACAATAAATATAAATCACATAGTATAAAAAAACATATAGTATAAAAAAACTTATAAATAATTCTTAAAGTGTTCAGTGAGCAGTGCTTAAAGCTTAAAGGGTGTATTAGATTGGACGACTAATGTATAGTGTTCATATGTATTATTCCTGTGTCTTAAAATAAGCAGAAACAGTGCTTAAGACCATAAAGTGCATGAATTAAAGTTAAATAGACATCTGTGATATCAATGCAGCAAAATAATAGAAAGGGTATATGTGATAATTTAAGTGATCAAAAACATATAAACACATAAAATCGGTGATCTAAAATGTGTAGAAAAAACAAAGGAATGTCTCAATTACATTCCTTAAAAAAAAAAAAAAATAGCAGCAAAAACGTGAATTTCAATAAAGTGTCCCATACACAGTTCAATCATGCAATTTTCCGATGTGATTTCACAGCCGCAAAAAAAGTGCAATGTGCAATGTACCAGACCCCCCCGGGAATAACTACACGTTTTTTACGGGTAAGGGGTTTTACCCATGTAAGAGGTGCTATGCATGCACAAGGGCAAGTAAACCTACAAAAGTCTTCGAATTTTCGTCCACAAGTACTGGCAACGCATACAAAATTAGAGACTTTATATGCTGTAATACAGAAGGCGCTGTATATGCTCTTGAATGTAGCTGCGGCCTACAATATGTTGGCCGCACAAAGAGACCTTTAAGGATTAGGCTCAAGGAGCATATACAGAACATTCAAAAGGGTTATGATAAGCATAGTGTCTCCAAGCACTTTGCTATTCACCACAAAAAAGACCCCAAAGATTTAAAATTCTGGGGCATCACCCCTTATGTCAAACATTGGAGGGGTGGACATAAAGTAAGGACTTTGAGCCAAATAGAGTCAAAGTGGATATTCACCCTTGATACTTTTGCCCCTAGAGGATTGAATATTGAGTTCGACTTGAACTGTTTTATCAGTAATTTTTAGTGCCTTTTATTCCACCTCCCGTTCTGTTCACTGAATTTTAATTAATTTTCTAAATCTCGACTTTTATTTATTTTTTAATTTTAATTCGCGTAACTTCGTTTTATATTAAATTTAATTTCTATAGATATTGACTTAGTGTATAGATACTTCTAGCTGATTATGTTGTCAATACACACGTCATTTCCGCGATCCTTTTATCTATAGATATATATATTTTTTATATATATATTTTTTAATATAGGACTGTGCCTCTTTTAAAAGTCTGGTTTTTTAACTAATTTTATTGGTTTACTATTTTTTCTGGTCTTTATCGCTTTATTGTATTTATCTATATGTATGCATATTTTTACATATGTACATATGCATATATATATATATATGCAGAATTGCCCCATCTCTAAGTGTACATATGCACATATTTGGGTGTCTAGAAATGATTGTCGGATACTAACGACTTGCTACTGCCATCTGTGATGTTCTCTGGCATCTTAAAAAGTAAGAAACTTACTACTGCCAGGTGTGATGTTTTCTGGCATTCTATAAAGCAAGAAACATTGTTTTGTTTCTTTAGGTTCTCCTATATAATCAAATTAAAGGCCGCCCCCCGTGCTAGTATTAAGATGGCTTGCCACCAAAACAATGGCCGTTCCTCATTGCTATCCGAGGGCTTTGAGAAAATGGCTGTTGATATATTTATATATGTGAATATAGAGCACTTGTTCCGTTTTCCAATATTGGATGTGGAGGGACATCGTGTTTGCACATATATCGTTCCTCCCAAAGCACGTTTTTAATTAGGGGCTCCATATAATTCGTCCGTTTTTCCCTAAGTAATTTATGTCTGGCCGTTCGTTTTCTCCTTATCTACACTACATGGATCCGCTCTAATGAATCACTTTGAGCGGACTGTAGTGTTAAACATAAAGTCGGATACACCCACGTAATTGGCTCGCTCCTCTAACACACGCCCTAACCATGCTAATAGTGGGCGTTCCGACTGTTTCCCGTCTTTCTTGATCGTACGTCCAGTTATGTAAATAGTGGGCGGACGTGCGTTCCCCATCTTCCTTGATCGTACGTTTAGTTATGCTAATTGTGGGCGGACGTACGTCCGCCCAGTACACTTAAAAGCACTTCCGTCCCTTTCACAATTATCCCAGTTGAAGTCCATACGAGACGTAACGCGTAGGAGAACGGAAGTGACGTCTGTACCTAAGGAAATCGTTCAGATCTGTTAAGCTGTGTGCTCCTTTACTCGTTCCTCTATGTGAGTAATTTTAGCTATTTTAATAAAATATTTGACTGAAATACTACACCATGGAGGCTCTCCTTTACTTGTTGTTTTGAGCATTGCTACAACTACAAGGGTGAACGGCATCGTTAGAAGCTCCCATCCACAGCCCCGCTGACCCCCCTGAGTCTTCCCTGCAATATTTGCTGTTCTGCTGCATACCTTGCAGCTGCAAGGTAATTGTTTAGTATAACCAGCACTGGCACGGAACACCGTTGGAGGAGAGTTGCCCCGGCACATTGCACTTTTTTTGCGGCTGTGAAATCACATCGGAAAATTGCATGATTGAACTGTGTATGGGACACTTTATTGAAATACACATTTTTGCTGCTATTTTTATTTTTTTTAAGGAATGTAATTGAGACATTCCTTTGTTTTTTCTACACATTTTAGATCACCGATTTTATGTGTTTATATGTTTTTGATCACTTAAATTATCACATATACCCTTTCTATTATTTTGCTGCATTGATATCACAGATGTCTATTTAACTTTAATTCATGCACTTTATGGTCTTAAGCACTGTTTCTGCTTATTTTAAGACACAGGAATAATACATATGAACACTATACATTAGTCGTCCAATCTAATACACCCTTTAAGCTTTAAGCACTGCTCACTGAACACTTTAAGAATTATTTATAAGTTTTTTTATACTATATGTTTTTTTATACTATGTGATTTATATTTATTGTAAGCGTTTTGTTGGTATTTAGGAAGCGCAACACACCCCTCCTCCCCTGCTTTTTGTCTTTAATATTGAGAGTTCACTCATAGAGTGTTTGCTGCTCCTGCTAGAACATTCCTTTTGCTATCTTCCATTTTTTTGTCATAGAGCGCAGGAGCCCCTTTTGTATACATATCATCCAGATAAACCACCACATACAACTGCAACAAAGCTCGGAGGACATCGTTAATAAATTCCTGTAAAACTGCCGGGGCGTTACAAAGGCCAAAAGGCATTACCAGGTATTCTTAATGGCCTGTTCTGGTATTAAATGCAGTTTTCCACTCGTCGCCCTCCTTAATGCGCACAAGATTGTATGCCCCTCTCAAGTCAAGCTTCGTGAAAACCATTGCTCCCTTGAGGCGGTCAAATAACTCTGTAATCAATGGAATCGGGTAGGCATTCTTAAACGTGACACGATTGAGACCCCTATAATATATACAAGGTCTCAGTTCACCTTTCACAAAGAAGAAACCAGCACCAGCAGGAGATGAGGATTTGCGGATGAAACCTCGAGAAAGTGTAAACCCGGGCACGAGGAGGTATGGCACCAGGTTGAAGGTCAATTGCGCAATCATAAGGGTGGTGTGGAGGCAAACTACCGGCTTGAGCTTTATCAAAGACATCGCCATAATCACGGTACTCCTCCAGCAGGGAGGGGAGTGAAGCGGTGCACAGGACCTTGGATACCTTCAGGAAGCATGTCTCACTGCATTGTGGTGACCAGGAGAGAACCTCAGCATGGAGCCAATCAAAAGAGGGGTTGTGCCTCTGTAACCAAGGATAACCAATAACCAGCGGAAATCTGGGTGAGGAAATAACTTGGAATTGGATTATCTCATGGTGAAGAGCCCCTACGGCCATGGACAACGGAACCGTCTAATGAGTTACATGGGCAGGCTGTAGAGGTCTCCCATCAAGAGCCTCAATGGCAAGTGGAGTGTCACGCAGCTGCAGCGGAAACGAGTGCTGCGAAACAAATGCAGCATCAATGAACAGGCCTGCAGCCCCAGAGTCGATTAGAGCCTGTATCTCGATGGACGACTCAGCCCCAGAAAGAGTGACCAAAACCAGGGGCTTCTCCTTCTGGATAACTGGGGACAAAACAACGCCACCTAAGGTCTGTCCATGACAGGACCCCAAGGTTCGGGCATTCCCTGGACGGGTAGGACAAGACTTCAAAAAGTGACCTGCCTGGCCACATTAAAGGCACAATCTCTCCCTCCTCTTAAAGGCTCTCTCATCTGCAGAGAGACACGTGAAGCCCAGGTGCATGGGTTCATCTTCACTGACCAACTCGGTACCAGGAGGCATGAGAGGTGAGGGAGGCATGGGTGGGACTACAAAGCTCGGAGGCAAATGTACAGGAGGCTTCCACAAGCGCTCGTTAAGAGAAAGTCTTTCTCTGAGTCTGGAGTCAATGAGGATGGCAGACGAGATCAAGCTCTCCAGCTCAGTGGGTATATCTCGGGCTGCTATCTCATCCTTGATGGAATCCGAGAGACCATGAGAAAAAGCAGCCAGGAGGGCCTCATTGTTCCAAGCAACCTCTGCTGCCAGAGTACAGAATTCAATGGCGTAGTCGGCAACAGTTCTCGTACTCTGTTTGATGGACATGAGGCACTTGGCAGCAGAAGCGGAGCGTGCGGGAACGTCAAATACCCTTTTAAAAGAGGCCACAAACTGAGGATAACTCAAGACAACAGGTTTTTGCGTCTCCCAGGCCAAGGCTCTCTCAGAAAGCAAAGATATCATGAAACCTACTTTGCTTCTGCCCATGGGAAACGCCTGGGGCAGCATCTCGAAATATATCTCAACCTGATTGAGAAACCCTCTGCATTGAACTGGATCGCCCCCAAATCGCTGGGGAAGTGGAGCAGAACCAGGCACACCTCTTATCGAGGTAATACACAAGGCGGGTGCCTGCACAGAGACTGGCACAGCAGCAGGGACGGCCCGTAACTCAGGTTGTACTGGAGCAGCCACCGTGGGGAATTCCAGGTGAGCCGTGCGATTCAGGAGCATTTGTAACGCTATGGCAAACTGATCCATGCGGTGATCTTGCTCATCCAATCTGGAAAAAATATTACCAACAAGTGGATTGACTGTATCTTCTGAATTCATGGCCTTCATCTACTGTCAGAAACCATGAATTAGACCGAGACAGAAGTGCAATTAAATCACACTTGTTTATTAATAAAAATAAAAAGGTAAATAGAAAAAGCGTAGTCAAGCATAGCCAGAGTCCAGTAACCAAATTGGGTAGCCAGCCAGGCCAGAAGTCAGGGATCCAAGTAGCAACAGCAAGCAGGATAAGCAGCCAGAAGGGATGTCAGCAAGCCAGTCCTTAAACAAACTGCAGGAGATGGTTTCTAGTGATGTGACCAAGGCAAAGCCAGAGGTGAAGTGAGTTGGAAGGCTTTAAGTAGGCAGGTCAGACGAGCATCATCAGGAACAGCTGGTAACTGTGGAGAAAAAAGAGAGCTGGCAATTATCTGACAGCTGAGTGACCAGCCCAGAGAAGGAAGGGCTAAGCCAGCCTTGACACACATCTTCCCAGCCACGTACAAGTCCATGGGTTTCTAGGGACTGTAAACGATCCCTTGAAGACTGCAGCTGATGCTGAGTGCTAGCCTCCACCTCCATGCTGACACAATCCTCCTCCTCTTCCTGTGTGATCGGCGGGCCCGCAGGAACACTGTCTGGATAAAGGGGCCTTGAGAGGTAAGGAAGTCCTCCTCTTCCCCCCTCTGTTCTGCCTCAAGTGCCCTGTCCATTATTCCAAGCAGCGTGTGCTCCAACAGGTAGACAAGAGGGACGGTATCACTGATGCATGCACTGTCACTGCTCACCAACCTCGTGGCCTCCTCAAATGGTGACAGGACAGTGTATGCATCCTTGATCATGAGCCACTGGCGTGGCAAAAAAAAACCCAAGCTCCCCTGACCCTTTCCTGGTGCCATAGTCGCATAGGTAGTCATTGATGGCTGTCTGCTGCATGTGCAGCCACTGCAGCATGGCCAACGTTGGGTTCCATCTGGTGGGCATGTCACAGATTAGGTGGTTCTTGGGTAGGTTGTATTCCTTTTGGAGGTCAGCCAGTCAAGCACTGGCATTATATGACTGGTGGAAATGCACACAGACTTTCCTGACCTGCCTCAGGAGATCCTGTAAGCCCGGGTAACTGCACAAGAACTGCTGCACCACCAAATTAAGGAAGTGAGCCAAACAGGGAACATGGGTGAAGTGTCCCTGTCAGAGGGCAGAGAGGAGGTTGGTGCCATTGGCAAAAACCACCATTCCTGCCTTAAACTTGCGTGGCATCAACCACCTCTGAGCATGCCCCTTCAGAGCTGACAGAATCTCTGCCCCTGTGTGGCTCCTGTCCCCTAAGCCCACCAGCTCAACCACCGTATGGCATCTTTTTGCCCGAGTGCTTGCGTAGCCCCTTTAACACTTACGGAGCACCGCTGGTTCCGAGGACAAATCTATAGAGGAAGAGGCCATGGAAGAAGAAGAAGAGGAGGGGGTGGAGGAGAGAGGTGTGTCAGAATCAACACTAGTAGCATTTTTATAGGTGTGGTGGTGGAACAAGCTCCAACAATACTGCACCCTGTCCTGCATCCAGCAGGATCACCCAGTGCCCCGTGAAAGATAGGCAATGTCCCTGTCCATGCCTGTTGGACCATGAGTCAGCGGTAATATGCACCTTACTGCTGACTGCCCTTTCCGGCGAGGCCAAGACATTGCATTCCACATGCCGGTAGATAGCCTGAATCGCCATCCGTGAAAAAAAGTGGCATTTGGGAACTTGCCACTGAGGTACCGCACATTCCACAAATTCATGAAAGGGGGCAGAGTCTACCAGCTGAAAAGGCAGCAGTTGGAGTGCTAGCAATTATGCCAAGCTAGCATCCAGCCGCTGGGCATGTGGATGGCTGGGACCGAATTTCTTTCGCCGGTTTAGCAAGTGGGGTAGGAAAATTTGACATTTTAACCTTTCCTGTATCCCTGCCCAACTCTTTACCAGAGAAGTCACTCCCCTAGCAGCTAGGGGAGGGCACCTGCTCTAGCACTGCCACCCCTGAGCTGATATCCCCATCATCATGCAACTTGAAATATATGTTGGGGTGTACCAACTCAGAACTGGCCTACCTAGCGCACTACCCCTCCTTCTATATGTCACCCAGCTACCTACCTGTCCCTCCATATCTCCACCCTCCTCTATACTGGCCCCTGCCAACACCTGCTGGGTAATTTCCAAGCGCCTTTCAAGGATGCCGATGCTTCTCAGTGTTGCCACCTGATTCTTCAGACCCAGGATCTTGGCTTCCAGTGAAACAACTCGCTCACATCTCGCACAGCAGTATTTACCCTCAAAAGGTTCATCAAGGAATGCATACATGGAGCAGGATGTGCGCCGAGGGGCATCACCAATCCTGTTGGATATTTTGCCTGCTATTTTATTGGGGATAATAAGGAAAGACTTGCTATTAGTACTCTACACTACTTCAAGCTCTCCTGGTGCCACATCCTGAGATTCTTATACATCTTGCAGACATTACCTATTGCGCTCCCCTGCTCCTTTTTTTAAAGTGTTACAAACTGCAATTACTACATTTATATGGGGTTAGATTGTACAGATTAAGGGTTTGATCAATGACAATGCTGATTTTTTTACTGACTACCATTATACAGAGGAGTTTCAAAACTGGCCACCAATAGTTTCCACTGACCACTAATGTAATAGAAACATTCACAGCAACCACCTATGTAAGGAGGGGGACCTTCACACCGGCCACTAGTGGGAACAAAAGGATTGTACGCCAAGCCCCAATGTAATGAGAATATTTACAATGACCATCAATGTAAAGGGGATTTACACTGACCACTAATGTTATAGGAGTATTCACAGTAACCACCAATGTAAGGAGGGATTTACACTGACCATTAATGTAAGGGGGACTTTCACACTGGCCACTAGTGTGAATGAAAGGATTCTACACCAAGCCCCAATGTAATGAGAATATTTACACTGACCACCAATGTTACTGAGACATTTAGCCTGCGTTCACATTTGTGTGTGTCAGGGAAACTCATGCAAAATCACTTTCCTGACACCACAGAAACACGCTGCCCTTTAGCAGATACACAGCAGTGCCATTAAATGTTAATGACACCCCCACGCATCTGCTGACATGTGCTGTGCAAACCACTGAAATAATTGGGCTGTCCTACAAGCAACCTACATCTTTATCCACCCTGTCAGTACACCTTTGTATCCCAAAACCCCTGCTTACCTTTGCACCCCAAACCTCCCCTATCCTCTCCACTCCAACCCTCCACCACTTTAACTCTACCTGCCTCCTCTGCTCATCTTTGCACCCACCTTCCTTACCTCTATACATCTCTTTGTATCCTAAAACCCCTGCTTACCTCTGCACCCCAAACCTCCCCTATCCTCTCCACTCCAACCCTCCACCACTTTAACTCTACCTGCATCCTCTGCTCATCTTTGCACCCACCTTCCTTACCTCTATACATCTCCTCCATACTCACCTGTGCACTCAAACTGTAATTCTCTGCACACCCCACACTACCCTCCCCCTTCACCAATTTGCTTGCCTTTGCAGAACAGGCTGGTGTTCGGCTAAATAAACACGTTTGCAGGCAGGACTTTGAAGCATGCCCCTTTATCTCCCCAGTGGGCATTCAGTATAGGTGATGGTGGATATGACCTCAGAGGGCATGATATATGTATGGATGCTGTCTCTATTTACACATGAATGCCCCCGGTCTGTGGCTATTTACATATGAATACAACCGCTTATTACATATCAATGCCAGTTATTTACATGTAAACACAGGGTCTGCGGGTCAGTCATCTGTACACAACAAAAGGGCAGAGCTGGGTAGCATTAGTAGCAGCACTTCACATTGAGATATCGGGACACAGCACAGGGCTAAAATTTCAAGGGACAAGGGAATAATAATGGCAGAGCCCAGGGCAGCTGCTCCTTTTGCCCTGCCTTAAAGATGGCCCTGTAAATTGGTTTCATGGCTTGGAGTCTAAGCAATATTAAACAGGTCCTTACCAGATGGCCTTTCTTTGAGACCCATCACATTCATTTTATTGTTTGACACACCAACTTTTTATGTTTTTTTGTTATAAAACATGTAAACAATTTTAGTGGGCCTGATGACAACTTTATTTGGAAATCCAAAATGTATTTCCTGCATTGTCTTGTTCTAAAATTGTCTTTTGAGCATCTATCTCAGATTTTACTTGGTCAAATTTTACCACCTTTTTCCTCTGTTCAGAACATTCTATTATCCCTTCTCAGCAGTTAGCTTTTGACTAATTGATATCACTTTTTCCATTCAATCCTAAATAGGGATGCACTAACTGATCAGACACCTTCAGAAGATCTGTTGCTACAAGATTCACCTTAGAAACATGCCCTTGCTGTTATTTATACTATTTTATTATCCCAGGTGTATCCCTCTGGACTTTAATAAATGAGCAGCTGCACTGAAAATTACTTTTTCATCTGAAGAGTGGGATAGCTCTTTTATATTGACTCATCGCCTATCTTTGCCAAGCAAAGTCCAGGAGATTAGCTTAAAGTGATTGTAAAGTCTCATTTTTTTTTCTATTTTTTTCCCTCTTGTTGAGTGCCCCCACAGCAAGCAGCTTGCTATAGGGAGGCGCCCAAGCCAAGTCACAGCTCCCTGTGTCCATTCAGAGATGGAACTCTGGAGCCCCACCCCTCTCTCTCCTGATTGGCTTACTGACTTTGATTGTCAGCAGCGGGAGCCAATGGTGCCACTGCTGTGTCTCAGCCAATCAGGGGCAGAGTGGCTTAGGCACTCATGGACTTCGCTGGAGAGAGATGGGGCTCAGGTAAGTATTAGGGGGTGGGGGGGGCAGCTGCTGTACACAGAATTTTTTTTATCTTAATGCATTAAGACAAAAAAACTTCTGTCTTTACAACCCCTTTAAAAATATTGTCTCAATGGTATTGGAGTCAGGTTTTTCTTCATTGTATCAACCTTCTAGATATGATCAGTGCTGGCATAACTATGGTCATATGGGGACATTGGTGCAAATATGGTGGTCCTGTCCTGCTATTAAAGTATTCTGGGCCCGAATTCCTCCATTTTATGCCAGATTTACAGGTGTTAAAACTTCCAATTCTCCACAGGTACCTTTTTTATCTATGATTCATGCATCTATCAATGAAGTTGAAAAAGGAATTCTTAGGCATTTTCTTACTGCAGCTAGAGCTGTTATTTCCTATCATTGGAGGTTACCATGGTCCCCATCCTATGCGTGCCTCCATTTGGGTCTATGGGAAGAGGAGATTGTCTACAAATCCTCGATGTACCTGAGGTACATTGATGATGTATTTATGATATGGGCAGGATCAGCTGAACAACTTGAGGACTTTATGTCCCAACTTAACACTAATGACAGAAATATTCGACTGACCTACTCCTACAATACCGAGACACTCTCCTTCCTGGACCTCCAAGTAAGCAGGTCTGGGGATAGGATTGTCACTAGTATTTTCCGCAAGGAAACAGTGGCAAAAACCCTCCTCCTAGCACAGAGCCACCATCCAAAATCACTTATTAACGGGACACCCACAGGACAGTTCCTAAGAATTCGATGGAATTGTTCTGAGGATGATCAGTTCCAAAGGGATACATGTGACATGTACTCACGTTTTAGACAGAGGGTTTATTCACACCACTCCCTTAAAAAAGCTAAATATAAAGCTAAACTGAAAAAACTCGAAGACCTAATCACTACCCAAGAAAATTCCCGAGAGTTGAAAAATACTAAACAGTAATATCCCAGGATCATTACCAAATTTGGCTCCCAGTGTGAGGCGGTCCGTGAGACTCTTGATCGACACTGGCATATCTTGAGATCTGCCCCATTATTAGCTAATATCGTCAGTCCAAGACCACTATTGACTGCTAGGAGAGCAACCTGGGTGATTGCTTGGTCCACTCCAGGCCTGGACTGGGGCAAAAAATAGGCCCGGGCATTTTAGACAGAGCAGCCAACCTTTCCAGGGACCGGGGGGGGGGGGGGGTTTGGTAGACATTAGCGGGGGTGGCTGGTGTTGGTCCTCCACACTGTAATGTGCAAGGACACTGTGATATAAAGGGAACTGCACTAAAAAGGGGCACTGCAATGATTACAGTGCCCTTTTACAGGGCAGTCCCCTTTATATTATAGTGTCCCAGTCCTATTGTGGCCATGCCAGTACTGTCTGTCTTCTATTGTGTCCATGGCCCAGTGACACTGACCTGCTCTCTGGTGGTGCGGTAGAGCGTGTCTCTCTCTCTGGTTGTGCAGGTACAGCGTGGCTCTTTCTCTGGTGGTGTGGTACAGCGTGGCTCCCTCTGGTGCTGCGGGTACAGGGTGGCTCCCTCTGGTGCTGTGGGTACAGGGTGGCTCCATCTGGTGCTGCGGGTACAGGGTGGCTCCCTCTGGTGCTGCATGTACAGGGTGGCTCCCTCTGGTGCTGCGTGTACAGGGGGGCTCTCTCTGGTGCTGCGGTGCAACGTGGCTCTCTGGGGGTGCGGTGCAGCGTGGCTCTCTCTGGGGGTGCGGTGCAGCGTGGCTCTCTCTGGGGGTGCGGTGCAGCGTGGCTCTCTGGGGGTGTGGTTCAGCGTAGCTTCCTCTGGGGTGTGGTGCAGCGTTGCTCTCTCTGGGGGTGCGGTGCAGCGTGGCTCTCTCTGGGGGTGCGGTGCAGCGTGGCTCTCTCTGGGGGTGCGGTGCAGCGTGACTCTCTCTGGTGGTGCGGTGCAGCGTGACTCTCTCTGGTGGTGCGGTGCGGCGTAACTCTCTCTGGTGGTGCGGTGCGGCGTGACTCTCTCTGGTGGTGCGGTGAGGCGTGGCTCTCTGGTGGTGCAGGTACAACGTAGCTCTCTCTCTGGTTGTGCTGGGGCTATTAGTTCCCCAGCACAGTCCTCTGTTTCATTTGCTATGTCTCCTGTAGTAGCTGCTAAAAGCACTCCTCAGCTTGTTTCTGGGTTTTCTCTTTCACCCCAGCAGAGTGCATGCTGGGGACTGTAGTCTGCTCCCTGCTGAGACCAATGGTGCCATGTATCTCTGGGACTACATTTCCCATGATGCCCCTCTAGTTTCTTCTGATTTGCCTTCTGTTTTGACCAATGGGGAGAGAAAACAACCATACAGGAATGCCTTCTCTTCCCCTGCTGCCGACGTGAGAAGGGGAGGGGGAGCGAGGGGGGAATAGTGACAGCAGCAGCTTTCCCCACCGTGAGGACGCCCATGGCTGGAGGAGGAGAGCGGAACTGTCAGCGTGGCGCTGAGGCTGAGCTGTGTGTGAGAGAGACACACAGCTCAGCCCATGCAGCTGCCAGTTCTGCATGACACAGGCATGGCCGTATTGCGGTAGGCGAGCGGCGGCCGTGGCCTGTGTTACCCAGGATCAGTCCGCGGCTGCCGCTTACCTCTCGCTGTGTGGCCTGATCATCAACAGGCCACGGGCGACCCCGTCCCACCGGGCAAATGCCCGGTCTGCCCTATGGCCAGTCCGGGCATGGTCCACTCTGAATATACAAGGACCAAAAGTGAAAATTGGCTTACCAGGTCCAAGCCTCCCCCTGGAATGCATGCTTGTGGACACTGTGGCATTTGCAAATACATACATCAAACTGATGTGTTCAACAATCCATGTGGAGGGAAAAATTATAAAATCAAACAATCTATTAATTGCTCTACCACATGTGTTATTTACTTGCTTACATGCCCCTGTAACAAAATTTACGTGGGTAAGACAAAACATCCACTTCGCATTAGGATTGGTGAGCAGATCAGCAGTATAAAGAAGAAAGACGATGATCGCCCCATTCCTTTGCACTTTGTGAAGTTCCATAATAATGATCCAAAAGGCCTGTTAGTCAAGGGTATTTATGTCCTGAACCTACCCCCAAGAAGGGGTGATTTTGATACCATTCTCCTCCAGAAGGAGAAAATGTGGACATATTACCTGGACTCTATGGTCCCTAAGGGGTTAAATACTGAATGCTGCCTACAGCCCTTTCAAGAAAAATGATCTACTAATTAAGCGATTTGTCTTTATAACATCATGTTAATTTATAATTAACTAATCTATTACTGTCATCTTTTGACTCTTGGAAATAATATCTATGTTTGATCTGTACATACTTTCCAGCCCATTATGTTATTATTATTATTCTTTAATTAGCTGGCCCATGCTCTCCATTTTTATGCCATAAATGATACAATTATTTTTCATTATTAACATGCTATTGCACTTCTTTGAATTACCTTTACTGAATGTTTACGCATGAGAGGCGACTGGGATGACATCTAAATGGTATTAAATAGGAACTACACGTTTAATGATCTATATAAACCAGCCATCTCTGATCTCTCCTTGCTCTGAGGCATCTTTTTGGCTGGTGAAATGCATCAGCAGCGTGACGTCAGCACGACACATGGGAGCCACGCGCTGTTTGATTCTGGAGTGTCAGCAAGGAACTAACAGCTAAAGGCTTACTTTTTCTGCCTGGATGTACACGCTGAAGCACGGGAGATATTGGCATGGTAACGAGGAAACCTCCCTTCTTACCCGTATACAGCCAGCGGCCTACACGGAGTGCACTTCACTGCAAGAAGCATCCAGGGGTATGAGTACTGCTATACCAATACAAAGGACATTTCTATGCTGGTGAGAGTGTTCTTAACTTCACCCTATATACGTACACGCATGCACTTTATTTCATAGCACTCCCCCTGCTCTAAATGATATGAACTGCTACTTAACAGTGTTCATGTGCACCTTATCTGGGATCTGTGAATAATCTCTATAGTCTGCTTGATATAACTGCTATTTTCCTTGCTGGATAAACTACCTTCTGAAGCATAAGGCCTAAGCTATAGAATTAGATAACCCTGCCGAAATTATTTATTAATGGCTAATGGCTACTCACCCAATATACTACATCTATGGCTTCTGATTGAATTGACCTACATAAGTCGTTTTTGATTATCTAGTACTAGCATTTGCCATGTGTGGCTGTTGGTGTGTATGTGAGATACCCCTATGTTTTTAACCAATTTGATAACATTGTCACATTTTTTATCTGTCTGTGTCAGCCACTTATCTGTGCTTGTGTCTCTTTTTGATTTAATTTGGTTTTGGTTATTTTGTACTAATAAAGCTAGTTTATACTCACTGTATCATAGTGTTCAAGTTTTTCCCTCTTAAGAGGACTCTATCCTCTATCGTCTTTTTTCTGTATGCTTATAGGGCAAACTGAAATGCATCCTATGAAGTTCATTTGGATGAAGATTAATGACTCGCTATACCATTCTATGAATTAATACTATTATCAAATTAAGGTTGATCCAGGCAATCACCTCACCAATTAGTTTCTCCTGGAAAGTATTTAGAGAATTTCAGGAACTTAAAGTGGTTTTAAACCCTTAGAAACCACTTTGACCTACAGGTAAACTTAGATTAAGGCTTACCTGTAGGTCCAAGAAATATCTCCTAAACCTACATAGTTTAGGAGATATTTACTAAAAGACAGTCACAGAGCCGTAGAAAGCGGCGCGCAGGTGCACTATTGGCGTTAGCGGTGATATGCCGTTAGTGGCGGCTCCCGTGCGAATGTGCGGGAGTGACGTCATCACTGCTCCGGCACTGTGAGTGGCCGGAACAGAAATACCCTGAAGAAGATGGATGCTCCGGACTACAGGGGACAGTGGTGACATCGCTGGCTCCTGTGTCAGGTAAGTGACACATAATGGGCTGCTATGTGATGCATAGTAGCCCATTATGCTTTACCTTTGCAGGGAGACAAAGAGGAAGTAAACCCTGATGGGTTTACTTCCTCTTTAAAGATCTGAGAAGTATATTCCACTTGGTTGCACTTTGGGCCACTTGACATTCTTTAATCTACGGTTGCACTCCATTGGGGACTTTCTTTTTTCTTTCCCCATTTACCTTTTTTTTCTATAAAGAGTGTAGTTTTCAGGTTGTGTGTTACCACCCCTTTTTGAGGATACTGTTTGGGTGTAACTATTAAATAGCTCAGGGATAATACAATTTGCTGAATAACATGTGCCACATTGAGCTGCTTATTGTTTGCTCATTTAAATGTAAAGATGACTCTAAAGTGGAGACCTTAGCAAGATTAATCTGTCTGTGAACTCCTTTCTAATAGCCTTCTTGGGCAGAAATTTCTCCTAACTTTGATGTATTTCTCTATGCAGACTGTAACATGTTTCTGTCCTATTGGTGTCTGTTCCACAGAGCTGAATTGAAAGCATCCAGTTTGGGTTAGTCAGACATTTAATGTAATAAGTGGCGAGCTGCTTTAGAAAAAAGGGTCTCTAGTTGCAGCAAAACAGGTTATGTAAAATTAAAGAGCAAGTCTGAAACATAACAACTAAAATACATGGATTTTGCAAAGTAGAAGTTACTATACAACATGTAGTCAAGGCTCAGTGGAGGCTACACATTCATACAGTGTAAAGAGAATACAGCAAAACACTGTTTAAAATCTGTTGAAGTAGTGAAACCACCCCATGATCTTTCATTACAAACATGTACCATATTATAGTCACTAATTACAGCTTACCTTTCCCTGTACATTTACTTAACGTATTGCAATAATTTATTAAAAGAAGGGAGTTGGTGAGCACACAGCATGCTGAACTGCAAAATGTTGTAAAATATTATGTCACAGTCTAGTTTTTTCAGAATGGGGCTTAAATCAGTACTGGCAAAAGTTTATTAAATTTTTTTTTAATTTTATAATACTAGGTGAGTAAATATAAGTTGTCTGCTTATGTTTAAACAAAATCAGGATCGCTGCTCTGTCTTTTACAATCTATACTTTTGTTCTGGCCAGATAGCGCTGCTGCTCCTGCTATACTTCTGTCTCGCTGCTGATATGAGAGCTGCAGCTCCCATGCACAGGTGCGCTGGTTTGATTTATCCACTCCCCTATCCCCTTGGATATTTCCACGATACTGTTTATTCTGTGGACCATTCATATAAACCAAAATATTCTTTAAATAGCAAACGAGAGATAAAATACACTAGGGATTCTGTACATGAGAGCAGTAGCTCTTGTATCACAGTGGCCGGAAGTATTTTGGGACACAAAAGAAGTATTGTAAAGGACACAGCAACAATACTGACTTTGCATATGCATCAATATAAGTAACTTGTTTACACACCTAATAAAACAAAAGAAAAAAAAATAGCTCGGATTTCTGATTTAGAGGTTGAATATAATTTTTATTGTTACAGATCAGGTAACAGTATAATACAGTAAGAGTTGAGGGGGGAGGGGGGGTACAGAATAAAGAAGGTTGGGGAAAGGGGGAAGGGTAGGGAGTGTATTTCTTACAAAACAACTTACATGTCTGCAGAGTCTGTCCATCAAGTTATACAGCAAAACCCACATAAGAAGGGAATGATCATAGACCTTTCTCTACGGTTATGTCCATACAAAAACCCTGCGTGGGAGGCCTATGCAGACAGAGGGCCCGTGAGTCTAAAGTTAAGCCACATCACCGAGAAAGCGGGCTGAGGAAGAGTGATGGAGCCACGGATACCATAGGGACCTATAGTTATCCCATTTGTCAGTTCGTTTGGCGTGCAGTTCTTCCATGAGCATAATATCGTTCATGGCATCAGTCCATCTCGTAATCGGGGGGATAACATCCTTTTTCCAGAACTGCGAAATGACATGACGAGCTGCGGACAGAAAGAATCGGAACAGACTCTTTCGGTGTGAGCTCATGGAACCCGGGAGTATGGAAAGTAAAGCTATGTGTGGTGTCGGTAACACAGAGACATCATACAAATCATTATGAATTTTAAATACCTTATCCCAAAAGGGGCGTATCCGGTCACATTCCCACCACACGTGGATATACGTGCCCGCTCCTCCGTGGCAACGCCAGCACCTATCCGAGGCCTCCAGAAACATTTTGCTCACCGTGACTGGATCCCTATACCATCTCGTCAACAGCTTGTAGTTTTTTTCTTGCATGAATCCAGATATGGAAGATTTGTGAGTGATCATGAACGAAGTGTTCCAGTGTGTCGTGGATATTTCAGTGCCAAGGTCCCTGGACCATTTTTGTGTATAATTGGGGAGTGTGTTATAAGAGTGTAGCTGAATGTCTTTGTAGATCTGGGATAGTGAGTGTTTAGGTGTTTAAGAGAGACCACACATATCCTCGAAGGCCGTGAGAGGTCTATGTACCAGGCCGGAGAGATGGAGTGATTTGCAATATTGCGCTATATTTATGCTGGAGAGCCAGTCTATTTGAGTCAACGGTTGAGGGTCTATGGGTGACCAGAACAGCTCGGTGGAAGCCTGTATATATTGTTTGGCGGTAGGCCACTGCTCTCTAGAATAAGGGCCGCATTGCCTCCCTGTGTGCAGTGTCGGGATTGCCGAGTTGTCAAATAGGGGTAACAACGGGCTCGGATCCGTAGAAAGGTGATGGGTCGTCTGTTTGCGATACCACAGGGTGAGCGCCGCCAGAGTCAAAGGGGATAGTCCGGGCATGGTGCGAAATTTTTTCATGGTAACCCCAAAGGAGGGCTCTGAGGTCAACCCGAGCCATGGTCTGTTCAATCATCGTGGACAGTTTAGTCAAGGGGCGCGGAAACCATTCAAGGAGTCCTGACGAGATGGGAGATAGGTGGTATAACTGAAAGTCCGGTAGACCCATGCCCCCCTTACCTTTAGGGGCGCATAAGATCCTGTGTCTTAGTCTAGGGGGGTGATTCTGACAGACGAACCTAACCGCCACGGAGCGAAGTGTGCGGAAAAAAGCCAGAGGAAGAGTTATGGGTAACGTCTGAAACAAGTACAGCAGCTTAGGCAGGATGTCCATTTTTAGTACATTCATACGTCCCCACCAAGACAATTTGAGGTTATGCCAAGATTCCAGCGAGTGACGGATTTTCGCCAACATAGGGCTGTAATTCAGGGCATAGATGTCTGCAAAATTCTTAGGTATCTCCGTCCCCAAGTACTTAACTGATTGTGGTTGCCACTTAAATGGGAACCTCTGTTTTAGTAAAGAAACTGTACGTGGCTTCAGAGTTATATTCAGGGCCTCCATTTTCGTCATATTTAATTTAAAGTTACTATGTGCCCCGAAGTGGTCAAGCTCGTGTAGCAAAGCCGGAATGCTAGTTAGAGGTTGGGTAATGTAAAGAAGCAGGTCATCTGCGTATAATGAGAGTTTGCTAGGTTCCGTGGAGGCCGGAATCCCATGAATGGCAGGGTTGGCCCGAATCGCTTGTGCCAGATGTTCAATCGTGAGTGCAAACAGCAAGGGCGACAATGGGCACCCCTGTCTGGTACCGTTTCTAATTGGAAAGGACGCAGAGGAGTCTCCATTCGTTGCCCCTTTTGCAGAAGGGTTAGAATATAAGGACATCACCTTAGACAGCAGCTTTGGCCCCATCCCTATTTGTAGAAGTGTCGCTCGCAGAAAGGACCAGTTCACGAGGTCGAATGCTTTCTCAGCGTCGCACGCCAACAGGCACATCGGGATGTTACTTTGTTGGGCATATGATATAAGATGCAACGTCTTAGTAGTGTTGTCGCGAGCCTCCCTATGTGGGATGAACCCAACTTGGTCATTGTGCACTAAGGATGGTAAAAGAGGGGCTAAACGGGTGGCTAGAATCTTGGCAAAAAGTTTGAGATCGACATTAAGGAGTGAAATAGGTCTGTAGTTACTACAGTGAGAATGATCTTTTCCGGGCTTGGGCAGTACCACTATTTGGGCTTGGAGGATGTGAGAAGACAGCGGGTGGGTATCATCTTTTCCCTCAAACGCACGAGACATAATAGGGGCCAATTGTTGCGCAAATGTTTTGTAGAACTGTGGAGTGTACCCATCCGGACCTGGACTTTTCCCGTTCTTCAGTCCCTTAATCGCAGTCAGGAATTCTGTGGCAGTTAGGGGTAGTTCTAAATCGTCAGTCTCCGCGGGCGTCATGGTAGGGAGGGCTGTGTCCTGCACATAACCTTGTAAGTCCAATGCAGTCGTGGTGGCCTGCGTGTCCCGGTCAACATGTGGTTGGAGGTTATAGAGGGATGAATAATAGTCCCTGAATTCGGATACAATTTCCGAATTTTTATGCCGTTTTTGTCCTGTATTGGTGACTATAAATGGGATATTTTGTCTTTGCTGTCTGGGGTGTAAAACCTTGGCCAAGTGCTTCCCGCACTTGTTCGCCTGAGAGTAATGGACATAGCGACCCCTGTTGAGCGCCGTCAGTGCCCTGTCAGAAAAAATGCTAAAGAGCAGCTTGTGGTGTGCTTTCGTAAAAAAAGAACAAATGCCTGAGCGATTTTCCCATCTCCAACTGTTTGCTGACCTCTCTCAATACACCTTATACCCTACAAAAGAGGAAGTCGCTCCTCTCAATTACGAAAGCCTTGCGGAACCATGACATTATGTATCGTTGGGGTTACCCTACTCATTTCTAGAAATAACACCACATCAGTAGTCGCCACCCTGGAAGAAGGGCTTGCTCTCCTCCGACAGTGGGACAGTCTCCCTGAACAACTACCAACTCCCCGACAACAACATTCTAAATCGCATGGCCAGAAGGAATGGCAGCTGGTCTCCCATAAGAGAAAACACCAAATTCATCGGAGTGACGACGCCTCTGGATCACCATTGTGAATTTATTTTTTTGCAACGCTCCCCGGCTCATTGGAGCTTCTCCACGTGAACCCCCCCTCACGGATCTTTTGCAGCGAATCTGCAATCAGGCCCCCCTTGGGGTCGCTCCCCTCTTTTTACCACAAAGTTTTGACTTGGTTTTCTTTGTCTTTCTTTTTTTTTTTTTTTTCTCTCCTCTACAATTTGTTGAACCAGATGTATGTTTTTTTTACTACCCAGCACATCCGACACTTCTCTGGACGTAGAAAGGAACAACAGTGCCTATATCGTGAATAGGCCTCCAAATCTACGGAACTGCATCTCCCTAAGTTTGGAATGCAACGACCATAAGGTACTCCTCCTTTCTTTATGCCTCTTATTGTAACGTCTTTTAATGTTAGAGGTCTCAACCACCCTGCTAAACGTGCTTCCCTTTGGAAAGAAGCCCTCAAGTTGGGGAGCGACTTGATATGCATCCAGGAAACGCATTTCCAATCTTCGGCTTCCCCAGTGTTCACACACAAGAAATTTCCTCATGTATTTAACGCTTCAGCTTCTCGCAAGTGGAAAGGAGTTCTCATAGAGGTTAAAAACTCAGTAGCCTTTAAACTCCACAGCTCCATACAAAATCCAGATGGTAGGTTTCTGATCCTCATTTGTGATATTAATGGCAGACTTTATACGGTAGTCAACGCTTATGCGCCAAATAAGCGACAGTATAGCTTTGCTAAAAAAATGTTATCCAAAGTTGCTAAATGTAAGAAAAATGCATTGATCATCTGTGGGGACTTTAACCTGATGGCTAACCTGGATATGGATATGTCCGCTAAACATTCACGTCCACTCAGAGCGCTCCAACCTTTATTTCACTTAGAGGATGTCTACGATGTATGGCGATGCCAGCATGCTGAGGAGAGAGAATTTACCTTTCATTCGGCACGCCATAACTCATATTCATGGTTGCATATGATATTGGTGGATAAGGTCTTATTAAAGGTGGTGTCTTCCTCCAGTATACATGACATAACGTGGTCGGACCATGCGCCTGTCTCAATATCTATCCTGGAGGAATACATGCCTAACCCTGCATACATTTGGAGAGTTAATCAGCAAGTTTTTAGCTCCCCACAACAGGTGGCGACTATTGAGAAACAACTTCAAGAGTACTTCCAGCTTAACTCCCAATCTGTATCTGACCTGTTTGTGACATGGTGTGCCCATAAGGCCTTTATTAAGGGCATTCTTATCCAAATGTGTTCACGCATGAGGAGGCAGAGGCTTCGGCTGCTTGACGAGGTGCTGGGAGAGATTTGCACATTAGAGGCCAGTAACAAAACAAACCCTTCCCCACCATTGGCTACAAAACTGTATAAACTTCACACGACATTGAGAATAATGCTATTAGAGCAGCACGACAAACACGTCAAGGCCCTTAAACTAACAACCTACTCCTCCGGTAACAGAGCAGGCAAATTCTTGGCCAACAGACTGAAAGCCAAAAAACTACAATCCAAAATAGAACACCTATTAGACCCCCACACTAAAACCAAAATAATGGACCCGAAGGGCATCGCCAATACCTTCGAAGCCTACTATAGTAAGTTATATAACTTAAAAGATGACACCGAGACTATAAAACTGGGACCAGAAGGGATTTAATCTTTTCTGACATCTCTTCGACTGCCCACTCTGACCACTGATCAATTACATGACCTAAATGCACCAATTTCAGTGCGAATCTCTCTCTGGTGTTCGCGGCGGCGGCAGCCTCGGCTGCCTTTTCATCAGAGATGTTACAAGCTCATATTGTAACCATTCCCAAACCTGGTAAGGTCTCAGCCTGCCCAGCTATCTACAGGCCTATTATATCCTTGCTGAATACAGATGTCAAACTGTATGTGAAAATTATTGCCCATAGGTTATTGCACATATTACCTACCCTTGTTAACCCGGACCAAACCAGCTTCCTGAAAGGACGCCAAGCGTCCGACGCTACTAGAAGAGTTATAAATTTGATACAGCATGCTGGGACCGGTCGGGTGCCTTCTCTGCTCCTCTCTTTGGATGCTGAGAAGGCATTCAACCGTATCCACTGGGGTTATATGCGGGCCGCACTGGAGAAGTTTGGGTTTGGCCCCATATTGTCTGCCATACTGGTGTTGTATTCCATTCCTTCGGCGAGGGTATACACTTCTAACTCGTTATCCTCTTCCTTCCCAATCACGAACGGTACCCGCCAAGGTTGCCCGCTGTCCCCGAGTATTTTTAACCTGTTGATATAACCCCTGGCGGAGGCGATAAGGACTTCACCCGTGATTACGGGCTTCACCCAGGGCTCTGACTCCTATGTCATAAATTAATTTGCAGACGACATCATCATCTTTCTGACAGAACCAGAGACTTCCTTAGCAGCTACACATCAGCTTCTCAGTACCTTTAGTCAAATCTCTTACTACAAAGTGAACTGTACTAAGTCGCTTATTCTCAACTTAGGGGTGGACCCACATCTCTGCAAGCATTTACAGGCATCTTATGCCTACAAATGGAGCACAGGAGAGATCCCTTACCTAGGGTTACAACTCACCGCTGATGTTAAACAATTAGTAGACATCAACTACTCCTCCCTCATTAATAAACTGACCAGAGAAGCTCAAAATTTTACTAGGTTTGAGCTATCTTGAATGGGCCGCCTTGCGGCTTTTAAAATGTTTGCATTGCCCAAAATCCTGTACCTGTTTAGGACATTGCCTATTCTACTTAAACGTGCACATTTCATAACGCCTACTAGGTTGATGAGGCCACGGATACGGAAAGGCATGAAGCCCAGAAGCTCCCACGCCCAGCTCTTAAAGCGGGAGTCCGCTGGGAGTTCCGCCGTTTTTTTTTTAAAAGCCAGCAGCTACAAATACAGCAGCTGCTGACTTTTAAAATAAGGACACTTACCCGCCCAGCGCGCCCGCGATGTCGGCACCCGAAGCCGATCTCTCGATCGTCTCTCAGGTGCTGCCGCCGCCATCTTTGGTATGGGAATCAGGAAGTGGAGCCTTTCAGCTTCATTTCCCAGTTCCCTACTGCGCATGCTCGAATCGCGCTGCGCAATAAGGATGGACCCGCTGCCTCTGGGATCTGTGTGTTTCCCAGCAGGCAGCGGGGGACTTTTGGAAAGGGGAGTAGATCTACGCCCCTTTCCGCAGAGAGCTATCCCGGAAGTGGGTGCAGATACCTGTACTGTACAGGTACCTGCACCCCCCTCCCCCCTGAAAGGTGCCAATTGTGGCGCCGCAGGGGGGGGGGATTCCAATAAGCGGAAGGTCCACTTTAGGGTGGACCTCCGCTTTAAAGCATAAATTTGCAGGTGGCATGGGCATGGTCGATCTGAGAGACTATTGGGCGGCCTCACAGTTGGCCCAACTAAGATGCTGGTTACAACCAGACATAAACAATAGAATAGATGGACCAAAATTGAGCTTTCCACTGTCTCTACCCCAGCCCTAGTGAACCTACTAATAGCGGACACATGGAAGCCTAGCCTATTTAATAGATCGTTTCTCATTATACAGGCCTCTCTGGAAGCCTAGAAGTGATTCATGCTGACTTTGGCTTACCTAACACGGAACATTATACATACATTCGCATTCTACATTTCATGACCTCTTTGAGCTCACCAGAAGATGGAAAACAAATCAGGCCCCTAGTGTACTTGAAGTGATTAACATGGTACAATATAACTCGTCATTCGAACGAATACTAGCATGTAGGCAAGGCCATGTTCGCACTTTTGATTACCACTGGAAATTATGGACGGCCTGGATGGCAAACAACACCAAGCCGTAGTACCCGGAAATGTGCATGGTGGTACCATGTTCTGCTCCCTGAAATTTAACCTGTCATTTGATGTGAACACTTTTCTGTGTCTGTAACAATGTCCAAGTTTGAACTGTACTGTAATATTGGGCTCACAGTTTTTATATGAGCTTCTCTTTTCTCTACATTTTCTTTTCTTCTCTTCCTGCTCTTTCTTCTACCCCCTCTTCCCTTCTGAGGTACGCTCACATAGCTTCTGATGCTCTTACCTTTTACCCAGTAGCTCCTTGACAACTTGACAGATGTCATACTTTCCCCTACTCTACCAAGAAAAAAAATGGTTGTAGCTGAATTGGGTGCAGCGACTGGCTGCTATGAGAAATGTGAGGTTGTTTTTTTCTCTAGACAGTTTATCATAGTTTTTGTTACCTCTAGTGATGCGCAGCACTCTCATAATACGGATAATGGTGGGATTGATAGGCAAAGCTGCATTGATTTCTATTTCTTCCAAAGTGATTCCCATTACAGAAAGGAGCACAATGGCCAGATCCAACTGGTTCCACCTATATAGAGAAACAAACAAAAATTATACTTTAATTATTATACTTTTAGAAGAGCCTATACAGATATACGAAAAAGATTGAGAGAGTTAAAATACAGCCTTTTATACCCCAGAAAATTACTAGTGATGGACAGGACACACACTCTTTTTTTTAAACACAGTTTTTAGCAGCAGAATGGCTGGACTAAGTAGCTGGACATTAGATAGATTGATTTTCTCTGTGTCCTCTTTTTCCTTCCCCTTTTTTTTCCCCCCTATCCTTCTCTCTGATCCCCCTTGTTTTTTGGGGTATATGTATGTGTATATGTATATATATGTTTATGTGTTCATGGATTGGTATAGTCTTGAGTAACAACAAAACATTATATTTTAATGGATCAATGAATGGATCAATGATTATATAAATTGGGGGGGGGGTTGGGTTTGTTTTTGTTTTTTTGTTTTGTTTTTTGTTGTTTTTTTCTGCGCACACATGAATATGGATTGTAGGTTGATATAGACTTAGATGGTAACAGCAGGGGGACAACGGAAAGGAGGAAAGAAACAACATTTTATATTAATGATTTATTCTGAGGATGTAGAAAGGGAAGAGAGGAGAGAGGAGAGGAAGGGAGAGGGGAAGAGAGACATGTTTTTTCCGTTCGTTTTTTTGATTATAGATCGACTCAGATCTAGATAAATAACAAAAATACTTGGTATGGATCCGGAAAGATTCTGATAAATAATTAAATACTATATCCTACACATATTGATATATTAATGATTCACGTTTTTTTTTTTTTTTGGGAGTGTAGGGGAGATTACACATATGGAATTATGGGGGAGGTGGAGAGAGGGGGGAGGGAAGAAGAGGGAAGAGAGAAGGGAAAGGAAAGGGGGGAAAAGGAAGGAAAAGTAAGAGGGGGGAAAAAAAGAAAGAAAGATAACAAGATAAGATAATAATCACTCAGCACTAATGGAAGCAAAGAAATTCTAGTATTGAGTAATAAGAATACATATAATATACATTCTTTTTTTTATATTTGATATGACACATATGGAAACATATATATAGGAGTATGGCACAGGAGAATAAAGGAGGCGTGGTTGGAAGTAGATTGCTACACGGAATGTAGAATGTGTATTATTTATCTATTTATTTTTTCTTTTCACTGTATATTATTAAAAAAATACTTTATAGATTTTTTTTCTTTTTATAGCAGGACACAGGGGAATATATATAGGAGAATGGCACCTGGGAAACAAAGGAGGGGTGGCTGGAAGAGGAGTGTTGCACAAATATAAAGGTTTTTTTTTTTCTCTCTCTTCTTCTCCCAATGTATAATGCGATAAACTATGATAATTAATATATATATCAACATCATCAAAACTTTTCCCTTTTTTTGGAGTGAAAGGGGGAAAATAGGGAATGCAAAATGTTTTGAGTGTTTCTTTCTTGTTTTTTTTTCTATGTATAATTATGATATGATAAATTATGGTAATTGTTATCTAGATTGATAATATAATGTTTGGAATAATAAAAGAGAAGGACAAAGGAAAATAATTTTATATAATTATTTTATTTTTTTGGGGTATAAAGGTGTGGTTTGAGACCCATTAATAATAGCGAGCCCGCCCCATAATGGAATGGAAGGGTGACTGTCTTTTGTAGTTTTGTTAGGATATGTTGGGTACTGAACATGGAATAGATACTATGACTGGTGAAGAAGGGGTAAGGAGAAGTTCCTCTCCATTCCCATCCATGAATGGATGGGGTTGTAGAATAGGGAAGGGAGTGGAAAGGAACAGGGTGGGATGGGAGGAGGGGGGTGAAGTGAATGTGGAGAGGGGAGTGGAAGGGGATGGGGTGGAAATGGGGGCGAGAGGTGAAGGGAGTGTAAAGGTGGAGTATGGATGGGTGCAACAAGGGTGTGGCATAAGAACCGTATGGACGTTCTCTATGATGTGGTGGAGGTGTTTAGCCTTCCCACACTTCCAATATAATGTCAGGTAAAAATAATAGCTATTCAATAATCTCATGGAATGTCCGAGGATTGAACTTGAAGTTTAAGCGAGCATTAATGTTTCAATATATAAGAAAATATGGTCCTCAGCTGATCATACTTCAGGAGACACATTTAATGGGTAAAATATTAAAAACTTTAAAAAAAGACTGGATAAAAAAAAGCATACCATGCCACATATTCCTCTTATGCTAGAGGAGTATCCGTTTTAGTAAATAAAACTTTTCCGGGAGAAATAGAGAAGGTCTTTATAGACATACAAGGGGAATATGTTATTCTATTCTATACTATTGGGCAGCAAAGATACATTACAGTAGCAATATATATACCACCCCCATTTGCAGTGGGAATTTTGAATGAGGTAATGGAGAAAATAATCGAATATCTCCCAGTAACTATTTATTGGAGATTTTAATTCAATTCTATTGCCAGAGTTGGATAGACCAAAACCTCCTAAGCAATATTCAGCGGATTTGTATAATTGGGCATAGACGGCAGGAGTAACAGAAATGTGGAGATGGAGAAATCCAGAAAAATCGTTTATTCCTGTTTTTCTGCCTCCTATAATACAGAGTCCAGAATAGATTTAGCATTTGCAGATGTAACAATGTTAATGAACATTTCAGAAGTAACATACTTAATGAGTGGCCTATCAGACCATTCCCCCTTATTTTTGTCAATACGTGTCCCCACCCCGAGGAGTGCATCATTGTGCAGGTTAACTCCGCAATGGGTGTCACACCCTGAGATAGAAGAAAAAATGGCATCCCTAATAAAGGAGTACTGAGAAAATAATGCAGGGTCGTCCTCGGTGGATATTGTCTGGGATGCATTTAAAGAATATATACAAGGACAATACATCTCAAATATTGCCGCCGTCAATAAAAAACAGAAGGTTAGGATACAGGAATTGCAAAAACAGATAGAAATAAAAAAAGAGAAATATGGTCAAGACCCCAGTGTTGTAAACTTCATTTAGATATGGAAGAAATAACAAGGTTGGAACTACATAAAAACAGACAAAATATTTTTGAGCAAGGAGACAAAGGTGGGAGATTTCTAGCAAGATTAGCGCAACAAGAATATCGAGCTACAACTATTTCAGAAATCAAAACCCTACAGAAAAAAAGAGTAAAAGAACCTGAGGAGATTTTAGAGACCTTTAGAGAGTACTACAGTCTGTTACATGCTTATTCTCTCCCCTCCAAATTCCGTCCGACAGCTATGGCAGACCTATTGGACTGGGTAGCCCTCGGGTGGTTGTCGGATAGGGATAGGAGAGGTGAGGAGATCATAAAGGTCATACATATATTCCCAGGGGAGAAAGCACCAGGCCCAGATGGAATTCCTGTGGAATTTTATAAGAAATATGGAGCTTTACTAGCTCCAAAACTAGCAAAAGTATTTGCAAGTGGTCTATTGAAAGGAGTACTTCCAGACTCAATGAGGCATACACATATAACCTTACTATACAAGAAAATGAAAGACCCAAAACTATGTTCTTCATACAGGCCGATAGCTTTATTAAATATATATCTAAAAATACTGATGAAAATATTAACACTGAGATTACAACCTTTATTAAAGAATATGATAGACTCTGATCAGACAGGATTCATGCCAGAGAGAATGACAGATGTTAATCTACGTAGATTATATACAAATATACATACACACCATTTATATGAGGGATCTAGGATGGTGGCCTCTCTGGACATAGAGAAGGCCTTAGATATGGTTGAATGGCCTTTTCTTTGGGAAATACTGAGAAGGATGTGATTTCCATTAATATTTATTAAATGGATACAAACAATATATAAAAAACCCATGTCATCGGTAAAATTGGGAGGAAGGCTCTCGTCCCCATTTCAGATGCATAGAGGCAGGGCTGCCCTCTCTCTCCAGCACTATTTGTGATTGTAATAGAGCCAGTGGAAAGGCTCTTAGGACCTCGCTGAATATTCAGGGACTTTGGATTGGGGGGCTGGAGGAGAGGATAGCCCTATATGCCGATAATATGTTGCTGTTTTTGAAAGATGCAGGTCCTTCATTGAAAGGAGCTCTAGAACTACTGAATATTTTTTCAACATTTACAGGGCTTAAAGTGAATTGGGATAAGTCTTTGTTATTCTCTGTTGACCAAGGGGCACAGGGCACAGCTCCCCCAGACCTACCGTTAAAGTGGGTAACAGAATTTAAGTACCTTGGCATAATATGATCTCAACAGGTCAAATATTTTAAAATGCTGAATTTATATCCAGTAATACAGGAGTTTAAGAAAAATTTAAAGATCTGGGAGGCATTGCCCATGTCGATGCTGGGACGTATAAATGTAATAAATATGAAGATTCTTCCTAAATTTCTGTATCTATTTAGAAATTCTCCACAGTGGTTGCCTAACAAGTTTTTTTACACAGCTACATGGTATGTTTTCCACATTTATATGGAACGCAAACCACCTAGAATTAAACTAAGTCTACTTATGCATCCGGTGATACAGGGGGGATTGGCTTTCCCAGACCCTTATAAATATTATATGGCTACACAGTTGGTGACGAAGGGAGATGGCTGAATCAGGATGGATTTGACTCTGCCACGATGGTAGAGGCCACAGTGGTCCAGTCAGTGGAGGCACTGCAGTCATTGCCATGCCGTGAATTAAAATATAGGCCAGACTCCCTCGATGATTATGACAGTAAAAATATGGAGAACAGCCATGGCAAAATAGGACCATTTGAGAGAGGATCTATCTCCAAATACTCCACTATGGAGAAATCCAGAGCTCCCACATTTGGATTCCATCCAAGATCCAGGGGCATGGACTAGATTTGGAATTTAAAAACTATCACAAGTTGTACTCGAAGGGACACTATTACACATTTTTTGGTCATGTAATGAAATTAGGAGCTACTGGAGGGAGGTCTGAAGGATCACCTAAAAGATTTGTGACTATGCGGTTCCGGAGGACCCAACCTTTTTTCTGTTACATGACCATAAAACACCAGTCAAGACTTATAAGAACTCTATTCTGTGTCATCTTTTGAATGCAGCAAGATCTTGTATCCCACTAAGAGGGAAAAATAAACAACCATCTTCCGTGGGTATGTGGCTTAAGAAGGTGGAAGAGCTGAACCGATTAGAGAACCTGGTGTGGACAGGAATTCAGAAACAAGAGAAATATAGGGAGATATGGTCTCTCTGGAACCTCTTTATCAACTCAGAGGAGGGAGAGACTCTCATTGCTGAGGACCCAGAGGGTTGAGGGAACTACATCCTTTGGCCGCCGGGACCCTGGGACAGAGAGTGATGCATGTAACTGTATGTGGGCCCAGGGGACGGGGATGGGGAGGTGAGGGGGAGGAGGAGAGACATTATTATTAGTAGGAGAGGTATTGTACTTCCTTTTTTTTTCTCTTGGGGGGATGGGGGTGTTGGTGAAGAACATTTGTGTGGGGGTTTATATTTTTTTATCTTAATTCATTCTATGCATTAAGATAAAAAAAACTTCTGTGTGTAGCAGCCCCCCAGCACCCCCCTAATTACCTACCTGAGCCCCTTCTCTCTAAAGCAATGTCCACAATCCGCAATGTCTACAATCCCCTCAGCCTCCTGATTGGTTGAGACAGAGCAGAGCATGGCCATTGGCTCCCGTGGCTGTCAAAGTCAGTCAATCAGGGGAGAGAGTGGGCGGGGCTAGGCCAGGGCTATGTGTATGAATGGATACACGGTGCTCTGGCTGGCTTGCTGCTGTCTGAGGGGCACTCAAAGTAGGGAGGGGCTAGGAGCAGCACAGAGGGACCAAATAAGAGGAGGATCCATGCTGCTCTGTGCAAAACCAACTGCACAGAGGAGGTGAGTATAACATGTTTGTTATTAAAAAAAAAACTAGACTATACAATCACTTTAAGAAAAAAGAGGAAAGTACCAAATATACTATATTCCTAAATAAAAATAATAATGGATGCCAGGATCTACTACAAAATTCAGTATATAATATTTAGTGCACATTCTTTCATTTTACAATTAACTTATGAATGCAGTTCGTTTGACCCAATAGGCATAAACAAAAAATAGGAGAAAAGAGATATCTCTAAAAGAAGGTCACCAGCGAACACTATAATCAGTGCAAAATCAATTTTATTACAAAGAAGCCCACTACTTTAATTAATTCAACACCATATGAAAAGGGGAGGAAATATCGGTGCTCTCAATCACCTTCTCCTCTGGCTCCTTAATCTCCCACTTCTCCGAGTCTGACCCGACTCTCTTACTGGGTCTTTTCCTTCTAGATTTCCTTTTCCACCTTTCTTTAATTGTCTTTTGTCCATCTTGTGTGTCAAATCCTCTGTAGAGATCTTGCCTTCGAGTTCCTCTAAAAAAGTGACTGATTTTGTTAAACTGTGGTTATCAGGGTCACTATCAGAGGAAGAGCCCGCTCAATTTTTTTGACTTTGTTGCAATTGTCTAGATTTTCTGGAAGAAGATCTGTTTCTGTTTGGTATAGTGGGGTTGAACACATCCCCACTCTCCCAATCAGTGACATTCTGTCGAAATTTTTCTTGTTTAGTATATTTTAGTTTTTTTTGTGAATTTTCTCCACTTCATTTTTGATAGACTCATTATGTTTGATAAATTCTGGATCATCTTTCAGATGTTCCAGTATTTTGGCACTAGCCTCTAATTCATTACGGATCTCCTGCAGTTGAAGTTCTTCCTCTGTTACTATCAATTTCATCAGTGCCAAACCTCTATTTAAGCATTCCGCTTTAAATATCTCTAAAAATCTAGGAGTATGTAGATGTTCCCCTGGGGTCACTCTTTCCCTAAGTCCTCTAGGTATAATTTTTTTGTTTCTATTGAAGAATTTTATCATTCATTTCTTATGATTTTTAAATAATTTCCGAATTGGTTCTCCTTCGATATTTTGATTCTCTCCACTTCTCCACTATTGGCTGATATAGTGGGTCTCAGACCTCTCCTCACTGCGAGAAGGTCTCGAAATGTAGGTGATTCCCTGGTACATTCCGCATATGTAAAAAGTACTAGTGACAACTGGCTTACAAGAATAAAGGCCCCTCATCAAATGTATGCCTGCGGTCCCTGATGTGTTTGCCAATCCCTGTGGTGGGAAGGACTATAAAATCAAACAGTTTATTAACTATTCTACTACACGTGTTATATACATGTTAACATGTAATAAAATCTGTGATAAAATCTACATTGGAAAGACCAAACGACAACTCTGTGTTAGGATTGGCGAGCACATCAGTAGTATCAGCAAAAAAAGATGATGATCGTCCGATCCCTTTACATTTTGCAAAATTTCACAATGGCAACCCTAAGGGCCTCTTAGTAAAAGGCATTTATGTTCTTAATTTACCCACCCGAAGGGGAGCCTTTGATAATATACTCCTTAGGAAGAAAAAGATATGGGCATACTATTTAGACTCCCTGGTGCCAAAAGGGTTGAATACGGAATGTATCCTGCAGCCATTTTTAGAAAAATGAATAGTAATCACTGCAAACAATTTTGTGATATACTCTGCATAGGTCTCTTTATATAAAATCCATTGTGAAATGCACTGAGAAAGCTATAATAGACTAAACCAGTCATTGAAATATGAAGAAGCCCTCTGTTTACTCAATGTTGCTTTTACTTTGTATTTACTTTACTTTGTATCTATTTGTTATATGATTTCCGTGACTCTCTTTTATAAACAATCATCGCATGTTGCAAGCGAAAAATGTTGCTGAATGTTCAGCTTTGAAAGTTTGCAGAGATGACACCTAGTAGCAAAAGATAGCAATTGTATTATCGATGGCCTATTTATACTAGTCAGTGCTAACTCCTCCTTGCTCTGAAGTAACCAACGGCAATTGGTCGGTGAAACGCGTCAGGTGTGACGTCAGCACGCTACAGCGGGACCACAAGCTATTTGACCCAAAGCTCTCTGCACACAGCAGTGGTGGCATTTGGCATGGACGTTTATCAGATGATGATTGTGGATACACACAGACGGGGAAAGATGTGTTTATAAGTGCAATCTGAAGACAGTATAAACCGTAGCAGCTGCCTATACCTGGAGACACCACTGGGTAGAGGAATAAGTTTGATGGATGGAAGTGCAATACAGCGGAGATGGTGAGAGTATCATGAGCTGTTTATGATATCGTTTAGAAGTGAAAACGTATCCTTACTTCTAGTACTCCCCAGTGATATTGATAAACCATTTGGTGACTCCCTAGAGCTATATGCACTTTATAAAAGTAACTATAGAAAAGAAGCTGCTCCTTGTGCTACCAATATCAGCTGTACATTGAAATTGTGAAAGGCAGAGATCTTCATAGAAGTGAAAAAATACTTATTTAGTTGTTCACCCACCCAGTATACCAGATATACCATCTGCTACTGATTAAATTTGCTGACAAAATGTTCTTATGGACATTTGAGTAGTTAGTATTGCAATCTTAGGTATGGTGACTGTGGTATGAGTGTGATGGATGCAGCCGCGGCCCCATCTGTTTGTTTTTAATATAATTGACAACGTTGTCAATGGTTTTTAAATGAATTTGTAATGTTTGTAAAATATCCCCTTTTCATATGGTGTTGAATTAATTAAAGTAGTGGGTTTCTTTGTAATAAAATTGATTTTGCACTGATTATAGTGTTTGCTGGTGACCTTCTTTTGGAGATATTGCTTTTCTCCTATTTTTTGTATATTCTTAAATAGACTACAAAAAATATAACATGGACAAGAGGTTTTATTTTTCACAAAATTTGAACTATTATTTATAAAACAGTTTATGTCTCAATATGTCAATATTTAGTTCAATAAGGGCTATATGTTTTCATATTATAGAACCACTTAGTTTCCATCCTTGAAGATCATGGAGTATAACAGCCACAAGAAGCCAAGCAGGACATGCAGCTGGTAAGGACACAGTGAACACCATACACTGCTCTGGGAGCTGGCAGGCAAAACAGCTGTATCCTCTGCCTCATGGGAGAAATAACAGCTGTCAAGATCCAACAGTAATGAAGGGAATGAATGAGCAGGAAGCACCTGCCTACTGGGGCCGTTGATGTCTGCAACGAAAGGGGCCGCTATGCATTTTCAGGACTCCATCCCTTTTATCAAGCAGCTCAATTGTATGCCAAGAGCCTTCATTTATAGGGACACAGATTGGCTATGATGGGAGGGCCAAGACACCAGTATGAAGACCAGAAGTGGACTGATGGAGACACACAGGGTCGACAAACAAAAGAGGGACACAGAAAGAGAGGCACTGCAGCATGTATGATTTTAGTATGATGGAAGTAAATTAAAGTGCAATACCTGAAGCACATATTGGGAGACAATGGTAATAAAGGACTATAACTAATGTAAGGATCTACCGATACCAGTTTTTTAAGAGTACCGATACCAATTATACCTATTTTCAGTGTCAAGTGACAGTATTTTTAGACTAATGAATTATTGCCGTAGATCAGAAAGGGGTTGAAGGGTGCAGGGTAGATGGCATGTGCAGGAAGAGAAGAGGGTCAGGGGAGCATAGAGGGCAGGGAACAATGGGACCCTGGACAGCCTGGAATGGTCAGAGGGACTCTGGCTCAAAGCTGGGGGAGTTAAGCAGAGAGGGGACAGCTGGTACTCTGATCTGAGCAGCAGTGGAGCCTGCCTGATCTCTTCCCGGTGGACATCCGCTTGGCTGGGGGGAGCTAGCACTGAGAGGAACACAGACACAGCCAGTACCCCACTCCATTCACTTGCGATCTGCTTCTCCACATCAGTCACCAAGAGTTGAGCAGAGCACCGATCACAGGTATCCGCCGTACAACTCAATGACTGAGAGCCGTCATTGCTATCTAGACATTAAAAGCAACCGATCACTCGCTGCTATCTTGAAGGTAAAGAAGGCCCTGTCTATCAGCAGGGCAGGGGGTGGGAGGAGCTGCAGATCTGGACCATATTAACAAGTGGATGGTTACCTGCGATTTAATATGAAAGGACTCCCACTCTCTGTGCAGATCTTTGGTTCCTCACGCCCCCTGCTTTGCTGGCATGACATCGTTGGTGGGGCAGGGGAGCCGATAGAGGAGACAAAGGCATGGCTGCACAGGGGGAAGTGAGTGGGGACAGAGGTCGCCACTTACCTCCTGCCCTGGTGTGCCCTGTGGCTTGATGGTATCAGACTTAGTATCAACGTCGATACTGGTATCAGTGTAATGCTAATCTAATGTATATATGCCAGTATGCAAAAGTAAATTAAAATACAATAACAAAAATCCTAAAACAATAATCATAAAAACACAAAAAAAAATGTTTTAAATGTTATGTAAAGGTTAGGTATGAGCCGAACACTCCCACCCCGGGTTTGGTTTACACCAGAACATGCGAACAGACAAAAAATGTATGTGAACATGTGATCACCTTTAAAGTCTATGGGACACGAATGGGAAAAATCAAAAGTGTTCATTGTAAAGGCTTATATGCACGTTATTACCATAAAAAGTGTTTGGGGTCCCGGGTACTGCCCCATGGGACATGTATCAATGCAAAAAAGTTTTTAAAACAGATGTTTTTTCAGGAGAAGTGATTTTAATAATGCTTAAAGTGAAACAATAAAAATAAAATATTCCTTTAACCACATCAATACTGGGCACTTACACCCCCTTCCTTCCCAGACCAATTTTCAGCTTTCAGTACTCTCACACTTTAAATGGCAATTACTTCACCACTTCCTTTTTTGTTTTTTTGTGATATAAGTGAAAAAAGAGCGAATATTTTGAAAAAAAATAAAAAAAATTCTACTTTCTGTTTTAAAAGAAACCAAAAAAATCGAATTTTGTCGAAAATGTAGGCCAAAATGTTTTCTGCTACATGTCTTTGGTAAAAAAAAAAAAATCCTGATAAGTGTATGATCATTGGTTTGTGTGAAAGTTATAGAGTCTGCAAGCTAGGCTACACATTATTGAAAATGTATCAATCCTAATGCACTGATGGATCTCATTTCTTGAGGCCCTAAAATGTCAGGACAGTACAACTACCCCCCAAATGACCCATTTTTGGAAAGAAGACAGTCTGAGGTATTTAGTAAGAGGCATAGTGAATTTTGAAGTTGCAGTTTTTTCCCCACAATGCTTTGGAAAATTAAGAAATATATATATTATATTTTTTCTTCACTAAATTGTCATATTTACAAGTTATTTCTCACACGGTGCAGGTGTAATTGCAGTTATACCCCAAAATACATTCTGCTATTCATCCTGAGTATGGCTATACCACATGTGTGAGACTTTTCTCCATGTAGCACCATCAGGCATTCTAAAGGCATAAATTACACATTTCATTTACTGAGTACCTATCACATTGTTGAAGGCCCTGGAGCACCAGGACAATGGAATTACCCACAAAATTACCCCATTTTGGAAAGAAAGCACCGCAATGTATATTCTATGAGGCATAATGAGTCTTTTGAACGCTTCAATTTCTTTCCACAAGTTTTTGGAAAATGTGGAAAGAAAATGAAAACCTATTTTTTTTCTCACAAAGTTGTCAATTTAGAAGATCTTTCTAACACATAGCATGTACATAGCCAAAATGACACCCCAAAATACATTCTGCTACTCGTTCCGAGTTTGGCAATACCCCATGTGTGAGACTTTTCCACAGCCTGTCCACATACAGAGGCCCAACATCCATGTAGCACCATCAGGCATTCTAAAGGCATAACTTACACATTTTATTTCCTGAGTACCTATCACATTGTTGAAGGTCCTGGAGCACCAGGATAATGGAATTACCTACAAAATAACCAATTTTGGAAAGAAAACACCCCAATGTATATTCTATGAGGCATAATGAGTCTTTTTTTTTTCATTAATGTTTATTGAATTTTTCACATTACAGGAGAAAAAAAAGAAAATACAGGTATGAACAAGAACAAAACAATAACAATTACATAAGCACTTATATCTGCACATATCAGCACATATCAGGATTAGCGATGTAGTCTTAGTTTGAACAATGTAGGTGTCATGAAACAAAACTTTATCATGTTCTATAACCTCCGATATTTGGTTGTCCAGATCCTCCAAGTTTTGTCAAATTCTACACACTTCAGTGAGTTGATAGCTAGTGCTCGCTCCAAGGTATAATGTTGGTGAACTAGTCTGGTTAGGTCAGTGATGTTTATGGTCATAGCAGTTTTTCAATTTTTAAGTACTAGGGATATAGCTGATAGGAGAATGTGTGAAATGATGGTTCTCATGCTATATAGGAATTTGTCTATATCTATATGTAAAATCGCTAAGGCTGGTTTGGGAGGTGTATTTATGCCAGTGACAGAGGATATTAAATGGAATACTTGGTTCCAAAAGCTCACCAGATTTGAGCATTCCCAAAACATGTGGAGTAGGTGGCCTTGTTGTCCGCAGTTCCTCCAGCACAACTTTGAAATGTGGGGAAAGATTTTTATTAAACCCACAGGGGGTGTATTGCCATCTGTTGGTTATTCTAATGGTCATTTCCCAGTGACTCATAGTGTGAGGATTTTTGGATTGTCCGGAATGCTGCTGTCCACTGGTCATCCATGAATGTACTCCCTAAGTCGGCTTCCCATGTAGCAATCGGTTTTGTCTTCTGGAAACACTTTTTTGTCCTGCGGTAGAGAATAGAATAGCGATATGCCATTGTTGTTGGGGCGCCCACATGTGAGGAACTGCCAAGCTATGGGTGGTATCCTGATTGTTGGGAAAGGGCTATGTTTCAAGAAATGTGCTACTCAGATACATGTGAAGTGTAACTGACTTGGGAGGCTACATTTTTCTATTAATTGTTCGCTAGAAATGGCTCTCTCGTTAAGGAATAGGTCTTGTATGGTGTGGATCACATATCTTGGGAACTGTTTTAGTGAGAGCATAGGAATTTTGGCTTCAAGTAATCTTAGTGGAAGTTTATAGCCTATTGTGTAAGGATTGTTGCGTTTTTGTTTTATAAAGAACCTCCATGCTTGTAAGGAGGTTTGTATAATGAGAGGAATTGTCCGTAGATCCCAGGGTCTTCAGGTGTCTCCCATAGAGAGCGCTGCAAGGTCAGGAATTGGGGCCATATTTTTTTTCCATTTCGACCCATAACGGTGTGTCAGTAGCTTTGACCCAGTGTTTAAGTTGGTCGAGTCTAGTCGCCCACATATAGTCATAAATATCTATCAGTCCCGCACCTCCTATTTGTCTGTGGGGAATTAGGTTCCGGGGGGAGCAACATCCTTTTTTCTCGTTCCACAGGTATTTCCACAAAAGAGTAGATATAGCTTTGAGGAAGTGGTTCGGGATGTGGGTCGGTATTGTCCTAAACATATACAATATGTGTGGAAGAACCATCATCTTGTAAGCTGCTAGTTTACCCATCCATGACAGTTCGGTTTTTGCTATGTGTTTAGTGATGCCTTCTAATTTTGTTAATGATGGCTTGAGGTTAGTGTTGACCAGTGTTTTTGTGGATTTAGTTAGTGTTATTCCTAGATATGGTAGGCCATCGTCTTTCCATCTGTAGGGGAGGTCCTCTTGCAATTTGTCTCTATTGGTTTTGGTAATTCCTAAGTCTAGAATCACAGATTTAGTAAAGTTAATCCCCCTCCGCCAGGGGTTCTATCATAAGGTTAAAAATGGTAGGGGGTAATGGGCACCCCTGACGGGTACCATTAGTGATATAAAAAGGGTTAGATAGCATACCTGCAGATAGTACCTGTGTGGATGGACAAGAATACAGAGAGAGCACTGCATTAAGGATATGTCCATTGAAACCAAACTTTGAGAGTACTTCTCTCATGTACCTCCATTCCACCCTATCAAACGCCTTCTCAGTGTCTATTGAGAACAGCAGAGAAGGCGCTTTGGATGTTTCAGCGTAATGAATGAAATTTACAATGCGCCTAGTTGCATCAGAAGTTTGTCTCCCCCTTATGAAACCCATCTGGTCGCTTTGAATTAAGGATGGTATATAATCAGCTAATCTCTTGGCTATCAGTTTGGCGTATATCTTAATGTTGGTGTTTAGTAGAGAAATAGGTCGAAAGTTACTTGGGGTTGTAGGTTCTTTTCCTGGCTTAGGGATAGTTGTTATGTATGCTTTGTGCATCTCAGAGGGGAATGTTGCTTGCTCGACTGCTTTTGTGAAGAATTTTTGTAGGTGAGGGGAGAGAATAGTTTTGAAAGTTTTAAAGTATTCATTGGTAAGCCTGTCTGGACCCGGGTATTTACCGTTTGGAAGTGTAGTGATAGTTGATTCAATTTCCGGTATTGTGAATGGGGAGTTCAGTGAATTTAGCTGTATCTCTGAGAGAATCGGGAGATTCAAATCTCGTAAAAAAATTTGTATTTTGGGTAGTGTCGGTTGGCTGGAATTCGGGTCTTTGTTAAGGTTATACAGAGATCACTAGGGGTGGACTTGCGGTTTGCCCGACGGTCGGTTCGCAGTGATATTTGCGTGTTCGCGATTCGCCAAACCGGCGGACTTCTGGCTGTCATGGATCTGCCACCTAGGGGTTAAAATAGTGCAGACTAATTTCAGTGATTGGTAACAGGCTGCCTTATTTAAACACCTCAGCAGCACTGTGTCTTTGCTGTCTGGTCTGCAGCTCATACCTGTTCCAGTGACTGCCTATTCCTGTGATCCGATCGGTTTCCTGTGTTTGACCTGGCTTGTTTGACTACGATTTGATCTCTGCTATCCTGAACTTGGCCTGCCTTGTAACCACGCTCTGCTCGACACTACTTGATATCCTGTTGCCGAACTTTGCCTGTATCCTGACCATTCTCTGCCTGTCGTCTATATCTACATCTGATCACCTGTTACCAAACCCGGCTTGTCTGACTACGTATTCAGAGTCTCCCCAGCTTACCAGCCTGCTTCCTGTTTCCTGCTGCACCAGCTGAACTGACAAGACCAAAGACGAACCAGGCACCCATACACCGCCAGGCTCTCGTGACCACTGTTGCAACATCTGTGGCACTTGAGCCGGGGTTGTACGAGACAGCCTTCCCACTGCACGTCAGGCTCATCCAGCATGTACGTAACACTGGCGCTGTTCACGCGGTGGACATATGCATTTACATTGTGAAAGAACTTTGACCCATGATGACACATTCATCATGGGGTACAGGACAGCCAATTGAGACATTTCAGCACATGGACAATTGGACATTCCCTCTACCTTATAAATAGACCTTATCTGGCGGCCATTTTACAGTCTGTCTTTTGTCAGTGTAGGGAGAGGTTGCTGTGTGGAGCAGGGACAGAGTGTAGTGACACAAATCACTAGCTATTAGGTCCACAAAAGTCCTGTTAAGGATTGGTATAGGTGTACAGTATATAGGGTTCTGGTGCAATGCTGCTGGCTGCTGTGCTGCTGATTGCTGAGTGCACTGCTGACCGATTCTGCAACTGTCTTTTGTCAGTGTAGGGACAGGACGCTGTGTGGAACAGGGACAGTCAGTTTAATCACTAGATATTACTATTAGGTCCACAAAGGTCCTTTTAAGGACTGGTATAGGTGTACAGTATATAAGGTTGTACTTGTATAATATACTTTCTTTCAAATATAGAGAGCCTATTATACTTGACTGCTGAGCTGAGTGCTGACCAATTCTGCAGCTGTCTTTTATCAGTGTAGAGACTGAGGGACAGTCTGCAAATCACTAGCTACCAGGTCCACAAAGGTCCTTTTAAGGACTAGTATAGGTTTACAGTATATAGGGCTGTACACATATAATATACTTTCTTTCAAATATAGAAAGCATATTATACTTCACTGCTGTGCTGCTGAGTGCTGACCGATTCTGCAGCTGTCTTTTATCAGTGTAGTGACTGAGGGACAGTTTGGTGTTTGGAGCAGGGACAGTCTGCAATTCACTAGCTATTAGGTCCACAAAGGTCCTTTTAAGGACTGGTATAGGTGTACAGTATATAGGGTTGTACACGTATAATATACTTTCTTTCAAATATATAAAGCATATTATACTTCACTGCTGTGCTGCTGAGTGCTGACCGATTCTGCAGCTGTCGTTTCTCAGTGTAGGGAGGGACAGTTTGGTGTTTGGAGCAGAGCCAGTCTGCAATTCACTAGCTACTAGCTAGCTACTACTAGGTCCACAAAGATCCTTTTAAGGACTGGTATAGGTGTACAGTATATAGGGTTGTAATACACGTATAATATACTTTCTTTCAAATATAGAAAGCATATTATAGTGCATTGCACTGCTGTGCTGCTGACAAATTCTGCAGCTGTCGTTTCTCAGTGTAGGGAGGGACAGTTTGGTGTTTGGAGCAGGGACAGTCTGCAATTCACTAGCTACTAGCTAGCTACTATTAGGGCCACAAAGGTCCTTTTAAGGACTGGTATAGGTGTACTATTTGGTGTGCAGTATATAGGGGTGTAATACACGTATAAAATACTTGTAAATATAGAAAGCATAGTATAGTGCATTTCCACTGTGCAGTATTGTGACTGCTGAGCGGTTCTGCAGCGATACTACAAAGAGTGACAAACGCAATTAGAAAAAAGTATTATAACTGGTGTGATAGACCAGTGGCCCCCCAAAACGACCGATTGAAGCGGAATGTTATATACATTCTTCCACATACATACTGCTCTTCTATAGAGACTTTTGTCACAGGGTCATTTAAAAAATGACAGGCAGAGGAAGAGGCAGGTCCTTCCACAGGGGTGGTAGGGGTAGGGCAGGAGCAACAGGCTTGAGCCAAAGTGGCAAATTGCAGAAGGTGCGTTTGATTACGTCAAAGGACGCACCAGGCTTGGTTGAGTGGCTCACTCAGCCTTACTTTTCTGCACCCTCCTCATCCTCTCGATCTGCACCCTCTTCACTCTCTGCTGTGTGCACCCCCAAAGACAGTGCTCTCTATCTCGGTGCTGGTGTCAGTGCTCTCTATCATGGTACTGGTGTCAGTGCTCTATATCGCGGTTCTGGTGTCAGTGCTCTCTATCGCGGTGCTGGTGTCAGTGCTCTCTATCACGGTGCTGGTGTCAGTGCTCTCTATCACGGTGCTAGTGTCAGTGCTCTCTATCTATCTCAGTGCTGATGTCAGTGCTCTCTATCACGGTGCTGGTGTCAGTGCTCTTTATCTCCGTGCTGGTGTCAGTGCTCTCTCTCTTTCTCGGTGCTGGTGTGGTCTCAGTGCTCTCTATCTCGGTACTGGTGTGGTCTCAGTGCTCTCTATCACGGTGCTGGTGTCAGTGCTCTCTATCACGGTGCTGGTGGGGTGTCAGTGCTCTTTATCTCACTGCTGGTGTCAGTGCTCTCTCTCTCTTTATCTCGGTGCTGGTGTCAGTGCTCTCTATCACGGTGCTGGTGTCAGTGCTCTCTATCTCTGTGCTGGTGTCAGTGCTCTCTATCACGGTGCTGGTGTCAGTGCTCTCTATCTCTGTGCTGGTGTCAGGGCTCTCTCTCTATCTCGGTGCTGGTATGGTCTCAGTGCTCTCTATCTCTGTGCTGGTGTGGTATCAGTGCTCTCTATCTCGGTGCTGGTGTGGTCTCAGTGCTCTCTATCTCGCTGCTGGTGTCAGTGCTCTCACTCTATCTCAGTGCTGGTGTGGTGTCAGTGCTCTCTATCTCGATACTGGGGTCAGTGCTCTCTATCTCAGTGCTGGTGTCAGTGCTCAGTCTCTATCTCGGTGCTGGTGTCAGTGCTCAGTCTCTATCGCGGTGCTGGTTTCAGACAGTGAGGGAGATAGCAGCGGAGAAGCCAATCAGCAGGCAGTGCTAGCACCATGGCTGAGGATAAGCACTGGACTGGCACCTCTGGACCACCGCAGTAGAGCCCTGCATAGGTGGGGGTAAGGGCCGGGCAGAGGGAGGGGCTCAAGCACAGGTTGGCACACTGGGACACTGGCACAGGACTGCGCTGCCCTGACTGTGGCACTGATCATCTCCTGCACCCCCTTCATAGCCTGCCCAGACCTTGCCTCTCCTCCATGGCCTTCATGCGCTCCTGAATTGTCAAAATTTCACAGATAAAAAAATAATGCTTGTCGTCGATCCCAGATTCACTTAACTATGTCAGTGTCCATGTTGTGGGACTATGTGTGCACAGCTAGTAAGTATTTTGTGGCTGAAAATATGACCTGGAGGTTTTTAAGATTCACCTGCCATTAAAGTCAATGGGGTCCGCCGCGAACTTTGCGGTTCGCAAACTTTTGACTGCGTTCGTGGTTCGCGTTCGCGAAACGTCCCGTCGGAAGTTTGTCCATCACTACAGTTCACTATAGTAGTTTGCAAATTGGTTTGCGATGTCCTGTGGGTTAATGACTTTATGTTGTAAAGTGGGGTGTATCAGATGCGAAATTCTGGTTTTAATGCGCACCGCCTTGATCCTGTTGGCGAGGTATTTACCCGCTCTATTTGCATTGGCGTGTGTATTCAACTGTAGGCGCCTGAGGTGTATATCGTATTTTTGAGTGAGATGTTCTCTCAATTTCTCTCTGAGTTCAGAAAAGTTGTTTAGTTAGTTGTTGCGTAGGTGATGCTTTATTAAGCGTCTCTAATTTGTGAATGTCAGATAAAATGGAATCTAGTGTCGCAGTGTAGTGTTTTTTTGCTTTAGCTCCCAGTTGGATGAGGATGCCCCTTATAAATGCCTTATAGGCATTCCAGAGTGTGAATGGGCTTTCTACAGACTGGTCGTTTTGGAAATATGCCTGAAGTTGTTGAGAGATCAACTTAAGAGTACTAGGTTCCTGTAATAATTTGACATTGCTGCACCAGATGGGTGGGGAGGGGGAGACACCCTTCTCGTGAATTGATAATGAAGCGGCGTAATGACCACGTAATGTCATATATCTGAGTGGAAGAGATGTCTTGCAGGTTCCACTTATCCGTTAGGAACATATCGATTCGCGAGTAAGAACCATGTCTGTGTGAGAAGGTATAGTTCCTCTCATTACCATGCATGCATCTCCACACATTGTATAGTTCTGTTGCTTGAAGGACCTTATTCATGTATGCAGTACTATTGTGTCTGGTAGAGGAAGTATCCAACTTTGGGTCTACGATCAAGTTAAAGTCCCCACAGATAACGAGACTGCCATACTGATTGGATTTAACTTTGCAGAGTAGTCTGCTGAGGAATCTAACTTGATGTGAGTTTGGGGCATACACAGACACAATGGTGTAGGGTTTAGAGTTGATGTCTCCCTGTATGATGATGTAGCGGCCGTTTGTAGCTATGAAGGAGTCCTTAAGGTGGAATGAGATAGTATCGCATATTGCTAAAAGGACACCTCCCTTTTTTTTTCCCAGGCGCGGGGGCTATAAAGACATGCAGAAAATTCCTGTGTGCGCATTGGGGGTGGTTGTTAGTTTGGAAGTGGGTTTCCTGCACACACAGGATATCAGCTTTCTGTCTTTGGGCCTCAGACCACATAGAGTGACTCTTGGCAGGGTGGTTAAGACGTCTGGCATTAATGGCCACAAATGTGATGGTCATTTTGCAGGTTCAGGGTGTATTGTGCAATTCCGTACTCACTGTGCCCTTTTTGGAGTGTCTGGTTCGGTGGGTCCCTGCATTTCGGACTCACAACATATGTTTTATTTTTGTTTGGAGCAGGTAGTATAGGAGTTTCCTCTTCACATTGTGCAGATCTAGTGCTTTGGCAACAGAAACAATAATGTGGTGTAGAAAGAAAAAAGTAAAAAAAAAAAAAAAAAAGAACGTTAATAAGGGAATCGTTAAATCGATTCATGTGCAGACGTAACTGCATGTTAAGTAACTCAGGGGGTGAGAACAGGGGTTTGTAATGTAGAGCCCCTGTGTCCGGGGAGAGATCTTAATGATTCACGTTGTATGCTTATGCAGTTCCACCGGTGACCTTTTTGTTGCCCCGTTTACGTAAGACCACTTGTCAGCCGGTTATTTGTAGCTCTGGAGGTACTTGTTGAGGTATTATGCCCCATTGGCGCAAGGCTGCGATTCCCTTTGCTAGGGTGGATATCATGTGTGTGGATCCCTCGTAGGTTTCTGACAGTTTCGCAGGGTACTTCCATTTGTGGGGTATATTGTGGTACCTTAAGGCCTTTGTTATGGTCGCCAGATTGTGACGTTGTTGGAGGGTATGCCGTGACAGGTCAGGAAGAAGTATTAGCTCTGCATACTGTTGGTGTTCATTCTCATTCCTGCAGGACGTTACCAAAACTTGCTCTTTGACATGGTAGTAGTGCATCTTCATCAGCACATCCCTAGGAGAGGTTTCAGGGAGGGAGGTATAACTTAAAGATCAGAGGGATGCCAGAATCCATACCTCCTACCCAACAACTACAGTATGTCCAGACCTTCTTCTCCGGGGGTGGGGGTCCTCTTGGGGAATGACCTCATCAGATGTTCATCCAGACCAAATGCTTCATCTGCGACAAACACAAACGGGAGTCTTTCAACATTCTCTTCCACAGGTGGCAATCCCAAGACTCCACCATCCGACATCCAGCCATTCTTCCCCACGTCCACATATAAAAACTCATATGTCGCCCACATCACCGCCATCAATACGATACTATTAAACCCCTTATAGTTAAAATAGTATGACCCCAAGTGGGGTAGTGGGATGATGTGGACATGTTTCCCATCGATTGCCCATCCACAGTTGGGAAAGTCCCAAAGCTCAGCAAACTGGGAGGCCACAGTCTGCCATTCCTGTGGAGTTGAAGGAAACTGTGGAGTCAAAACAGAAAAAAAAAATACTTTTGCACATAACATTGCAAGCAGATTAGACACAGACATTCTTGGCCAACATCAGTATAACATTTATTTTAAGACAAAAAGATAATGTACAGATAATGTACACTTTAGGAAAGGCCAGAGAAGAGCGAGCTGAAAATCAGAAACGAGCGGACAAGAACGCACTGAAAATCAAATACGTACTATAATAATAATAATATTATTAATAATAATATACACTGAAACCCAGATGCAAACTGACTACACGTACTGAAGAACAGATACGAACCCACAAGCACAAACTGATGAGCAGTAACGATTGGAAAAGCACGAGTCTGAAAATCTCGAATAGTCTCTCACCAAACTTCTACTAACACGAGAGAAACACAAGATTAGCAGAAGGAGCCCAAAGGGTGGTGCACTGGCTATTGAACTTCCTCTTTATAGTCCCGTCATACTAAAACTAAAAATGCTTAAAATTATGTTTTGAGATTTTAACAGTTGCTTCATTTAGTCTATTCATCAGGTAATCATTTTAATTAATACAATCCTTTGTTAATTAGAATAATACACCACTGCACAGTATATGCAGTTTGATTGATAATTCCAAAGTAAAGGGTTTGTTTGGAATTTGGTGAATTTTGTAAATGTGCCATGAATGCAGCCAATAAAGGATGACTCAAGGCAACAAATAAAAATACACTTGTTCTGTTATTCAAAAAAGCAATTTACCACTCTGAATTTTTATGCACTACCAAAGGTGCACAAAAGTTTATCCTGCCCCCCGGGTTGCCCAATAATTTCAGGATGTGGATCATTAACCGAGAAGGCTAGTCAGTTAATTGATGAATATGTCTATCCACATGTGAAGTACCTATTTTCCTATGTTAAGGATACTATTGAATTACTTAAAATCACGGATGGTTTACAAATACCATCGGACTCTTGGTTGGTTGCAATTAATATAGAGGCTCTATATAATTTGGTACCACATGAAAAAGGGACTGAGGTTGTGCGTGAATTTTTTAGTGAACGTGACCTTGATTCTCAGAAGTACAATGATTTTGTTGCAGAAATGCTCAGTTTCATATTGACACACAACATTTTTGTGTTTAAGGGTTCCCATTACATCCAGGAGCAGGGTGTTGCTATGGGGGCCAAATGCCCCTCCTATGCAAACCTGTACCTGGGGGGGGTCATCCGACCTCTTTTCGGATGAATCGAGGTTGACGGATATTGGTCATTTACTCTCATGGAACCGTTATATTGACAATGTCCTCATGGTGTGGGCAGGATCAAAGGAGGATTTGTTGAGATTTTTGGATGGTCTACAGATTAATACATACAATTTGAAATTCACGTACACTTTTGACCACAATAGAATTACCTTTCTTGATGTAGAGATTTTCGTAAATGAGATGGGGGTACTCTGTTCCACCCTATATAGAAAATCGTCAGCGGGTAACAATTTGCTGCATGCCAGTAGCTCGCATCTAGATAAACTGATTAAATGTATAACCTATAGTCAGTTTCTGCGTGTTAAATGCAATTGCACTTAGCACGAGGGCTTCCAGAGGGAGGCAAGCTTGCTATGCGATTGCCTATTGGCCAGGGGGTACAGCAGGACCTGCTTGAGAAAGGCATACATCAAAGTTAAGAACCAGAACAGACAGATGTTGCTGTACAAACCAAGACGGGACAAATCAACAACCTCAACACGTATCATAATTACATTTAATCGGCAACACATCAAAGTACGAAATATTTACAAGAAATTTTGGTATTTGTTGGTGGCGGATCAGAGGATTTACAGGTTTATTAAACCTTACCCGGAAATTACCTATAAAAGATTGCGCTCCCTACGTGATACTTTGGTGTCTAGTCATTATATGAGTACAGATATTATCAAAACCAGAAAACCAGGCACGTACCATTGTGGTAGGTGTAAATTTTGCCGTTACATACTGGAAGGAAAAAGTATTGTGCTTCCTGATAACAACTTGTGGACCCCTAAACATAGGACTAATCGTCAGTCAATTGGTTCAGTATACTTAATGGTGTGCTCCTGTGGAGCCTTCTATGTGAGCAAGACAAAGTGTCCCCTCTACTGTAGAATAAGGGACCATGTATCTCTGATTTCAAAACATAAAATGGAGACTCCTATAAGTTGCCATGTAGGCTTGTATCATAATTTCAACCTGAAATCCATTGGTTTCTTTAGCTTGGAACATTTGCCCCAACATGCACGTGGAGGGGATTTAGACAAAAAACTGTTACAGCTAGAGACAAGATGGATTTACAAGCAACCCGGTATCCAGGACTAAATGAGGGGATTAGCTACAGCTCCCCAGTGTTATTGCGCAGACTCGCTTTGTAAACACTCCCCGAACTGGTATACCATCTCCACTCTAGGAGGTGTCTGCACTGGAGGTTTCTCGTGCAGTTTCAGAGTGCGCACCGGAAGTTATTCTTACTTCCGGTTTCTGGGCATTAGTCTGTGCCTCATGGATTTCCGCACTACCGTCCGCATTACGTCATTGTGGCGTGATGTCACAAGCCGCGTTTTGGCGCCACAGAGAGGGATATTTAAACTCGACCTGGCTTAGGCTATGTTGGGAATCCCTGGGAGCTCAGGATGCTGATGAACGTTCGTCTCTAGGTAAATTCAACAATTGATTTGCTTAACCGCCGACTTTGTCCCTTATTTAAGTATAGAAATTAAATATTTCCTTCCTTTTATTGTATTCATAATTAGGTATAGGAATATAGTCTGTTAATCTTTTTTGTAGATTGGTGTGTTTTCGTTTGCTATCCTGTGCACTTTCATTGCCATTTGTCTTTGGGGGCCACGGGTTTACCGTACACAGGAGTCTTGGCAATTTTTAAGGTGAGAGGCTCACTTTGGAGTACCATATGGGTTATCGAAGTGGGGTCATTAATAGAGTGGGAATGAAGTTATCTATAACCCCCCCTCTTTTTCTTTAGACTTTACCTGATGGGTGAAAGCTCTGATACATCATTATTTGTCAATATTTTGTTTCCCTACGTCATCCACCTGAGCTCCCAGATCTTTTGAGTTTTCAATATAGTAGGACGAAGAAGGTATAGTTCACTTTTTTTAATCTGCCTTGGACTGTCTCTTTGCCCTTCTCTTCATAATGACCTATATGTTTATACATATTTGACATTTTTGCAGGTATCTCTATGTACTCTTTGAAAATATATTTTGACAACATCCCTCTCTACGGGTGATCTGGCCCTTTATGGATTGGATTTGTCTGTGTGGGTGTTGGGCCATCTAGAGAGCTTTCTGAGTGGAACTCCCTCCCACGCCCCATATATTGGAGGTGGGGGAATGTGAATGGGGGTTTGTTTCAAGGGGTTATTTACTTTTTATGTGAGGTTTACAGCCATGTATGTGCAAGATTGTATTTTGTGAAGCTATTTCTGTTTTTGTGTATATTAATACTGTTTTTCTTCTTTTCCATATACACCTAGAGTTGAGTGAAATATATTCCTCTTTACTTAAAATAAATATTTTACATCCTTTTCCTGAAGAAGCCACATTGGAGAAACATTTTGAAAAAGCTGGACATGATATCATTATGCATCTTTTTTTGTCTATGATAGATTGTGTGTATATACTTATGACAATATAGAATACTGTAATCTTTACTTTTTATTAATTTTCTAAATAAATAATGTCTTTTATATATTATATATGAGTTAATTTTTCATTAGTTTGTACCTTTAAAGTACCGTATCTCCAAGCTTTTTTATTCAAAAAAACAATGCAGCTTTTACTAAAAATAACTGTAATTTGAATTTGTACTGGCTACCATAACCAACTCATTGGACAGACATTTGAACAGGTTGAATGACAAAATAAATGTTTACCCCAATGAACAGATATGATACGTTCCCTAAATATGTTTAATTGGCTGGGCCACCCAACTATGATGATATTTGAAATATACTGTATCTAAACACAAGAAAAAATTTTAATATATTGCAGCTTAAAAGTCTTTAAATGTGGTGGGTACATTAGTTTTACATTTTTGTTATACAATTAAGTACCCATTGATCCTCCCAGACATCCAATGTTGTTGTAACTTCCTGAGATAGCACTTTTTTTAATTCTTTATTTATTTAAAAAGGTAATTTGATCAAAGGTAACAAGAGTTACAAATATCTTATACCTTAACCACTTGCCTACTGGGCACTTAAACACCCCTCCTGCCTAGACCAATGTTCAGCTTTCGGTGCTCTCACACTTTGAATGACAATTACTCATGCAACACTGTACCCCAATGAATTTATGTCCTTTTTCTCACAAATAGAGCTTTCTTTTGGTGGTATTTGATCACCTCTGGGTTTTTTATTTTTTGGCTATAAATGAAAAAATATTGAAAATTTTGAAAAAAAACCCCGCATTTTTCTTTGTTTCTGTGATAAAATGTTGCAAATTATAAATTTTTCTTTATACATTTTGGTCACAATTTATACTGCTACATATCTTTGCTAAAAATAACCCAAATTAGTGGATATTATTTGGTCTTTGAAAGTTAGAGAGTCTACAAGCTGTGATGCAAAAATTGATCACATCTGATGTACTGGTGGCCGATCTCATTTCTTGTGACCCAAACAAGCCAGGAAAGCACAAATACCCCCCAAATGACCCCTTTTTTGAATGTAGACATTCCAAGGTATTTAGTAAGAGGAATGGTGAGCTTTTTGATGTTGTCATTTTTTTCCCACAATTCTTTTCAATATGAAGATTGTTTATTTTATTTTATTCCACAAAATTGTCATTGTAATAGGTTATTTCTCTCAGGTGGCATGTGTATACCACAAATACTGCCCAAAAATGAATTCTGCTACTCCTCCTGAGTATTACGATACCACATGTGTGGGACTTTTTCACAGCTTGGCCACATAGAGAGGCCCAACATGTAGGGAGCGCCATGACGTGTTCTAGGAACATAAATTACACATCTAACTTGTTGACTGCCTATTACACTGTTGAAGGCCCTGGAGCACCAGGACAATGACACAGGACACCGACGTGGCACTGATGAAAGATGGCATCGATACTTGGCACTGATGACAGATGCCACTAATACGTGGCACTGATAACACATGACACTGACAGATGGCACTAATATGTGGCACTGATGACAGATGGCACTTATACGTGGCACTGATGACACGTGGCACTGAAGACACGTGACACTGATGACAGATGGCACTGATACCTGGCATTGATACGTGACACTGATGACAGATGGCACTGATACCTGGCATTGATGATACGTGACACTGATAACAGATGGCACGTGACACTGACAGGTGGCACTGATGACAGATGGCACTGATACGTGGCACTGATGACTGATGGCACCAATATGTGGCACTGATGACACGTGACACTGATATGGCACTGATGACAGATGGTCACGATGTGGCACTGATGACACGTGGCACTGATGACAGGTGGCACTATGTGGCACTGATGAATGGTGGCATTGATGACAGGTGGAGCTGATGACAGATGGCACTTATACGTTGCACTGGGGACAGATGGCACTGAGGACAGGTGGCACTGATGACAGATGGCACTGGGAACAGATGGCACTGGGGACAGATGGCACTGGGGACAGATGGCACTGGGGACAGATGACATTGGGGACAGAAGGCACTGGGGACAGAAGGCACTGAAGACAGGTGGCAGTGGGGGCAGATGGCGGTGGGGCAGTGGGGACAGGTGGCAGTGGGGACAGATGGGCACTGTATTTTTATTTTATTTTATTTATTTTTATTTTTTACACTGACCACTGCAGAGATGCAGCGGTTCATCTCTCCCTCCTCACATGTTTACATATGAGATCATCTCTCATTGGGTACGCTGATCACGCTGTATACGGCCACTGTGATTGGCCGTTTACAGCGATCTGTGACTGGCTGTGTCTGGGGGACACGGCCAGCACAGAACTTCCCCGATGCATGCCCGCGGCGGTGCGCAGAGGGGAAGTAAACAGGAGGACATCCAGGGACACCCTCCCGGCAGTTAGCGTCTGCGCTGTAGCCGTCTTTTGGCTATAGCACGGGCACAAAGTGGTTAAAGTGATTGTAAAGTCTTGTGTTTTTAGGGGTCTCTGTCTAAGGTGAGATGCTGGGGCAAACCACTGGCGCACATCGGATGGTGGAAGCATTTGGATATATTGGAACTTTATGATTAGGCATGTTCACATTAATTCGCTGTACTATCACGGAATTATTGCACTTATTATTATTGAAGGAAAATTATATCACATTTATATATTATTGTTATTTGCACTGTATTGAAGGAAAAGTTTATCATATTCATCATTGTTATTTGCCTTGCATTGTTATTGTCTTCAAGTATCATTTTTTGAATTATTGCACAGGATTATTGATATTTTGTTTATTTGCTCACCTTCAGTATATTAAGTGATACTATTGGGGTTATTTACTAAAGGCAAATCTACTTTGCACTACAAGTGTACTTTCAAGTGCTGTCGTTGTAGATCTGAGGGGGACATGCAAGGAAAAAAAAACAAAAAAAAACAATTTAGCTTGCAAATGATTGGATGATAAAATCAGCAGATCTTCCCCTCATTTCAGATCTTCCCCTAAGATCTACAGCGGCTGCACTTCCAAGTGCACTTGCAGTGCTCTTGTAGTGCAAAGTGGATTTACCTTTCGTAAATAATCCCCTATGTGCAGATTTATCAATTTTTTTGGAGTAAGCGCCACATTATTCATATTACTATTAGCACTGTGTGGGAACACCATTTATGTTGGCAGCTACTTAGTTTTTTTCATTTTTTTAATTTGTTTGGTTTGCGCATTAGTACCTTCATTTAATGTTGAATTTAAAGCGGGGTTCCACCGCCGTTTTTTTTTTTTGTCTTAATCGCACTAAGTACGTTTTCTAATTATGTGACTTACTTGTATATTTTCTAAAAGTGTCTTGCTGCCGTTTTTCGCTCATATAAAGCCTTTATAAAAACGTCTCCTGACGTTTTCCATTTTGCCTGTGGGCATGTGAAGCCCACAGGCATTGTCTTCCGGGACACTGTGCTGTCCCAGCATGCACCACCAGTAATAACCTTGGATCGCCTGGGCGCCACACAGACTCCTGGGAAATTGAAAAAATTATCCCAGGAGCCTGTGTGGCCCACAGGAAGAGCTGACCTGCCGCTGAAGCCCGGCCCATTTCTGCAGCAGCACCGCCCCTTTCTGGAATCTCCAGGAGCAGGAGATTTGAAATAAGAAAAAAAGAGAAGAAGACATCAGCAAGGTAAGGGGGATATCTAGCGATTAGGGAAGCAGATGATCACATAGGCATAGGACTAGGAATTCGGGTGGAGCTCCGCTTTAAGTATTCTTCCCATGCCATAATAAAAGATGGAGTAAATGAATCCATTGGTGTAATTAATGTAATATATGCCCTATATGCCCTAGAAAGGCCCCTTTTCTACTCTCTGGCCTGCTGTACACAATTGCTCAAACACTGTGGGTGTATCACAAAACTCTGAATAAAAGGGCAATGAAGAAAGATAGTGATTACTTGGATTACTTGCCATAATGGAAGGGAAGGTGAAAGCATAGACTGAATATCTGCTATGGATTTTCAGCAGTTCAAATCATTGAAATCTCACAGTTGGAATTTGTCTATTTCAATTAACCGCTGAAGTTTAGGATCAAACAGTCCAAGTGGGAAATTCATAAGTGATGTCAGTGAGGATTTCATCACCTGAGCAATTTTATAGGTGGCACTCAGAATGGGATGGTCTTTTACGTGGGCTAGGTAAGGATTATCAAGCCACAGAAGAGCCTTAAGCGGAATGTGCAAGTTAGATTGTTCCAGAGATATCCAGTGCTTCTCCTTGGTATGATTACACTAGTCCGAGATCTGAGACAAATGGGAAGCTTGGTAATATCGATCTGGGTCTGGAAACCCCATACCCCCAGAGCCTTTAGGCATGGTAAGTGTTTCTGTTTTAAGCCTAGGCCGACTGTCTGACAAAAGGCATTGTATAAGTTCTCATTTAATTTGTCTTAAGAACTTATTCGGAACTGTTACCAGAAGAATCTGAAAACGCTCAGTCTGGGGAGCACATTAATCTTTAGCATAGGCGTGCGCACAGGGTGTGCTGGGCACATCCTAATCACTCTCTGCTGTCCCCCAAGATCTGCTCTGAAATGCATCCTAGGAGTGTGTAGCCCGCGCTGCCTGTGAAACAGTACCACATGCAGCAGATCACGAGGCTTGTAAGAGCTGCTCAGTGTGTAAAACTGTCATTTAATATAACTGCATGCAGAGAGATCAGCTGTAAAAACTCAGCGGTGATGTCAGAGGTGGGTGGGACCGAACAGCTATAAAACACCAGCCAATGGGATGAGGTCTGGGCAGGTCGCTACATTTATATGCTTTCTTAAGCAGCCCAATCATTGGCTGGTGTTTTTATAGCTGCTATGACCCGCCCATCCCTGACATCACGGAGTTGTGACAGCTGGTCTCTCTCTGCAAGCAGTTACATTACCTGACAGTGTCATACACTGAGTGGCTCTTGCAGGCTTCACTATCTGCTGCATGTGAATCTCTCCCTCTACCCTCTGTCAGTGTCCATGAGTGCTGCCCATTAATGTCCATCAGTAGTGCCAATCAATGCTGCCAATCAGTGCCACCTATCAGTTCTACAAATTAGTGCCCACCAATGCTGGCAATCAGTGCAGCCCATCAGTGCCAATCAGTGATGCTAATCAGTGCCAATCAATGATGCCAATCAATGATGTCAATCAGGGCCCATTAGTGCTGTCTATTGGTGCCAATCATTTCTGCCTAACAGTGCCACCAATCGGTGCCCATCAGTGCTGCCAATCAGTGCTAACAATTTGTGCTGCCCATCAGTGCTAACTATTAGTGCTACCTATTATTGCCCATCAGTGCTGCCAATCAGTGCCCATCGCACAGTGCAGGGCTGGGGAGATGAATTCAGCTGTCCATGGGGGGGAGGGGGGGTGGCTTAGTGGAGCACAACTGAAATCCATTGATGTTTATTAATGCCACATGCCAATCTAAAAAAAAAATGCAGCACTAACTTACTAATCAATAACTTAACGATAATGGTGGAACCCTCTAATTTGTGGAAAGCTCAATAAACTTCAATATTACCACAATACTGGTCTCTGTTATATGCAACTTCACATATAATACACATCAAACTGAAAACAAGACATAATAAATAAAATATTAGCAGGGATGGTGGAAACCCCTCTACAGATTTTTTTATTTTGTAGATTGTTATGTAGCGCTGCCATCCTTGCCTATTGATGTGGTTATGTATGCTTAATGTAAGGTTTATGGACATTTCTGTGGTTTCATACCAGAGCCATCTAGTGATCAAATATGAGTAACGCACCTGTTTATTATTACCTCAGAACAACCTAAAGACTTGTACAGGAAGTGACTGTTTGTTTGGATTCTGCTTCAGGAGCAACAGGCTTGAGCCAAAGTGGGAAATTGCAGAAGGTGCGTTCGATTACGTCAAAGGACGCACCAGACTTGGTTGAGTGGCTCACTCAGCCTTACTCTTCTGCACCCTCCTCATCCTCTCAATCTGCACCCTCTTCTTCACTCTCTGCTGTGTGCTCCCCCAAAGACACTACCACCAACACCACCACCATATACCCTCCGCTTGAGTCACAGGAATTATTTTCCGATCCATCACAAGACATTGCCGATGCGCAGCCACTCTTGGCATTGGATCAGGAAGAGGAGGTAGCAACAACCGCCACTCAGCAGTTTGACAACAGTACCCAGATCAGCACAAGGAGGAGGTTGGTCCACAGTGTTGCTGCCTACTCTGAGATCTCTAATTATAGCGGTGGGGAAGGTGACGCTGATGATGACGTGCCTAGTGATGTCACGTGGGTGCCCACAAGAGAGGAAGAGGAGGGGAGTTCAGAGGGAGATATGGACCAGCAGATAGGGAGGAGAAGCAGGTGGAACTTAGATTGCACAGGAGGGACAAACCAGACTGCTAATGTATCAGGAGCGAGGCATCAACCATGTACGGTTACATCTGGCGCTCCCTGGATGCCGGCACATGGCTCCGCAGTGTGAGCTTTTTTTAACGTGTCCGCTGCTGACAATAGGGTTGCCATCTGCAATCTTTGCAGTCAACGCATAAGTCGCGGTAAGCCCAACACTCACCTCACCGCCGCTGAAGACGTCAATGACGAAACGCGTTCGACGGAGTTACGCTTACCACGTCAGTTCAGGGTTGCCTACGGGGGTTGGAACGCAGTTGGAGCGCACGCTGCGTTCCCACCGAACGGTACCCGCGAGTTAAGTGGAATTTGCGCTATAAGGGCTCTTTCCTAAGGGGACTCAAAAAGACTAGAGCTATCTAGCTAAACAGAAAAAACCCGGTACATTGCATAAAGCGATCGGTACATTGGAGACGGGTGTTTTTTATGTTTTGTCTCTCTTAGGGTAGAGAGCCATCAGCGTTTTTTCCATAGCTGTATTTTATAATTTTTAGTCTGCTTTTCTGGTCTAATACTGGAGCTTGGACCACTGGAACCTATGTGAAGTGGACTTATTGGTGAATTACGTTTCCACATTTTTCATTTATATATATTTTTTTACTTCTATTTTTATTTTTATTTTTACTTTATATTACATGAAAATTGTTTTTTACTGCTGTTTTTTACTACTATTTTTGTGGAAATAAATTGGTTCTGATACGGATTACACTATGGAGACTGTTATTTTTTTCCTGTGAGGGCACAAATGGAATCTCCTTTTGGATACGAACGATTATAAATAAAGAGGTCAGAAGGTCAAAGAGCTGGATATCGGCAGATTGGATTTAAAGGCGAACTACCCCTGTAGGGGTGAATTTTTTTGGTGAGTGGGGTACCTTGCGGGGGAGCACGGAAGTCACTTTGAAGATCACACAAGAAGCACAAAAGTCACTTTATGAACATTTAATGTTGAATTTGCACTATTGAAGACTTTTTGGAGAGTTGGACTTTTATTTTTATTTTATAAAAAAAAAAATTTATTTTTTTTTTATCATTTTTCTAAGGGTCACTATAACACATTTTTTATTTGTATCATTTTTTTCATAGATGCTTTGCTAGTACATATGTTTGGAATTTTTTGTTTTTGAATTGTGTCATCTAATTCGGTATTTTCAATTGCACGTCTCACTTACACATATACTTATTAGAGTTTGTTTTATATATTCATATATTTTTTAGATTCATATATATTTTTTTCACATGTAGTATTTGGAGTAGATTTTTATACTTTTCTTTTCCCAGCCGACAGATCGGTGGGTTTATCATAATGTGGCACTAATGCGATTTCAAGGAAAAGTCGCACTCAGTACAAGTTTTTCTATATTAATCTGGTGTTTTTTCACAGAATTTATATATGATTTGTTTAAGATCATACTAAGTTCTCAGGATAAGGTCCTAAATTATTACACTGCTTATTGTCACATTGGAGTCGCAGTAGGGAATCTGTGCGATTGTATGTCACCTCTGGAAGTAGCCTCTTGTATGTGTCTTTTTTTGGGCTTGGATTGAAATAAGGGGACTTTCCTTAGGGAGGCTTCATTTTTATTTAGGTACGATTACACATATGAATACTATTACTGGTATTTTTTCTTGGCATTTCTCATTTTCTCTTTTTCATTTGTTTCATCAATAAGAGTCAATATTTGTTTATGTTAAATAGGTAGCGCCAGTTACCCCGATTATTAGATTCTTTTTACTGGCAGAAGAACCCCTAGTGGGGATTTTCTTTTTGTGGGGGGCAGCAACCTATAATTATTTACACATAGAGTACCCATCCTGGATTTGTTGTTGTTTTTTTGTCTGTCCAGTACCCAGTGTTGACCAGCGCGGTTTTATCTTTATAATCAACACTCACCTAGGGACGACCGCCTTAAGAAGGCACATGAGCTGCCATTACCGAGCCCAGTGGGAGCAACGGAACCCACAAAGCCATACTCAAGGCTCTCACCATCCAGCTTTGTCTTCTACTTCCCCTTCTCCTCTCTCCTCCCAATTGTCCTCCACTCCACCTTCCATCATGCCGTGCTCAAGTTTTTCTGGAAAAAGGCAGGCTTCCGTGGGCTAAATGTTTGAGCATAAAAAAATGATGACCCTCTTGCCCAACGGCTGACTGCTGGCTTGTCAGAACTGATAGCCCGCCAACTACTACCATATAAACTGGTGGACTCGGAGGCCTTTTGAAAATTTGTGGCCATTGGAACACCACAATGGAAGGTCCCAGGAAGGAAGTATTTCTCACAGAAGGGCATCCCAGAGCTATATGGCCATGTTCAGCAGCAAGTGAATGTATCTCTGGCACACAGTGTCGGTGCCAAGATACATTTGACTACAGACACGTGGTCTAGCAAACACGGGCAGGGAAGGTATATAACTTTTACTGCCCACTGGGTGAACCTTCTGACGGCCGTCAAGCATGTAACCCATGGCACCCGTGTAGATTTGGTTTTACCGCCACGGATTGCATGCAGGCCTGGCTCTTCTTCTCCTCCTCCTACTCCATCCTCCTCCCTCTCCTCCTCGGCTGACTCCTCCTTTTCCGCTGCTGGCGCCTCTTCTGCTGCGCCGCCCAAGATCCCCAGAACCTATTCGACATGCCAGGTGAGACGTTGCCATGCTGTGCTGCGTCTGTTGTGCCTGGAAGCCAAGAGCCACACTGGCCCTGCACACCTTTCAGCTTTGCGTTCACAGGCAGATCAGTGGCTAACACTGCTCAATTTGACAGTTGGTAAAGTGGTGTGTGACAGTGGTGCCAATCTGCTTAGTGCATTGAAACAGGGCAAAATTACACACGTGCCATGCATGGCACACGTCTTAAACTTGGTCGTGCAGCGATTCGTTGTCAAATACCCTGGGGTCCAGGACATCTTACGACAGGCAAGGAAAATCTCGGCCCATTTCAGAAGATCTTACATGGCCATGGCTCGCCTTGCTGACATTCAGCGGTGACACAATCTGCCAGTCAGATGTCTTATTTGCGATTGCCCGACGCGATGGAACTTAACCTTCTATATGCTTGATAGGCTGCTCCAGCAGAAACGTGCAGTTAACGGCTACCTGTACAAACAGGTTCTGGGGAGCTTGGTTTTTTCACCGCACCAGTGGCTGCTCATGCGCGATGCATGCAGACTTCTGTGGCCATTTGATGAGATCACCAAACTGGTCAGTCGCAGCCATGGCACCATCAGTGACATCGTACCTTATGCCTTCTTTATGGAGCATGCATTGCGTCGTGTCATTGATCAAGCCGTGGAGGAGCAGGAGCAGGAAGATGAGGAAATCACAATGCTGGATGAATTCCCGGGGGGGGCTACTCTATCTGAGACAGGTCAACAACAGGAGTCTGAAGAGGAGTCAGAGGAGGATGGTGCCAGGGCGGATGAGGAGCAAGAAGAGCATGCTTTAAACCGTTCTGGGATCCCTGTTGTGCATGGATGGGGAGAGGAGAACGAGGAGGATGACATTATCCTGGATGATGAGCAGGAGCCAGGCCACCACACCGCTTCCAGTTTAGTGCAAATGGCCTTCATGCTCCAGTGTTTTAACAAGGACCCCCGTATAAAAAGCATAACGGTCAAGGACCAGTACTGGGTGGCAATGTACTTAGACTCCCGGTACAAACACAAAATGGCGGAAATGTTACCACCGTCACAGAGGGCTGTCAGAATGGAGCACTTCCAGGCCTTGCTTCGAGAAATGCTGCATTCTGCTTTTGTGTGCGCTGGCAGAGGAGGAATTCCCACTCCCAGAGAAAGAGTTGCGGGTACTAATCCAACAGCGCCTGCAAGAAGAGGGTGGTTTGAAGATGTGTTGGTGACTTCTGATATGAGGTTATTCTTTCAACCGACCCATCGACAGGTCTCATCCAGGTCCTGCATCAGGGAACGCATAGACAGACAGGTGTCCGACTACACCGGGTTAACGGCCGATGTGGACGCTCTGAGGAGTGATGAACCCCTGGACTACTGGGTGGGCAGGCTTGACCTCTGGCCAGAGCTTTCCCAATTTGCAATGGAACTGTTGGCTTGCCCCTCATCCAGTGTCCTGTCTGAAAGGACGTTCAGTGCAGCAGGGGGGATCATGACCGATAAGCGCACTCGCCTAGCTCATGACAGTGTTGACTACCTCACATTTATAAAAATGAATGAGGCATGGATCTCGGAGGAATTTAACACATGTGACCAGTAGACCATGTCTATGCATAACTCTATAAACAATTTATTTAATCTAGCACACGGACCTTTTTTATACCTTTGGCTCACTTCCTTGTACAAAAAAAGCACACCATACTATATGCCCGTACCCTCCTGTTTGAAGAGGTTGAGCTGTGTCATATTTTTGGGTGCCGCAGCGAGTTGCTGGTATCAGTGCTGGTGTCAGTGCTCTCTATCTTGGTGCTGGTGTGGTGTCACTGCTCTCTATCTCGATGCTGGTGTCAGTGCTCTCTATCCCGGTGCTGGTGTCAGTGCTCTCACGGTACTGGTGTCAGTGCTCTCTATCACAGTGCTGGTGTCAGTGTTCTCACGGTGCTGGTGTCAGTGCTCTCTATCATGGTGCTGGTGTCAGTGCTCTCTATCACGGTGCTGGTGTCAGTGCTCTCATGGTGCTGGTGTCAGAGCTCTCTATCATGGTGCTGGTGTCAGTGCTCTCTATCTTGGTGCTGGTGTCAGTGCTCTCTATCACGGTGCTGGTATCAGTGCTCTCTATCACGGTGCTGGTGTCAGTGCTATCTATCACGGTGCTGGTGTCAGTGCTCTCTATCATGGTGCTGGTGTCAGTGCTCTCTATCTCGGTGCTGGTGTCATTGCTCTCTATCACGGTGCTGGTGTCAGTGCTCTCTATCTCGGTGCTGGTGTCAGTGCTCTCTATCTCGGTGCTGATGTGGCCTCAGTGCTCTCTATCATGGTGCTGGTGTCAGTGCGCTCACAGTGCTGGTGTCAGTGCTCTCAATCATGGTGCTGGTGTCAGTGCTCTCTATCTCGGTGCTGGTGTCAGTGTTCAGTCTCTATCGCGGTGCTGGTTTCAGACAGTGAGGGAGATAGCAGCAGAGAAGCCAATCAGCAGGCAGTGCCAGCACCATGGCTGAGGATCAGCACTGGACTGGCACCTCCGGACCACCGCAGTGGAGCCCTGCATAGGTGGGGGTAAGGGCCGAGCAGAGGGAGGGGCTCAAGCACAGGTGGTTGGCACACTGGGACACTGGCACAGGACTGCGCTGCCCTGCCTGTGGCACTGATCATCTCCTGCACCCCCTTCATATCCTGCCCTGACCTTGCCTCTCCTCCATGGCCTTTATGCGCTCTTGAATTGTCAAAATTTCACAGATAAAAAAAGAATGCGTGTCGTTTTCGATCCCAGATTCACTTAATACATTTGTTATGTCAGTGTCCATGTTGTGGGACTATGTGTGCACAGCTAGTAAGTATTTTGTGGCTGAAAATATGACCTGGAGGTTTTTAAGGTTCGCCTGCCATTAGAGTCAATGGGGTCCGCCGCGTTCACGGTTCGAATTCGCGAAGCGTCACGTCGGAAGTTCATCCATCACTACTAGCAATCCTGTCACTGACAAAAACTTACCAGCTGCAGGGTCACAGCACGGCTGAGAGACACACACCTGCCTACATGTGTCACCCCATCACCTCAGACTTACATTCTGCTCCATTTGCATCAGAGTGACATGAGCTGATGGAAAAGTGACACATACAAGCTAGTATTGAGTTTCTTCCCTGCCCATTTTATTGATCCTGTTGACAGGGCCCTTCCCCTTCCTGAAAATATTGAATGATACTTATACTAAAAATACAATAACATTTTTATTATTGGACAAAAACAGAATTCCTGCTAAATCTAAAACTATTGAGAAATAAAGCCCTGTGTGTGAATGAGGTATTAGGGCTCATTCACAAGGGCACTGTGGCCTGCATAATGTGAATTAATGATTTGTTTATATGTTATAAAAGACCTGCGCTTTTGGTCAGGGGGCCAGCACTGAAGAGAATTTAGAACATTTTACTCCATATGCGTTGGCAATTTTAGCTCTTCTATTGATATTTATTCATCCATCACAATAGGTCTGCTTTATATTAATGTGGATTATACAGTTTCTTTAACAGTAACTACACATTTCCTTGAGAACTTTTAAAACATTTTAGATTACATTTGTCTCAGTGAATAGTTACCTGTCCTTGAAAAATCTTCGAAATCCAAATGCCACCAGTTTCAGCACAGCTTCAAGTACAAAGACTGTAGTAAACATGTAGTTGCAGTACTTCAGGGCAACTTCAAGGGACTGCAAAAAGAAAAATTAAGAAAAAGTATTAATTACTGTAAAGGGGGTCTGCATAAAAATCTGGTCTCCTTGTCAAATCTGTGTAGGGCTGACTTACTAAGGGGATTTGGCTTTTTAAATCTAGTTCATTGTAAACACATGTGTAGTAGGAGGAGTATGATTCTATGATTTAATCAAAAGCAGATTTACTGAATGAAGTGAAAGATTTTTATAACAGCTTACCTGTAAAATCCTTTTCTTGGAGTACATCATGGGACACAGCGCCATTGTTATTAACTTAAAGAGGTTGTAAAGCTTTGTTTTTTATTTTCTAAATAAGTTTCTTTAAGCTAGTGCATTGTTGGTTCACTTACCTTTTCCTTCGCTTTCCCTTCTAAATGTTTTTTTCTTTGTCTTATTTTCTCACTTCCTGTTTCTCCTCAGTAAACTTAACAACCTCATCCGAGCCGTGTTTAGTCAGCCAGAACAGATTATTGAACAGCTTACTGAGGAGGAACAGGAAGTGAGAAATTCAGACAAAGAAAACAAAGAAAAAAAAAACATTTAGAAGGGAAATCGAAGGAAAAGGTAAGTGAACCAACAATACACTAGCTTAAAGGATCCTATTTAGAAAATAAAAAACAAACCTTTACAACCCCTTCAATGGGTATATAGGCACCTTCAGGTGATGGACCCAATACAGCAATTTCACCACCCTATGTAACCCCTCTGCCTTCCAGGAGTACCTCAGTTTTTGTAGCAAAGCATTATATCTAAACGCCAAAAGAGGGGAGGTAGGTAAAATTAGTCTTATCAGATGGTGCTCGGGTGTGAGGAAGTTTAACGTTTTGGGTGAATGTGATTTCTTGCATGGAAGACAGAGCTGGTTTTGTGTTCACCTGTCTCCCATCCGAATACCCAGACTAGCAAACTTCTCAGAACTTTCATTTGTACCCTTTTGTCTGTACTAATACTTTGATGAGACTGATTTTGAATAATGTGTATATATAAAATGAAATTGTAAGAGCGAATGATGAGGGCTCCATTTGGAATCTTGAAAGAAGTAGAAAAGGATATGTGCCTCTCTGCCAAAAAGCAATTTCAGTTGACCCTTTGAATGAGATTAGGCCAATCTTTGTGATTGAAACACATCTGTGGGTATAGTGCTGTGTTTCCACTGGCACAACTCGAATGTCACATGATTTAGAGTGTGACTGTGATATGCAGCTTTAGTGCGACTGTGGTGTGGCTTTGAATGCGAGTTTGCTCTAGAGTCGCATCAGAGTGGTGCAGGTACCTTTTCAGAGTCACTGCAGCTTTGAGTCACATAGATTGTAACGGGTGCTATTGAAATCAATGGGCTGAGACTTATAATGCGACTTTGTGTCCAAAGTCGCATGACAAATTGCATCAGTAGAAACGGAGACTAAATCACACTGAATGAACTTGGGTATGAATCGTTCTTCTTTGCAATTACTAACTGGGGATTGTAAGCTTTGTAAGTAGACCTGGGAGCATTGGCTATACTGTAACAGATACAAATCATGTTGCAAATAAGTGTGCCTCAGTTAACTGCCTTCTGTACTCCAAGCATGCATATACTTTAATGATTATCCAAGTTTGCGCTAATCATTCTTAAGATAAGAAAAGTAATAGCCCTACTGTAAGCCATTTTTAGAATACTTTGAAAAAATCCATGGGGAAGATTGAACTAAACAGTTTGGGAAAATCTCCAGGCTGACTTGAAGGACTATCATCACGAGCAGGGAGAATATTGTTCTGACAAGTAGTGAAAAGCAGCAACGGTGACAGGGGGAGTACCTGCCAACCCAATAACGGTCCTGAGAGTAGCTACCTCTGGAGGAGAAACCTATAAAAGGTTGGGAAATCAGGTCAGGGTCCAAGTGTCCTTAAGGATGGGTAATCAAATCGCTTCAAAGAGGGGGTCTGAATGGGGTAAACCCTATCAAATGACCCCAAGGGAAGAGATGATAGATAAATATGGGCCCTGGGTTGTAAAAATTATTTGTGAATGGGATAGGTGGACAAAAACAAGTTTTTCTAATAAAGGTACATTTAAACTTAAAGTATGGGAAAATCTGTACCGTGCTCACCACAAAAAGATGACACGGCCATATGAAAAAGATACTTGGGCTATATGGATGCTTGGGGTGAATATGTAGTGCTAAGTGATCACACAGTGAGATATGTATGAATCACTAAATAATAAACACCCAAGAAAGGAAAAGGTTAGACAAATATTGGAAAAAATCAGTCCACACGTGAATGGGGGCTAGTCTATTTGCTAAAACTTTACCTAAAATGTTGATATCATTATTATAACTCCTCTCTAGGGATATAGAATTGGGTTTGAAGATCCATAAAAGAGAGGAAGACTAGGTGGTTAGTAAGGGACTTCAGAGTGGTAAGGGAGTGTTGTATCTGCCAGCTAAATGTTCTGGGGGAATCCAAAGCTGGGGGGGAATCTCCTATCTCCTAGAAATGAAGTCTGAGGGGTATTGGGGGATTGAAGCTTGAATTTTGAGTGATACAGGGACCATAGGTATAGGGACTGACCCACTATATTGTTTAAGGTACCCACTTCCATGGCTTTTAGGCCCTCCTGCCATAGTATAAAGAAAGGTCATATGGATTGTGTTTCAAACTGTAACCAGGGCACTCCATCAGGTGGGGAGTGCCATTGGGCCGTCTGGCCAAGTCTAGCTGAGATATAGTATAACCAGATATTGGGTAAGCCCAGTCCGCCCCACGCCATAGGTCTATATACAAGGTGCCTACCAAATCTGGGCCGTTTGTTACGCTACACGAAAGCGTTGATTTCTCTTTGTATTGTGACTAACGTTTGATGAGACACATAAATAGGGAGGGCCCTAAAAAAGTGCAATAGCTTCAGAAGAATTGACATTTTGATGGCTGCCACCCTGCCCAGTAGGGAAATGTGAAAAGAGGACCATAACCTGGGCGGCACAGTGGTGTAGTGGTTAGCACTCTCACCTAGCAGTAAGAAGGGTTGCTGGTTCAAATCCCAACCACGACACTACCTGCCTGGAGTTTGCATGTTCTCTCTGTGCCTGCATGGGTTTCCCCTGGGTACTCCACAATCCAAAGACATGAAGGTAGGTTAATTGGCTTCTGTCCAAAATTGGCCCTAGTATATGAATGGGGACCTTGGATTGTGGGCTCATTGAGTGTAGGGACCAATGTGCAATGCACGGGGATAGGGACAATTGTAGACACTCACTCACGTTGAACTAGATGGACTGGTGTCTTTATTCAACCTTACTAACTATGAAACTATGAAATCTAAGCCATTGTCTGACCATAGAAAATGCCTGTGGGTAGTTGGCATTGTACAATGCTTTCAGAGATGGAGCTAATCGAATGCCTAGGTATTGTAAAGTGGAGCTAGATAGGGAAAGGCCAAATGAGTTTCTAAGGTTTGTAATTACCTGTTGGGGAAGGCTGAACATTTTGATAAATTAACTCCCAGGTCTGAATAAACCTGAAAGGCCTGTAATGTGGTTAGTAGGTTGGGCGAGATAATTGGATCTGGTAAAAAACTAAGACATTGTCGGCGTATAGGCTTATCTTATATTCACCTTCGCCTTTAATGTAGCCTTTGATATTAATGTTAGATATGACCACCCTGGCCAAGGACTCTATGGCCAGGGCGAACATCAAAGGGGACAGAGGGCAGCCCTGATGGGTGCCCCTTCCATGGGGAAAGTATTCAGAGGAGCAGCCTGGTAATTTAACTCTGGTCTGGGGGTGGTAGTAAAGTGCTTTATATCAATTTACAAATTTGCCAGCGAATCCAAATTTTGTTAAGACCTGGTCTAAGTAGGGCCATAAGACACTATCAAAGACCTTATGTATGTCTAAGCCTAGGATTAGGACTTTTCGGGAAAAGAGGTCTGCATCTTGGATGATGTTTGCTGCCAATCTGATGTTGTCTGTAATTTGTCTATTAGGGATAAAACCGGTTTGCTCAGGGCCTATCAGGGAGGTGATTATGGGGGCTAGTCTATTTGCTAAAATTTTACCTAAAATATTGATATCATTATTAAGCACAGAAATTGGTCTAAAGTTCTGGGGGAGAGCGTGGTCTTTATTAGATTTGGGAATTAGTGCCATGTTAGGTGAAAAGCATGTCTGCTGAGAGTTTGTGGCCTTGAAAGGTGTGGTTAATTGCTTTGTTAAATTTTGGGGTCAGTAGGTGTGCAAATTTTTTATAATAAAAGGAGGTGAATCTGTCTGGGCCAGGGGCAGTGGAAGGCTTAAGGGTTTTGGTGATAAGGGAGATTTCCTGCTCCGTGCAGGGGGCATTTAAGGTGTTTACTTGTTGCTCTGTACGTTTTGTGAGCTGTAGAGAATCAAGCCACTGGAACATCCCTTCCATGGGGGGGACTTAGGGGAGGATAGTAAAGTCTGGTAGAAGGATGTAAAAATCTGTAAAACATCCTTGGAGTGAGTAACAAGATGGCCAGAGCTATTCCTAAGTTTATATACATGGGTGAGTTGAAGAGATTGATGTAGCTTTCGTGAGAACGTTCCTGATGCTGAATTGCTATGTAATAAAAACTTTGCTTTGGACCATCGTAGTGATTTTTCTGTGCTTTTGGAGAGGATAGTGTCCAGTTCAATTATTTTTTGTTCAATTTGAGATAAAATAGGAGATTGGGAATGGGCGTGTATGTGGTACAGTTTATTTAATTCTTGAGTAAGGGATCTAATATTGGCAAATTTTTGTCTTTTTTTGCTGACTGCTATTTCAATTAGGTGACCACGCAAAACGGGTTTAGAACAGAAATGGGTCTCTTGTAAAAGGATTATGTCCGCACCCATGTGTTTGTAAAATTTAAAGGCTTTTCTCCTCTTCTGAGGGGAATTAAAGCCCCTCACGTTATGCAAGACGATGTGAAGACCCATTGCGGTCCATTATCTGTACTGAAATTAAGGTGCAATGTGTGATAGCGATGTGTTATTCTCTTTTCTTTTTTTTATAGAAAAAAAAAGAAATAAAAAAGATGTCTAAAGCCAGGGGATATCAAATAGACAACCAGTTCTGAAGCCACATAGCTTAATAGATATATAGTACAAGGGACAGGCCAGGCAACCATTCTTCCAAACTTAAGACTGAGCGATATGGTAGAAACTAACAGCAAAACAGAGTAAGATGAAACTTTACAAACTACTTCTGGTCTGGAGGTAAGCTCCATCCAGACCAACTTAATTATATTTGTTGGACTAATGCGTCCAAAATACCACAAGCTCCAAAATAGAACCCTCTATCCAGAGGGAAAGTCAAATGGGGGAGGGAGAACACATCCAGGTCCTCTCCTATTTAGGATATTTGAGTGGGAATAAAGATGCGGAGCAAATGTGGGGGGGGGGGGGGATACCACAAAGCAGGCAGACAGTGTACTTCCAGGGATTTGGAGACAGACCCTTAATGTACTAGGACATGCCATGATAGGTAAGGCAAAAAAACAAAAAACAAAACAAAGGGGGGGGGGGGTGTATATGGGGGGAGGGGTATGGGGGGTAGGAGAGAGAAAAAAGAAAAAAAAATTAAATGGGGGGGGAGGGGATTTTGAATTTGGAAAGGTACCAATAGGTCAAGTCTTGCGGACTGCGAGATGTCTCTTGTGAAGATGGTCTAAATACTGTCCCTCAAATCAAGCCAAAGTTCACCAGCTGCAGCCTTGTTGACTTCAGATCTCTGGTTGCGTGTGCAGTCTGCGGGATCTGTGGTCTCTCTACGGTGAAGGTGTAGCCCAGATCAGGGATGGCCGTGGGGTAGCACGGAGTCTCCCGACTTGTTGTGGTTCCAGGAGGCCCAGTTTAATCAGGACTTCTTTGCCTTCTTTAATGGTAGTAGCAATATAAATAGTGCCATTATGGGGTATAATTAGCCCCATCTATAGCGGAATTGTGCAGACTGGAGGACCGATGTTATCTCCCTCATCCTCCTGCGTTTCTCTAATGTTGCTGGGGATATATCTGGGTATACATATTACCGTCCAGCATAATGCGGGAAGAATTGTGTGAGGTTTTGAGGATTTCCTCTTCAGGTAGTCTTTCAGGCACATAACTATATTTCTGGGAGGGTTTTCAGGGGGACGCTTGGGTCTGAGTGCCCTGTGAAGGTGATCACATGTAAAAGACTCCTCTGGCAGCTCTGGTAGGAGAGAGTGAAACAACCTTTTAATGGTGTCCGGCAGGTCGTTGACCGTCTCTGGGACTCCACGGACCCTGATATTGTTCCTCCTGTTGCGGTTGTCCAGATCCTCCATGTGATTCTGGAGCTGGACAACCGCATTGGCCAGTGCCTCATGGTCTCTTCGTAGGTCAGTGTAGGCTAAGTGAAGCTCGTCGTGTTTCACCTCCAGGAGATCTATGCGACTTCCTAACGAGCCAATCTCCTGAGAGAGAGTATTAGTCGTCTTGTGGAGCTCTGCCTGAAATTTCCTTGCCAGTCTATCATACATAGCCGCCAAACTGTCCTCCAAGTCAGCCTTTGTCAGTTGCGTAGTCTGCTCACCTTGTGACGGCAAGACGAAAGCAGAGGTGTTTGTCTCCGGCAGCGGTGACTTGGACTGAGCGCCATTTTGGGACATACTGGCCTGCTCACGAGCCTGCAACAAGTAGTTTGTGAGTGACCTCTGCGCATTGTTTTTTGCTTGTTTTTTTTTTTGTCGGCATGCACGAATGGTCCCTCGGGAGGGGAAGCTTACATAGGGTGCAGGATTAGCGCGATAAGCTGCCGGGGAGTCCTCCTATGTCTGCGTAGTCCTCGGAGCTCCTTCTCCTAGATTCTTTCCTGTTCCACGCCACGCATGCGTCCCTGTCATATTCCTATCTTTAATTACTTTAAGTAATCGTACCAGTCCGTTAGCTGATAATGTTCTTCTAGATCTTTAAAAGTAAATGTATTAGTCTTCTGGAACGTTTGTTTGAATATCAGGGATGAGCTATGAATGGTAAGGTTTTCTGCCTGACTCTGTTTTTAAGAGTTCAGTGGGTCCTATAGGATGGTTTCCTCAAAAATACAAGTACCATATTTCACAAAGTATCCCTGGACATCCAGGTCTTATGTCTTAATGTCATTCTACCTCCCCTAGTATGCCTACTGCTTTAATCTGAGCCACGTGAGCAGGTGTGGTGAACCCAGGAACCTGGCAATAGCAGGCAGTGTTGACTATCCCTACCATCAAGGGCCATGGATGATACTGGCTGTTGATCAGACTCTGTACCCTGTGGGATCCCACTTTACTCATCCAATTACACCCCTTATAAGCATTTAGTCTTAATGGCCAAACCTCTGCTCTTGTCCAGCATTCCTTCAATATCTGTACACTGACATACTCCTTTTTTTGTATTCATGCAGGACTGTCAGGAGGCCCCCCCTAACCACGACTGGAAGACAACCAAGTAATTTCTTGAGACAAATGTGCCACGAATAAGACTCTCCTTAACTTTCCTTCACCATGCTGAAAAGTGCTATCTCACGGTCCGATCCAATCATTACACCATATTCCCAAGTTACAGGACTAGATATGCCAGGATCCCACCATCAATGTTGAAGTTCCGCTCTTCCAAGGCAGGGGGGGGGGGATGAAACATTGCAGTACAGGCACTCATGGTTCAGATGTGAAGTCTCAAAGGCACCAGGATTGCTTTGCTGTCTACCTCAATGGGTTCCGGGGTGTTCAAGAAAGGACGAGGAGGCCTCAGTGGTGGTGGGGAAGGGTCAGGGCTTCTGGACTGTTGTGGGTGGGTACAGGATCATTGAGGGAGGGCATAAAATCTAGAATGAACTTCGGGGGGACTGTGGTGGAGATTTGGGCCCGGAAGGTGATGGGCTTTATTATTAATGTGACTTACAGTGATTTTTCAATGACTCCATAGTTACAGAACATGTTTGGAATCAACAGAGACATTTTACCTTGCTGTGGAATTTTATCTGACCATTTGGTAGCACAATAATGACACTTCAAAGGAGGTGGGAGGTGGGAAGGGGGCATTAATAACCTGGTCATAAATTGGTAGCTGGTAAGAGAGCACCCCACCCCCATTTACTCAATGTAGCAGTTTTAGCATATGGAAGGAGGGGGGGGGGGGGGTTTACAGGTGTGTATGTAATGGAACATAGATCACTGGCCTTTCTCTTCGGCTCACGGTCTAGATGACAGATGGTCACATAAGGGCTGTCTAGGTAATGTATCATCTTATGTCTCTTTTCTCTGTAACTTTTTCTATCCTAGGTTTGTCTTAATAACTTGATAGCATGTGTATGTCAATTGTAACCAAAACCCCTTTTTGCATTAACTATCTTTGGAAACAATGGCAACACAGCATTTATAACATCTCTATACTATATTTGGTAATCTCTGATTATTCTAACCTTTGTTTTCTTTATAAATAAATGTGATTGTTATTCTTTTTACACAGTTATCATTCCTTATTGATTTCATGGGTTGATTCATGTAGATAAAAGGTTTTTATGACACTTATGTTATGTATATCATTAAGTATATAAGTGAGGTAGGTAAAAATAGCCTTATCAGCTGTTATAAAAATCCTATTTTCCTTATCGTACATTATGGGACAAAAAAACATAATTATTAACTTAATGGGATGTCCCATAGCAATGCTATTTGAGGGGAGGGAGAGACAACCCACAGGGCACCCCCAGACTTGAGGACCTATACCTATACTGCTGCCTGTGGTACACTGCGCCTGAAGGCGATATCCTCATGCCTCCTTACATCCATTGGTGAATGAATGTACTGAAGACCAAGGCCTTACAGATCTGAGCCATGGAGGCCTGGTGACGCACTGCCCAAGAAGCACTAACCGACCTGGTAGAGTGCGCCTTGACTTGAAAAGGGGGAATCTTATTCCTTAAATCATAAGTCTTAATTAGAACTTGCCCAATCCACTTAGCGACAGTGGATTTTGACACTGCCTGTCCTTTCATAGGACCGTCTGGCAGAATAAATAAGACATTGGTCTTTCAAATCTGAGCAATCGTCTTTAAATATACTTTGACCGCTCTCACCACATCAAGACAATGTAGTGACTTTTCTTCCCTGGATTATGGTTTTGGAAAATACGATGGCAGGACCATATCTTGGCACAGATGAAAACCTGAGACCACTTTTGGCAAAAGATCTGGGCGAGGGTGTAACACCACTCTGTCCTCATGAAGAATCAAGTATGGCTCTTTACAAGAAACAGCAGCCAATTCCGAAACCCTTCTTGCTGAGGATATAGCAACCAAGATCACTTGCTTGCTTGTCAGAAGGACTAAGGGAATATGCTGTATCAGTTCAAATGTCTGTTTTCTTTTTAACACTGACAAAACTAAGTTCAAGTCCCAAGGGCTGAAAGGTGATCTAACTGGCGGATTAATCCGCATCACTCCTTGCATAAAACCCCAGACTAAAGAATGTGTAGCAAGTGGTTTTTGAAATAAGACCGATAAAGCTGAGACTTGGCCTTTAATAGTACCCAAGGCCAACTTCATCTCTACCCCTAATTGAAAGGCAAGAATTCTGCCTATGATATATCTCTGAGGGTGCCAACCCTTGGAGTCACACCAGGAAACATAAGCCCTCCGATACTCTATAACATAGTTCTGGAAGCTGGCTTCCTTGCATTAAATTAAGGTAGAGATAACTGACCCGGAAAGCTTACATTTCCTCAGAATGTGGGTTTCAATAGTCAAGCCGTTAAATTTAGCATTCATAAGGTAGGATGGAATATTGGGCCTTGTGAGAGTAGGTCTGGCCATAGTGGAAGGGACCATGGATCCCCCACCGCCATCTTTACGATTTTTGCAAAGCATGACCTTCTGGGCCATGCTTGTGCTACCAGAATTACTGGCTTTCTTTCCAGCTTGATCCTGCAAAGAAGTCGAGGCAGCAACCGAACAAGGGAAAATGCTTAGATCAGTAAGAACTGATCCCATGGGGTCACCAATGCATCTGTTTCACATGCGAGTGGATCCCTTGTCCTGGACACAATGTTGACTAACTTCATGTTGAATCTGGATGCTAGAAGATCTATGTCCGGAGTTCCCCATCTTTGGCAAACAGCCCAAAAAATGTTGGGTGAAGGAACCATTCCCCCGGGAATAACTGCTGGCGACTCAGGTAGTCCGCCTGCCAATTCTCTACTCTCAGAATGAAGACTGCCGACAGGCACAGAACATTCCTTTCTGCCCAAGTTAGAATATGGTTCACTTCTGTCTGCTCTGCAAGACTCTTGGTGCCCCCTTGGTGATTGATATAGGCCACCACTGTGGCATTGTCAGATTGAATCTTGACAGGACAATCCCATCACCTGGAAGTCTAGGCCTTCAGAGCCAGATGCAATTCCCGAATCTCTAGGATATTGATGGGCAAGGCTCTTTCAGTTCTTGACTACTGTTCCTGGATGGTTGTCTTGTCTATTACTGCTCCCCAGCCTTTTCCTTTCAGCAGATTCTGGTTCCAGATAACTGGTTTTCCTTTCAGCAGATTCTGTGTTAGTAACCCCCAATTGAGGCTTTGGGACACCCCTGGGGACAGCCGCTAACGAACGATAACGATAATTCACTATCTGCAGCATCTTCTCTATCGTCCCTCTTGTCAAGAGGGTCGAGTAGACAAAAGACCTCCCGTAAATCAAAGAGAAATTCCCAGGGGGGGTCACAGGAGAAAATACCTAAAAAGCGGATCACAGACCTCTAAATTCAAGCTGGCTTTGCTAGCCCACACCCTGGGTCAGGAAAAATAGAAAGGGGCATAATCCCTCTACAATCGACTGCTAATGATGCCCTACCTGGGAATGGAGGTCTGTCCTCAGTTTTAACTGAGGACAATTTTTTTGTGAAACCGATCGAAAATGGCAAGGCCTGATACAAACCCTGGGGGAATTCCCCACCAGCCTGAATGTGGTACATTTATCGTCCTATAGCCTCAATGAATTTGAAACATCTGTCTTGCGTAGGGGGTTAAGCTTTTGTCCCAATCAGGACATAGACAGATTTGAAGCCACGAAAGACATACAATTATTCGCCCGAAAATTGATCTTAAAACAACTATATTCTAGGGATCAGCCAAAACAATCAAGGTTTCAAACACAAGAGCTTATGGCTCTAGACAACTTGATATCTATTCTCAACGAGAACGAACCACCTGACCTCATCGATCAGCTAGATTTGGAACATCTATTGGGCAGATTCGATCAATCGGACTTGCCTAGTTTTTCTTCCAAACCATTCAAGAAAAAATCCGACAAATTCCTGGCGTTGAACATTAATCCTAACGTTCTGGCCTTTGTCAGACTAATGTGTGGTGCAGTTTGAAAAATTCCCATCATTTCGAAGGAAAAAAACAATCTTAATTCCAGTGAACATGAGGCTCTCAAATCGACGAATCCCTCAATTATTATAAAATCTTCTGACAAGGGAGAGAATATTGTCGTAATGGACAATGCTCAGTACGAAACAATGTGTTATAACATACTCTCTAACAAACAATGGTACTATAAGATCGCCTCATCCAAGATTGAAAAATACAATCGGAAGTTCTATACATTTATAGACGTGTCATATGCAGCCAATATACTCACTCGATCTGAATATGACTACGTTAGGACAGCTCTGCCACATACCCCTACTTTCTATGCTCTGCCCAAGCTCCACAAGGACCTACTTCACCCCACGGGTAGACCCATCATCTCTGGGAACGGGTCGTTGACAGAGAACCTTAGCAAATTTTTTGACAGCCATTTGCGACCGTACGTGCTCAAAATGCCCAGTTACACTCGGGATACTCTACACTTGCTACAGATGTTGGAGGATATTTCCATTCCTCCAGGATCGTTTTTGGTAGCCCTAGACGTGGAGGCCCTCTATAGTTCGATACCGAACGATAGGGGGCTTTCTTGCATCCGGCATGTGTTCATGCACGATGGGAAGCTAGGTGAAAGAAGGATCGCCTTTTTGATCGATGCTCTGGATTTTATTTTAAATCACAACCATTTTCTGTTCCGTGGTGACCATTTCCTCCAGGTACAGGGGGTTGCGATGGGGACGTCGTGTGCCCCATCGTATGCCAACCTGTACCTGGGGGAATGGGAAAATATGCTCGCAACCTCAGATCATCTACGTCCATTTATGAAGAAGGTGATAATATGGCGTTGATACATTTACGACATTTTTATGGTCTGGAACGATACGCTGGATTGTCTCCGGGAGTTCGTCAACCAGTTGAACAATAATGAATTCAATTTGGCATTCACCATGACACATGATGAAAATAAAATTACATTCTTAGATCTGACCATTCATCGACAATCAGATGGATCTTTGGCCAATTTGTTATTTCGTAAACCGACATCAGGCAATTCTATCCTGAATGCCACCAGCTTTCACCCACAGCCCCTTATTCGGTCGATCCCATATAGTCAATACCTATGCCTCAGGAGAAATTGCACTGATGACGAGGTCTTTCAAAAAGAGGCCAACGCATTAAGGGATAGACTCCTGACGCGTGGGTATACCAAAAAATGCTTGAAGTAGGCCTTTCAACGAGCTAAGGCCAAAAATAGACAGGAACTCATCCATCATCCCCAATCTAAACAAAATCGCACCACTCCAATTAGAATTATAACTGAATTTTCCAATCAACACAAAAGTTTACAAAATATCATACAACGGTATTGGCATGTTTTAAAAATGGACCCCGCTATAGGTCCCTTTGTCTCGGATCAACCTTCATTTACTTTCAGAAGGGCCAAATCGATTGGCAACAGTCTTGTGTCCAGTGAATATTTGGGTGGGGGGGGCAAACAAGATCCGTGTAAACGCATGGGAACTTTTAGGTGTGGGTGCTGCCCTTATTGTCAATTTATGAAGATTGGAATAAAACCCTCTTGCAGGCTGAACAGAGATGGATTTATCACCTCCAGGCCACCAAACCCCCTGGCCTCAATGACGCAATCTCATTCCGACCCTTTCTTGTGGGATTCACCTCTGGTGGGTCGGAGTGGGACCGTGTTGAGGCCAACATGTCACAATTTTGTTAGACGCAGCTTATGATCGTCTGAATGATGGGGCTGGTTGACCAGTTGGTTTGCTCTGTATATATCCCTTTGATGGGTTTAAGAACAGGCAGGTGTCTCTGCAATAATATGGTGGCAGTCTTCCATTAGATATCTCCACACAACTTAATTGCATGAACCGTGTGGAAATTGATGGGTCTATGATGGTCTTATGCACTTTATGTGATGTTCCAAGTTTGATGCATTGATCTCTACTGTTTTTCATATTTATATATTGTCAGAGTTATATTTTATGATGACATGTAATGTTAATATAAATATTATTTGATTCTTTTATTTAAAAAAATCCTTTTTTTTTCTACTCCCCTGCATTGTTCCTTTCCCCCAACCCTGGTGGAGTGGTCTCTGCCCCCCCCCCCCGGGATCTGGTTTTGCTGTCGACATGTGGACAAATGTATGGGCACTTTGATCAGCACTCCCTGGGCTGTGCTCTCAGCGCACGGGGGCCACGGGGTCACTGTTTGCTTTGAATCCTTGTGGCCTCCATATTTCTGATCATCCGGACAGCGTGACTTCAGCTCTCAATATACAGGTATACAGTCCACTCTCTCCTTGTGCTATTTGCTTTGGAACTATCGGGGGGATTTGATTATATGGTCCATATACACTGACCCTACAGTGGTGTGAAAAAGTGTTTGCCCCCTTCCTCATTTCCTGTTCCTTTGCATGTTTGTCACACTTAAGTGTTTCGGAACATCAAACCAATTTAAACAATAGTCAAGGACAACACAAGTAAACACAAAATGCAATTTGTAAATGAAGGTGTTTATTATTAAAGGTGAAAAAAAAAAAAACATCATGGCCCTGTGTGAAAAAGTGATTGCCCCCCTTGTTAAAACATACTATAACTGTGGTTGTCCACACCTGAGTTCAATTTCTCTAGCCACACCCAGGCCTGATTATTGCCACACCTATTCACAATCAAGGCATCACTTAAATAGGAGCTGCTTGACACAGTAAGGTCCACCAGAAGATCCTTAAAAGCTACACATCATGCCGAGACCCAAAGAAATTCAGGAACAATTGAGAAAGAAAGTAATTGAGATCTATCAGTCTGGAAAGGGTTATAAAGCCATTTCCAAAGCTTTGGGAATCCAGCGAACCACAGTGAGAGCCATTATCCACAAATGGCGAAGACATGGAACAGTGGTGAACCTTCCCAGGAGTGGCCGGCCGCCCAAAATTACCCCAAGAGCGCAGCGACGACTCATCCAAGAGGTCACAAAAGACCCCACAACAACGTCCAAGGAACTGCAGGCCTCACTTGCCTCAGTTAAGGTCAGCGTTCATGCCTCCACCATCAGGAAAAGACTGGGCAAAAATGGCCTGCATGGCAGAGTTCCAAGGAGAAAACCACTGCTGAGCAAAAAGAACATCAAAGCTCGTCTCAATTTCTCCACAACACATCTTGATGATCCCCAAGACTTTTGGGACAACATTCTGTGGACCGATGAGACAAAAGTGGAACTCTTTGGAAGGTGTGTGTCCAAGTATATCTGGCGTAGAAGGAACACTGCATTTCATAAAAAGAACATTATACCAACAGTAAAATATGGTGGTGGTAGTGTGATGGTCTGGGGCTGTTTTGCTGCTTCAGGACCTGGAAGACTTGCCATGATAAAAGGAACTATGAATTCTGCTGTCTACCAAGAGATCCTGAAGGAGAATGTCCGACCATCTGTTCGTGTACTCAAGCTGAAACAAACTTGGGTTCTGCAGCAGGACAATGATCCTAAACACACCAGCAAGTCCACCACCGAATGGCTGAAGAAAAACAAAATGAAGACTTTGGAGTGGCCTAGCCAAAGTCCTGACCTGAATCCTATTGAGATGTTGTGGTATGACCTTAAAAAGGCCGTTCATGCTCGAAAACCCTCTAATGTAACTGAATTAGGACAATTCTGCAAAGATGAGTGGGCCAAAATTCCTCCAGGACGCTGTAAAAGCCTCATTGCACGTTATCACAAACGCTTGGTTGCAGTTGTTGCTGCTAAGGGTGGCCCAACCAGTTATTAGGTTTAGGGGGCAATCACTTTTTCACACAGGGCCATGATGGTTTGGATTTTTTTTCACCTTTAATAATAAACACCTTCATTTACAAATTGCATTTTGTGTTTACTTGTGTTGTCCTTGACTATTGTTTAAATTGGTTTGATGTTCCGAAACACTTAAGTGTGACAAACATGCAAAGGAACAGGAAATGAGGAAGGGGGCAAACACTTTTTCACACCACTGTATATAAGGACATGGATATAGTGGGAAATCCCTGCAATATTATAATCATATACCATTGTTGTACTATGATGGGGATTTTTCAGGCCTCTATTTTCTAATATATATATTTTTATGCTTTCCCCTGCACTAACCCTCTACAGGGACATGGCTATAGTGGGAAATCCCTGCAATATTAAATCATATACCAATGTTGTACTATGATGAGGATTTTTTCTGGACTCTATTTTCTAATATATGTCTTTTTACGTTTTCCCTTGTGTTCCTTCCTCTCTCTGTATTTGCTAGTTTTGTGGACACCTCTGGAGACCATTATCTTCACTTTTGGGAAGGATAGCTGAATCAAGCACCTTTGTGTGAGGAATTTTGATAGGTATGGCATTCGGGTATAACCATTTATGTAGTCACATGGCTGACAAGTCTGGATTGGTAACTTTTCCAATCAAAGTTTATGTCTCTGATGGGCTGTGTTTTGATTTTTTCTTCTTGACCATAGAACCGCCTGGCCATACCACAATTATCTACAGGGTGGGATTTGCGCCCCTTGAGTACAATTCGTTTTGTCTGTTTTTACTGTGCACCTCCGGCCGCCATTGGTGGGTTGCGGTCTGGGTCCTGTTCGGCAGACATCTCTCCACCAGGTTTTAGCAATTTGGATGCCCTATGAATAGCAACGCACAACAATATCTGGGTATATTATGTTATAATCTAATTTGTTTCTTTATCACAAATTGTACCTATATTAGTATATTGTTTATTTATTACCTATGGTATTTTTCTTTTTTGTAATGTCCATAGATGGGAATGTAATGCATCATGAGCCCCCGAGGAAAAGGTTTAATACTTTTGAACAACCTTGAAACGCGTCGGGCCTCTGTTGGTTTCAGCATTGTTCTGTGATCGGCAACGTGTGTGCCTTCATCCCCATTATGCTGCTCTAGAAACACTGGAATTTGTTGTACTCTCTATCAATCATTGTGCATCCGCATATGTATATTGTTTTGTACTATGTAATAAAAAAATTTTTTTAACTTCTTTTTGCTAATAATTTTTGAGACGACTGCCTAAACTAAAGTCCCAATCGAGGAAAAAATTGGTTTTGTGTCTAATGTATTAGGGATGTGGGCAGTCAGTCTCTTTCCACACAGTTTTATGCACGTCTATTCCCCATTGGAAAGTCTAAAGCTTGGATCGTTTTGTTCCAAGCAGATAGAATACCTTTTTTTAACAGTCTTGAATGGAACTGGGCATAGAGAAATGCTTCAAATGAAGCCACCATTTTTCCTAACAACCTCACACAAAGGCAAATGGAGGGATCTCCTTTTGACCTGACCATGCGCACCAACTCTCTTATGGAGTTGATTTTTGTAATGTTGAGATTCCAACCCAGACTTTTCAGGTAATTGGTTGTAATGCGTACACTTTGCTCCAAACGAGCCACCGATTGGTCTATTAGCATTAGATCGTCTAGGTATGCCAAGACTGTTATGCCCTGTGCCCTTAACCTGGCTAGAGGTGGGGCCAGTACTTTTGTGAACACCCGGGGGGCTGTGGCTAGCCCAAAGGGCAGGGCTACAAACTGAATGTGCTGCTTTTCTACTTTGAACCACAGAAACCTTTGGTGAGCGGGAAATATAGGGACATGCAGATATGCATTCCTGATGTCGATAGATGGCAGAAGTTCTCCTCATTGTAGGATAGAAGCTACTGACCTGATCGACTCCATGCGAAAGGAGCGGATCTTCAGGAACTGATTTAGATTCTTTAGATCTAGAATGGGTCTGACATCTCCATTCGGTTTTGGTACCATAAAGGGGTTTGAATAAAACCCCAAACCTTCTGTGGGGATTTGTATGATCACCCCCTGAGCTAGTAATCGCTCAAACCCAAATAGTCGATCCACATGAAAAGGGAAACTAGTCAGAAGCCTTTTGATAGGTTCTTCGGCTGACCAATTTTATAACCACGGGGTCCTATGCATGTGTACTAGCACAAGCGTAAGGCGGGACGGCTGGTGAATATAATCTTTCATGGCGTCTATGGCAAAATATAGTGCCTTTGATAGTTCTGCCAAATCGTGGACCTGTTGTGCAGGGATCTCTTTAAGGGCCTGTCTAAACTAGTCCCTTAGTGACTAACAGATGCCCATTGCCACAACTGCAGGCTGAGTAACTGCAACTGCCAAAGAAAAAGAGTATTTTAACAGAAATTCCAATCTTTTATCAGTTGAATCTTTAAGCATTTGTGCATTGTCTACTGGACAAGTTAGACTATTATTCACACTGGAAATATCAGCGCCAACTACTGGTACCTTCCATCTTTTGGAGAATTTATCCTCCATGGGATAGAGTGCTGTGAATTTCTTTGGAGGCAGAAAATGCTTATCTGGGTTATCCCGTTCATTACAAATAAGCTTTTCTGATAATGCATGTGCAGGAACGCATGAAAAGGCTGTGAAGGTTTTAAGGAACCTAAAGAAGAAACAGAACTGTCAGCTGACTCTGCTAGAGGTAGCTTGAAAGAGGCACAAACCATCTCTGTAAAGCCTTGTACACACGGTCGGAGAATCTGTCGGAATACGTCTTATCGGACCGTGTCATCAGATAATCCGACTGTGTGTGGTATGCATCCGACTGATTCCATCCGAATCTCCGTCCGACCCAATTTTCCAACATGTTGGAAATATTTCCCGACCAACTGGGCCGGTCGGACCTAATCCGATCATGTGTAGAGCATTTTCATCGGACCAAGTGCCACGCACGCTCACATTCAAATTCCGACACGGAAGCGCTCGTTCAGGTAAAACTACTGCTCGTAAGCGATATAGCACATTCGTCACGCTGCAATGTTAAAAAATCATTCATCAAGCACATTCTCTTGTTCTTTACAATGCTGCAAGAACCAACTTCTTTTGATGCTCATAGTCACACACACTTCTCCCGAACGGATTTCATTACTCTTTTTTAAACATTTCAGCAATACAATTTTAGTTTGCGTCTACACAATGTTTGATTTTATTTTTTATTTTTGGGATGTTTTTTTGGGGGGGAGGGGGATTCCCTAAAAATCTCCTTTAAAGACACTGCTCATTTCTCCTTATTTTTTTTATTTTTTGGGGGGGGGGGGTGTAAACTTACAACAACAACATTATAGAGAGTCCCGCAGAAAGAGAGAAAAGAATTAGCGCAGGGACGGCATGACAGGTGTGGACAGCACAGTCATGCTATTGGGAAAGAAAAATGTGTCCCCTTTAAGAAAAGGGGAGTGGCCGGAGCAGGGGAGGCACTTGGGTTAGGAAGCTAGGAGGAAGGAGGGGGAGTGACATCAGCAGTGAGCGACGGTGGACAAGATTCCCACCCACCCTCCCAAGTATGGTTCATTATAGTAGGGGCGGTAAGGAAAGCCTGTGGCAGTGGTTGGGTCTTTGGAGGAGGAGAATATGGATGTTATATGCATATATAACATGGTTGGTACCCATCTGTGGTATGGGGTTAACATGGTTGGTACCCATCTGTGGTATGGGGTTAACATGGTTGGTACCCATCTGTGGTATGGGGTTAACATGGTTGGTACCCATCTTGTAGTATGGGGTTAACAGGGTTGGTACCCATTTGTGGTATGGGATTAACATGGTGGTACCCATCTGTGGATGGGGTTATCAGGTACCTTCCGGTTAATGAGGGGTTAACCTGGAAGGGGTAAAAGGTAGGTCACTGCGAAAGTTGAGTACCGTCTCCGGGTCAGGGGGGCTTGCGACTGGAGGCCTAAAGTTAAAAGAAGTTTGTCGCAGTGACCAGTGATGTGTGTTACCCTCGAATACCCCAAGAGGACATAAATTGGGTTAAGATTTATTTAAAAATGTTATTTAAGTTTAAAGTAATTGTTAATAAAAGGCTGTCAAGGCCATTTACTCCAAAAATCTTGTCATGTCATTTGTGAGGGGGTTTGGAGGGTTTGGGATATTATGTGTAACGGGTGGCTTAACCGACTGTGGATTAAGTCCTTCACATGTCATGTATTTTTTATATTTTCTTTTTCTTTTTTAATCTACAGGAGGTTGTTTAGTGTTGGTACCCCTTGTTCTTTATTTCACTTTGTATTTTGTAAATGTACCTGCCTGCTCACAAATAAACTGTACTTTTGGAAGGAAAACACATTACACAAGTATTTCATTAAACAAAAATTAAATGTATTTTGTTTGCTCGAAAATACAACTAGGAACGCAGCACTGGAGAAACTTCTTAACTTTGGTGCAGCCTTTGGCCCCCAGGGCAGACATGACTAAATGAGATATAAAAAAATTGGTGGCCTGAGGAGTACATATCTCAGGGAGAGAAGTCTGCTCCCGAAGTCCTAGAGAGCAGGAAATTCAGATGCCATTTCTGTCCCCAGGATGGTGATCTTGAAGAGGCTGCATCTTCTGGCACACCAGACTCAACCCAGGCCATCACTCTCTGGTCTTCCTTTGTGACTTCCCACCAGGCATCCTTCCAGGCTGTGGCTGGGCTCCTGTAGCTGGGGCAGGAGGAGAAGGAGGGCGTTGGTGGACCTCCTGGCTGCCACTTGCCACAGCCTCCCCCTGGCTGAGGTCTTCCTGTGTATGCAAAGGGGACATCGTTTTAGTTTTTTGATCATCAATCACACCATTTTGTGCTCCTGGCTTTTGCTAATTGAATGTTACCAAATAAAACAGACTATCATTCTGACACCAGCATTTTTCTTTCCCGTCCCAATCATTTTTGGTCACTACTGTCTATTGAGATGTAAACCACTTGGAGAAATCTCAACTTACTGATCAATAAGAACATCTAGTTAACATCATTAAATGTAACACAAGAAATATGTTCAACAATGCAATACCTGTCTCAAGCTGGGCCCCACCACATGGTGCTGCCTGGAAGGCCCAGGTTGTACATCAGAAGCCTTAGCTGGGGGTGAAGGATGCCTTGGAGGAAGCCTGGAGAGTGGTGGTCTGAGTGGTGGCCTGGGTACCCCCTGGTCTACCAGAAAATGCAGCCTGTCAAAGTGCACCATCCTGGGGTAATAAACAGCATCTGGATCTCCTGCTCTCAAGGACTCCAGGTGCTTCTTTCTCTCCCTGAAATATGTAAGCTTCATGGCCACAATTTTGCGATTCACATATGTCATGTCTGCCTTGGGGACCATGATCTGCACCAAAGCAAGCAGTTTCTCCAGTGCTGCGTTCCTCTTTGATCTGTCATAATAAAACTTGTTGTGGAACTGCCACAGGCAGGGCATTTCCATGTAGAGCTCGAGGAATAGCCCCATAAAGTTGGCATTGTTGAATGGGTCCATTTTGTCTGCAAGACACAACACAAGACAAACCCTCAAATACTAATAATGCAATTAAAATCCCTCCTAGACAAGCAGTCTAGTCTAGTGAAGCACAAAGTTAAAAATGTTACCTTCGTTTCCACGTTCGCCGCGTCTGTGACTCACACTCTCCTCCCAGATTGTACGGACGATACACATGGGTGGCGTTTTATATACAGTGGGCATGCGTGAAACTCCTACCGCCCCTGGCGTTCTTTCCAGACTATTCATCGCCTCTTCGCTTCCCGCGCAGTGGGGAGAGCACATGGCGGAGAGAACGCAGGTGCGCAATAATAGTTCCACTAACGAGGAGGAGGGTGAGGAAAGCCCGGAGCCTGATACGTCCCGATCCAGGAAGACAAGATTTATTTTCAAATATGTCTTTTGGAGAGATGTTGGAGATGGTCGACATATTGAACAGGACCGACTATGATGGGAAGTATGGACCTTACCCAAACCCAAATATCAGAAAGGCCAAGATCATGAAGGAAGTTGTGAAGAGTCTTCTGAAGAATTTTGGGGTACACCGATCCAAGGATCAACTGATAAAACGCTGGTCAGACCTGAAACTGAGGGAGCACGAGCAGTACCTAAGGATCAAGCGTGTTCTTAAAAAAAGTAAGTAGTTGTCGTGTGTTCATATGATTATTCTTGCTTGCATACATGCTCCATGTGCTTTGATTTCATGTTGTGCATTTTAAAATGGCCACTTTCAAGGTCATGGTTTCGTTCGTTCGTATGAAACATCGTTCTGCGGGGAAATATTCCAGCTTACCAAAGTGGCCCCAATAATGTTCTCACCTTGTAACTCGGCCCAAAAACACAATTGTACAACACTTCCAAGCAATGTTTCATATTCCTATTTCTGTTAAAACAAAAAAGTGTGGTGCTTAGGTGGCAACAAACCACATGAACCAGTAAGGCACTAATTCAAGCAAAGAAAATTACATACACTTCAAAAAAAAGAAATTATGTGTAAATTCCGTTGTATATTAAGAGATCTTACTCCCAGGTGGAAGAGTGCATGAACCTCATGCACACAAAAGGTTAAGGTAAATAAAATTAATTTAACATATACAGTCCATCAAGTGAACGTCTAACAGTCCTTGAAATGTGTAATATCAATCACAATTCCAAACTTGAGGTGACGTGAAAAAAGGTGAAATTCAACTTCTGATGTGTAGAATAATACCACCACCACCGTGATAAAGAAGGGGAGAGGAGGCTTACCAAATGACGTGGACTCAGAGGAAGGCTTACGCCTCTCGAGTCATATGGGCCTGTAGGTTAGCAAACCAGATAATCATACATCTAGTATGTAATCTCCCGCAAGTCTTCAGGTCATGAAATCATCCGTAGCGATCCTCCTATAGTGCTCATCCCACGAAAATAGGGGGCTCAGGTATCAAAGACCATGGAAGTAGAAAACTAGCATAGCGTGATACCGTTTTAACATCCAATTTATTAAAAAATAATAATAAAATTACACTCACATTTGGTTCAATCGTAATAACATAGTCAGAAAGTAGCGATGTCTGTAAGGGGGTCCACCCGACGCGTTTCAACTAAACAGCCGTCCTCTGGGGTGTGGACCCCCCCAAACAGCATCGCTTATAAGTACAAAATGACCCCAAAATAACCAATGACCCCGGAAGCACTTGGCACTTCCGGTCACATGTTCCGGAAGTGTATATATTAAAAACTCCTCCATGTATATTTATTATCCTTACATATAGCATCATCCCCATCAGAGATGCCCGCCAAATATCCAAAATATAAGCGAGACTGTGAATATTTGGATATGAAAGATTTTCTACATCTTGGGCATAAATTAGCATCCGTCCTGTGTCATAACCAAGCCTCGTTCTGATCACGAGGCCTGGCCATCCAAACAGCAGCATGCAGCATAGTCAAGCCTCGCTCTGATTATGAGGCCAGGCCTCATATTAGCATCCATCCTGTGTCGTAAACCAAGCCTCATTCTGATCACGAGGCCTGGCCATCCAAACAACAGTATGCAGCGTATTCAAGCCTCGTTCTGATTATGAGGCCAGGCCTCATATTAGCATCCATCCTGTGTCGTAACCAAGCCTCGTTCTGATCACGAGGCCTGGCCTTCCAAACAGCATGCAGCATATTCAAGCCTCGTTCTGAAAACCAAGCCTCGCTCTGATTATGAGGCCAGGCCTCATATTAGCATCCATCCTGTGTCATAACCAAGCCTCGTTCTGATCACGAGGCCTGGCCATCCAAACAACAGCATGCAGCATATTCAAGCCTCATTCTGAAAACCAAGCCCTGCTCTCAGAACGTTTAGCCAGCAAACACTTCCCAGGACCAAGCCTCGCTCTCAGAACGAGGCCCAACCCACGGACTGGCTGCAACAATCATTATCTAGCCGCATACTGACCGCTTGTGTGTATATGAACCCGCCCCACATAACCTCCCCATAGGGGGTGTCAAGCAACTCCATAGCAACAGGGCGATGCCATACATATCACATACAGCGTCTGCCGGAGTCATGGTCTTAAGGGGGGCATCAATATAAACTTTACACATATTTAGTAGATATACAAAGTATATATATATATACAGATATTCACATTCACGTTCTGAGAGCAGGGCTTGGTTTTCAGAATGAGGTTTGAATATGCTGCATGCTGTTGTTTGGATGGCCAGGCCTCGTGATCAGAACGAGGCTTGGTTATGACACAGGATGGATGCTAATATGAGGCCTGGCCTCATAATCAGAGCGAGGCTTGGTTTTCAGAACGAGGCTTGAATATGCTGCATGCTGTTTGGAAGGCCAGGCCTCGTGATCAGAACGAGGCTTGGTTACGACACAGGATGGATGCTAATATGAGGCCTGGCCTCATAATCAGAACGAGGCTTGAATACGCTGCATACTGTTGTTTGGATGGCCAGGCCTCGTGATCAGAATGAGGCTTGGTTTACGACACAGGATGGATGCTAATATGAGGCCTGGCCTCATAATCAGAGCGAGGCTTGACTATGCTGCATGCTGCTGTTTGGATGGCCAGGCCTCGTGATCAGAACGAGGCTTGGTTATGACACAGGACGGATGCTAATTTATGCCCAAGATGTAGAAAATCTTTCATATCCAAATATTCACAGTCTCGCTTATATTTTGGATATTTGGCGGGCATCTCTGATGGGGATGATGCTATATGTAAGGATAATAAATATACATGGAGGAGTTTTTAATATATACACTTCAGGAACATGTGACCGGAAGTGCCAAGTGCTTCCGGGGTCATTGGTTATTTTGGGGTCATTTTGTACTTATAAGCGATGCTGTTTGGGGGGGTCCACACCCCAGAGGACGGCTGTTTAGTTGAAACGCGTCGGGTGGACCCCCTTACAGACATCGCTACTTTCTGACTATGTTATTACGATTGAACCAAATGTGAGTGTAATTTTATTATTATTTTTTAATAAATTGGATGTTAAAACGGTATCACGCTATGCTAGTTTTCTACTTCCATGGTCTTTGATACCTGAGCCCCCTATTTTCGTGGGATGAGCACTATAGGAGGATCGCTACGGATGATTTCATGACCTGAAGACTTGCGGGAGATTACATACTAGATGTATGATTATCTGGTTTGCTAACCTACAGGCCCATATGACTCGAGAGGCGTAAGCCTTCCTCTGAGTCCACGTCATTTGGTAAGCCTCCTCTCCCCTTCTTTATCACGGTGGTGGTGGTATTATTCTACACATCAGAAGTTGAATTTCACCTTTTTTCACGTCACCTCAAGTTTGGAATTGTGATTGATATTACACATTTCAAGGACTGTTAGACGTTCACTTGATGGACTGTATATGTTAAATTAATTTTATTTACCTTAACCTTTTGTGTGCATGAGGTTCATGCACTCTTCCACCTGGGAGTAAGATCTCTTAATATACAACGGAATTTACACATAATTTCTTTTTTTTTAAGTGTATGTAATTTTCTTTGCTTGAATTAGTGCCTTACTGGTTCATGTGGTTTGTTGCCACCTAAGCGCCACACTTTTTTGTTTTAATTTTTGTATGTTACTGTGTAGTCTTCAGTAGTGTTGGCAGCTGGGTAGAACACAACTTTTCACAGTGCAGTATTTTTTTACACCTATATTCCTATTTCTGCCCTCTGTGTGCTAATTAATCTTTGTTTACATTCTCATAGGGGAGAGAAGACTCGGCAAGTATGAGGACACCAGGGACCATGAGGACACCAGGGACCACACCCCTCCCAAAGAAGGGCAACTTCCAAAAGAAGAAACAGAGGAGCAGGAGCAGGAGGAGGAGGAGGAAGAAGGAGAGATTGTGGAGGTTGGCCAAATTGTCACCACAACAGGTGAGTGTCGGAGAACACAGCTTCCGGTAAGCTCATCAATGTATATCACCATATTTGGATTACATGGTGTGTTTTTATTTTTTTTTCTAGGTGATGTGGAGGAAGATTCCCGTTTTACCAGTGAAAGTGCCCAGATCTTGATCGGGGAGATAATGGGGTGCAATAGGGATTTGGAAATTGTACAACAAAACATCAATGATGTTAAAAATAAAATGAAGAACATCATTGATGTTTTGGGGAGAGTGTGAAAACGAAAAAACTAGATAGGGTTTTATTTTTGCTTTTTAAAATAAAAATGTTGTATTTTGCATAATTCCAAATTTGGAAGATGCACAGAGTGTGTAAACATGCGCTATCTCCCATCATGGGGGATCAATGTACGTGTTTTGTGTAAAGTGTCTGAGATGAAGGGGTTGCAGCCCCATTGATCTCCCATGATGGGAGTTAGCACATGTTGACACACTGTGTGCATCTTCCAAATTTGTATTTTTCAGGGGTGACACCCCATGTGATGAAGGCAATATCAGCCCAGTTTGTACATACTCATGTCTGATATTGTCTTCACTTTTCCAAGTTGAACTTTGTAAGTTCCTGTGTTCTGTATTTTACGGTTTGATACATGCCTGTTTACACAAAAAAACAAGTAAAAAATAAATCTGATTAAACTCGGTTTTGGATACCCAAAATATCTTGGTTTGTTGTAAAAACCTTTACTAAACGCACATATGAATGTGCTTGTATTAAAAAGTTGAATTCTCAACAATGTGTGGCTTCCTTTTTCATTGGGCTTAAAATGTATTTGTAGTGAAATTTGAGTTTGTGCTGAGAAGGAGTGCGATTTACTAAAGGCAACTCCACTTTGCACTCCAAGTGCAGTTTCAGGTGTACTTTTGCAGTGCACTTGTAGTGCATAGTGGATGTGCCTTTAGTAAAAAGCACCCACAGTGAGGTGTAAATTTGGACAATCATGCCATTTTCATGCCATGGTGCTGAAAATGAGCATGATTTAGATCAGTAATGCACTACACATTAGTTAACAAAAAGGTGTGTGTGTGTAGCAGACCCACAACATAATAAGATTATCTGAAGAAGACTGTCCCCTCATCTCGCTCTGAACTTGGGTTTGCACTGTTGGTGAAAAAGGCACAACTTGACGAAAAAGGGCAAAGTGGGAGGCCACAGTCTGCCATTCCTGTGGCGTTGAAGGACACTGTGTAGTGACACAAGAAAAAAAAAAAGCAATTTGACAAATCAACATTGCATGCAGATTAGACACCCACATTTTTGGTCAAAATTAGTATAACATTTTTTGAAATGAGTACTTAAAGCCTAAAGTATAAGGTCCCCTTATGAGAGTCATAACCCACCCCCCCCCCCCCATCTGATGGGCCCTTGCTAAAAAATGATGGGGGGATGTTTAGGACAGGTAACGCTCTCCACTTAATTGAGAGCTGAATGCCTAAATAATGTGTGATACTTTGTGAAGCCCCTCCTTAGTTACACTATAGGCAGCCCACCGGACAGGTAAGAAGTGTCATAATAACAAAATGGAAGGACATTTTGACATTCTGCTATTACATAGCAAGAAAATGTATGTGTTTAAAACAAAAAACTAGCGTTTGAAAGTATTGAGGCAGGCCCTTACACTACATGCTTTGGTGAATTTGTCCATAAATGTGATCGTGAAAAAGGTATTTAGAGTGTGTATTGGGTTGGGTCAAGTCATCAGATAGAAGATTGTTATCAGCTGAGCTAACAGTTGGGGAGAGGGGGGTTACTAATGAGTTTGGCACAACTCCAAAAATCCAAAAAAGGTCACTTTGCATGAATTGAAGCACACACATCACATTTGTAGAGATTTTAGGGGGTGTTTAGGGAAAAGCAATACTATGGAGCTGACAAAAGACATTGTCAAGAGACTAGACTATAGTTTTAGGGGCCAAGAAGAGCATGGTGGGGAAGTTAGTGAGGCAAATCTGTATGAGGACAAAGGGACAGAGCATATGAATTAGAGCATATTGCAATGATGGTAATTAGGGAATGAGGAAAGAAATGCAAGACATTAGCAATCATGAAATACATAGAATGTGATGTTTAAGGATACTACTTAGCAGAATATAGTCCTTCTGCAGGAGCTGAATGATGGCAGAACAGGTCTCTGGAATAATGATCCCCAGAGCCTGGGGGGAGATGCCTGTAGAGAACTTGAGGTCCTGAAGGCTTCTCCCTGTCGCCAAGTAGCGCAACGTGGCGATGAGCCTCTGCTCCGGAGTGATGGCTTGCTGCATGCAGGTATCCTGCCTGGTGATATAAAGGGACAGCAAAGTCAGCAGACAGTGAAAAACGGGGTCCGTCATCCTGAGAATAATCCAGAAATGATCAGGATTATTCTCGCGGATCTCACGGAGCAAAGGCATGTGGGAGAACTGGTGACGCTGGCGCAACCAATTCTTGGTCGTCCAAACATGTTTTGTCTACGTACTCATCATACAGTTTGTGCTGTGCACGGGTTCTTACTTTGACTTTGACACAAGCCCTTTGGCTTGTGTCAAAGTAAGAACCCCTGCACAGCACAAACTGTACGATGAGTACGTAGACGAAACATGTTTGGAAAACGGTCGGCTGGTCAGAACGGACACCAGAAAGCAACGCTAAACAGCAAGGTCTGAAAGGACGACCTGAATAGCAGAAGCAAGCAGACAATAAAAAATGCCTTTCAAAGCGTACTATACCAAGATAGAGTCCACAATGAGAAGCAAATACTTAATGACTGCACGCACTGATTATCAGATATGCAAAGACAAGCACAAACTCAAGAGCAGTAGCGATCTGAATCACTAATCTGAAAAGCGCGAATCGTCTTTCACCAAACTTCTACTAAAACATGAGATCAGCAGAAGGAGCCCAAAGGATGCCATACGTGGTGCTAAACTTCCTTTTTCTAGTACTGCCGTACACAGCTTATGTCACCGCGTTCTTGGCAACCGCAAAATCAGACAACTTGGCCCGACCGTGTGTATGCAACAGTTTCGGACACAATCCGTCGGACTAAATCCGATGGGCAAAATCCGACGGATTTGGTTGCCAAAATCTCAGACCGTGTGTACGTGGGCTAAGAGATTGTATCAGCAATTTCTCAGATTGCGAGACTGAAAAAAGTTCATCTACCGTTGTTTCCTCTGCAGAGGACTAATCGGTTTTCCCTTCTTCCTGATCACCTGAGGGTAACCCCTCATCCTCTACCCACTTTTCCTTTGGTAAGGGGGTCTGAGGTGGGGAGAGGGATCTAACATGCTTCCTATCCTTTTAGAAAGTGGATGCGATTAAAGTCGCTAATCTTCCTTCTAGGCCCTGCAGAGCTGAGGAAAACGCATCTTCATTCACGTATACAGGGGCTGAAAGGTGAGAAGCAGTGGCACAATAAATTGGACCCAATGCCTCACCCTGGTTTGCCATATCTGGTATCTCAGGTGAGGATGACAGTGTGGCGACACGGCTGGAGTTCCCAGCGCTTTGGGATGGAATTTTTGGTACCTTTGGGGTGTCTTTTTTGGGAGCCACAGTGCTGAGCACAAAAAACAGAGGCACTAAGTAAATGCACAACTCACTGAGCAAAATAGTTTAGCAAAAGACAATGCTAATAAAGTTCAGCTTTAGTTGTTATCAATGTTATTTCCTGTACTGTAAATGTCTGCATCCCTTACATGCCCCCAGAACTTGTGTCCTGTGTGTCCACTGCAACTGTGAGCATCTGTCTCTGTCCTCAGCGATTGCAACATGTGCATCTACTTACGCCTCGCACACGACACCACGCCTTAGTCATGCCCCCCTCCATCAATCAATGCCCCCCCTCTGTTTTAATTAGCCCTAGTCCGCGGACAGCATTGATATGCTTCTTGAGCGAGAGGGGAGGCAAGGGAGGGCTTGGAGGCAGGAAGTTTAAAAACTTTCTGTTGGGGGGCGTGGCCAGGCAACGGATTTAGCCGGACGCACACTTAGACATCTCCGCCGAATCTCCGTTAGGATATACTGGGAGCCCGCTCCACTCTGCCCTAAGACCCACCAAACAGTGTTCAGAAGACTCGATGACCCTGACAGAGACGTTCAATGCCCTCCAGGAGCCAGGCGTCCACCATAAAGTGGCAAAATCCATCCCGCTCGGTGGACCTCATGGGCCAAAATGGCGCCGCCTCGCACGATGCTGCTGGAGGATTCGCATGGCACCACACTACCATGGGACACAGTGAGTACTCCAAAAAACACCTCAGTTGGGCCTCTATCCCAGATCAGCCCTGACAGTGAGGGGGAACCTACGTTATGGGACATTTTCACAGCAGTGAACTCCTGCAATGTCTCCATAGCAGCCCTTACTACTGAGATAAAAGGGGTTAAGGTGGCGATTACTTTCCTGCGCCATGACACACAAAACCTCAGGGAAAGGACCTCTGCACTGGAGGGGAGAGTGAGCTCCCTAGAGGATGACATGGCGCCCATGCAGAATGACCTTACTTACAACAATCACCTGCTCTCACAACATGTCGCCCATTTAGATGACATGGAGAATAGAATGAGGAGGAATAATGTGAGGGCCATAGGAATACCAGAACGCATGGAGGGAAAGAACCAAGTGGAGTTTATTGAAAGATGGCTGACCAACACCTTTGGTAGAGAAGTGTTTTCCCCCATGTTTTAAATGGAACACTGACACCGGGTCCCGGCCAGACCACCGCCACGGGGGCTCCTCCTAGGCCATTCCTCTTCAAGCTCCTTAATTATAAGGACAGAGATGTAATTCTACTCAGCACTTTCATTATGAAAAGGCAGAGGTAACTAAATATATGTCTGACTTTGGTTATGTTTCTGGAACCATGTGCGGCTGTAGTTCTTGCTGAGAAGTTTAGGATACTGCGGTGCACTTCCTCTGTTGCCGCCGGGATGGATTGGACTAGATCCCCATCCGAGTTCCGTAAAATCTTTGAGGCACTGTTGGCCTACTGTTTATTGTTTTTATTTTTATTTTTGTTATCCTCCTCTCTTTCTACTACCGATTTGAATGCCATGACCTCTTCAACATGCCACTTGACGGCTGTGGGATCCACCTTCCACAACGCCATTACTCTAAGACTATTATTGCCCCCACTGACGCTGAACTTCCCAACTCCCTTAATGTGTGTCTTACTACGCTGGCATAATCCCCAATCCATGGGTTATCTGAAAATTATAGGGTCACCTGTGAATGCTTTATTTCTCACAATACTCTCTGTTAATATTGCACTGCTCCAATGTCTATAGTAACAAGAATACTGACCTGGAATGTCTGGGGCTTAAACAATCCGCTCAAGCGCTTGGCAGTGCTGCAGACAATCAAGCGCTTGAATGTGGACATGATATGCCTACAGGAGACTCATCTCCCCCCGACATCTACCCCTATGGTGGCACAAAGACAGTTTTGTCATCAGTACCAAGCCACTTTTTCGGTGTACTCGAGGAGAGTGAGCATCCTGATTAAAAGAGGTACACAATTCTCCCCGTTGGATATGAAGATTGACCCTGAGGATCTCTATGTATTTTTATTATGCTCCCTTTATGGGACTAAATGCATTATTGCGGGTTTGTACATTCCTCCTCCGTTCTCAGCTACTCTCCTTAAATTACTTGCGGACTACATGTCCCACTTCCCGGGAGTACCACTATTGGCAGTAGGGGATTTCAATAATTATATTGACATAGAGAAGGACAAATTGGGTGCCAGTAGAGGGGATGGGTCACAGACTAAGCAACGGAACACACCGTTTGCACGCCTTATCCAGGAGATGGGTCTCACGGACGTGTGGAGGATGCATAACCCCAATGTTAGAGTGTTTTCCTGTCAGTCAGCCTCAATAGGAGGTTTATCAGGCATTGATCTGGGTCTGGGGAATGAATGTATGTCACCTCTGATTGACTTCTCGGAATATCATGCCAGGCAGCTCTCTGACCATTCACCGTTATCTGTGGATATTGGCTTGGGGGTGGTCAGGAAAGGGGGTCCTTGGAAACGAAACCCATTCTGGTTGTCCCTTAAGCCGCACCCAGATCCGATACAGTCTCTTGGTTTCCTTTTTTCAACAAAATATAGGTTCATGGACTTGGCCACTGTCTGGGAAGCAGCCAAGGCTTAACTTCGCGGGCAGTTCATAAGGGAAATATCCTCTATCAAATCCAAAACTAAAGAATGGGAAAGTACTAGCAGAGGAGCGAAAAGCAGAAGCTCTCTATGTTTCCTGACCCCAATGATAATACCAAAAGAATGTGGCTGTCTTCTCAATCTTTGCTCAAAAACCTAACCCCACAACTCGCAGAAAATAAATGGTTATTTTTAAAGCAAGCTCACTTTGAGGAAGGAGAAAACACAGGTCACATGTTAGCTTTACTAGCCAAATCACAACAACCAGCGTCACATATAGTAGCGGTGAGGGACAAACAGGGGACACTTTGCTGCTCCACACAAGCCATTATGGAGACATTTAAGCAGTTTTTCCAGGATGTTTATACATCCAAAGTACACCCCACTACAGAGGAAATTCATTTATTCCTAGATAGACACCCCATACCTCGTCTGTCTACGACAGACACGGACCTGCTGAACGCCCCACTGACGGAAGAGGAATTGTTAGAGGCCCTAGCTCCCACACAGAGTGGGAATTCACCAGGAGCTGATGGCTTGCCATCAGAGGTCTACAAACGTTATACCTCACAGCTGATCCCTATCCTTCTTCAGGTCTACAATAGAGCATTTGAAACCGGGAAACTTACACCTCTATTAATGAGGCACTGGTGGTGGTCTTGCTGAAACCTGGGAAGGAAGCCCTGTCCCCAGATTCCTATCGGCCTATTTCATTACTCACATTTGACGTTAAGCTGCTGGCCAGAGTTCTGGCTAACAGATTGGCCAAATGTATTCAAACGGTGATACACAGAGACCAATCCGGTTTTATTCCAACCAGATCGACTGCCCAAAACTTACGCAGACTATTCCTCAACTTAGAAATCCCTGACGATAACCGGGGTAATAGGGCCATTCTTTCGTTAGACGCGGCCAAAGCGCTTGACAGTGTCGAATGGCCATATCTCTGGAAAACGCTGTTGAGGTTTGGGGTGGGTCCCTCTTTCCTATAATGGATTCAATTATTTTACCAAGCCCCAACGGCGAGAATGAGAATCAACAGCGATGTATCGGACCCCTTTAATCTCTTTAGAGGCACTCGACAGGGGTGTCCTTTGTCACCCCTGTTATTTGCTCTCGCGCTTGAACCCTTGGCCATTCATATCAGAGCCTCGCGAGACATCATTGGGTTTCGTCGGGGCCTCAGGCAAGACTTAATTTCTTTGTATGCAGATGATACGCTGATTTATCTTGGAGACACAGACCACTCACTGAAAAATGTGATGCAACTAATAGCGGATTTCGGTTGTCGGGGTTTAGTATTAATTGGAATAAATCTATGCTTCTTCCCTTAGACCCCCTACCAAAACCTCTTCCTGAGTGTGCCAAGGACATACTCACGGTGGATGAATTCCGTAATCTAGGCATACAGGTGGCGACGGACCCCAACCAGTACCTAGCTTTAAATTTGGCACCCTTACTTCATAAATTTAGAGGGAAATGCACTGCGTGGGTGAAGTTACCTTTGTCGGTCACCGGGAGAGCGAACCTAATTAAAATGGTGTGGGCCCCACAACTCCTGTACGTATTTCATAACTCCCCCATATGGATACCACACAAATGGTTCACGCAAATAGATGCCCAATTTAGAGACCTAATATGAGGAAACAAGTTGGCAAGAATTAGCTTACATTCGTTACAGTTAGCGAAAGACCAGGGTGGCTTGGCAGTCCCCCATGCTCGATACTACTTCGTAGCTTCCCAACTCCAACACTTGGGTGGATGGGGGGAACTGGACATTGAGGAGCCTATTAGGTCCCTACTAGTCCCACAGGACTCCACGCTTACGGCACTGTCACACTTGGATGCGGGTCTTACCCATATAGTACAATCTCTCCCTACAAAAATGCTCTTAAACACTTTATGGAAGTATGTCAGGTCTCTTATGAATGTAAAAGGAGTCTGCTCCTTCACCCCCATATGGAAGACTAAATATTATAAGGAATTATATAAACTTACAAATTTTCGCCAGTGGGAGGTGGTGGGTGTGCAATACATCTCACAGTTGTTTTAGGGGTACGGTATTTAAATCCTTTACAGAACTACAGGAGGAGTTCCCAATTGCCAGGACACAGTTTTATCAATACTTGCAGGTTCGGCATGCAGTGCACAGTGAGCTCAGGCTGTCCTCTCTTGCGATAGTGAGACACCCCTTGATGAATGATGTGTTGCTGTCGGGAGACAGGAAGGGCATGATCTAGAGAACGTATGTCAGATTACTCAACTCAACACACAATGCCTCTAAACTGCCCTGCATTCGGGGGTGGGAGAAGGATTTGGGCCCCATTGACGGTGAATGTGGGAGCTATGTCTGACATCGGCCCCACTGGTCTCAGTCTCTACTTCATACAGACTGTCGCCAGGGGCGGGCTGGGCCGGGGGGCAGGGTGGAAATTTCCCCCCAGGCCGGCACCTACATTATGTTTAAAACGGCCGCTGGCTGTTTGTTCATTTCTTTTTTTTACGCTGTGACGGGCAGCCGGGACCCGGTTCAATAATCCCCTTCTCTCTGTGGGCACGTCGCACCGTTCTGATCAGTCCCGGCAGCGGCTGTCACTCACAGCCGAGCAGAGTGAAGCCGCCTCCCCCTCCTCCATGCACAGCACTGTGTAGACATGAAGGAGGAGGGGGAGGCGGCTTCACTCTGCTCGGCTGTGAGTGACAGCCGCTGCCGGGACTGATCAGAATGGCGCGACGTGAGTCACGTGACCACAGAGAAGGGGATTATTGCTCCGGGTCCCGGATCACTGAGCCGACAGATGTCACTCCACTCGGGTGCTGCTCGCACCTCCCCCCTGCAATGCCACTGCCTTGGGCTCGAGGTACATTATGGGTCCTTTGGGGGTCCTGCACTGTAGAGGGGGTCCTGCACTGTAGGGGGGTCCTGCACTGTAGAGGGGGTCTGCACTGTAGAGGGGGTCCTGCACTGTAGAGGGGGTCCTGCACTGTAGAGGGGGTCTGCACTGTAGGGGGGGTCCTGCACTGTAGGGGGGGTGTCCTGCACTGTAGAGGGGGTCCTGCACTGTAGGGGGGGTCCTGCACTGTAGAGGGGGTCCTGCACTGTAGAGGGGGTCCGGCACTGTAGGGGGGTCCTGCACTGTAGGGGTCTGCACTGTAGAGGGGGTCCTGCACTGCAGGGGGGTCTGCACTGTAGAGGGGGTCCTGCACTGTAGAGGGGGTCCTGCACTGTAGAAGGGGTCCTGCACTGTAGAGGGGGTCCTGCACTGTAGGGGGGGTCCTGCACTGTAGGGGGGTCCTGCACTGTAGAAGGGGTCCTGCACTGTAGAAGGGGTCCTGCACTGTAGGAGGGGTCCTGCACTGTAGGGGGGTCTGCACTGTAGGGGGAGGGGTCTGTACTGTAGGGGAAGATTCGGCACTGTTGGGGGGTCTGTACTGTAGGGGAGTCTGTACTGTAGGGGGGTCTACGCTGTAGGGTGGAGGGGTCTGTACTGTAGGAGGGTCTGCACTGTAGATGGGGGTCTGTATGGTAGGGAGGGGGGTCTGCACTGTAGGGGGTCTTTGTAACATGCAGGGGGTCCAGAGCTGTGAGGGGCTGTGTAATGTAAAGTGGTGAGGAGGTGCAGGGTGCTGTGTAATGTAAAGGGGTCCAGAGGTACAAGGGCTGTGTAATGTAAAGGGGTTCAGAGGTTCAGGGTGCTGTGTAATGTAAAGGGGTCCAGAGGTACAAGGGCTGTGTAATGTAAAGGGGTCAGGAGGTTCAGGGTGCTGTGTAATGTAAAGGGGTCCTTAGGTGCAAGGTCCTGTGTAATGTAAAGGGGTCCTTAGGTGCAAGGTTCTGTGTAATGTAAAGGGGTCCAGAGGTGCAGTGTGCTGTGTAATGTAAAGGGGTACAGAGATGCAGGGTGCAGTGTAATTTAAAGGGGTCCAGAGGTGCAGTTGTGGAGAGGGGGGGTACACAGTAGTGACAAAAAGATATTGAAGGATGCAGAGGTATGCAGGGGACACAGTGGGTGTTTTTACATTTTATGGTGGGAGGGGGGGGTGCCAAATGCTCTAGGTACGCCCCTGGTGTGAGCACAGCAGACTACAACTCCTACCTCCCAGGAGTCTCAGAGGCAGGCCAGGTGTGTGGCACGTCAGGGGAGGGGACGCCCGGCGTCAAGAACGTCACGTCACACGTGACCTGCTGGGCTTATGGGGAGCAGTGGCAAGCTGCAGTCTGCAGAGAAGATGAGACCTGCTTCAGGATCATCAGCCCCCCCCCCCCCGAAGAGTGGCAAGGACCTGGCTCAGTGTCTCCAGTCCTCACTGAATCAACGCTCCCCAGCCTGAAGTAAGACATCTGTGATAACCTTCACAAAATGGAATAGAATGGGAAAATCCGCTTCAGTTGTAAATTTAATTAATAATGCATAGTCATCATGACAATTTAAAATTTTGGCAGTGGCAGCGTGTGTTTTTTTTTTCCTAGCACCTCCCCCCCACCAGCGGACTTAACACCCTCCCCCCACCAGCGAACTTAACACCCTCCCCCCACCAGAGGACTTGACACCCTCCCCCCCACCAGCAGACTTATCTAACACCCTCCCCCCCCAACCAGCGGACTTTTTTAACACCCTTCCCCCCAACCAGCTGACTTATCTAACACCCTCCCCCCCACCAGCGGACTTATCTAACACCCCCCCACCAGCAGACTTATCTAACACCCTCCCCCCCACCAGTGGACTTATCTAACACCCTCCCCCCACCAGCGGACTTATCTAACACCCTCCCCCCACCAGCGGACTCATCTAACATGCTCCCCCCACCCACCAGTGGACTTATCTAACACCGTCCCCCCACCCACCAGCGGACTTATTTAACACCCTCCCCCCACCAGTTGACTTATCTAACATGATCCCCCCACCCACCAGTGGACTTATCTAACACCGTCCCCCCACCCACCAGCGGACTTATCTAACACCCTCCCCCCACCAGTTGACTTATCTAACATGATCCCCCACCCACCAGTGGACTTATCTAACACCGTCCCCCCACCCACCAGCGGACTTATCTAACACCCTCCCCCCACCAGTGGACTTATCTAACACCCTCCCCCCACCAGCGAACTTATCTAACACCCTCCCCCCACCAGTGGACTTATCTAACATGCTCCCCCCACCCACCAGCGGACTTATCTAACACCCTCCCCCCACCAGCGGACTTATCTAACACCCCCCCAACCAGTGGACTCACCTAGCTGATTAAGTGGTTCAATGGGCCACTTGACTGGACTTGCCCCCCAGGCCTAAGGCTGCCAGCCCTCCCCACAGCACCTATTTTTACTACACAGAGTGTACAGAACTTCATCCAAGTTGCAGACATGGGGGTTTCGAAGCTCTCCGCTATGCCCAAAATGTAACAGAGATGAGGGAGATCTATTACACATGATGTGGAAATGCCCAAAATTGTTCAGATAAAGGCAATACGTTCTAACGACTATATCCCAGGTATTTCAAACTCCAATTCCGCAGGACCCGGCTGTATGTCTACTTGGCGCATTGGAGATTCCCTCTCTCTCGCTGAGTGGCCATACCGCAGTACTACGTTTATTATATCTATCACACAAGGCCATTGCTAGATTCTGGATAACTTCGAAAGTCCCAAAAGGGAAAGGATGGGTGGAAAGGGTAAATAATATGCTCATGAGGGAAAAACTTACCTACCAACATAGAAACACTCTTAAAAAATTCTATGCAATGTGGCAACCCTGGTTGGATACTTCTGGCTTAGCCCCAACTCAGCTAATTAAGGATAGGCTTCTGCAGATATGACATGTCAGTGAGCTGGAAATGATGGTATTGTTTGCTCATATAGGAAATGGATGTAATTACACTTAGCCCTTGTACACACGGTCGGACATTCCGACAAAAAAATCCATCGGATTTTGTCCGACGGATTTTGTCCGAAACTTGTGTTACACACACATGGTCGGACAAAGTTGTCGGAAAATCCGATCGTACGTAACATGATGATGTTTTTTCGTTAGGACGGGACTACGTTCAGGCTAGTAGCCAATAGTTTTGGTCTAGGAATTTGATCTGAGCATGCGTGGCACTTTGTCCAATCCGAATTCTCTACACACAATCGGACAAAGTCCGATCGGATCATGTTGTCGGAAAGATTTATAGCCCAGCTCTAAAACTTTGTCCGTCGGATATTCCGACGGAAACAGTCCAATGCAGCCCACACACAGTCGGATTATCCGACAACGCGGTCCAATCAGACATTTTTCCATCGGAATGTCCGACTGTGTGTACAAGAGCTTAGAGGATCATGGCGTGCAAATATAAATGTATGATGAGTGCAGAGAGGGCATGTATTTCTTTTGTTTGATTTGTTTTGTTTGGTTTGAACGTTGTACGAACCTTGAGGATAACAAGATCTTTCTGTATAAATATAAGCCTAGGAGAAGTAACCCCCTGTAAGGTCATACTAGCCCTAATAGGGAAAAGTCAAATTTGCTAACCTATTGTATCCGGTACATAAGGCAACATTATTATACCTAAGTTTACTCCATGCATACAGAAGTTACTCCTGTAGATCTGTCCATAGGTTGTACGTTATATGCTATGTATAATGATTACTGTTCTCTATGTACTTGTTGCAATATAGATATGCCTATGTATGTAGTGTTATTCGGTTTTCCAATAAACTTCTTTTCTGATAAAATAAAAAACGTTCTGTGGGGAAAAGAAGAGTAATCTGTAAATGAAAAGCAGCTGCCGCCGCCGGGGGGGGGGATACAAGCTACGGACGTACCTCCCTCCCCCAGGGGGCAAAAGTTCTAGATAAGGATCCCCCTGGCTTGCTGAGACCACACGTGCTGTTTTAGCTGGGACTTCTGAGCTGACTGAAAAGCAACATACTAAGGTATGCATTTACTCCCTCTAGTGGAGACTTTAGGCATGACAACATTTTTACTTATGTAAGAAAAAAAGCATGGGTGGACTTTTTTAATTTCCTAGGCTTCCTCCCTTATCTTTTTCTTGCTGCAGGATACTGCTGTAACAGACAGATCCAAACTTCACCCATCATGGCGGGCTGCGTTAGCAAACCTTCAAGGACCTGGTCCCTATTATAGGGGGTTCACTGCCTTGGACCTGTATAGCAAACCCTCAGGAAAACTTTAGATAATGTAGCATGACCAAAAAAGTCCTGGGTCCTGGGGTCCAGCACTACAAAGAGGCATTACAGGCAAAACCTCGTTCTTCTTAAGTGAGACCCGAGTACCATCCACCTTGGCCTTAGTAGCACTTTGGATGGATCCGGTCTTTGGAGGCTGTTTAAATCCAGCATGGAATCCCTCCAGCTTTGAGCTCTTCAGAGCACATCTTCACGTGTGACCAACACCTTAGACACTGGCGAAAAAACGGAGGTACTCCTGGAAAGAGGAGGGGTATATGGGAGAACTTTCTGTATTGGGTATACCAGTGTCCATCCCCTGAATGTGCCTATATACCCATTAAGTTAATAACTAAGTCGCTGTGTCCCATGATGTACAATAAAGAAATAATTACACCAACATTATATCATTATAAATGTGGATTTTTACAACTATTCGACCCCCCTTGAACATTATATATTTTCTGAAAGCAGAGGCCCTGTAAATTAAAAAGGTTAAAAATTTTATGTCGCATGATATTTGCGCAACTGTTTATTAAATGCAAATTTTCCGGAAAAAATATAATAAAATACATTTTAGTGCAAAAACACACAATATATTACCCATTTTTTAGCTAAAATATAAAAGATGAGGTTGCATTGAGTAAATAGATACCAAACATTCCATGTCTTAACCACTTTCAGCCCAAACCATTTTGCTGGCTTATGACCAGACCACTTTTTGCGAATCGGCACTGCGTCGCTTTAACTGACAATTGTGCGTTCATGTGACGTGACAAAATTGACGTCCTTTTTTTCCCACAAATAGAGCTTTCTTTTGGTGGTATTTGATTACCCTTGTGGTTTTTATTTTTTGTGCTATAAACAAAAAAGAGCGACAATTTTGAAAAAAAAACACATTATTTTTTACCTTTTGCTATAATAAATATCCCCCAAAAATGTATAAAAATACTTTTTTCCTCAGTTTAGGCCAATATGTATTCTTTTACATATTTTTAATAAAAAAAAATCACAATAAGCTATTATTGATTGGTCTGCGCAAAAGTTATACAAAATAGGGGATAGTTTTATGGCATTTTTATAAATAATATTTTTTTTACTAGTAATGGCAGCGATCATCGATTTTTATTGTGACTGCAACATTATGTCGGACACATCGGCCATTTTTGACACATTTTTGGAAACATTGCCATTTATACAGCAATCAGTGCTATACAAATGCACTGATTCTTGTGTAAATGACACTGGCAGTGAAGGGGGTTAACCAGGAGGTGGCAGTGTAGGGGGTAAGTGTGTTCTAGAGGCATGTTGCTAACTGTGGGGGGGCATGGCTGTGTTTTACACATCACTAATCTCTGATCCAATCACAGGGAGCAGAGATCAGTGTCACATTTAAAGGGATGTACCTGTACGCCCATGTGCCTGTCTGTGTCATTCTGCCGACGTACATCGTCGTGCGCAGGTTGGGAAGCGGTTAAACACAACATAGGTGATGCTTAAAAAGCCTTTACAGCTTATCAGTTTACAGTTAACTAGGAACTCTTGTGCTAGAGTTATTGTTCTCACTTTGACATTCGCAGTATGTGTGAGGGGCAGGGGGGGTTACGCCAATTTATTTCTCATTTTAATATATTTTATTATTATAAATATATTTTTTTAACTTTCTTCTTTTTTTTTATTGTTTTTATTTGATTGCTATCACAAGGAGTTAATAAACCCTTATGTGACAGCATTGGGTAGGTGACAGGCACTCTTTATGGAGACATTATGGGTCTAATCAGGGGCTGACTGACAACTTTTGGCCCAGGCGGCAAGTACAAGTCCAGGAGATGTATACACTCAGATACAGTCAGGGGCTGAGGTATACTTTTTTGCCAGTACTAAACAAAGTATATTTAGCCTAGGTTCACACTATATGCAGTGTTAATTTAAAACATACCCCAATTTGCATTGGGTGTGAATGCCCATTCAATCCAATTCTGGTGCGGACAAAAAAAGGGTCCTGCACCAGTTTGATGCGAATGCAGTGAATTTGAGCCATACCAATCCATGGCTCAAATTGCACCCCAGAGACACTGCATGCAATTCACACAGGAATGTGCTGTGATTCCTGTGTGAATTACATGAAGTGTCTAGCACAGCTGAAGTGTGAACTCAGGCTTAGGGTCCTTTCACACGGGGCGGATCAGTTCTGATCCGCCCCGTGGATGTCCGTTTGCTCAGCGGGGATCACTCCGCCGATCCCCGCTGAGCAGGGAGATGACAGGTCTGTCTCCGCACACTGTGCAGGGACGGACCTGTCACAGCGCCGCTCTCCCCTATGGGAGATCGGATGACGACGGACCGCAGTGCCCGTCGTCACCCGATCCGATCCGCAGACGGATGGAAAAATAGCTTTTTCCTCCGTCACACTTTTTCGGATCGGAGCGGGTCGGATGTCAGCGGACATGTCACCGCTGACATCCGACGCTCCATAGAGCTCTATGGAGCACCCGTTCAGGTCCGCCTGAAAAACTGACAGGCGGGCCTGAACGGGACGTTAGTGTGAAAGGGGCCTAAGTCCCCTTTTATATCAGATATCCCCTCTTCACATCTGGAGTTCTCCTATACATCGGGAGCTCCTCCTTTACATCAGAGTATCCTTCACATCAGCAGTGTCCCCTTAAATCAGGAGCCCCCTTACAGGACATCTGGATCAGGATCATAAACCAGAAGAGATTTTAGCCAGGCAAGTCTTTAACAGGAACACAGCAGAGAATCTTCAGATATGTTGACCAAGGCGAAGATATGGGAGAAACGAACCAGAAGGGGCTGGCTGAAGAGTAGGAAATGATCACAAGGTGAGGCACTGTGGAATGATGTGTGCTGGCAATTAACCGACAGCTGAGCACTGAGAAGGGATGGCTGAGCCCAGCCCAGACACAGTGCCATATTTTGCAAATATATAAGTGACTCCTTCCAGCTCTGCCTATAATAAAATGATGCCTGGGCGGGACATTTGCTGTTTTGGGTGGACGTCATAAGATGTCCTTCACTGAACGCGCCTTGCATGTGCCCCACAGGTCACACTGCATCGTGATTTGTCAGATCTATCAGATAAGTGTACCAGCCTGCTGCGGGTATCATGTGATCACTGTGACCAATCACAGCAGATTACATGACAATTGTACACAATGGATAGCATACATTCATACCATTCATTGTGTACTATTGTGTTAATCTCTGCGACTGGTCAAAGTGATCATATGGTACAGACAGGGCCAATCACAACCTATCTGTACTATGTGATTAGCTGTGGCCAGTCACAGCTATGATTATATTATAAATAGTATATAGTAAACACTGAATGAATAGATTTCATTTAGAAAAAGAGGTTGCTTATAAGAGAAAAAAGTATAGTTTTTCTATGGTAGCATTGTTTTGCACATGTGGAAAAAAAAAATGGTAAAAAAAAAAGATAAATGTAATAAAAAAGAAAAAAAAACATATTTAACCTCTTGCCGACCAGCCGCTGTCAATCTACTGCTTCAGGTTGGCACGATCCCACGAGTCTTAGCTATACGCCGGCTCGCAGGATCAGAATATCAAGCGTGCGCACGTGCCCACTGCACAGTGGGTATGCTGATGCTCGTGGCCGACAGTCGCAATGACCACGAGCGATTGCGGGCACAGGAGGCAGAACAGGGATATGTGTGTGTAAACACAAACCTCCCTGTTCTTTTCTGTGATGTGTGACAGTTAGTGAGTTCCTATTTGCTAGGAACCATGATCCGTCACTTCCTCTAGGTCAGTCCCTTCCCCTATAGTTAGAAACACACATAGGGAACACAGTTAATTCCTTAATCGCCCCCTAGTGTTAATAACTTTTGCGCAAACCAATCAATATACACTTATTGCGATTTTTTTTTAACCAAAAATATGTAGAAGAATACATATCGGCCTAAACTGAGGAAAAAAATTAGCTTTAAAAAAAAAAAAAATATGGGGATATTTATTATAGCAAAAAGTACAGATTATGTGTTTTTTTTTTCAAAATTGTCGCTCTTTTGTTTAAAACGCAAAAAATAAAAACTAGTTCATTCAGCAGCCAAATCTTCCGGGGCTCAAGTGGTTAAGAAAATGTTAAAAGATGTTTTTTTTGTTTTTTTACATACTGTCAACAGTCAGTGTCCCTAATCATCGCCACAGCAGTCATATGACGACGCTGTACTGCACTGGTAACAGTATGTTAAAAAAAAAGAAAATTGTGATAGAACAATATTTTTTTAATTCCTTTGTTTTCCAAAAAATAGAAACAAAAAATTACAACTTCAAAAAACTCACTATGCCTCTCACTACTCGGGTATCCAGGTAGGCGGGGCCCGCGAATGAGACGTCGCTGGCCCTGCCGCCTGGTATGGACTTAAAGGGGAACCCCAACGCCGAAAAAAATCAGCGTGGGAGTCCCCCCCAAGTCCACAACAGACCCTTGTCCGAGCACGCTACCCGGCCGGCCAGGAAAGGGGGGCGAGCGAGCGCCCCCCCCCTCCTGAGCCGTACCAGGCCGCCTGCCCTCAACATGGGGGGGTGTCTTGGGGAAGGGGGGGGCGCGCGGCCCCCCACCCCAAAGCACCTTGTCCCCATGTTGATGAGGACAAGGGCCTCTTCCCGACAACCCTGGCCATTGGTTGTCGGGGTCTGCGGGCGGGGGGCTTATCGGAATCCGGGAGCCCCCTTTAATAAGGGGGCCCCCGGATACCGGCCCCCCACCCTATGTGAATGAGTATGGGGTACAATGTACCCCTACCCATTCACCTGTAAAATAAAAGTACAAAAAAAAACACAACACACGAGATAAAATACTTTATTGCACAGCTCCGGGGGTCTTCCGTCTTCGGGGGTCTTCTCGCCGGACTCCTCCGCTATCTTCTTGTAGCTCTGTTGCTAGCGGAGAAGTCCGGCTTTCTTCCTCGCCGCCGGCCTCTTCTCCCGACTTCGGGGGTGTTGTCCCCCTCTTCGGCTCTTCTGCCGGGCCACCGCGCCTTCTTATAGCTCTTTTACAGGCGGTGGCCCAGTCTTCTGTCGCCGCCGCCGTCGCTGCCGCCTTCCATTCTTCTTCTTCTTCTTCTTCTCCAGGAGATGTTGCCTCGACAATCTCTCCGGCCGGAATGCCAGGGACGCACTGTGCGGCCACTTATATAGGGACAAGGGGCGGTGTCACATGGCTTTATGTCACATGGGTTGGTCACATGGGTTGATGTCACATGGGGACTATGACATCGTAAGGGGGCGGGGTCACCATGTGACACCAACCCATGTGACATAAAGCCATTTGACACCGCCCCTTGTCCCTATATAAGTGGCCGCGCAGTGCGTCCCTGGCATTCCGGCCCCCGGAGCTGTGTAATAAAGTATTTTATCTCGTGTGTTGTGTTTTTTTTGTACTTTTATTTTACAGGTGAATGGGTAGGGGTACATTGTACCCCATACTCATTCACATAGGGTGGGGGGCCCATGTTGAGGGCACACGGCCTGGTACGGCTCAGGAGGGGGGCGCTCGCTCGCCCCCCTTTCCTGGCCGGCTGGGTAGCGTGCTCGGACAAGGGTCTGTTGTGGACTTTGGGGGGGACCCCCACGCCGATTTTTTTCAGCGTTGGGGTTCCCCTTTAAGTCCATTCCAGGCGGCGGGGTCAGCGACGTCTCCTTCGCGGGCCCCACCAACCTGGAGACGCGCTCGAAATGAGAGGACTTTCCTCCGCGTGTGTGGGCAAGTCCGTTCATTTCAAAAGTAGGGCGGATAGTATGGCGGACTTAGTACGCCGTATTAGTCCGCTCAAAAAGTGGTGTGTGTGGTCAAGTCCGTTCATTTGAAAGTATGACGGACTGTCCGTCGGATTGTCTGACGGACTAAGTTGGCCAGACAGTCCGCCCATGTGTACGCGGCTTAAGGCTCCACCTCCTGATTTGGTACCCCACCGCCAGCACTTTACCGACTTCTGCCTGTTCACAACCTTGCAACTGATCCTGATTCTGCACCTGTCTGCCTGGCTCCTGCTGAACAAAGCTTGTGACCAGACTCCACTCTACCACTGGGAGGGCTCTTGTGTCTTCAGGTTACAGCTCACTCCTACAGCTTCCAGGCACCTGCACCTTGTCTCCACTGCCAGGTGCTTAGACATGAATTGTGCAAGAGGCCACCCTCATCATCTTGGGCTCCACAGTCAGGTACGTGACTCATTCCAGTAGATCAAGTTAAGGAATCATCGCCCATGTAGTGGGAGCATATACGAAAAATCTTTCCCGGTAATGACAGAACCTTGCCTACTTCCTTACCTGGAACCCCTCCCCTATAAAGCACGTTAAGAAGAGCATAATACAACATGGTAACTGTCGATTCAACCGTAATCATCGCATTCGGTGTTTGTAGAAAAAATGTCAATGGAGATATATCAATTGAGAAGCAAAATAATAAGTCTGAAGATCTGGCAAGTTCAAAATGGTTCAAAAGTTCAAAATGGCTAGAAATAATCTAGGAGTACAAGCCCGAAAGATCTTTTCCGGCACATACATAGGGGAGTTAGATAGTATATATAAGAATTTGAATAGAAATATAAATTTTAAATAGGTTCACTTGTCCCATAAGAGTGAGTGACAGGGCCTGCCATCTCCTCACCTTCTCCCAGAATGCTGCCACCACCACTGGTGTTAAATTGTTATCCAGAAATTTTGATATAGGTAACTGTTCCAGGACCTCAGATACTTAAAGGATGTGGCCAATGAAATTGGGCAGTGCCCAAGCACAACGAAACATCATCAATGGGGAAAAGCGACAATTTGGACCAGTTTATACAAAACCCGGAATAGTTCCCAAACTCCTGGATTATGGAGAAAGCAGCCGACACAGGATTTGGGGCCCTCTCTAAGTACAAGAGCATATTATCAGCATACGACACATTCCTCCATCTGGCCATGCCACAGGCCAGAGAAGAAACCGACCTCCCTTATCTTGGCAGCCAATGGCTCAATAGCAAACAGGTGGGGATAGGGGACACCCTTGTCTCATTTCCCAAAATATAGAGAAGGGATCTGAGATCCCTTATTAATGCGTATCGGATATGCGTATAACAACCGTACCCAAGACACACATTTTGGCCCAAAACCATACTGCTCAAGCAAAAGGAATAGATAAGGCCACTCTATGGTATCAAAGACCTTCTTAGTGTCTAATGAGGCCACCACCCTTGCACGAGTTGTCATGCAGAGATTGTAAATTCACAAACAGCCTCCTAATATTCATTTGAGCACATCTGCCTGGCATAATGCCTGTATGATCAGCATTACTGAGTTTCAAAATGACCTTGCCAAGATCTTGGCAAGAATTTCAGTGTCAACATTCATCAGCGAGATCGGGCAGTATGACTCACACTCTTTAGGGTCTTTGTCACCCTTATGGATCAGGACTACTAGAGCCTCCCTCATAGATGGCGGCAAGCTACCCTCCTCTTTCACTGAATTAAACACCTGAAGTAACCTAGGGGACAATAAGTCTTCAAATGTCCCGTACCACTCTGAGGGCAAGCCGTCTAGTTACGGAGATTTGCGGTGGTAGGAGGCAAAAAAATCTCACTCCGCGTGTCTTCTGGGTATCGCGGCTCCAGTACTGTGAGTGGCCGGAGCTGCGATGCCGTCACTCCCGCGCATGTGTTTTAAGTATGCATTCCTCATAAACAAAGTATAGGTACTCCAATTTAAATTTAGGTCGCCTTCAATATATCATTCCTTGTCAATATTTATTCTTTTTTGAACAGAAAAAAATGTATCCTGTATTCTCTGCTGTTTTAATTTTACAGCAGTAATAATTGTGGTTTTACCTATATTTTTATTATTTTTTACTTCCCTTTTTTTTCCGTAGCTTGGCTTTTTCTGCCCTCTATGACCGTATGGGGACAATTACCCTGGGGTTGTTGGCAGGTGTGATATCTTAGGCAGTGGTTCTCAGTGGGTGGATATGGCTTGTGGTAAGCGCAGTTTTTGTGGTGTCGGTTCGAGGATGTGCTCCCACTGCTGATACAACAGCTAATAATTTTTGTTGTCTGTATATTTATTTTGTCTGTTTTCACATATACAGAGTCTTTGTTGATAAATTGCATATTCCCTGAAGAAGGTTATCAGCAAAACATGTCGGGCTAATGTGCAACAAACATTCTTTTTCAATTCACTTTTGACCTCAAAGACCACTGATGTAAACCACTGCTGTGTTTTATATATAATTTTATTTTTGACCTTGACTTTACTAAAAATTATACATTTTATTTCTACTTTGGAATTTCTATCTAAAGCACCGTTAAAAATCCCTATTTTCCTCATGCTTTTCATATTTCATTTTCAATTCTTGGGCTGTGGTGCCAATTTAAATGGGTGTTTCTCCTCTAGTCAGACCAAATTCAATCTGTATATATAGAATAGGGATATAACTCTAAATGCTAATAATATAAATATAAGCAAAGAAGCAAAACAAGTCACATCTAATTTTTGATGATTTAGCAATGATCTTGCATTTGTATTTTAAGAGTATAGATTCTCTTGATCTATGCTCATACGATAATCATTGTACTACTATATATTCTTAGAAAAAGAGTACTTATCTCGATGGCTTAGTGGGTAACACTCCTACCTAGAAAGACTAGCAAGACCATGGGTTCAAATCCAAAGTGTTGCATCAAATTAAATTTTAAACAGCAGAGTATTCTGAAAATAGGCGAACGCCTAATTGCCACGGCCACATCAGCATGGTTGTTTCCATAATTTGCATGCAATGGTATGTTATTTAACAAAAAATATTATTGTGTGACAATAAAATAATCAAACACGCAGGGTGTTAGCATGGTTTGGATTTGGACTCATGACCCAAGTGCTTTTTGTTCATCTGTGCAGACCTCTAGGCCAATGTGCTATGTATGATTAGACTTGCATAATAGTTATGTATCATTAAAGAATGACCATAGATAATTAGAACTCTATAGTCTCCTAAAAAAGAAATGTAACAAGAAAAAAAAAAAACATAACGGATATGTAACTGTAAATGATAAATACATGTAACCTTACAGAATAGCAGACATTACTCTGTAGTAATCATTCACCATCCGTTAGCAAAAGAAAACAAACTATGCACAACAATTGTAATATAAATAAATAGCCACTCACGAGGTAGTGCACATAGCATATAAGAATGGTTTATTGCCATGCATGTACATACACGATCATAGCTAAATACTGTAGTGCAGTTCCATATAGGAAACTTGTTGGCAATTGCCAGTTATGTAAACTGCAGCTATGCCAAATTGGAATTTATTAATGCTCACATACTCACTTTTCCGTTCGCATGTTCACCTAGTTGAAGTCTTAATTGGGAGTAACTAGATGTAGAATGACTACTTTTTCTCCTTATTCTTAGTGAATTAGGCCTGCTGTATGTTCTATGCTCTTTATGTTCATTTTCATGTCTCTTTTATACTGCTATTGTGCTGTTTTGAGCAACATTACTTCCTACAACAGTTTATAAAACCTTTATGTTTGACTGTTAGATGGTGTTTCCAGTCTGAGGAAGCAGATTTCGGTCTTCTCAGATAGCAGTTTGAGTTTGTTTAACCCTGTCATTGTCTGACTATGAATTGATTCTTTTGTTATACGTGCAAGGTTGAGTATTGTTTAAAATCAGTTTCAATGTATATTGAATGTTGTACAACTAGTCACATGTCAGAATGTCTGTCTGATTTTTTTTTTGTATGTCTTTATACTGTAGTCTTTAAAATCCTTAATAAAAATTAACTTTGAAAAAAAAAGGAGTTGAGAGATAATTTAAAAGGTTAGGATAAGTGTTAGAGTTATGTGATATAATAGGTCAGGGATATTCTTATTTACAAAATAATTTTCACTTGCTTTCAGTATCAGAAGCTTTCTACTGAGAACAAACATTATGGGGAAATCAAAGTATTGCATTTTCCATATTAACAAATGAGGACAGAAGTGCTTTAGCTGTTTAATTTTGATTTGGTATTAGCAACTGTAGTTTTCCCTTGCACTAACTGACAAAGTACTGATTCACTTTAATGTATTTTCCAAGATTTGTGCCATCTGGAAAAAAAAGTAGAGCTCTGAGCTTACCTTTGGTTGGCTGTAGTGCTCCAAGGACATTGTGACAACATTAAGGCAAATGATGATTGTAATGAAAATATCCAAGTAATGACTTGTGCAAACAGAGTGAATTAAAAGGCGTGCAGGGCAGTAGGTGGCATAATATGGCAGACGCTGAGCTTCTACATAAAGACATAAGAGAAAAAAAATATTACAGAGTAGCAATTTTGTGGAGACAGAAAAGCTGAAGATAAAGCTTGGAGACAAAATATGTTAAGTTGCTGAATTCTTACAAGAGATCGATCAAGACACACATAAAGAAGAAAAAGGAAAGGAGTTGATAAGGGATCACACTGGGAAAATGTGTAACCAGACCATGGATTGCAGCTAATCATTATCACCTTTTTAACCTGCTTTTACACTTGGTGACCACCCGATCCATGTTCCAGTATATAATAATTAACCCACCTGCTATGGTAACACTTCACATTTATTGGACTTTGTTTTATACAGACAATGCAGAGGAATCTTTTTTTACACTAGGCACAGGATGAAGCCAGGGCTTTTTTTGGTGTAAACGCTGTGTGGTGTCAGGCAGGGCCCCGCAGTAAAGCAGGGATGAAGGCAAGTATTCTACATAGGTTGCATATAGGAATGGGGGGTGGGATGTAATAAAGGACAAGTGAAGCTGTCCTTTAACTTAATAGTTAAATCTTTCCTTTGAACCTTAACCTCAACCCAACACTTGAACTTAACCCTTAATCTCAACCTAACTCCCAAAGCTAATCCTAAAATTCAGGCTACAGTTATATTATCATTTGATAAACACAGCATTCTGACTATTTGACTAACTATCTTACTAACACTACTATCAAGGAAAATATTATATTAAAATACCATGTCAAAGTGTTAGCACTTTGGCATGTTATTCTCCTTATAACTGTACTGTTCTCTATTATACTCTACACACTTCTCTTCTACACATATTGCCCCCTATAACACCTTCTGCACTCTGTTCCTGCACATCCTACCTTCAGTACTCCCCTCCTGAACATAGTGCCTGTCACACCCTTCATTCTCCTGCATGTATTGTCCACTGTCAAACTATTCACACTTCTCTCGTCTGCACATACTGTCCCCTTTTAATACCTTCCATGCTTTTCTCCTTTACATGTTACCTGCTGAGACACTTATTTAGCATTGTTTGTAATATCCTAATGCAACTTATACAAATGATATATATATATATATATATATATATATATATATATATATATATATATATATATATTGTACACACACACATTACAGTGGGCAAAATCATTTTTTCTAGAACTTTTCATTTTACGGTTTGCCTTTCAACCTTTTTATAAAAGCTTTTTCACATTCAGCTTCAAAGTTGTTTTTTTTCAAGCTTGCTGCTGTTTGACCTTCCCCTGATTTTTCCAGGGGAAATCTACTTCCATGTGGATTTTTCAATATTTATAGAGTAATGAAATTACTATACATTTCTTATTTCCCAATTTAAGCAACCTAGGCCTAGCTTTTTTCCAGTTATTGTTCCAGGTTATTTTTGGCAAAATGTAAAAAATTTGTTCAGTGTTTCCTTGTAAGTCTGCCAGTCATGTAAACCAGGACTACAAGTCAGGTTCCACATATCCTCATATCATATATCTTACTTCCAGACATTTTTTTTTTCAACTGTTTTATAAAATAGCTACAAAATAACCAAATGGCATCTGGAAAGAGCACCCACTCCAGATCAAATTTATATATGAACATTATTAACAGGGTTGAAAAAAATATGTATATTATAGGTAGCTTATTATGAATCCACTGGTTTAGCCCCTTGGCAACTTTTCAAATTTTGCAATTTTAGAAACAAAATCCCCTGGATCATTTATCATGCCTCAGCACAAAGCCATGGTGGCAAGAGCTTGTATCCATTCCAACCAAGCTTTAAATAAACATCTAGATCCAGTGCAGGGTGCTTCTAATGCCACGTACACACGATCAGACTATCCGGCGGACAAACCGCCCGACTGTCCAAACGAGCAGACCTGCCCACACACAGGACTTTTTCAGCAGACTGGGTCCGGCGGACTATCTGCTGTATAGTCCGCCGGACTATCCGCCGTACTTTTGAAATGAACGGACTTGCCCACACACACGGAGGAAAGTCCGCTCATTTTGAACACAGCTCCAGGTAGCCGGGACCAGCGAGGGAAGCGTGCTGGCCCTGCCACCTGGTATGGACTTAAAGGGGAATCCCTACGCCGAAAAAATGGCGTGGGGGTCCCCCCTAAGTCCATATCAAACCCTTATCCGAGCACGCTACCCAGCCGGCCAGGAAAGGGGGTGGGGACGAGCGAGCGCCCCTCCTGAGCCGTACCAGGCTGCGTGCCCTCATCATGGGGGGTGCCTTGGGGAAGGGGGGCCACGCCCCCCCCACCCCAAAGCACCTTGTCCCCATGTTGATGAGGACAAGGGCCTCTTCCCAAAACCATGGCCGTTGGTTGTCGGGGTCTGCGGGCGGGGGGCTTATCGGAATCCGGGAGCCCCCTTTAATAAAGGGGCCCCCGGATACCGGCCCCCCACCCTATGTAAATAAGTATGGGGTACAATGTACCCCTACCCATTCACCTCTGAAAAAATGTAAAAAAAAACACAAAACACAAGGGTTAAAATAGTTTATTGCACAGCTCCGGGGGTCTTCTTCCATCTTCGGGGGTCTTCTCGCCGGACTCCTCCGCTATCTTCTGCTAGCTCTTTTACTATTGGAGGAGCCCGGCTTTCTTCTTCCCCACCGCCACCCTCTTCTTCCGACTTCAGGGGTCTTGTCCCCCTCTTCGGGGGTCTTGTCCCCCTCTTCGGTTCTTCTTGCCGGGCCACCGCGCCTTCTTCTAGCTCTTTTACAAGTGGTGGCCCGGTCTTCTGTCGCCGCCTTCTGTTCTTCTGTTCTTCTATTCTTCTCTTCTTCTCCTCTTCTTGAGCTGTTGCCTCGTCGATGTCTCCGGTCACAATGACAGGCACACGGCATGTGGCGACTTATATTGGGACATCGCCGGATGATGTCCCTGCCCATTATGATGTCACAGTCCCAGAGGATGCTTATTAAAGGGGGCTCCCAGATTCCGATAAGCCCCCCGCCCACAGACCCCGACAACCAACGGCCAGGGTTGTTGGGAAGAGGCCCTTGTCCTCATCAACACGGGGACAAGGTGCTTTGGGGTGGGGGGGCTGCGCGGCCCCCCTTCCCCAAGGCACCCCCCATGTTGAGGGCACGCGGCCTGGTACGGCTCAGGAGGGGGGGCGCTCGCTCCTCCCGGCCAGGTAGCGTGTTGAGATAAGGGTCTGATATGGACCTAGGGGGGTACCCCCACACCATTTTTTCAGCGTAGGGATTCCCCTTTAACTCCATACCAGGTGACGGGGCCATCGACGCTTCCTTCGCTGGTCCCAGCTACCTGGAGCCTCGCTCAAAATAAGCAGACTTTTCTCTGGGCGGGAAAAGTCCGTTCATTTCAAAAGTACGGCAGACTAGCACACACACGGCCGTATTGTCCGGCGAAATGCGATTCCTGCGGACAGATTGATGTGCAAAACTACAATCTTAGTCCGCCGGACTTTTGGGTAAAAAAAGTCCGCCGGAGCACACACACACGGGCGGATTGTCCGGTCTACTTGAGTCCGCCGGACTTTTCCACCGGATTGTTTGATCGTGTGTACGCGGCTTAAGGCACATTCTCAGCCATCTTTTTTTAGTTTTTTTACTTTCAGCCCTAATAAAATGGGTTCGTTTATTCAAAATGTGGCGGTGATTTCTTTGCATATAAGGCTGAATAAAACATTACTTTTCACTACCTTTCCTATGGCCTCATCTCTTTGCATTAAATCAATAATGCTTGTTAGATGTATTCCTCTTCACAGCAGGATACCATTTGTTCCCCTCATTTTAGATCCCTTAAATTGACCATGTTTTTTGGAAGTGTCTATTTATTTTTCCTATAACTCAATTAGTGGTTTAGTGCCTCCCACACATTTAGCCAATATTTTATAAACAGGCTAGCATTGTAGAGGTGATATGCAGATTAATTTGCAGTCTTTTTGTAAGACATGCTTTCTATATACAGGAAACACAGTGACATCACAAAATACCATAAAAGTTCTGCACATTGGTTACAAAGGACAAAATAAAAGGTTTAAGAATGAGAAAAAAAAAAAGCTTTCAGCAAACATTTTGTTTAGCTCTGATTTCATCGGTGAAGACAGTCAACTTGAGACCCAGAGGGGCCAGAAAATGTCTTTCAACTTCTAGCTGACCTAAAAGTAAAGAACTTGCAAATATATTACTGTATGTGTGATCTAGGTCACAGTGATTTGTGAATGAATGCAAAAACCACATAAAAATAATGTTGATGTGAATGCATTAACTCCATTCCCAGCCAGAGAAGGTATGCAAAACATTGTATAGAAATGTCTTGCAATATCTTGGCTCTGAAAAGGAAGTGGGTAATCATAGGTAAGGGCTAGCAGAATTTAACAGAACTGAATTGCTCTTGCAAATGATTACAAGTTACATCCTTCTTCCCTTTTCTTTCTTTCTTCACTCCCCCTTTTCACCCATGAATATATTTAAATTGTTGGGGCCTACATTACATTTTACCAATTCCAAAATAAAATGTGCAATGTGAAATGTAGGCCTACACTGTGGTTGTGCAGTTATGGTGAAGCTAGGGTTTCCAATATGAAGTAGCAAGTACAATTTTTGGGTTCATGCTAAGTGTTGTGAAACTAAAACCTGATATTTGGGTGACAAGATTATAAAAAATATGGGCATTTTAGAGGGTCTATGTATAAAGAAAATGATTATGAAAGCGATCCCAGACCCTTAGCTATTGTGTTTTTGTTCCTAATACAAGCCATATCCTGCATTTAAATAATGGTCTCGGTCACAAAAAAATCAGGTGCCTCTAAATGCTTCTTTAGCAAAATAACTGTCTTTTTTTAAATCAAAGTCCATCCATCTGACATATCCAAATCAGTAGTTTCCAGCTTGGCAAGCACTGCACCCACTGCATGCAGCTCCAGATTCTTAAAAAATCTGGAGCCTAATTCCTTAATGTTGTTTAGACAAAAGGGAAATAAAAATAGACAAAGTTGCTAAGAATGCCAGCTGTGATGCCACTAGTTTAATATTAATGAATGAGAAATTTCATGAATGTCAAGGAATGAAATTGCAGCAAGAGTGTTTCTCAGCAGTGGAAATATGTCAGCTGTTTTCCACACCATTTTCAAAAGATAATCACTAATACACTGTATATGACATTTATTAAAACAAAAATATGTAGCGTTACCTGCTAATAATTAATTAATTTGTTATCACACTAACCTACCTAGTGAATATATGAATAAATTAATATATAATAAATATATTCAAAATAATGTGCAAAATCAGCAGAATCCAACCATGTGCAAAATATTACTGATACTGATGAAGTGCAAAATCACACAAAGTGTGGTAATCAATCCACATTGGCATAAATATGTGCAAAAGCTTGCAAATCCACAAATAAAGTGCAAATAACAAATAGGGAAAGTACATCCAATCCAAATCAAGTAATCCACAGTGACAAGCAGTGCTGTTCAAAAAATAAATATCCAGTAGTGAAAAAAGTCCTCAATCCATGCAGTGTCCAAAAAATATATAAAACTCCACACTTGTGACAGTTCACCAAACACAGGGTCCTTCAGTGCTCCACTTGTGCACCCCCCGTTTCCCCCAGCCTCTCACCTTAATTCAAGACCCCCAAGGGTCATAAACGCTTATAAAAATGAGATGGTAATCAATCTTCTTCATATATACCGCCCGTCCGTAAACACACACTCTCAGCAATAAATATAAAAGGGGGAGAGAAGGGAGTGCGCATGCGCGGAGTCTCCAATATGGACGCTTGAGCCGGAGCTCCGCCGAACCCAGCGCCACTGACACTTACGGCGCACCGCAGACAGCGAGCCCGAGGAAGACGACGAGCGATCCGCCACCCCCTCACCCCGGGGAAGCTCTCCGCATGCCCAAAAAACAGGTCCGCAGAGACCTGGTCCCGCAATTCGACGGATCTCCGCCGTCTGGGTGTACCAAGATGGCCGCCGCGGCCCTGAAGCACGCTGCAGGGAGAGAAGCACTCCCAGAAGTAAGGCAAGTGATTGCTCCGGCCTCCCTCAATTATATCCCATCTCACCAAAGTGGAGCAATGCATCCACCCACCCCATCACCAGCCTCTACAGAATCACTGCTGGGCAGAAATTTTGGGGACTCACCGTATTCCCCAGCGGGCCCTATCCTCGATCCGCCCCCAGGGGGATCCTCTCCTTTCCCTCAGTCTGACTCCGGCTCACACACGGATGACCTTCTCCTTAAAATGTCAGCCCTTCTGGAAAGGGGCTTAGCATCCACAGCCGCGAAAATAACAGGAGACATTAAGACAGACTTTCAAAACCTGGGAGCCAGGATGGAAGCGATAGAACAAAAACTGGACATGACAGTGTCAGCAACCAACCAGAACTCAGAACATATCCAGACTTTACAAGACAGACTGGACACCGCCATACTTAGAATCGACGAACTGGAAAACAGATCCAGAAGATACAACTTCCGAATCAGGGGAATACCAGAATCCATAACTGATGTGGCGCAAGCTACCCAGGAAGTCATCACATCCCTGATCCCGGACATACCGCAACACCGCCTGGAGCTGGATAGGGTCCACAGAACCCTCGGACCTCCACGTAAGGATGGGTCCCCCCGGGACATTATAGCCAAGCCACACTTTTACCAGGTGAAAGAAGAAATTATGAAACAGTCCAGAGCGGCTAAACATCTGTCCTATCACGGCCATTCAATCCAAATTTTCGCCGATCTGTCCCCCTCCACAATCCAGAGAAGAAGAGCCTTGAAACCTCTCCTATTGGTGCTCACCCAAAAGGAAATCAAATATTGGTGGACATTCCCCTTTGCTGTCAAATTCCAACATATGGGCAAGACCCATTTTTTCACCACTTTCCATGATGGTGAAAAGATTCTCCTATCCCTGAAGCTCATCTCAACGGAAGCAGACATGGACACCTCAAACCCGAACTACAATCCAGCTAAACGCCCGCCCCCTGCTAGCCCAATTACCCCCCTGTGGAATAAGCAGCAGTCAAAACGATCCAAGGAACATACTCAGACCTGAGGCTGGTGTTTTCCTAAGTTTTTCATTTTCCCTAACCCTATTCTCACTCCATGCCGGAGTGCCACGGGGAAACCTCCCCCCACCACTTGAGAGCTTCGGCTCTTTGAACTTCCTGTGGCTGATCTTCCACTTACTGCGGGCCCTTTTTGTTTTCCCATCTTTAACTAACTGGTTCTCATGATGGCCCTCTCATACTATTGACCAGAAAATACTGCTCGGTTTTCACTAAGCCTGCAATTCATACGGAGTTTTGTTCTCATCGGATGATACAGAACATTCCTACATGCTGGATCCTTCTCAAGAGAGACATTTGCACTTCCTTTTAGAACTGATGTTGGTTCTCTCTCATACCTTAAGCTCTCTGTACCCCCCTCCCTCCCTCTTCTCCCTCCCCCCAATACCCCTTTCCACTTTTCCCTTGCCTCCAACCCATTCCTTCCCCCCCCTCACTTCTCCCCCCCCTTCCCCCCCTTCTTTCTCTTCCTCATTTTTTCCCTAAAGCAGGAAATCTTCCTTAAACCTCGCCAGGTTGATATTGTTTCGATCCAGGTCCAATATTAGGGCCCGCAGCGGGGTATTACCCCGTTTACAGTTCTTCCTTTCATTCATGATTGTTAAAAGGTTTAATTTGATGTCTAAGATTCTGGTTAATATTCCTACATACAATGTTAGACTCTATGATACTAATCATCTAAGTATTTCATGCTATTGGTGCTTACTTTACAACTATTACTTTCTCTTCAAAGTGTTGGGCGCTGGATTCGATCTTTGTGCCCTCCCCTATCCCACAGACCGCCTATGATTTGTGGGCTAGGGTGCCTGCCTTTAGTTATGCAGGCGTTTTTGGTTGGGGTCTCCTCCGGGGGATGTTTGGGTCCCCAGGGGCTGACCTTGATTCACCAGAGGGGGTATCCTCTGGATTTTTCACCTTCTTCTGCCTTCTACCTTCTTCTTTCCTCCTACTCTGATTCTTCATCTCTGTTTTCTGCTCAACTTTCAATATTCTCAGTGGTCACTCGACTTTTACTCTCCCTACAGGCTCGCATAGTCGCCTCTTCTAGTGCTATGATCGCAATTTATGGTTTACAATTTGGGACGTACGATCTACGGGACCTTCCGCAGAATTGTGTAGATGGACTGCTAAGCATCCCTTCTCTTTGTTTTCATGGCTGACCACCAGGGCTCCAGACTCAGAATAGCCTCTCATAATGTTCAGGGATTAAACTCCCCTATCAAGAGGAAAAAGATATTTGACAGTTATAAATCCCTTAAATTGGACGTAGCCCTAATCCAAGAAACCCATTTTCCTGATCGGTACAGCCCTAATTTCTTACACCAACATTTTCCTCAATTCTTCCTAGCAAAATCGGTAAACAAAACAAAAGGAGTAGCAATACTATTTGCTAAATCTAGTAATTTTGTCTGGCAGATGGATCGCAAAGATCCAAACGGGAGATATATCCTCGTTAAAGGGACAATAGACGGTCAGCTCTATTCCTTCGTCTCTTATTATGCTCCTAACAAAGGTCAACATAAATTTTTCCAATCCATGATGGTCACTCTTGCCCCCCTAATGGAGGGCAAGGTGGTCATGGGAGGAGACTCCAATGTCGCTCTAGACCAAGGTTTGGACAAATCGAACCCATCTAAAAGTAGGCTCACTCGCCCCTCTAACAACAGTCTCAGATTCGCTAAATTAATCCATACCCATGGTTTGGTAGACGCATGGCGTGAAGCCAACCCGACAAATAGAGACTTTACCCACTTTTCCGTTCCGCACCAGTCCTATTCTAGGATAGACCATATTCTACTTCCTACAAGACTACTGCCCAATCTCATCAACTCCAAAATTATTGACACTGTTCTCTCAGACCATTCTATAGTCACTATCACTATACAGAAACCTGCCCATACGGCCAAGCTTTCTCACTGGAGACTCAATGAGTCAATATTAACAGAGCCCTCTAGGGTGGTCGACATTAATAAAGCGCTCCTGGACTATTTTGATCTCAACAAGACGGACGATATCTCAGTGGAAACCTTGTGGGCTGCCCACAAGGTCTCAGTTAGGGGGAGGATCATACAAATAGCTTCTCAGATCAAACGGGAAAGGGAAGCAGACATCCGCAGGCTCGAAACTACTTATGCTGACCTCAGGGCCAAACACAAACGAGATCCCCACAGGTTCCCTACCTCTCTTCTAGACTCCACTAAGCTAGAACTAAATTTAGCATTAACGGCGAGGGCTGAGAAACAGTTGAGATGGTCAGGGGCCAAATTTTATTCTCACACAGACAAACTGGGGCGAATGCTAGCCAATAAACTCTCTCCAAAAATGAGATGCAGGACTATCCCCAAAATCAGGACTCATGACCACATAACCACTTCTGACCCCACAAAAATCATCTCGGCCTTTCGGGAATTTTATGCCAAATTGTATAAAGACGACTGTCAGGGACCCCCTAGTCTCTCCGCTAACTTTTTGGACTCTTTACCTATCCCATCCCTTTCAGATGAGCATAGAGCAATCATGGAGGAGAGGATTACCGTAGAAGAAACACTAGCGGTTATACGGAACTTAAAGACGGGCTCTGCCCCTGGCCCAGACGGTCTGTCGGTACCCTATTATAAGTCTTTTGCGGAGACACTGGCCCCATACTTGACAAATTTCTTTAATGAAAAAGTATCTGGTTCTCCCTTACACCCGGACTTGAACTCTGCTTTCTTGACAGTGATCCCAAAACCAGACAAAAACCCAGAAGAAGTAAGTAATTACAGACCCATTTCATTGATCAATAACGATCTCAAAATCCTCACTAAAATACTCGCAAATAGATTAAACTCCTTTATCCGAACATATGTGCATAAAGATCAGGTTGGATTTATCCAAGGCAGACAAGGCCCAGACCAGACTAGACGAACCATAGACGTGATCTCCATTCTCCAATCAAATTGGCCTAGTGGCCCCAAACAACAGGGGATGATTCTTTCATTAGATATACAAAAGGCCTTCGACTCAGTGTCTTGGCAATACCTTTTTGGGCTCCTGGAGCGTTGGGGATTTGGAGATCGCTTTAGGGGATTGATAAAAGCACTTTATTCTACACCCTCAGCAATTATTAAATCGCAGGGATATTTATCCACCCCTTTTAAGATTGCTAGAGGCACTAGACAGGGGTGCCCTTTATCCCCACTACTCTTCGCAATTGCGATCGAGACTCTAGCAATTGCGATCAGGGTGAACCCTGACATCAAAGGGGTTTTCTGTGGACAGCAGGAACACAAATGCGGACTGTTCGCTGACGACTTGATACTCTTCATCACCTCCCCCCTTATCTCCCTCCCAAATCTTTGCAATACTTTATCATCCTTCGCGAAAATTTCTGGATTGGAAGTAAATTTCTCTAAATCACAAGCCCTCAACGTCTCCCTCCCCCCACCTACGGTGGCTTCACTTAAATTGAATTTTCAGTTTGACTGGAATGACCAGACCATCAAATACCTCGGCATAAATCTTACTCCCAGGTTCGAAACTCTATATGAAAAGAACTATCCTCCCATGTTCCGCAAACTCGAACAAGACTTAAAGGTGTGGTCTTCACATCATATCTCCTGGATGGGTAGAATCAATGCCATTAAGATGACCCTAATGCCAAGACTTCTATATCTCTTTAGAGCCCTCCCGATCCCGATACGGTTGGATCATCTCCGTGCTTTCCAAAGCAAGGTTCTGAAATTTATCTGGGGTGGAGCAGGTTACAGATTGCCCCAACAAACACTTTACTTAACACGTAAAAAAGGGGGCTTAGGCCTCCCACACTTATATAAATACTATCAAGCAGCCAGACTTGCGCAAATCTCAGTTTTATATTTTAAGGGGGAGAAGCCTGACTGGCTACAAATAGAAAGTTTAGCAGCCCCACTCAATACTATAGACTTCCTACTTTGGTCCTCACCCAAATGCAGACCTCCAATCATGGCTCCCACTCTCTCCCACTCCTTAGCCTTATGGGACAAATTAAAGCGGAAGCCTTATATCGTCTCCAACACAACCCCCCTGTCACACATTTTCCGGAATCCCAAATTCCCCCCCGGTTTAGAGATCCAAGCTTTCCAATGGTGGCTTGATAAAGGGCTGTACCGAATAGGTCACTTCTTTTCTAACATTGGACCAATTTCCCTTGCTCATTGCATTAGCAAACTGGACCTCCCGAGTTCGGAGAAGTTCAGATTCGGACAAATTAGCCATTTCCTACACAGCTTGTGGTTAGAAAAACCAAATCCCCCTGGTTTTTCGGAGTATGAGCGTTGGTGTGGTCAGGCGGTGGAACAAAGGGGGGGGATATCCATTATCTACACTTCACTGCTATTCCCTACGGGGAAGTCCTCTTATATGTCGTCCTGGGAGGAAGATCTTCAGTTCCACTGGAGCTTGGAAACCTGGCAATCAGCCTTCTCTATGGCCTTTAAAGGAATAATAAATACTTCCCTAATGGAAGCTAGCGTAAAAGTAATTTCCAGATGGTACCTCACTCCCGCGAGGCTGGCCAAGATGTTCCCTTCGGCTGACCCTTTGTGTTTCAGGGGCTGTCATCTGCAGGGCACATTATCTCATGTATGGTGGGAGTGTCCTAGAATTAGACACTTCTGGAAAAAGATATTCATTATTATCAAAAAAGTAACCGGTCACGAGTTATCCAGGTTACCCGAGACTGCTTTACTTAATGCACATCTCCCTCTCATCTCTAAATATAAGCGGAAGCTAATCCACTTTATTCTATTAGGGGCTAAAATGACCATAGCTAAATCATGGAAACAACCCGGGGTCTCCGTCAGACTCGCCATTAGAAAAATCTCCTGGATTATGTCCCAAGAAAAACTAGCTAGCTCTCTCTTGGATAGGAAGCAAAGTTTTGAATTGACCTGGGAGCCTTGGGCTCATTATGTGGGGATCTCTCTGATTCCTGGGATCCCCTCAGTACAAACACTAAGTTAGAGTGACCACTGAGAATGCTTTATCTCCTTCCTATTATCTCTACTTCTCTCTTTCATCTTTCCTTCTCTTTATCTATCCCTTCGGAGGGCTATCCTCCTCTTCCCTCAGGGATACTGATCAACCATAACAACAACCCCCTCTAGTTGGATGCAGTTATGACAAGGGGAGGGTTACCCAATTTCAGTTCTGATGGGAGGAACCTGGTTCTCGTGCAGCGTGATCCCAATTGGGGCGCGGGAACAAGGTTTCCTCAGTTATTCTTTCCAAGTTTAACTTTTCTGGGGCTCTTATATATCTCTAGTGATGGACGAACTTCCGACGGGACGTTTCGCGAACGCGAAACGCGAACGGACACAAACGTTCGCGAAAACGACCGTTCGCCGCGGGCTCCATTGACTTCAATGGGAGGCGAATTTCGCAAACCTTTAGGTCGAATTTGCGGCCACGGGGTAATTATTAGGGGGTAGCACGTAGTCCCACCACCTGGACAATAGCATAATACATGTATGAGGTGAATTTGGGATCGATAACTACAAGCATTTTTTTTTTATTTGGGAAATTGTTCTGACAATTCAGGACTATGGAGCTAATGAAGGCAATGGAGGAGAGGGAAGGTCAGGGACCAGGGTAGGCAAACAAGAGGGTGCAGGAGATACAGAGCACTGACAGCAGCACCGTAATACAGAGCACTGACATCAGCACCGTGACATACAGCGCTGACAGCAGCTCCGTGACATACAGCGCTGACAGCAGCTCCGTGACATACAGCGCTGACAGCAGCTCCGTGACATACAGCGCTGACAGCAGCTCCGTGACATACAGCGCTGACAGCAGCTCCGTGACATACAGCGCTGACAGCAGCACCGTGACATACAGCGCTGACAGCAGCTCCGTGACATACAGCGCTGACAGCAGCTCCGTGACATACAGCGCTGACAGCAGCTCCGTGACATACAGCACTGACAGCAGCTCCGTGACATACAGCGCTGACAGCAGCTCCGTGACATACAGCGCTGACAGCAGCACCGTGACATACAGCGCTGACAGCAGCTCCGTGACATACAGCGCTGACAGCAGCTCCGTGACATACAGCGCTGACAGCAGCTCCGTGACATACAGCGCTGACAGCAGCTCCGTGACATACAGCGCTGACAGCAGCTCCGTGACATACAGCGCTGACAGCAGCACCGTGACATACAGCGCTGACAGCAGCTCCGTGACATACAGCGCTGACAGCAGCTCCGTGACATACAGCGCTGACAGCAGCTCCGTGACATACAGCACTGACAGCAGCTCCGTGACATACAGCGCTGACAGCAGCTCCGTGACATACAGCGCTGACAGCAGCACCGTGACATACAGCGCTGACAGCAGCTCCGTGACATACAGCGCTGACAGCAGCTCCGTGACATACAGCGCTGACAGCAGCTCCGTGACATACAGCGCTGACAGCAGCTCCGTGACATACAGCGCTGACAGCAGCACCGTAAGCAGCCCCAGGAGGAAGTCAGCACAGCACAGGGATGGTGTGATCCCCTCATAATAAGAACCCCCAGGAGGAAGTCAGCACAGCACAGGGATGGTGGGAGCCCCTCATAATAAGAACACCCAGGAGGAAGTCAGCACAGCACAGGGATGGTGGGAACCCCTCATAATAAGCAGCCCCAGTAGAAATATGACACCGCTCAACCTCTTCAAAGAGGAGGGTAGGGGCATATAGTACGGTGTGCTTTTTTGGGTCAGGGAAGTGAGCCAAATGAATTAAGAAGGTCTGTGTGCTTGATTCCAAAAATTGTTTATAGACATATACATGGTCTACTGATCACATGTGTTGAATTCCTCCGAGATCCATGCCTCATTCATTTTTAGAAATGTGAGGTAGTTAACACTGTGGTGAGCTAGGCGAGTACGCTTATCGGTCACAATCCCCCCTGCTGCGCTGAACGTCCTTTCGGACAGGACACTGGATGAGGGGCAAGCCAACAGTTCGATTGCAAATTGGGCAAGCTCTGGCCAGAGGTCAAGCCTGCCCACCCAGTAGTCTAGGGGTTCATCACTCCTCAGAGCGTCCACATCGGCCGTTAACCCAATGTAGTCGGACACCTGACGGTCTAGGCGTTCCCTGATGCTGGATCCGGATGACACCTGTCGATGGGTCGGCTGAAAGAATGACCTCATATCCGAAGTCACCAACACATCTTCAAACCGGCCTCTTCTTGCAGGCGCTGTTGGATTGGTACCCGCAAATCCTTCTCTGGGAGTGGGAATTGCTCCTCTGCCAGCGCACGCAAAAGCAGAATGCAGCATTTCTCGAAGCAAGGCCTGGAAGTGCTGCATTCTGACAGCCCTCTGCGACGGCGGTAACATTTCCGCCATTTTGTGTTTGTACCGGGGGTCTAAGTACGTTGCCACCCAGTACTGGTCCTTGACCCTCATGCTTTTTATACGGGGGTCCCTATTAAAACACTGGAGCATGAAGGCCCCCATTTGCACTAAAGTGGAAGCGGTGTGGTGGCCTGGCTCCTGCTCATCATCCAGGATAATGTCGTCCTCTTCATTCTCCTCTCCCCATCCTCGCACAACAGGGATCCCAGAAAGGTTTAAAGCATGCTCTTCTTGCTCCTGCTCATCCGCCCCGGCACCATCCTCCTCTGACTCCTCATCAGACTCCTGTTGTTGACTTGTCTCAGATAGAGTAGCCCCCCCTGGGAATTCATCCAGCATTGCGACTTCCTCATCTTCCCGCTCCTGCTCCTCCACAGCCTGATCAATGACACGACGCAATGCACGCTCCAGAAAGAAGGCATAAGGTACCATGTCACTGATGGCGCCATGGCTGCGACTGACCAGTTTGGTGATCTCCTCAAATGGCCGCAGAAGTCTGCATGTGTCGCGCATGAGCAGCCACTGGCGCGGTGAAAAAAAACCCAGCTCCCCAGAACCGTTTCTTTCGCAGAGTTCATACAGGTAGACGTTAACTGCACGTTTCTGCTGGAGCAGCCTATCAAGCATATAGAAGGTTGAGTTCCATCGCGTCGGGCAATCGCAAATAAGACGTCTGACCGGCAGATGGTGTCGCCGCTGAATGTCAGCAAGGCGAGCCATGGCCGTGTAAGATCTTCTGAAATGGGCCGAGATTTTCCTTGCCTGCCGCAAGATGTCCTGGACCCCAGGGTATTTGACAAGGAATCGCTGCACGACCAAGTTTAAGACGTGTGCCATGCACGGCACGTGCGTGATTTTGCCCTGTTTCAATGCGCTAAGCAGATTGGCACCGTTGTCACACACCACTTTACCAACTGTCAAATTGAGCGGTGTTAGCCACTCATCTGCCTGTGAACGCAAAGCTGAAAGGAGTGCCGGGCCAGTGTGGCTCTTTGCTTCCAGGCACAACAGACGCAGCACGGCATGGCAACGTCTCACCTGGCATGTGGAATAGGTTCTGGGGAGCTTGGGCGGTGCAGTGGAAGAGACGCTAGCAGCGGAAAAGGAGGAGGCAGCTGAGGAGGAGAGGGAGGAGGATGGAGTAGGAGGAGGAGAAGAAGAGTCAGGCCTGCATGCAATCCGTGGCGGTAAAACCAAATCTACACGGGTGCCACGGGTTACATGCTTGACGGCCGTCAGAAGGTTCACCCAGTGGGCAGTAAAACTGATATACCTTCCCTGCCCGTGTTTGCTAGACCACGTGTCTGTGGTCAGATGTATCTTGGCACCGACACTGTGTGCCAGAGATACATTCACTTGCCGCTGAACATGGCCATATAGCTCTGGGATGCCCTTCTCTGAGAAATACTTCCTTCCTGGGACCTTCCATTGTGGTGTTCCAATGGCCACAAATTTGCGAAAGGCCTCCGAGTCCACCAGTTTATATGGCAGTAGTTGGCGGGCTATGAGTTCTGACAAGCCAGCCGCCAACCGTTGGGCAAGAGGGTTATCCGGCGTCATCATTTTTTTACGCTCAAACATTAGGCCCACGGAAGCCTGCCTTTTTGCAGAAAAATGTGAGCTTGGCGTGATGGAAGGTGGAGTGGAGGACAATTGTGAGGAGAGAGGAGAAGGAGAAGTAGAAGACGAGGCTGGACGGTGAGAGCCTGCAGTGTGGCTTTGTGTGTTCCGTTGCTCCCACTGGGCTCGGTGATGGCTGCTCATGTGCCTTCTTAAGGCGGTCGTCCCTAGGTGAGTATTGGGCTTACCGCGACTAACGCGTTGACTGCAAAGATTGCAGATGGCAACGCTATTGTCAGCAGCGGACACGTTAAAAAAAGCCCACACTGCGGAGCCATGTGCCGGTGTCCTGGGAGCGCCAGATGTGACCGTACATGGTCGATGACTCGCTCCTGATACATTTGCAGTCTGCTTTGTCCCTGCTGTGCAATGTAAGTCATTGCTGCTTCTCCTCCCTATCTGCTGGTCCATATCTCCCTCTGAACTCCCCTCCTCTTCCTCTCTTGTGGGCACCCACGTGACATCACTAGACACGTCATCATCAACGTCACCTTCCCCACCGCTATAAGTAGAGTAGGCAGCAACACCGGGGACCAACCTCCTCCTTGGGCTGATCTGGGTACTGGCGTCAGACTGCTGAGTAGCGCTTGTTGCTACCTCCTCTTCCTGATCCAATACCAAGAGTGGCTGCGCATCAGAAATGTCCTCTTGATATGGATCGGAAAATAATTCCAGTGACTCAAGCGGAAGGTATGTGGTGGTGGTGGTGGTGGTCGTGTTGTTGGTGGTAGTGTCTTTGGGGGTGCACATAGCAGAGAGTGAAGAAGAGGGTGCAGATCGAGAGGATGAGGAGGGTGCAGAAGAGTAAGGCTGAGCGAGCCACTCAACCAAGTCTGGTGCATCCTTTAAAGTAATTGAACGCACCTTCTGCAACTTCCCACTTTGGCTCAAGCCTGTTGCTCCTGCCCTACCCCTACCACCCCTGCGGAAGGGCCTGCCTCTTCCTCTGCATGTCATTTTTTAAATGACCCTGTGACAAAACTCTTAGTCCCTATACCGCTGAAGGACTGCTGCAGTATAGGTGAGCGGTCAGCAGTGGTGCACGTCAACCCTATCTATTGTGGACCTATAGCGGTCCTTACAGAACAGCAGACTGTACCGCACTCAAGCCTATGTACCGTAGCACCCTATACCAAGTTACCAGTCCTTATAAGAACTTTTGTGGACCAAGCAGGTTGTGTATTAGTGTTTAGCAGACTGTACGTCAGTCCCTATACCGCTGAAGGACTGCTGCAGTATAGGGCAGCGGTCAGCAGTGGTGCACGTCAACCCTATCTATTGTGGACCGATAGCGGTCCTTACAGAACAGCAGACTGTACCGCACTCAAGCCTATGTACCGTAGCACCCTATACCAAGTTACCAGTCCTTATAAGAACTTTTGTGGACCAAGCAGGTTGTGTATTAGTGTTTAGCAGACTGTACGTCAGTCCCTATACCGCTGAAGGACTGCTGCAGTATAGGGCAGCGGTCAGCAGTGGTGCACGTCAACCCTATCTATTGTGGACCGATAGCGGTCCTTACAGAACAGCAGACTGTACCGCACTCAAGCCTATGTACCGTAGCACCCTATACCAAGTTACCAGTCCTTATAAGAACTTTTGTGGAACAAGCAGGTTGTGTGTTAGTGATTAGCAGACTGTACGTCAGTCCCTATACCAATGAAGGACTGCTGCAGTATAGGGCAGCGGTCAGCAGTAGTGCACGGCAACCCTATGTATTGTGGACCGATAGCGGTCCTTACAGAACAGCAGACTGTACCGCACTCAAGCCTATGTACCGTAGCACCCTATACCAAGTTACCAGTCCTTATAAGAACTTTTGTGGACCAAGCAGGTTGTGTATTAGTGTTTAGCAGACTGTACGTCAGTCCCTATACCGCTGAAGGACTGCTGCAGTATAGGGCAGCGGTCAGCAGTGGTGCACGTCAACCCTATCTATTGTGGACCGATAGCGGTCCTTACAGAACAGCAGACTGTACCGCACTCAAGCCTATGTACCGTAGCACCCTATACCAAGTTACCAGTCCTTATAAGAACTTTTGTGGACCAAGCAGGTTGTGTATTAGTGTTTAGCAGACTGTACGTCAGTCCCTATACCGCTGAAGGACTGCTGCAGTATAGGGCAGCGGTCAGCAGTGGTGCACGTCAACCCTATCTATTGTGGACCGATAGCGGTCCTTACAGAACAGCAGACTGTACCGCACTCAAGCCTATGTACCGTAGCACCCTATACCAAGTTACCAGTCCTTATAAGAACTTTTGTGGAACAAGCAGGTTGTGTGTTAGTGATTAGCAGACTGTACGTCAGTCCCTATACCAATGAAGGACTGCTGCAGTATAGGGCAGCGGTCAGCAGTGGTGCACGTCAACCCTATGTATTGTGGACCGATAGCGGTCCTTACAGAACAGCAGACTGTAACGCACTCAGGCCTATGTACCGTAGCACCCTATACCAAGTTACCAGTCCTTATAAGAACTTTTGTGGACCAAGCAGGTTGTGTGTTAGTGATTAGCAGACTGTACGTCAGTCCCTATACCAATGAAGGACTGCTGCAGTATAGGGCAGCGGTCAGCAGTAGTGCACGGCAACCCTATGTATTGTGGACCGATAGCGGTCCTTACAGAACAGCAGACTGTAACGCACTCAGGCCTATGTACCGTAGCACCCTATACCAAGTTACCAGTCCTTATAAAAACTTTTGTGGACCAAGCAGGTTGTGTGTTAGTGTTTAGCAGACTGTGCGTCAGTCCCTATACCGCTGAAGGACTGCTGCAGTATAGGGCAGCGGTCAGCAGTGGTGCACGTCAACCCTATCTATTGTGGACCGATAGCGGTCCTTACAGAACAGCAGACTGTACCGCACTCAAGCCTATGTACCGTAGCACCCTATACCAAGTTACCAGTCCTTATAAGAACTTTTGTGGACCAAGCAGGTTGTGTATTAGTGTTTAGCAGACTGTACGTCAGTCCCTATACCGCTGAAGGACTGCTGCAGTATAGGGCAGCGGTCAGCAGTGGTGCACGTCAACCCTATGTATTGTGGACCGATAGCGGTCCTTACAGAACAGCAGACTGTAACGCACTCAGGCCTATGTACCGTAGCACCCTATACCAAGTTACCAGTCCTTATAAGAACTTTTGTGGACCAAGCAGGTTGTGTGTTAGTGATTAGCAGACTGTACGTCAGTCCCTATACCAATGAAGGACTGCTGCAGTATAGGGCAGCGGTCAGCAGTAGTGCACGGCAACCCTATGTATTGTGGACCGATAGCGGTCCTTACAGAACAGCAGACTGTACTGCACTCAGGCCTATGTACCGTAGCACCCTATACCAAGTTACCAGTCCTTATAAGAACTTTTGTGGACCAAGCAGGTTGTGTGTTAGTGTTTAGCAGACTGTGCGTCAGTCCCTATACCGCTGAAGGACTGCTGCAGTATAGGGCAGCGGTCAGCAGTAGTGCACGGCAACCCTATGTATTGTGGACCGATAGCGGTCCTTACAGAACAGCAGACTGTAACGCACTCAGGCCTATGTACCGTAGCACCCTATACCAAGTTACCAGTCCTTATAAGAACTTTTGTGGACCAAGCAGGTTGTGTGTTAGTGATTAGCAGACTGTACGTCAGTCCCTATACCAATGAAGGACTGCTGCAGTATAGGGCAGCGGTCAGCAGTAGTGCACGGCAACCCTATGTATTGTGGACCGATAGCGGTCCTTACAGAACAGCAGACTGTACCGCACCCAAGCCTATGTACCGTAGCACCCTAGACAGACCAAGTTACCAGTCCTGATAAAGAGCTTTGTGGAACAAGTGAGTTGTGAATGATTAGCAGACTGCAGCAGAAGGGCAGCAGTCAAGTATAATATTCTTTCTATATTTGGAAGAAAGAATATTATACGTGTACAAGCCTATTACCGTACCACTGATACCAGTCCTGAAAAGAACCTTTGTGGAACTAATAGTAACAGCAAGTCTTTAAAATTATCCTCACTGCCTGACACACTGCTTCCTGCCTGTCCCTATACAAATTGGCAAAAAAGAGTAGGCTGGAACGATTAGCTGGAACAGCTCTTTTGTGGACCTGATAGTAACAGCTAATGATGATGATGATGATGATGATGAAGAAAGACTAATCTGGCTGAGCTGTCCCTAAAATAGCAGCATACAGCGCTCTGTCCCTTTATCTAAACTGACAAAAGAAACTCAGGCTGCTGACCTAACACCTATACCAGTCCTGAAAAGAACTTTTGTGTACCAAATAGCTAGCGTTTTCTCTGTCCCTACTCCACACAGGATCCTTTCCCTACAGTGACAGAAGAAAGAATGTAAAATGGCCACCGGATCGGGTGTATTTATAGGTTAGGGGGAATGTCCAAGTGTCCATGAGCTGTCATGTCTCAATTGGTTGTCCTGTAACACATGATAAACGTGTCACGAAAGGTTAAAGTTCTTGTATACATTAAACACGTAAGTCCGCCGGGGCGAACGACGGAAAAAGGCGTTCGAACCCGCGGACGGCGAAAGTCGGAAATTCGCCGCGAAACGACCGCCGGGCGAACCGTTCGGCCATCACTATATATCTCTTACCTCACTTTAAGAAGCCTTAACTGTTACTTCCGGTAGAACCCCTTTGAGGTCCCCTCCTCTAATAGGAGATACGGTAACCTATCTAGTTCAGATCTCCCTGCATTATTGTCCCGCTACCAAACCTCCTCAACAGGCTTCTAAGATTGACTTTACTGTTATATGATTTTTCGAATTATCTTTGTTGTTACTTGAGCTTGTTTAGCTCTATCTGATGTTTCAGTATCTCTGTACTACTTCATTTCTGAACAAAATAAAATATTTTGCAAGAAAAAGGGGGAGAGAAAGGGGACTCACGTGTAGTATATCCAAAATGTTTTAATAAAAAATATAATATCCACACTTACATAAAATACAGCAGTTTCGCGTGTAGAACTTCCAGTCTCGGCCGCGACCGGAAGTGATGAATCAACACCTGGCTCCTCTCTGACGCGTTGCGTCACAAACACGTGACTTTTTCAAAGGGACTGGATGTACTTTTCCTATTTGTTATTTGCACTTTATTTGTGGATTTGCGAGCTTTTGCACATATTTATGCCAATGTGGATTGATTACCACACTTTATGTGTGGTTTTGCACTAACAGTCAATTTATCAGTAATATTTTGCACATGGTTGGATTCTGCTGATTTTGCACATTATTTTGCATATATTTATTATATATTAATTTATTCATATATTCACTAGGTAGGTTAGTGTGGTAACTAATTAATTATTAACAGGTAGCGCTACATATTTTTGTTTTAATATTTAATAGATGGTGCAGAGATCATTATATATGTTGGCAGCTTCCTGTAGCAGCATTTAAATATTAGATTGGTTTAGGGTTATTAATTTGGTGGGAGGAAGAAGATAGGAAGAAATCTTACTCCTTCTTTTTTTTTCCAAGCGTCTCAGGCGCTTCTCCTCTCGTCTTCGGGCTTCCTCTGCTTCTTGATGTTGACGGCACTTATGGAAATTTTCTACTACTACCCCCACAAACATGTTGAGTACAAAGAAACTAACAATAAGTAGGAAGGAGATAAAATACAGCAACATCCAGGGATTGTGATTGGTAATTGGCTAGAAAAAGAAACAAAAGTCACAAAAATTAACAAACTTTTTTTAAACAGTTCTGCTATTCATGTCTAAAGTGTTACATATTACAACACATAATTATTACTGTTATCATTGTTGCAATTGTAAATTGTTATTATATTAGTAGATAGCTACAGTTAGTAGGTTATGCTGAGCATACACACTGCAAATTTCTAGCATTTTCACAAAGTCTTTAAAAAAAAAAAATTATAACAACAAATAGCAACCTCCCCCCATATTGTATATAGTGTGTGTGTGTGTATATATATATATATATATATATATTACAAAAAAATTTAAAAAATTTCAATACATTTTTATTGAGTATCAAGAGAAAATGCAGGATACAAAACAAAATAAGAAAATATAGGTGGTTTTATTCTAACGAAGGCAGGAAATAACATGTCAGGAAAATTCATACACTAATTCATACTCATATATATAAATATGTAAATAAATATATAAATATACTATTCATTCACTCTAAATACAAACGAGAATAGAGGTCTTAAGATTTTACAGAGAGGAATAAAGGGTAATATATAGGATTATCAGGATCATTTGTGACACCAGCCTGTCCATGGTTTCCAAGAACTGTCAAATAATTGGCTCTTGCCTGTAATGGTAGGTTGGGATTTTTCATAAGAGTAATTAATTTGGACTAGACATAAGACTTTCTGATTTAAGGGCTTGAGAAGCTTTCCAGTGTCTGGCTACTACCGTTCTTGCGGCAGCAAGAATGTGGGTCATCACAGTGCAAAAATCTGGTGGAAAATATATGGTAAAGGGTACCTGTCTGCCACAGCCTCTCCAGCATAAGGCGGAGTTCTGTGGGGAGAATTTGGACAGTTGGTAAGGAGTATAATACCATCCAGTAATTATTTTTTTGTAGCAGTTCCCAGTGGTTGGTGCAGTGAGATGAGTAAATAGATTTAAAGGCAGAAAGCCACTGGGAGGGGGGAGAAAGATTGTCCAAGGTCTGATTCTCATTTAAGGCTTGAATGTGTTTTCTCAAAAACCAACTTTTGATGCAGTAAGTTGTAAGCAGATGGATGTTTAGATTTTCCCTATGCGGATAAATGTAAATTCATGTGCATTAGTAAAACCATGAGTTTGCTTTAGTATCTCTATAGTTTTCAATACAGTGCCATTCAAGAGCTGGTCTACCAATAGTAAACCTCTATCCATATTGGGCTGCAGTCACGGCGGACCCGAGGTGTGCAAGTGTATCTCTCATATTTCTCAACCCCCCTCAGCGTCCTGGACACAGTCTCGTATCACCACTTCCTAGTTCGGCTTCAAGCGTCACACGTCACTGGTGATGATTGCCGTATAGCCACGCCCCCAACATGTTTCGTCATACACTGACTTACTCATTGCCGCAGCCCAATATTGTGCTATCCAGTTGAGAAGTTTGCTGTGCCTTTGTATAGTTTTGCTGTCTTTGGAATTTTAAGAATGTGAGTGTAAATGTTGAAGTTTTTGTCTGTGCAATAAAGTGGTTCATACTGTTTTTCACTATTGGAGCACCTTTATTTTTTACATGCGGAGTGATCTGAATATACACAGTGGATTACTGGAGTATCGTTTCACCATTTGTGTGGTTTTAAAGTGTTTATAGTCTGATATGAATGTATAGGCAGTATAGTCGGTGAGTGTGTTTTTCTTAAGGGAGAGGAGTCTCTTATCACTGTCTGGTGTGGTGGATGAAATAAGAAGACACTACATTTATAAGGAATTTTTTTTGGACACTTTTTTAAAATATATTCTTCATATACATTTTTTTGTATTAATTTATATTGTGCTTTGACACAATTTATGTTCACTTGTCACAGGGTGGGTCATTATATATATATATATATATATATATATATATATATATATATATATATATATATATATATATATATATATATATATATATATATATATATATATATATATATATTGTTTGAATTTACATTTAATAAGTATTTATATTTATGATATAAGCGCCACTATATTTTCCTTATATATTATATTATATTATATTTCAAGGTTAAAATATCAGCTACTGGGGCGTGGCCTGGATCCGATCCGAGATGTACGCTTAGATCTGGAGCTCCCGTCCTTGAGGCCAGCTACTTCAGCGATCTCATCCTATTTTTTACCCTGCCATGGTGAGGACACCCAGAGCTACCTCCGCTACACGGTCCCGTTCGCCAAGGGGCTCAGACGACCTCTCCGCCAGACAAATACCGGAGATATTCCGACCGCGGCCTTCAGGTAGGATGCAGGCCTCCCAAGCGGAAGAGCGGGACCATAGATCCCAGAGCGTTAGCCCTAACAGACCGGAGGCATTAGCCGCGGCGAGCCCGGCTACTGACCGACCTCACCGACCTCACGGCCAGGCAGCAGCAGTGAATATAGATGACCTCCGCAGTGTCCCTGCGGACATCAAAAGCACATTAATGGCGGCGATATCAGACATGAGGTCTGACATACACGCCATGACGCTGCGTGTAGAGGAGGTAGAAGCTGTACAAGCGAGGCAAGACACGGCCCTATGCCAAGTCCAACAGATAACAGAATCCCACGCCATACATCTCAGGGATATTAACAGGCACCTGGAGGACTTGGACAATCGTGGAAGGCGCCGCAATCTCCGAGTAAGAGGCATTCCAGAGGCCATTGAACCTTCCCAGTTATCACAAACGGTTGCCATATTGTTTAATGAGATCCTTGATCGCCCTCCTGCCACTCAGATTAGCTTTGAATGTATACATAGAGCACTGCGGCCCAGAGGGAGAGAGACAGACCCCCCAAGGGATGTTGTGTGCTGCCTCTTGGACTTTCAGCTTAAAGAGCAAATTCTAAATGTGGCCAGAACGCATAACCAGGTCACGGTACAGGGCGCTACAGTCAAAATATACCAAGACCTATCGGGCATCACCTTGCAGAGGAGAAGGGAGCTCCGGCCACTTTTAGATTCCCTGAGAGCTAGATCCATTGTTTACAGGTGGAAGTTCCCCTTTGGCTTAACGGCATCTCACCACGGCAAAACGGCAATTCTCAGACCTGGATCACTTCTTCTTCACGCTAGACATCCCACCAGTGGAACTGCCAGATTGGTACAGCGACTTCCGCCTTTCGACACTCACCCGAGCTTTTTCTATGGACGGTATTGCGAAAGCGGGCAATTTCAGCATCGGACGCCGCTGTCCCCACCCCTTACCTCCTCAGTCGCCCCCGCAAGATATTGGAGCTCCAAGGAATGGTAGCCCCACGGCTTCACCGGCGCATCGCAGAGCCCGGATTCACTGAATTCGTCGTCTCAACACTGATATCTGCTCATATCTGCTCCCATCTGACTCCAAGGTACTGGGACTCACTCCCTGCCGCTTGACACCTGTTTGATTCTCCTTATCTCAAGCTCCCGGTAACACCCTGATGCTCGGGGTGTGGGTCGGACCCTGTTATATCCAATGTCTCAGATGGTGTATTGACCTGTTCAATCTGTTCACCCCACAGACTCTCCAAGGTCCCCCAAGTCATCCCTCCATTTCCCTTTACACGGTTCCACGACCCCAGGTTTATCCTGCAGCCCCACGATCACTTAGCCTGTTTTCCTCTTCCCTCTCCTACCCCACCCCCCCCTTCCTCTGCACCCCCCCTTTTGATAGTCCAAAGTTGTGAAGGCAATTATCCTACCGGAACTTATTTAACTCAACTGACTTTGGGTCATTCAAGATGGACACAGAAAGGTTGTGACAGACCCCCGAGCTTAATACTTTTTGATACTGCTCAGCTATACTCATATGTCAGATTTGATTTTCGGGTACATCTTCTGTTAACAATTTTTAAGTGGTATTCAATAGCCTACGCATCGTGTCTTTTGCCTGTCCTCACCTCCCGGCATCCCTGATCTATTTTCTCCTTCATCACCGGCTTCTAACCGCTCTTCTCTTTTCCCTCTTCTCCTTCCCCCTCTCCCCCATCTTCCTTTTTCCCTCTTTTTTCCCACTTTTCTCTTCTAACTGTCTGCTTCATTTCTCCATAGAAATTCTCTAGTCATTAACTGTTCATGTTGGGATTAGGCTCTCACGGATTCCTTCTATTGACCTGGGGTCTTCTCTGACTGAAGGGGGCGAAGCTGAGGTTCGGGTCTTAGTATTGAGTATTGGTCTTAGTATTGATAGCAAGTACAGAGGAGGTCCTGCTCAGGAGGGGGCTTCCTTTTCTTTTTCTTTCTCCGCCTCAAAGACATCTGAGTGGATCTCCCGTTCGGGATTGACTGCTGATTGTCCTGATTAGCAACGTAGTATTCCCCACTTCCTTTGGAAGACAAGCATACCTCCTGGCTTACCAACACCTGCTGGGGCCCGGACCTGAGCATGACCTCCTCCACCTCAGCACAGTACACATTGGCAAGTGGCAGCATTATAGGGGGTTTGACCCAGACCTAGTGCGTACCAAAACTTCAGTCTCGCGCAAGATATATAAAAAGTTTTTTCTTTTTCTTTGTTAAAAGTTTATATCTCCAACACTTTAAGTTATGCGGGCAACTCTGTTATTGTAGTAGCTTTTATAAGTTAGATATGTTATTTTCTTTTAACCATGTTCGTCAGATGGGCAGCGACCTATTAAAATAGGCTAAGGAAACTGTATGAATAAGTGCTATGTGGTCAGTTTGTTTCTCTTCTTACACCACCTCCCAGTCCCAGGAACTTAGTCTCACATTGATTTATAACTGAAAGACACACAAGGTGACCCATTCAATACTCAACCCTCCTTCGTATGACAACGTGGCGTAGATTTCTTCTATTCTCTCTAATTGCCACATCCTCCAGGGAGACAATCCCTCCTCAGGGACATTCACCGTTGCCCCTCTCCTGAACTTTTGGTTAAAACAATGTAAGTCTAGACTATGTTTACCTATTTGTGGCATCGAGCAATTCATCAAACTCACCTCACCATGGTCGGATTCAGATGTGTGAGTGGGCCAGTCTGAGGGGGAGCTTATGCTCTCCCGGGTCCTGGTCTACCTACAACTCCTCCTGACCCCTTACCTTTGAAGCCTCGACAGGACATAGAGCCCCCTCTCTCAGTTCGTACCCAGCACTCACCCTCCCACGCAGGGGACTCTGGTAGTCTCACTGACCTTTCCCGGTTACTCCCATCAAAAGGCGCAGGGTTGCAGGTCAACCCCGCCAACCGGTTGTCCTCACATCCCCCCTCTTTAGGAGGCTTTAGTACCCCTCATTTCCCGTTTGTTCTCCTCTAACTACATACTCATCCCTCCCCACCTACCTTTCTCTACCAACTCTCCCCCATCTTCTCTCTTCTTACCCCCCCTTCCCTCCCCCCCCCTAATGCACCCTCTGCCTGCGCGGGTCTCTGGCGTCCCCCTGTCTCTACCTCCCTACTACCCCTTGGGCCTTTTCCCAAACCGTCATGCCACGAATCCACCCCACCTCGGACCACCTTACATTTAAAGTCCTCTCCCTAAACGTTAGGGGTCTGAACACACCAGAAAAACGCTCCCGATTGTTATCCTATGCAAAACAAGCCAAAACAGATGTGGTTTTCTTACAAGAAACCCACTTTTGCTCTAAACGCACTCCGAAATTGACAAATCCCCACTTTCCTCATGGTTACCACGCCACTTCCCCTCTTACTAAATCTAAAGGAGTCTCTATCCTTATCTCCAAAAACTCACCAATCAATATTAAGGATTCTCTTATAGATGAGCAAGGGAGGTTTGTCTTTCTCAAAGGAACCTTTAAAAATAGACCCATCACCCTAGCGAACATATATAGCCCCAACTCTTCACAAGTCCCCTTCTTCCGTTCTATATCTCAGCAACTGCTTTCCTTTCAGGAGGGAATGCTGATACTAGGAGGTGATTTCAATATATCCCTCGAACCCCTTTTGGACACCTCGTCAGGTAAGTCACATATTACTTACAGAACACTCAAACAAATCAGGAATTGCCTTCAGGATCTCTGTTTACACGACACATGGCGCATTTCGCATCCCAAAGACAAAGGCTTCACCTACTTTTCCGCTCCCCACGACAAATATTCTCGTATAGACTATCTTTTCTTGTCGCAACAGGACCTATCGTTAATTAAGGCCGCAACTATTGAACCCATGACATTATCCGACCACCACCCCATTTCCCTGACACTTACCTTCCCAGAGATTAGCGAACGCACATTCATATGGAAACTGGACCCCACTATCTTAGCCGACAAATCAATCGAAAGTGACCTGAATAAATGCCTGATAGACTACTTCTTAGAAAATGATTCCCCGGACGTTTCCGAAATGACTCAGTGGGAGGCACATAAATGTGTAATAAGGGGCAAAATGATATTGATTTCGGCAACACTCAGGAAAAAACGTAAAGCCAGACTCACTGAATTATTTACCAGATTAAGGAAGTTGGAAGCACAACATAAATTAACATTGGCACAACATACCCTGACGGAATTAACTGACACTCGAGTCCTAATCAATGAGACCCTGAACTTAGCCCTTAGAAAAAATGTTACCCTGTCCCAAAAGCTCTTTTATGAGCACGGGAATAAAAGTGGCCGCTTTCTTGCCCAAGCCCTGCGTAAGAAAAAAAACCAGAACGTTATCCATCATCTGCGCTCTCCCTTGGGCGATTTACTTCTTCACAACAGAGACATCGCCAAAGAGTTCGAGACCTATTACTCCTCACTATACAATCTCCAGAACTCTGCTAGTGCGACAGATGCTCATTTAATGCATGAACAGGCTATCTCCTCCTTTCTCACCCAATTTGCACCAGCTAGGCTTTCACCTGAAGCTTCGGAGGGATTGGAATCCCCAATATCCCCCCTAGAATGGAATCTAGCACTTAAGAATATGAAACCCGGGAAAAGCCCGGGCCCAGACAGTCTGCCCGCGGTTTACTACAAAACCTTTTCAGACTCATTGAGGAAGCCTTTCCTCAAAGCCTTTAATTCTATCTCTCCCTCCTCCCCCATATCACAAAGAATGCTGGAAGCACATATAGCTGTCATTCCAAAAGAAGGGAAGGATCCGTCCCAACCCAGCAACTAAAGACCTATTTCCCTCCTCGATTCAGATATCAAGCTTTTTTCTAAAATAATAGCAAACAGGTTGCTCCCTTTTCTCCCATACCTTGTTTCCCAGGATCAAACCGGTTTTATCCCTGGCCGAGAGACCAGGGATAATACTAGTAAAGCCATAAACTTACACCATCTTATAACCAGCACCAACCAGAAAGGATTTTTCCTTTCTCTGGACGCGGAAAAGGCGTTCGACAGAGTGTCTTGGAGATATATGAAAGCAGTGCTCCATGCGATTGGATTGGGGCCTCCTTTGATCGACCTAATCATGGCATTATACGATAATCCAACTGCAAAAGTTAGAGCCAACCACACTCTGTCGGACGCCTTTCCCATCCTCAATGGAACAAGACAGGGATGCCCACTATCTCCCATCCTTTTTGTCCTGACTCTTGAACCCTTCCTCTGTAAATTAGCAGGAAACCCCAACATTCAAGGCATTAAGTCCCCTCACAAGGAATATGCCGCTTTTGCAGACGACATTTTGTTATTTCTTTCAAATCCTTTGATCACACTCCCGGTAGTGCTTTCAGAATTCCAACAGTTCCAATACCTGTCGAATCTTAAAGTTAATTTATCTAAATCCTTTGCACTAAACATTTCTCTACCCCAAAAAATAGTTGACCAATGTAAGATAAATTTCCCTTTCCACTGGAAGAATGATTCCATTACATACCTGGGCATCCAGATCCCCTCCAAATTATCCGATCTATATGCTAAAAACTTTATACCCCTCTTGAATCAATTGATCAATGATCTCAAAGGTTGGGACAAGCCTATATTTTCATGGTTTGGGAGAGCAGCTCCCAATGAATGCCCTTCCGAGAATGCTTTACCTGCTCCAAACGATCCCTATCCACATTCCTAGCTCCTTTTTTAGAAATTATAGACAACTTTGCTCCAGATTTCTTTGGGGCAATCGTAAGCACAGAATAAGTTATGACCAACTCTCACGACCAAAGAATCTGGGGGGAATAGGACTACCAAACCTCCATAACTACTACATTGCAACGCACTTAACCAGGATAGTGGATTGGAATGTGCACGCCACCAGTAAAGATTGGATAATCCTAGAAGCCTCATTTACGAAATTATCTCTAGCATCCTCACCGTGGATTCCATATCGATTCATCCCGCCGAGCCTGCTACAGCACCCTCTCATAGGCCCAACTTTAAGATGTTTTCACCGCATCTGCAAACGATCAAACATCTCATCCTCCCCGGGTCCCCTGACTCCTTTGAATCTTAACCCCGACTTCCCACCCGGAATGAAACAAGACTTTCTAGCAGACTATTTGGCCTCGACTCACATCAGGGCCCACCAATTCTTCCGGGGCGGGAAACTACAAACCAGAACTCAGCTTGGGACCCAGACGGGGGATGCCCTCATTCCTCCTTGGTCTTACCTTCTGTTGGCCTCATATTTACAGAAATTAGACAAAAATTTCAGTTGCTCCCGACAACTGTCCCCTTTCGAAACACTTTGCACTCAAACTCTCCCCCAAACACACCTCATCTCCTCTACACATAATTTGCTCTTCGCGGAACTTAGAGCGAATGACACGCCAGCTTGCAAGAAACGGGAAAGGGATTTGTCCATCTCACTATCAGATGACCAGTGGGAGCAAATTCATGTCACCATACATAAAGGGTCCTCTAATGTGAGCACTCAAGAGAATGGATTTAAAATCCAATCCAGATGGTACCATACTCCGGTAGTAATCCATAAATATAAACCTGAAATTTCTGAGACCTGCTGGAGATGTAATCAGGACAAGGGAACATTGTTACACATATGGTGGTCCTGCCCATCCATTCATAATTTTTGGACAGAAGTTCACCGCCTTACAGAAAAAATCTCTTCCTATACACTAGAATTTACTCCAGCCCAATTTCTCTTGCACCATTCCAGTTTATCACATAGCACTTACCACAAATCGTTGACAATGCATCTAATAAACGCTGCCAAGCAATGCATTCCTATTCATTGGCAATCCCCCCGAGTTCCCACCATTAAAGATTGGTTTCTCAGAATTCAAAAAGTTTCGGAAATGGAGAAACTTATTAACATTTCCCGGGACACCCCATCCAAGTACAACACGAAGTGGGCCTGCTGGATTCACTTTCAGACCTCTCAGGAATATTTGTCGCATATGGCAACTAGCTCGTAATTTTGTGCTCAGCCCTTCAGTCCCGACACACCTCTCCTTTACTTTATGATGGGGGCAAGCCAAAGACCCCCCCCCCTTCTCCCCCCTCATACCTCCTCACATCTGCAGATCTTATCTTAGTCATCTCCCCCCCCCCCCACTCCATCCCACCTGCACCTCCTCATCCCTTTCATGACACCCCTCCCCCCTCCCCCATTTTCTTTCTTTCTTTCTTTCTCTATTCTTAGTCTTATATTTGCCATCTATACCCTACATTGACATATAACTTAGGATTCCACACTCTACAATACTCATCCTCATAGCCATAGTTCACCATGTGTTTCGCAATTTTTCACTTAGTTAGGTAACATTTGAACGGCTTAAGGCCCTAAGGTATTCACCATTCCCCATGATCTTTACGAACCCTCTATAGTCTTCAGTTAAACACGTCTCCCCTTACATCCCAAATCATTGTGGATCTGCCTAGATCAAGTCTCCTCTGGTCTTATGTGAACAGACTTGGACAACTTGTGTACAGTTGTAGACTCAGAGGATATACAACAGATGCCACTTCAGGACTAGGTGGCTCCCATATATTTTTCGCATATGTTTCAAGTTGCTCTTGGGGGTTATATGATCCTCATGTTATTCTTTTAACTTTTACGTGGGCACATTATCTCGCTGTACAAATGGGTTCGTTATAATTTTTGTTTCACCTGCTACTAGTTCCCTTTATAGTAGTAGTAAGTAATCCTATTGTTGAATTGGAATTTATGATCGAGATATATACCCTGTTTTATGTATATGTCACTCGCTCTATGTCAATATTCTGTCTAATATTAATAAAATTATTTGAAACAAAAAAATAAAAATATCAGCTACATTCTGCAAGATTTTAGAGTGGCAGCTTGAGTATAGGGAAAACAACATTTTTTTTTTGCCCTAGGCGCAGTGGGTGGCATTTGAATAGGGGCGGATTATTTGAATACCAGCTTTTTTCTAGTATGAGATATTGCTGAAGCTATTTAGGATTATGTGCTGCAGGTAATGATTTCAAAGGGTGAGATAAGAAAAGTATTACATCATCAGGAAACAAATTAATGATGTGAGAGGTAGTACGTGTTTGAAATCCTGATATTAGAGGTTGTTGGGCGAATTGCTTCCACCAGTGGTTCAATCATTAGATTGAAAATTGATGGGGAAAGAGAACACCCTTGATGGGTTCCATTCGATATAGTAAATGTTTTTGATAGAAGGCCAGATGTATATACTTGTGCTGATGGATGAGAATACAGTACAAGGATGGCCGAAAGAATAGACACATTTTTCCATTTTAGCTGCATATATCACCAGTGGACACTGCTGAAAGCCTTCTCTGCATCTATGGAGAGAAGCAGAGAAGGCGTATGAGTTTTTTCTATGAGATGCCGAATATTGATAAAGCGCCTAGTTGTGTCAGTAGTCTTTTTTTTGTAAAGCCCATTTGATCTGGTTTAACTAGATTGGGCATAACGTTTATTAGACATAGTGCAAGCAATTTAGCGTATATTTTTAAATCCAAATTAAGTAGGGATATTGGCCGAAAGTTTGCAATGGATGTGGGTTCCTTGCCAGGTTTTGGCAAGGTAACCACATATGCTGTCAGCATTTCTTGTGGAAAGAATAACCAGAAGCTGCTTCTTGAAACACAGCTATGCGATGTGGAGAAAGGATATCTTTAAAAGTTTTGTAGTAATCATTTGTAAGCCCATCTGGTCCTGGCGACTTACCAGAGGGAAGTGAGTTGATGACTTTGGAAGCTTCAGAAATAGTGAAAGGAGAGTTTAACAACTCTGTGTAGTGCTTAGGGTAGGGAGTTGTAATTTGGCTAAAAAAACTTTTATATCTGCATCTGAGGGTTGGGGGGGTGGAAGAGTAATTTTTTTATATTGTACAGGGAACTGTAATAATCCGCAAAAGTATAAGCAATGGCCTGTGCATTCAACAGTTTAGTTTTAGTGGAGTAATGAATAAAGTATTGAATATGAGCCCTTGCTTAGTTTTAACCCTGTTGGCCAAGAAATTGCCTGCTTTGTTGTGATGGGCCTAGAATTTCAGTTTAAGTGATCTAATTTGTTTATCGTGGCGTTCGCATATTAACAAGCTAAGTTCGGTATCAAGTTTAGACAAGGAGGAAGCAAGGAAAGCCAAAGGGATGGTTGTATTCTATGTTTCAAGGGTCTGTATATCTGAGATTAGTTTATTAAGATGGGCATCACATTATTTCTTAATTTTGGAGCCAATTTGTATCAATATGCCTCTTATGAATGCCTTATGGGCATTCCACAATGCGAAGGGATTTGTGTCTGTAAGTTGTTTTCCAGCATAAAAATAAGTAAATGTTTACTAATGGTAGATTGATGGAGGGAGGATTGTAAAATAGAGTCACTACAGCACCAAATCGGAGTAGGAGAACAGGGGTCCCCTTCATCAAAGGTGATGGAGATGGCAGCATGGTCTGACCACGTAATATTGTGAATGGATGAAGAAGACACCCGCTGCAGTACCAATTTATCTACCAAAAAGAGATCTATACGGGAGTAGGTATTGTGTCTAGCAGAATAAAAGGTAAAGTCCTTCTCATTGGCATGCTGACACTGCCAAACATCATATATATCCTCCTTGTCTTTCAAGGAGGGGCCTCGGCAACGTGTCAGTGAGGAGGAGTCCAGCTCTGGGTAGGGGACTACATTAAAGTCTCCACACATAAGACTTCCATATAACACCTTAGAAATTTTCCGTATAATTTTGTGAATTAAACCTAGTTGGTGTGTTTTTGGTGCCTAGATGGAAGCCAGGGTGTAAGGTTTAGAGTTTAGTTCACATGTTACAAAAATAAACCTACCATTAGGGTCAGAGAACACATTCTTAAGTACAAATGACGCTGATCTTTTGATGGCCAATAGTACACCTCTTTTCTTTGTGCTAGTACAAGAGATAAACACATCTGTGTTAACTCTTTATGAAAATGAATCTCCTGAACTGCCAGGAAAGCCACCTTATGGTGTGCAGCTTCTTCCCAAAGAAAGGGTCTGTTGGCCGGATGATTAAGGCCATTAGCGTTTATTGATAAACACTGAAGACCCATGTTAATAAGTGACTATATGCTATGGAATCGCCGTTGGGCCCAAGAAAGAGAAGTCCATGTAGAGCTGTGATGGTTGTTGAAAATCCCTGAAACACGTTATTGGTTAAGCAAGTGGGATCATCCGATAATGGTAGTATGGTGTCCTGACATAATGAAGAGGTCAAATTTTCCTGAAGGAAACGGCATAGAAACATGTCCCAACAAGGACAAAACATTAATTTGAAAATGGGAGCAAAAATAAAAGACTTAAAAAAATAAAGACCTTGTTGGGGTCAAGAGCAGTTAAACTGCAATAACACCGGAGGGGGTGTGGAGTAATGAAGTACGGTGGTGTGTACTTCAGGAGCTTGTGGGGCCTCCGTAAAATGTTGTCATGAGATTAATGCGCTGGTATCGTCAGGTGCCATGTTTGTCTTTTTGCCTTTTCTGCTTGTGTTGGGTTTTACACCATTCTGGTTCCAAAAAGGCATTCTTTGGAAATGAGCTGGACATTGCTTGTAGAGGAGGAAGCTCAGGTAGGATTTGCCATTGACGCAAAAAGTTGAGACCATCTTACAAGGAGGATATCCTACTCATGGTGCCTTGGTGGTTGATCAGAAGTATGGCCAGATACCTCCATTAGTAAGCCACTTTGTGGTTCCTGAGTGCTTTGGTTACCATTTGGAGGTTACGTCTCAGTTGTAATGTGTGCTTAGAAAAATCCGGTAGTAACTGGATATGTGCTATTTTTTCAGGTAATTGGTCAGCCCTGCGGAATGTATTGAGTAATTATTCTTTTATTTGGAAAAAAATTATTATGAGCAATACATCTCTAGGGACACTAGCTGGAATGTGAGCGGGTTTAGGCACCCTATGGATACCGATTAAGTGGTTTTAGTGTTGCGCAAATGGGGGAATACAAGAAAGGAGGGGAGAGGGAGGGGGGGGGGGGAAAGGGGGGGAGGGGGGAGAAAGAGAGGGAAGGAGAAAAGAAAAAGGGGAAGAAAGGGCAGGGAGGGGGAAGGGAAACAGATGAGTATGCAGGTAAAGGATAAAAGGGTAAAGGTCAAAAAGTGCTAGTGTAAAATTATATGTGTCTGGGTGTGCACAAATCCTTGTTCGGTACGTGCTAAACTAAAATAAATGTTAGAGAGTGGCAATCAAATATAGATTCTGATAGAGTGCCTGAAACAATAGACATACAAATCGTGGGTGCTGTGCAAAACTGCAATAAAATATGCTGACAATAAATGAATATATAACTTAAGGTGATAGTCCAAAATATATGGCTAAAAGTGTACAGTGAGAATAATCACATAAGCACAATCCCATGTGACATGCCAAGTGGAAAAAACACAGATATCAATCAATCCAATATAACAAAATGCATGTTCCATGCGGTGTTTATAAAGTGCCAAGTGAAAAAAAAAAAAATACAGATAACAATCAATCCAATATAACAAAATGCATGTTCCATGCGGTGTTTATAAAGTGCAAATAGTGCTAGCAGCAAAAAAACGTTACAACACAGGTGAAATGATAAACACATAAAAATAAGGTGCTGGTAATCAGTCTGGGATATTCAGTCCTGTGGACGTGCTGTGTTCTAAGGGGAAGCACTAGCTTTGAACTTCAGTGATCCATGCAGGCATACATGTGCAGTGACTTAATCCTCCTATTTATCCAATATGTGGATGGATGTGCCCTTACCTCACGGCTGTGAGGTTACAGCCTTAATAGTATAGGTGGGTAACTGGCTCCTGTTCCTGGGATAGGTATGCCTCACGGCTGTGAGGTTACAGCCTTAATAGTATAGGTGGGTAACTGGCTCCTGTTCCTGGGATAGGTATGCCTCACAAGGTAAAGAGATAATGTCCCATAGTGTAGTAGTTTCAACCAATTGAATTTTATTTAAGTATAGTGACAGTTATAGTTATCTGTATTTTTTTTTTTTTTTCACTTGGCACTTTATAAACACCGCATGGAACATGCATTTTGTTATATTGGATTGATTGATATCTGTGTTTTTTCCACTTGGCATGTCACATGGGATTGTGCTTATGTGATTATTCTCACTGTACACTTTTAGCCATATATTTTGGACTATCACCTTAAGTTATATATTCATTTATTGTCAGCATATTTTATTGCAGTTTTGCACAGCACCCACGATTTGTATGTCTATTGTTTCAGGCATTCATCCATTACTGTGAGTTTTTATTTGTATGGCACTCTATCAGAATCTATATTTGATTGCCACTCTCTAACATTTATTTTAGTTTAGCACGTACCGAACAAGGATTTGTGCACACCCAGACACATATAATTTTACACTAGCACTTTTTGACCTTTACCCTTTTATCCTTTACCTGCATACTCATCTGCTTCCCTTCCCCCTCCCTGCCCTTTCTTCCCCTTCCCCTTTTTCTTTTCTCCTTCCCTCTCTTTCTCCCCCCTTCCCCCCCCCTCCCTCTCCCTTCCTTTCTTGTATTCCCCCATTTGCGCAACACTAAAACCACTTAATCGATATTGCTCAGGGAGTAGGTGAAGCTCCCTTCAGTGTTTGCAGCATCCCTCTATTCCCCTTGTCAAGGTGGTTGGCGCAGAGGTACTTTATACACTAATTGTTTGCTACCCAATGGATACCGTTGATGGTAAGATCGGTGGAGGATAATGTGGGGGTCGCTGTTAAAAATACATCAGACGTAATGTGATATTTGGGACGTGGCGATAGATTCTGGTATGCAACGCACCTTTAAATTGATCTGTCCTCCAAATCCGCCACCTTGGCTTTCATCCAAGCGATGTCGTCTGCTTGATCTTTATTGGTGTCAACCAATGTGTTAAATGAAGTTGCGAATTCGCTCATTTTGTCCTCTACATGACTGACTCTGTTCCCTAGCTCATGAACTTCACCTTTATGTTATTGCAAGCAAGATAAAACATGAGATTGAATGGAAGCACTCAAGGAAAGCAGCATTTCTTTTATTGTTGTGTCAGAGATAGGCTGTCCAGTAGTGGAGAAGATTGCAATGAATCTTGCTCTGTTGTAGTTTAGTGTGCTGAATCATGGGCTGCACTCACCCCCTCTATGGTGTCTTTCTCTCCTGCTGTGAGAGAATCTGTCCTTGGCCGTGATTTTAATGGGCTGCGGATGTCTGGTACAGATATAGCAGAGCTGGATGGTGAAGCAGCTGTATTAGTGGATGGGGCAGTCACCTCCAAAATGTCCACTGCTCCAGACACTAGAGCTACACCAGCAGCCATCGGCTTTGTGGACCCGCTGCCATTTTGTTGTGGTCTCCGTCCCATGGCTGGAAAGTATTCAGTAATTTTAAGGTGCTGTAACAGGTTTTTATGGCTTCTGGACATACCACCGAGTGGAGCCGAGGTACAGGGCTCTGGGGATGTCAACCAGTGATCAGTAGATGAGAAAAATGTTTTGCCTATCATCTAACAAGGACACCATGTCCCTTTCGAACATTATTGAAAAATTAGAGAAATGAAAAGGGATTTTTAAGGTGCCAAAACAGAGCAAAATGAGATGAAATCATTTAGCACAGTAGTAGTAATGTATTATCAACATTTACTCTCTGTATGTCTTGTTTTTACTTTGAATACATTTTTACTTTTATAAAAATTATTTTCTCTGTTTTGGCACCTTAAAAATCCCATTTAATTGCTTAATTTTTCAACAGTGATCAGTAGATGCGCCGTGGAGTGAGATATCCCGGAGAGCTGAGCGGAGCTTCTTCACTCAGCAGCCATACTAGACAGCGGTCGACCCGCCCCCTAAATTTCCAAATCTTAACAGGCAGGCAGCATTTGCCATTTCAGGTATATATGTTGTTCCAGCAAAGTTTGTAAATGTTATTCAACATACAGTACAACAGTGCAACTTATTTTACAGGTAAGACCATCAGTGACGCACCTTACACTAGAAAATAATCAATGGACTGGAGGTCCATGTCATCTGTATCCAATAATATACATAGTATCAATATAATTGTACTGAACACACACATTTGAAAACAAAAAAGAGCATTGCTCCAGGCATGATCAAAATAAAACAACCTGTAAAAAAAAAAAGAACACGTATACATTGAAAATATGTCCTTTTTATTTACAGAAGCTGGTTATATTTTGATCACGCCAGGATGGCTATGTGATTCAAAACAGTTGCATAACTTTGTACAAGCTCTGCTGAAATAAAATATTGTAAGGTGGTGCAAACTATCATGTGGAATTACTGTATATATAGATTTAGATCTGGCACAAGCTAGTCAAAGATGAGACAAACTGTAAGGCCGCGTACACACGCGGGGACTGTTCGCCCAACTTTGTCCGTCAAACAGTTTCGGCAAACAGTCCGCTCAAAATTAGCATGGACGGACATGGCCACACACGACGGACGAACAGTTTGCTGAAACCGTGCGCGATGACGTGAACGGCACGTACGACGGGACGAAAAATACGACGTCCTATACACTGCATTATAACTTTCGGCATGTAAATCCTTTCTGAGCATGCGCGGAACTTAGTTTGACGAACAAGCCTACACACGAGGGGACTGTTCGCTGAAACTTTGTTTCAGCAGACAGTTTTTCGGAATTTCCGAAAAACCTTGTTCAGCGGACTGTTCGCTGAAACTGTCCGCTGAAAGCCCACACACGAGCGGACTGTTTGCCGAAACACTGTTCAGCGGACAAAGTTGGGCGAACAGTCCCCGCGTGTGTACGCGGCCTAACTCTATTAAACATTTACAATATCATTATATAATATTGCATCAATGAATGCTGTTGTGATTGTGGATAACGATGGGATGAGGGAGGTTCAAAACCTTATGTCATAAAAAATACACTGTCATAAAAAATACACTGTACTTCATTGAGAAAATTTAACGAATCCAGAAAGAATAGATACCTGCTGGTCCACAGCAACTGCATCAAGACCATTATACATAATATTAACCCATCCGTCTTTTGATGCCAAAACAAAAAGTGACATTAAAGCCTGGAATGAAAAGAAAAAATTGACGTGAAGTAAAGAATGAGAAAAAAAATAATTACTAGATTTTTAAGTCTTCATATGACAATACAGGGCTGTTGCTGGAAATAGATATTAAGCCTTACCTGTCCTAGATTATCAAAGTTGTACTTGTGGTGAACCCATTTATAATTGGCAGCCTCACAATCTGACTTGTTGGTGACATTTCGAACATCTACACCAAGGCAGTAGAAAAATTTACCTTTAAAAAGCTAAAGGGCATACAAAGAGTGAAATGAAGAAATATGTAAGTACAATGATAAACTATTTAATGCACATTTGCCGCAAGCAGACATAAGACGTATGATACTCCATTTAGTTCCTTTCAAAGCTGTAGTGTTAATTACATTTATACAAAATGTTTTCAAATAAGGTGTAAGCATGTGTATTTTTTGTAGAATCAATCAATGGGAACATCACTTAATTAATGTAGTTTTGATTAAAAGATAAGTAGGATATATGTGCATAAAATAAATATACATATGGTGCTAGGAAGATCCGTGATAGAGAAAGCCCTTATGTTGGTTTATTCCATTCTTGCTTTACACCACTCTGCCAGTGTTGGAGCAGGGGTAGGCAACCTTTAAAAGGTGAAGATTTACCTGAGCAAAATAGAAGAGATCAAAGATCACTGAGGTTCGGAACCCCCCCCCCCCCCCCTTTTTTTTTTTATTGAGAAATTAACTAGGAAGGCACCAATAAAAAGAAAGGACGACAGGAAGAAAACATATAAAAATTTAACAAAACAAACATTACTATAAAAATATAAACTAAGCCTAGCCTAAAAGCTCTGGCCAGTGCAACTGTGCAAGTAGTATGTATGGCAGTTTCCAGGGTTTGGTAGTAGTTTGGGTAGAGGTCAGTAGTAGGTAAGGCAGTGTACAGAGGTCAGTAGGATGATCATGTAGGCCAGTGTAAAAAGGTCAGTAGTATTTACGGTAGTGTACAGATATCAGGATCAGTAGTAGGCAGGGCATTGTACAGGGGTCAGTGGTAGGTGGGGAAGTGTACAGGGGTACGCAGGGCAGTGTACATTGATCTGTAGTATGTAGGGCAGTGTATAGGGGTCAGTAGTAGGTAGGGCAGTATACAGGGGTCAGTAGTAGGTAGGGCAGTGTACAGAGGTTAGTAGGATGTAGGGCAGTGTACAGGGGTCAGTAGTATGTAGATCAGTGTATAGAGGTCAGTAGTAAGTAGGGCGATGTACAGGAGTCAGTAATAGGTAGGCAAGTGTACAGGGGTGAGTAGTATGTAGGGCCATGTACAGAGGTCAGTAGTGGGTAGGGCAGTTTACAGCAATCAGCAGGGCAGAGCTCGGCAGTCAGTACAGCAGTGGATGGGGGTCAGCAGGGATGAGGACGACGGCTAGGACAGCAGTGGGTTGGGTCAGTAGGTAAGGAGTATGTAAAGAAGAGCACGGGGTCAGGAGTAAGTCATGCAGAGTTCAGTAGTAAGTAGTGCAGAGTTCAAAGGTCAGAAGAATGTAACACAGAGTTCAGTCCTAACACAGAGCTCAGGGTCAGGTGAATGTAAGCAGAAGTCAGTGATCATGAACAAGAAGCTGCCTATTTATTTCTTCCTCTCAGTATTATTTCAGTATGTGCAATAAATATTGATATCTGGCAGATTCACACGTCTGCATTGCAAGAAGCAGCATAATATAACAGTGTAGGGAAGTGTGCAGGGGTCAGTAGTATGATCATGTAGTGTAGGGCAGTGTAAAGAGGTCAGTAGTATTTAGGGTAATATACAGAGGTCAATAATATGTAGAGCAGTGTCCAGGGGTCATTAAGATGAAGGGCAGTTTACAGAGGTCATTAGTACTGTATATAGGGCAGTGTACAGGGGTCAGTAGTAGGTAGGGCAGTGTATATTGGTCAGTAGTATGTAGGGCAGTGTACAGGGGTAAGTATTATGTAGGGCAGAGTACAGGGGTCATTAATAAGTAGGGCAGTGTACAGAGGCCAAGCAGGGTGAGGGGAAGTGTACAGGGGTTAGTAGTAGGTAAGTCCGGGGGGAAGAGGTCAGTAGTAGTAAAGACAGTGTACAAAGGTCAGTAGGATTATCATGTAGGGGTAAAGGAGTCAGTAGTATTTAGGGTAGTGTACAGTGGTCAGTAGTATGTAGAGCAGTGTCCAGGGATCAGTAGGATGTAGGGCAGTGTACAGAGGTCATTAGTATATAGTGCAGATTACAGGGGTCAGTAGTATGTAGAGCAGTGTACAGAGGTCAGTGGAGTGTAGGGCAGTGTTCAGAGGTCAGTAGGGTGTAGGGCAGTGTACAGAGGGTCAGTAGTGCATAGAGCATTGGGTGGAGTCAGTAAGTAAAGAGTAAGTAATGGAGAGCACAGGGGTCAGGAGTAAGTCATGCAAAGTTCGATATTAAGCAATGCAGAGTTCAGAGGTAAGTCGTAACACAGAGCGCAGGGTCAGTTAAATGTAAGCAGAAGTCATTGGTCATTGCCATGCATCTGCCTGTTTGTACCTATAGCCTTGACTATTAACCATTTCTTCCTCTGAGGCAGCTGGGAAATAAATGTTGATATCTGGCAATTTCATACATCTGCATTGTAAGGAGCAGCATAATATAACGCTGCCAACACATCACTGAGGGTAAGGCCATTACAGTAAAGGTAACCAGATTTTTTCAATTAAATCCGGGGACATAATATATATATATTTTTTTACTAGTAATAGCTGCAATTACAACCCTCTGCCCGTCACCGCTGCTGCCCGCCTCACAGCCTGTCAAGTCTTACTCTCCGGGCCCCCGGCTACTACTGGGTGGGGAGTTGAGGAAGATCATTCGGCCAGGGAAGGCAAGGAGATGGGCAGGTGGCTGGCTGGAACTTGAGCCAAGGCAGAAGAACATGCGAGCAGGAGCGGAACAGGCATGCACCCGAAACTGAAGAAATATTCTCTCCCCTCTGACCAGCACATGATCATCAGAAAGGGGACAGATAATGACAAAAATACACCCCACCCCCTAAGCTAGTAGGAGCGGCAGAGTGGGGGAAGTGCAATTCAGATTTTTTTTTTTTATTCTGCACTGCCTGTCTTTGAAATTGCCCCAGCCCCTGTTCAAATGCAATCCAGGGACAAAGCCGGGGACCGTCTTGGTTTGGGGACAGTGTCCTCAATCCGGCGGCTGTCCCCGGAACCCGGGGATGTCTGGTCACCCTACATTACAGCCTGATGTTTCTTAGCAAGACCCCCTGCTGCTGTTTCACAAATATCCAGCATTCAAGTTACTGGTTTGTTTTCCAGAGAGGACCGGAGCGGGACGGACCGCAGGGATGGATAGAGGAGGGCCGGACATGACCGTGTGTCTAGTGACACACGAAGGGGTGGGATTTAGAAGGGGAGGCGGGGCCGAAGGAAGGGGAGCGGCCAGTTAAAGGAAGGGGGCGGAGCCGGGAACGGGCAGTGCGGAAGGAGGAAGACACGAGGAGGCAGTTTTTCACTGCTCCTCGTTTTCGTCCCGAACATGGCCGACGTGGAGGCGCTTCTGGAGAGGCTGCGGGCGGCGGCATCATCGCGGGGACCGGACTGGCTACACCAGCAGGTAGCGGCGGCGCTGGACGGGTCCGTGGAGCGGGAGGAACGGCCAGGAGGCGCAGACGGCGGCGGAATGGCGGCACGTGGGCGGATTTCCCGGCCGCCGACAAGGTACTCGCCTGGGACTGTGGGGGGGCCTGCTAGACTTTTCAGGAGCCCACGGGGGGAGCACTCCTTGCCCCCGGCTAAGAGGAGCCAGCCACTACGTCCGGAGGGGTTCGGGCGGCCTGCAGGCCGAGGACATGCGGGAGGGGGCGGGGCCACGGACTTACATGGCGGGCCTTTGCCAGGCCCGAGCGGGACCGTCTCACCGGGAGTTTTGGATACTGCAGCCCTGCAGGGGCCGGGGGGGGCTTCCAGGAGGAGGGTCAGGCGCCCTGCGGATGCCGGAAGGGTGGCCGTCAGCAAGGGGACTTCCGCGGGGGTGTCTCCCCCGGCCGCTCTGCACGTAGCGGGGGGGGCGGACGGCAGGACCCCCCGCACAGCTCGTGTTCATGGACGCACGGCTGCGGATGTCCGAAGCAGGTCCGGAGTTACCCCACCAGCAGCCCTGCGGGAGACGAGGGGGGCGGGCAAACGGGCTCCTCATGGCACGGCCAGGAAGGGTGCTTTTGCGGCCAGGGGTCCACCATTGACGATCCCCCCGGCAGCCCTGCACGGGTCGCGGGGGGTTGACGGAAGGAGCAGCGTTGGGCCAGCCGCTGGGGGCCGAGCGGGCGGGGGTAGGGCCAGTCCGGAGGGGGGGCAGAGACTGTCAGGTGATCAGGGGCGGGCATCACGGAGCAGGAGCGGTGCCAGGAGCGGCCCGCCTGCCAACAGAGCCGAGAGACAGCCGGTCCCGCTGGACAGCGGGGGGGCAGCCGCCAGTCAACGAGGGGCGTGGAGCAGCCCGCCTTCCAGGGGCCCCTCGCCAGGGGGGTCGCCGTGTGCGGAGGACTTGGCCGGGGCGAGCAGATCGGAGGGGGAGCTGTCGGAGGAGGAGGAAGTGCCCAGTCGACCGATCACGTCCAGGGAGGTCCGAACAGCGGCTGTGGGGAGTCCGCCCAGTCAGCCCGGTAAGTCGACTGACAATGTTGTTTTCACCACTGCTTTAAGGGGTTTGTTGGATTCTGTGTCGGTGGGGGGGGGAATGACAGGGTCTCCCGCGCCGCCGCTGGCGACCTCTGCCCAGCCGCGGGGCGGGAGTGTGCCCGACGGGGTGGCGCGGGGCCAGCTGGGGGAACTGTTGGAGGGTTTGCGGGTTCTGGTGGGCCGTTTTGCTGGTAACCCGGTTCTGGATCCCGCGGTGGGGGGAGGTGTCGACTGCGTGGAGCAGGCAGGCGGTGCGACTCCTGGGGTCGCTGACGGAGTGCTCAGTGTGGGGTCGGGGGCGATACCCGTGGGCGGTCAAGTGCCGGAGGTTTCGGATAAGGTGAGTACGGCGGATTCGCCGGGCACGGAGAAGACGGCGAGGTCGGACATTGTGAGGATCGCAGATGCGGCTCGGTGCGAGGTATATGTATGCTTCGAGGGTCCGTTGGGGGCGCATTTAAAACAGGAGGTGAGGGACAAAATCTGGAAGGGGGAATATGTGGAGATTTTCTCCCTTTTGCCCCTGGAGAAGTTTAACCTGGATAGGGTTAAACCTGATGATACGAAGAAGGAGGATGAAGAGAAGCGTCGGTACCGTTTGATCCCGCGCACGTTTGCTAACTGGCTGCAAGCGTTCGCTATTTTGGCGAGCGTCATCGGGGAAAAGAGTCCCGAACACTGTTCGGCCTTATTTTGTTACATGGACGCGGTGGGGGAGGCCCATAGGGTTTATGGTGGCACGGCGTGGCTTCGCTACGACGAGCAGTTCCGTCAACGCAGGGCGGTGCGACCTGCCTTGCGTTGGGACCACAAGGACATTAGCCTCTGGATGAGGCTCATGGCGTCGGCGAGGACCCCTGATCGGCCATTTCAAGGGGGGGCCGGGAGTAGCCACTCTTCGGGACTGTCGGCCGGAAAAAAATGGGGAGTGTGTTGGCAGTTCAACGAGGGCTCCTGCAAGTTTGGTGGTGCCTGCAAGTTCAAACACGAGTGTTCGGGCTGCGGGGGAGGACACGCACTCGCGCGGTGTTTTAAGAAGGGAAAACGTGCCGGAGAGCCTTCGCACAAGAGGGACGACGCCGGTGATGTGGGAAAGGATGGTTCCTTTCCTAAATAGGTACCCAGATAGGGCGGCAGCGGGGTTGCTCTACGCCGGTTTTCGGCATGGGTTTAAGATCCCGTGTGCGTTATCGGTGGTGCCCCCGCTGGCGAGGAACTTGAAGTCGGCTTTGGAGCACCCGGCGGTGGTATCTGAGAAGCTGGCGAAGGAGGTGGCCTTGGGTCGGATGGCGGGGCCTTTTCCGACGAGACCGTTGGACGAGTTGGTGGTGTCGCCGTTGGGGGTGGTTCCCAAAAAGGAGCCTCACAAATTTCGGTTGATTCACCACTTGTCCTTCCCAAAGGGGGGGTCGGTGAATGACTTCATTGACCCGGAGGCTTGTACAGTGTCGTATACGTCGTTTGATGCGGCGGTCCGCTGGGTGAGGCGATACGGTCGTGGGGCGTTGATGGCGAAGTCTGACGTGGAATCTGCGTTTCGACTGTTGCCGGTTCACCCGGATAGTTTTTATTTGCTGGGTTGTTGTTGGCAGGAACGGTTTTATGTAGATAGATGTTTGCCGATGGGTTGTTCCATTTCCTGCGCGATGTTTGAGGCGTTTAGCTCCTTTTTAGAGTGGGTGGTTCGGGACGTGGCAGGTGTTGACTCCGTCATCCACTACTTGGATGATTTTCTCTGCGTGGGTCCTCCTTCTTCCAATGTGTGTGCGATTTTGTTGTCCACGTTGCAGCACATTGCGGAGAGATTTCGGGTGCCTTTGGCTGCTGATAAGACGGAGGGCCCGCGTACTGAGCTGAGCTTCTTAGGCATAGTGGTTGACTCCGTGGCGATGGAGTGCAGATTGCCGGAGGGGAAGCTCAGGGACTTGCAGAGGGAAATTCGGGAGATTCACGGGTGTAAGAAGGTTCGGTTGCGTGCGTTGCAATCATTGTTGGGAAAATTGAATTTTGCGTGTAGGATCATTCCCATGGGGAGGGTATTTTGTCGCAGGCTGTCGGCGGCCACGGCCGGGGTGCGGTCGCCTACGCACTTTATCAGATTGACTAGGGAGCATAGGGAAGACCTTTTGGTGTGGTACAGATTCCTGAGCGAGTACAATGGCAAGTCAGTGTGGATGTCGGGCCCGGTGAGTAACTTTGACGTGGAGTTGGTTACTGACGCCGCGGGATCCACGGGCTACGGAGCGTTCTTTCAAGGTCACTGGAGCGCGGAGCCGTGGCCGCGATCTTGGGTAGAGGCGGGTTTCCTTAAGAATTTGGTGCTGCTGGAACTTTTTCCGGTGGTGCTGGCCTTGGAACTGTGGGGGCAGGCTTGCAGGAACTTGAAATTGCGGCTCAATTGCGATAATATGGGGGTTGTGCAGGTGATCAACGGCATGTCGGCGTCTTCACAACCCGTCGTACGGCTGCTGCGGCAGTTGGTGTTGCGCTGCTTGCAGTTGAACATTTTGCTTTATGCTGTGCATATCCCGGGGGTTGATAATGCCCTGGCTGATTCTTTGTCTCGGTTCCAGTGGGACAGGTTCAGGACTCTGGCGCCGGACGCGATGGAGGAGGGAGTCCCCTGCCCGGGCTGGATTTGGGAGTTGGCATTGGAATCGCCGCAGGATGGATCCGGCGGTCCTTAAGTGCGGCCACATGGTCGGCTTATAATAAGGTATGGTTGGAATGGCTGGCTTTGGTCCGGGAGGCGGAGGTCGGGGCTGAGGAGCGTGAGATGAGGCTTTTGGTGTTGTATTGGGTGACCAGGAACATGGAGGAGGGGAAGTCGGTTTCCTCCATAAATAAGAAATTGACAGGGTTGGCGTTTTGGTTCAAGCTGCGGGGGATGGCGGATTGGACGAAAGATTTTTGGGTGAAACAGGCGGTTAAGGGATATCGGTTGGGGCATAAATGTCAGGATGCGCGGCGGCCTATTACTTTCGTGAATCTGTTGTCGTTGTGCGCACAATTGGGATCGGTGTGTTCATCGCGCTTTGAAGGGTTGTTGTTTTTGGCGGCTTTCTCGCTGGCGTTTTTTGGGGCTTTCAGGATCGGGGAATTGGTGAGCCCTTCCAAGGCGGTCGGGGGTGGATTGTTGGCGCAGGATGTAACAGTGCTCCACGATACCGTATCGGTGCTGTTGAGGAGGTCAAAAACGGACCAACGAGGTGTGGGGGTTCGTCTGTCCTTGCATGCGTTGCCGGGCTGTGTGGCATGCCCTGTTCGGGCGGTGGGTAGCTTTGTTCGGGAACGGCCGGCAGGGGGTGGTCCTTTCTTGGTTCATGCGGATGGGTCTTTCTTGTCCAAATACCAGTTTGTGGCGGTACTGCGACAATGCTTGCAAGGGTTGGGTTTGGATAGTGCAGCGTACGCTTCCCACTCCTTCCGTATCGGGGCGGCCACGGAGGCCGCCAGACGCGGGTTGGATGAAGCGGACGTGCGGAGGCTGGGGAGGTGGGAATCCAGACGATTCCGTACTTATGTTAGACCGCAGTTGGTTTGTGAATAAATTAAAAAAAAAAAAAAAAAAGAAGGGGGGTTTTTTGTACAGTGGGGGTGAGTGATTGCTATGTTCTGTTCTGTTGTTTCAGATGGAGGGCCTCCGCGCCTCGTCTGGATCCTGGGGCATTCGTATGTGTGCTGGGGGGCCAGGAGAGGGGATGCCAGACCAGGTGGGAGACAGTTGGGGATCTCCGGGCGGGAGGCGACCATCCGGTGGCTGGGTAGGCCGGGTATGATGTGGGGCGGGGTGGTCCCAGAAGTGGAAAGATATGTTGGCTTGGATGGGCCGCCGGATGTGTTGGTCGTGCATGCAGGAGGTAACGACCTGGGTGTTCGTACGGTCAGGGACCTGATCGCGGATATCAAGGCGGACCTGGTATACCTGCGCACAGCTTTCCCGGACACGTTGCTGCTGTGGTCAGACATGGTGGCGCGGACAACTTGGCGCATGGCCCGGTCTGTGTACAGAATCAACAAGGCACGGATTAGAATCAATAAGGTGGTCGGGAGGTTTTTGGCAAAAGAAGGGGGGCTGGTGATTCGCCATAGGGACTTAGAGGTCAATGTTGGCCTTTATTTACGGAAGGATGGGGTCCATCTTACGGATGTGGGCATTGACCTTTGGTCTTTGGGGCTTCAGGAGGGCATTCAGGCGGCCCTGCGGGTGTGGAGGTGCCATCAAGGATGAGGTTTCACCCTTTCAGGCTGTGGCGGTAGTTATTTATTGGTCAGTGACGGTAGCAGTTATAGAGGTGGAAAAAGTGGGTGGGGGGCTCGTCGGTAGATGGCCCCTCCGGTGTGTACATCAAACGTTTTGATGAATAATGGTGTTGTTGCACTGCGGGAACGGTGGTTGTCTCCGAGCGGGACAGCTGGAGGCCTAGGAGGTTATGGAGAAAGTCCCGCAGTGCCCCCCCTGGGTGTATATATAGATATATACGAATATATATACAGTGGTGTGAAAAAGTGTTTGCCCCCTTCCTCATTTCCTGTTCCTTTGCATGTTTGTCACACTTAAGTGTTTCGGAACATCAAACCAATTTAAACAATAGTCAAGGACAACACAAGTAAACACAAAATGCAATTTGTAAATGAAGGTGTTTATTATTAAAGGTGAAAAAAAATCCAAACCATCATGGCCCTGTGTGAAAAAGTGATTGCCCCCTAAACCTAATAACTGGTTGGGCCACCCTTAGCAGCAACAACTGCAACCAAGCGTTTGCGATAACGTGCAATGAGGCTTTTACAACATCCTGGAGGAATTTTGGCCCACTCATCTTTGCAGAATTGTCCTAATTCAGTTACATTAGAGGGTTTTCGAGCATGAACGGCCTTTTTAAGGTCATACCACAACATCTCAATAGGATTCAGGTCAGGACTTTGGCTAGGCCACTCCAAAGTCTTCATTTTGTTTTTCTTCAGCCATTCGGTGGTGGACTTGCTGGTGTGTTTAGGATCATTGTCCTGCTGCAGAACCCAAGTTCGTTTCAGCTTGAGTACACAAACAGATGGTCCGACATTCTCCTTCAGGATCTCTTGGTAGACAGCAGAATTCATAGTTCCTTTTATCACGGCAAGTCTTCCAGGTCCTGAAGCAGCAAAACAGCCCCAGACCATCACACTACCACCACCATATTTTACTGTTGGTATAATGTTCTTTTTATGAAATGCAGTGTTCCTTCTACGCCAGATATACTTGGACACACACCTTCCAAAGAGTTCCACTTTTGTCTCATCGGTCCACAGAATGTTGTCCCAAAAGTCTTGGGGATCATCAAGATGTGTTGTGGAGAAATTGAGACGAGCTTTGATGTTCTTTTTGCTCAGCAGTGGTTTTCTCCTTGGAACTCTGCCATGCAGGCCATTTTTGCCCAGTCTTTTCCTGATGGTGGAGGCATGAACGCTGACCTTAACTGAGGCAAGTGAGGCCTGCAGTTCCTTGGACGTTGTTGTGGGGTCTTTTGTGACCTCTTGGATGAGTCGTCGCTGCGCTCTTGGGGTAATTTTGGGCGGCCGGCCACTCCTGGGAAGGTTCACCACTGTTCCATGTCTTCGCCATTTGTGGATAATGGCTCTCACTGTGGTTCGCTGGATTTCCAAAGCTTTGGAAATGGCTTTATAACCCTTTCCAGACTGATAGATCTCAATTACTTTCTTTCTCAATTGTTCCTGAATTTCTTTGGGTCTCGGCATGATGTGTAGCTTTTAAGGATCTTCTGGTGGACCTTACTGTGTCAAGCAGCTCCTATTTAAGTGATGCCTTGATTGTGAACAGGTGTGGCAATAATCAGGCCTGGGTGTGGCTAGAGAAATTGAACTCAGGTGTGGACAACCACAGTTATAGTATGTTTTAACAAGGGGGGCAATCACTTTTTCACACAGGGCCATGATGGTTTGGATTTTTTTTCACCTTTAATAATAAACACCTTCATTTACAAATTGCATTTTGTGTCTACTTGTGTTGTCCTTGACTATTGTTTAAATTGGTTTGATGTTCCGAAACACTTAAGTGTGACAAACATGCAAAGGAACAGGAAATGAGGAAGGGGGCAAACACTTTTTCACACCACTGTATTTATAGGTATATGGGAAGAAGGAGTTTAGCTCCGTCACTGACCAATCAATCTGGTAAAACATGTTGTTTCTTGGTTATATGTGTTTATAGGTTATTTAAGGGTATTTATTATTAAAGTAATTTTGGAGTTTTATTTTGGTTTTTAATAAAGGCTGTTGTGGCCAGTTTACTCCACGAGAACTGTGTGGTCTATTATTAAGGGAAAAGGGGTAGGAGTAAAGGGGCTATTTCAGCTGAGTGTATATCTGGGCTACACGGGTCAAGAGAGGACCGGAGCGGGACGGACCGCAGGGATGGATAGAGGAGGGCCGGACATGACCGTGTGTCTAGTGACACACGAAGGGGTGGGATTTAGAAGGGGAGGCGGGGCTGAAGGAAGGGGAGCGGCCAGTTAAAGGAAGGGGGCGGAGCCGGGAACGGGCAGTGCGGAAGGAGGAAGACACGAGGAGGCAGTTTTTCCCACCCACCCTCCCTTTATAGGTTGTTGTTACTGTAGGCTGTGTTAATGTTTTTTGTCATTGCAGGTTCGGGAGCAAGGGTCGTCATGACAGCTGGGGTTGGCGGTAGTTATTTATTGGTCAGTGACGGTAGCAGTTATAGAGGTGGAAAAAGTGGGTGGGGGGCTCGTCGGTAGATGGCCCCTCCGGTGTGTACATCAAACGTTTTGATGAATAATGGTGTTGTTGCACTGCGGGAACGGTGGTTGTCTCCGAGCGGGACAGCTGGAGGCCTAGGAGGTTATGGAGAAAGTCCCGCAGTGCCCCCCCTGGGTGTATATATAGATATATACGAATATATATATTTATAGGTATATGGGAAGAAGGAGTTTAGCTCCGTCACTGACCAATCAATCTGGTAAAACATGTTGTTTCTTGGTTATATGTGTTTATAGGTTATTTAAGGGTATTTATTATTAAAGTAATTTTGGAGTTTTATTTTGGTTTTTAATAAAGGCTGTTGTGGCCAGTTTACTCCACGAGAACTGTGTGGTCTATTATTAAGGGAAAAGGGGTAGGAGTAAAGGGGCTATTTCAGCTGAGTGTATATCTGGGCTACACGGGTCAAGCATGCGTCTCATCATACTCTGTTGTGGCAGTGATAACACAGATACAGCTTTGTGCTTGCTGGGCAGGGACTCTCATGGCTCACCAATTGGAGCAAGCTCCCTCATTCCTGTCCAGCCCTAACCCATACTAATACTTCCTGCAGCTCTGCTTCACATATTCCAAATAGTGGCCCTGTCCTGAAAGATGGCAGGCCTGGTCGGGAGGTGGTGGCATGTCAGCATTGCTATCTACCTGTCAGATGGCTTCAATCGACAGGTAGGCCACGACTGACAGGTATTCGACCCCGTTTTACAGGATTACCTGTTAATCTCTGTGAGAGTGACATTAAACTCTAAGCAGCACAGGATAGAAGAGCATTGAAGGTAGAGTTTCCTATAACAGATCTGCACAAAGGAATACAACTATACCCTTTAACTAATAGTAATTTAATGGATGTAAAGGCAGAAGGTTTGTTTTATCCTGATGCATTATATGCATTAAGATAAAAAAAAAAACTTCTGTGTGCAGCAGCCTCCCCAGCACCCCCTAATACTTACCTGAGCCCCATCTCTGTCCAGCGATGTCCACGAGTCCCTCAGCTGTCAGGGACTCTCCTCCTGATTGGGTAGACACAGCAGCAGCGCCATTGGCACCCACCGCTGTCATTCAAAGTCAGTTAGTCAATCAGGAGAGAGGGTGGCGGGGCCAAAAGGCAGCTCCATGTCCGAATGGACACAAGGAGCTGCAGCTCGGCTCGCGTGCCCCCATAGCATAGCAAGGGAGGGAGGGGCCAGGGGAGCCGAAGAGGAACCCAAGAAGAGGAGGATCCAGGCTGCTCTATGCAAAACTACTGCACAGAGGAAGTAAGTAAAACATGTTTGTTATTTAACCACTTCAGCTCCGGACCAATAAACACCTTAAGGACCAGAGGTCTTTTTGCAATTTCGCACTGCGCTGCTTTAACTGGTAATTGCGCGGTCATGCAATATTGCACCCAAACGAAATTTGCGTCCTTTTCTTCCCACAAATAGAGCTTTCTTTTGATGGTATTTGATTGCCTCTGCGATTTTTTTTTTTTGCGATATAAATGGAAAAAGAGCGAAAATTTTGAAAAAAAAAGATATTTTCTTCTTTTTGTTATAAGAAAAATCGAATAAACTAAATTTTAGTCATACATTGAGGGCAAAATTTATTCAGCCACATGTCTTTAGTAAAAAAAATGTCAATAAGCGTATATTTTTTGGTTTGCGCAAAAGTTATAGCGTCTACAAACTAGAGTACATTTTCTGGAATTTACACAGCTTTTAATTTATGACTGCCGATCTCATTTCTTGAGGTGCTAAAATGGCAGGGCAGTACAAATCCCCCCCAAATGACCCCATTTTGGAAAGTAGACACCCCAAGGAAATTGCTGATGGGTATGTTGAGCCCATTGAATATTTATTTTTTTTGTCCTAAGGGATTGAATAATGACAAAAAAAAAAAAAAGGATTTCTAAGGGTGCAAATTTTTGATTTAACTCCTCACTACCTATCACAGTTTCGAAGGCCATAAAATGCCAAAATAGCACAAAACCCCCCAAAATGACCCCATTTTGGAAAGTAGACACCCCAAGCTATTTACTGAGAGGCATGTTGAGTCCATGGAATATTTTATATTTTGCCACAAGTTGCGGGAATATTACAAACTTTTTTTTTTTGCACCAAGTTGTCACTAAATGATATATTGCTCACACATGCTATGGGCATATGTGAAATGACACCCAAAAATACATTCTGCTGCTTCTCCTGAGTACGGGGATACCACATGTGTGGGACTTTTTGGGAGTCTAGTCGCGCACGGCACCCCGAAAACCAATCACCACCTTCAGGATTTCTAAGGGTGCAAATTTTTGATTTAACTCCTCACTACCTATCACAGTTTCGAAGGCCATAAAATGCCAAAATAGCACAAAACCCCCCCAAATGACCCCATTTTGGAAAGTAGACACCCCAAGATATTTACTGAGAGGCATGTTGAGTCCATGGAATATTTTATATTTTGCCAAAAGTTGCGGGAATATTACAAACTTTTTTTTTTTGCACAAAGTTGTCACTAAATGATATATTGCTCACACATGCTATGGGCAGAAGTCAAATTACACCCCAAAATAAATTCTGCTGCTTCTCCCGAGTACGGGGATACCACATGTGGGGGACTTTTTGGGAGCCTAGCCACGTACGGGACCCCGAAAACCAAGCACTGCCTTCCGGATTTGAATATAAAATGCTACCAAAAAAACCTGTTAGCGATGGCAGGGATCAGGCCTGACTCTGCGATCGCTGCAGTTATGTGTTTAGTGTTTTGTAAGTGACAGTGATCGATCGATACTGCACTGGGGTGGGCTGGGCAGAGGGGCAAAACGCAGGTGCTAGCAGGTATTTGGGCTGATCCCGCTAACAATGCGTTTTTTTGGAACCCTAAACTGCTGGGGACGCTAGTATAGATCTGATCAGATCAGATATTGATCTGTTCAGATTCTATACCACTACGGGAGGTGTATGCTTTGCGTGTGGGTGTTAGCGGTACTGGCACTAACCTAGCGCTGCCTGGGGCGACGCAGACCCTGACCCTAAATCCTAATTGATATCACCCGCCGGGTGATCAGGGGGTTAAACTTTTATTGGGTAATAAATGGTGGGTGCCCTGATGCTATAAAAAACAAACTAACCAGAGTCACCCGTAAGGCCGCGTACACACGCGCGGACTGTTCGCCCAACTTTGTCCGTCAAACAGTTTCGGCAAACAGTCCGCTCAAAATTAGCATGGACGGACATGGCCACACACGACGGACGAACAGTTTGCTGAAACCGTGCGCGATGACGTGAACGGCACGTACGACGGGACGAAAAATACGACGTCCTATACACTGCATTATAACTTTCGGCGTGAAAATCCTTTCTGAGCATGTGCGGAACTTTGTTTGACGAACAAGCCTACACACGAGCGGACTGTTCGCTGAAACAAGGTTTCAGCGGACAGTTTTTCGGAAATTCCGAAAAACCTTGTCCGTCAAACTGTCCGCTGAAACTGTCCGCTGAAAGCCCACACACGAGCGGACTGTCCGCCCAAACACTGTTCAGCGGACAAAGTTGGGCGAACAGTCCGCCCGTGTGTACGGGGCCTTACACTTATACGGTGATCAGTGGTGAAAGGGTTAACTAGGGGCAATCAGGGGGTTCAAATTTTTATTAGGTAGTATATGGGGGTCCCTGGCGCTATATAAAAACCTGACGGGGAACCTAAATAACTAACTGGCTAACCAGCGTCACCAGTGACACTTATACTGTGATCGCTGGTGAAAGGGGGTGAAAGGGTTAACTAGCAGCAATCAGGGGGTTAAAACCATTATTGGGTAGTATATCGGGGTACCTAGCGCTATAAAAACCTGGCGGTGAACCTAAAAAAATAACTAGCTACCTAGCGACACTAGCGACACTGATGCAGCGTTCAGAAAAATTATCGCTTAGTGACACTGGCAAAAGGGGGTGAAAGGGTTAACTAGCGGAAATCAGGGGGTTAAAACCATTATTGGGTAGTATATCGGGGTACCTAGCGCTATAAAAACCTGGCGGTGAACCTAAAAAAATAACTAGCTACCTAGCGACTGTAGCGACACTAATGCAGCGATCAGAAAAACGATCGCTTAGTGACACTGGCAAAAGGGGGTGAAAGGGTTAACTAGCGGCAATTAGGGGGTTAAAACCATTATTGGGTAGTATATCGGGGTACCTAGCGATATAAAAACCTGGCGGTGAACCTAAAAAAATAACTAGCTACCTAGCGACACATGCAGCGATCAGAAAAATGATCGCTTAGTGACACTAGCAAAAGGGGGTGAAAGGGATAACTAGCGGCAATCAGGGGGTTAAAACCATTATTGGGTAGTATATCGGGGTACCTAGCGCTATAAAAACCTGGCAGTGAACCTAAAAAAATAACTAGCTACCTAGCGACTGTAGCGACACTAATGCAGCGATCAGAAAAACGATCGCTTAGTGACACTGGCAAAAGGGGGTGAAAGGGTTAACTAGCGGCAATCAGGGGGTTAAAAACATTATTGGGTAGTATATCGGGGTACCTAGCGATATAAAAACCTGGCGGTGAACCTAAAAAAATAACTAGCTACCTAGCGACACATGCAGCGATCAGAAAAATGATCGCTTAGTGACACTGGCAAAAGGGGGTGAAAGGGTTAACTCTAGGGGCAATCAGGGGGTAAATCTTTATTGGGGGGTGATAGGGGGCTACCCTGGACCTAACACTAACTGTCCTGACAGTTTTTACTGTCACAACTGACACTGAATGCATTGATCAGTAAAGAAATGATCAATGCAATCAGTGACACTGTGACTGGGGGGGGAGGGGGGGGATCGGGGGGCGATCGGGGGGGGGATCGGGGGGGGGTTTGTGTGCCTGTGTGTACCTACATGTCAGTGTAGTGTTGGTGCACACTTACTATTAGTCTTCTCCTCGTAGTCCGGTCAAAAAGACCGCCCCGAGGAGAATGACATCACTTCCTCCTTCCTGTGTAAACAATACACAGTGGGAGGAAGCTTCTCATTGGCCAGGAGCGATCCAGAGGGGGTGGCCGAAAACGAACGGCCATCCCCTCATCACGGAGCGCTCCTTGAGCGAACCGGACCGCCGTAACCAGCGGGAGGGGGTCCGATCGGACCCCCCACCCGCTGGAAGGCAATCACGTACATCTACGTGATTGTGCCTGCCTGTGCCATTGTGTTGACGTACATTGGCAATACGGCGGTCCTGAAGTGGTTAAAAAAAAAGAGAGAGACTTTGCAATGACTTTAACAGTCCTGGGTAAGGTCTTTTAAAGAGGAAGTAAACTCTGATGGGTTTACTTCCTCTTTGTTTCCCTGCAAAGGTAAAGCATAATGGGCTACTTTGCATCCTCAAGTTCTCTACAGACAGCTCCCCCCAGGCTCTGGGGATCATTATTCCATAGACCTGTTCTGTCATTATTCAGGTCCTGCAGAAGGACTATATTAGGGTAAGTTTTATCCTTTATCACATTATATGTATTTAGTGTTTGCTAATGTATTGTATTTATTTCATCATTCCCTAATTACCATGATTGGAATATGCTATGAATGTCCCCTATATCCTCATGCATGCTGTAAGCTTTTAAAATGCTCTTTTTTTTTGGCTTACATGCATATTTGCCTTCACTACTCTCCTCAGCAGGATATCCTGGGCCCATATACACCTATAGCCTACAGGAATGGCAGACTGTGACATCCCATTTTGCCAACCATTGGGACTTTCCCAACTGTGGAGGGGCTATACATGGGAAGCACGTCCACATCCTGTCACCACCCCATTCGGGGTCTTACTATTATAACTATAAGAGCTTTAATAGTATAGTGTTAATGGTGGTGGTGTCGGCACAATATGAGTTCCTCTATGTGGACGTGGTGAAGAATGGCCGGATGTCGGATAGAGGAGTCATTGCCCAGACGGGGTTTTACCAATGTCTCCAGACTGGTGGCCTGGCATTGCCACCTGATCCGGATAACGTGGAAGGACTCCCATTCGTCTTTATTGCTGATGAAGCGTTTGGTCTGGGCAAGCACCTGATGAGGCCATTCCCTCATCCCAGAGAGGAAGGATTTAAACAACGGGCTGGCTAGAGTGAGAAGAGCCGTTGAAAATACCTTCGGGATAATGCTATTCAAGTCATTGTTGGAGCAGCCTGTCTTTTGTCAGTGTAGAGAGAGGGACAGGACGCTGTGTGCAGCAGGGACAGTCAGTTTAATCATTAGCTGTTACTATTAGGTCCACAAAAGTCCTTTTCAGGACTGGTATGGTAAAGTAGTACAGGATATAGTTTTGAGTGCTATTCAAGTTCTTATTGCAGGAGCCTGTGTTTTGTCAGTTTAAATAGGGACAGGCAGGAAGCTGTGTGTGGCAGTGAGGGACAGTCAGTTTAATCAGTAGCTGTTACTATTAGGTCCACAAAGGTTCTTTTCAGGATTGGTATGGTAATAGGCTTGTACATGTATAATATTCTTTCTTCCAAATATAGAAAGAATATTATACTTGACTGTTGCCCTTCTGCTGCAGTAGTCCTTTATGAGTATAGGGACTGAGGTACAGTCTGCTAATCACAACCTACTAGTTCCACAAAGGTCCTTCTAAGGACTGGTAAGGTATAGCGTACTACAGTATATAGGGTTGACTGAGGTACAGTCTGCTAATCACAACCTAAAAAGCACACCGTACTATATGCCCGTACCCTCCTGTTTGAAGAGGTTGAGCGGTGTCCTATTTTTGGGGCCCAGCAGCAAGTTGCTGGTATCAGTGCTGCTGTTAGTGCTCTCTATCTCGGTGCTGGTGTCAGTGCACTCTATCACGGTGCAGGTGTCAGTGCTGTATATCACGGTGCTGGTGCTGGTGATCATCTCCTGCACCCTCTTCTTTGCCTACCCTGACCTTCCCCCACCTCCATTGTCTCAAGAGTCCTGAATTGTCAGAATTTCACATATAAAAAAAGAATGCTTGTAGCTGTTGATCCCAGATTCACCTCATACATGTGTTATGTCACGGTGCTGGTGTCAGATCACTCTATCACGGTACAGGTGTCAGTGCTCTATATCACGGTGCTGGTGATCATCTCCTGCACCCTTTGTTTTGCCTACCCTGACCTTCCCTCGCCTCCATTGTCTCAAGAGTCCTGAATTGTCAGAATTTCACATATAAAAAAAGAATGCTTGTAGTTGTCGATCCCAGATTCACCTCATACATGTGTTATGTCATTGGCCATGTGGTGGGACTATGTGTGCACAGCTAGTAATTATTTTGTGGCTGCAAATATGACCTGTAGGTTTGTAAAGTTCACCATCCCTGTGCTGTGCTGACTTCCTCCTGGGGCTGTACCTCTGCTGTGCATATTATGAGGGGCTCCCACCATCCCTGTGCTATGCTGACTTCCTCTTGGGGCTGCTTATTATGAGGGACTCCCACCATCCCTGTGCTGTGCTAACTTCCTCCTGGGGCTGTACCTCTGCTGTGCATATTATGAGGGGCTCCCACCATCCCTGTGCTATGCTCATTATGAGGGGCTCCCACCATCCCTGTGCTATGCACATTATGAGGGGCTCCCACCATCCCTGTGCTATGCTGACTTCCTCCTGGGGCTGCTTATTATGAGGGGCTACCACCATCCCTGTGCTGACTTCCTCCTGGGGCTGCTTATTATGAGGGCCTCCCACCATCCCTGTGCTATGCTGACTTCCTCCTGGGGCTGTACCTCTGCTGTGCATATTATGAGGGGCTCCCACCATCCCTGTGCTATGCTCATTATGAGGGGCTCCCACCATCCCTGTGCTATGCTGACTTACTCCTTGGGCTGCTTACGGTGCAGGTGTCAGTGCTGTATATCACGGTGCTGGTGTCAGTGCTGTATATCACGGTGCTGGTGTCAGTGCTTTATGTCACGCTGCTGATGTCAGTGCTCTCTATCACGGTGCTGGTGTCAGATCACTCTATCACGGTGCAGGTGTCATTTCTGTATGTCACGCTGCTGATGTCAGTGCTCTCTATCACGGTGCTGGTGTCAGATCACTCTATCACGGTGCAGATGTCATTGCTTTATGTCACGCTGCTGATGTCAGTGCTCTCTATCACGGTGCTAGTGTCAGATGACTCTATCACGGTGCAGGTGTCATTGCTGTATGTCACACTGCTGGTGATCATCTCCTGCACCCTCTTCTTTGCCTACCCTGACCTTCCCTCTCCTCCATTGCCTTCATGCGCTCCACAGTCCTGAATTGTCAGAATTTCACATATAAAAAAAGAATGCTTGTAGTTGTCGATCCCAGATTCACCTCATACATGTGTTTTGTCATTGGCCATGTGGTGAGACTATGTTTGCACAGCTAGTAATTATTTTGTGGCTGCAAATTTGACCTGTAGGTTTGCAAAGTTCGCCTCCCATTGAAGTCAATGGGGCCCGCCGCGAACGTTACGGTTTGCGAACTATCGGTCCTCGTTCGCGAAACGTCCCGTTGGAAGTTCGTCCATCGCTAGAGGTGAAACACAGCTTATATTATAATAAACAAGCTAGGAGGTCAATGCTGAAGAAACTTCTGGAATTTGTGAAGACTCTGGTCCCTGATGCAATCATTGTGTTTTTGGAAAATAAAATTGGGATCTTGAGGAACATGTATAAGGAGGAGCATAATATGATCCAGAAATCACTCTGATCAGGAGCATCAGCAGCACAAGTGTAAGTACCCAGCAGGCATGTACTGGCCATCGGGACTACCGGGAGATTCCCGGTGGGCCGATGGCTCAGTGGGCCGGTTTCAGTGACAGCCTAGCCAAATGAATGGCTGCGCTACTCGCACAGCCATTCATTTGAGCACCGCTGTACTTCCGAGCGCAGCGCGGCGCACTTTGGCTCTTTCCGCCCCCACTCGGCGCTCTCATAACGCTAGCATTGCACACATCTTCGGCCACCTCCGGCCCACAGTCGTCCTTTTCCGCCACCGCTCGGCTTCCCCCGCCCTGCTCCTCTCCGACAGCGCTTCATCGAACAAAACTCGGCTATCTCCGGCGGCCCCCGCGGTAACGGACGCTGTGAGTTTAAATGAGCCGGGGGCCGCCGTGAGAGCAGCCGACAGGCAGAGAAGTCCCCGGAGCAGACGAGGGAGCCTGGAGGATGGCAATGCTGCAGGAACCCATCCAGATAACCGGCCGGTCCATTGAATACTGTATATAGCACATGGCTATATATATATATATATATATATATATATATATATATACATATATATATATATATATATATATAGAATATGGCTGTATATATATATATATATATTGTGACAGAGCGAGGCTCTGTCCCTATGAAATTGGAGGAAAACAAGACGCAGACACAGAGTTTGCATATCTGCAGGCTGCAAGACTACAGAGTGTAGCTTTTAAATGGAGAAAACTGCTCTGTCAGTTTTCTCCAGGTTTTGCTAGCTCCAGATGGGATTCTGTAGTTTGGAGATCCCTGAGAGTCATGGGTGGGACGGGATCTCCAGCCCTGTGTCTGGGTCTTGATGTTAACGAGCAGGGTGTGTGCCCAGCTGCATATAGGCCATATAAATGAAGGGCTGTTGGTAGTGGAAGGTGGAGGAGTGTGAACAGCTTGCTGCTGGCTGAAGAGTGGTTTGCCCTGTGGGAGACTGTAGTCCGTGTAAGGGACTGGGAAAGGCTGACAACCTTGAGAGTCAGGAAGACTAAGGAAGTCGGTGAGTCCAGGGGGCTGGAAAGAGTTGACAAATCTGTTGGGAGCAAGCAGAGGAACTGTTGACAATTGAGAGCCAGGTGGCTTGGTATGTTCATTTGTGTGCTGAATGAATTTAAACCCCTGCGTGGTATTACTGGATGAACTAAATATTTTTGTTTTCTTATAATAAACGTGGGCTACCAGGCCCTTAACCATAAAACGCCTGCCTGATGTAGACTAAAATGTGCATCTACCAATTGTGCTTAATCACCCCAACATTACAAGTGGTGTTCGAATGCGGGCATGTAGACGGTGGAATCCGGGTCCTTGCTCCATGGTGAGTCGCATCAGGAACTACTGCTAGCTGTGTGTGGCAGCCAGGCGAACAGCATTGTGTATACGTTTATTTGATGGACTGTGTTGCATGCAGGTTGTGTACCTGTGAAGGAAGAATCAAACATCAGATTTTTTATTTTTTTTTTGTCCTTTGCTGAGAACTGTTACAAGCTGCTGTGTGCATGTGATTGCAAGGATGAGGCAGTCAAAAAGCAAGTTCATGTTTAATCAAGTTAAAGAGGATGTGAGCTCAGCATGGCCTGGGAAGATGTCTCCACCTTGTAGGGCCAGTCAAAAGGGGCCAGTGATTTGTGAGACAGTGAATGCATGGTTCAAGCGGAATCGCAAAGAGTGGGGCGCAGTGCAAGGAGCTGAAATCTTGGCCTCTGACTATATGCAACCCATGCTGCCTACAGAGGAGGTGGGAGACTTCCTTGTAAGATTTGAAAAAGTTGCTGTAAAGAGAAAATGGCCTAGGGACCGGTGGCCAAAACTGCTGCAAACCTTATTGCGGATAGAGTTCCGGTCGGTTTACCATTTGATGGATGGGGGCCAGGATGACTATCGCAAGTTTAAAAAGGAAATCCTTCTTAGAGGAGAGTTCCATCGTATCATGGGCCGCCAGCAATGCTCCAGGATGGGAGAAGTGTCGCCGGAAGTCCTAGGAATTGGAAATCCAGAGAAACGTAAGGTTTTCTGTCATGGCCACTTAGGCCAAGGGGTCAGTCCAGAGAGGAGAGTATATCAGCCTGAATCCTGCATGAGGTATAGCCAACCAGCTTTGGAGCGCCAGTCTGCAGTTACCCCTAGCAACAAGGATCTTGTGTTACCTACAGGGGGCGTCAGTGGGTCCAGAAAGGCTGCAGTTTTGCTCCATGGCCACATGGGGGAGTCAGCCTGTGGAGACACCACACCAGTGAGACAACGCACTCAAGTGAAGGCTATGACACCAGCTGCAGGAACTGGTAAGACTGTTTCAGTTTATGATGCTGAATCCAGTGAAGTGGGAGTATGTCCAGTGGGGAGATCCGCAGTACAAATGGACATAGACTTTCTGCATTGTGCTACCCAGAGCAGTGGGGAGGCGCAGCGTAAAGCCCAACTAGACGCAGGGCTAAAGACTGAAAAGGACATGGGGACTCTGCATATGCCTGCTATGATCCAGCAGATGGCTGGGAAAATTGAGCTAGGGGTGACCAAAACAGTGCTGGTACCATGTTCCCTAGTGACAGCTGCTGCAGGGTTGCCCAGGGAAACTTCCAAGGAGCTTGCAGTGTTGGAGCAGAGAGTTTCCCAGGTCAGCTATGGAGCTGCCCAAATAGGCAAAAGTGCCCCTTTACAGAGAGCAGGTGCTGTGAAGAGTCGCTCAGAGGTTATGGTGGCTCATAAACAAACCACAAAAACAGCAGTTGTGTCTACATGTAATGAGAATGCTAATGATCGTACTAACAAAAGTGATACTATTGCTAAACGTGATGAGTGTAATGACATTGAAACATGTATTTCTTGTAATGTCATATCTGAGAGTGAGGTTGGTAATGTGTTCACTACCAGTGATGAGAGTAGGAGATCTCCCATGACAGGCAGAGGCACAGGATTGTCCATGGAAGTCTCATGGGGACTCCATGTGTTGGAGTCAGAGGCTGCCCAGGATGGCTCTGGTGCTATGCTGGTGGAACAAGGGGGGACTAATTCACACAGTGAGAGCGTGTGGGCGCAGCCCCACAACCCTACATGTAGCCCAGTGGGCAAGGGGTTAATTCAGCCTGCAAAAGTTGAGTGTACAAAGCTGAATGTGTCTGTAATGCCACCAGAAAAAGGTGTTCAAAATGGTGTGCTGCACCAAGCTTTAGGTGATGAAGCATCACCCCAATGCAACGTTGATAAAAGTGTGGTGTTACAAAATGATGTATATAGAAATGACGAATGTGCAGTTAAAGCTAATGAATCCCAGGGTTCTGTGCGGCTTTCTACAGCAGGTGATGCAACGCTGTGGAACACTCATGGTGGAACCACAATGGACTGGGACAGCTGGGCCAAACAATTGCTAGCCTTGCTGGCTAAGGCTAGCTTAAGTAACAAGGGTGTGGACACAACTGCTATGCCAGACAGGGGGATCGCAGAGCCGCCGGTGGTTGAGGGCGTCCTGGTCCCTGCAAAGGTTGCTGCCCTCCACTCTGAAGAAACAGTTCAGGGCACTGGCATCGCAGATGTGTTGGCCACAGCCCCACAGCTAAATGATATTGAGTATCAAAGTGATAGTGTGACTTGTAATGACCTGCAGAGGCTCACCAACACTGGTGCAGAAGGAATAAGTGTGAGACAGGTGTCTGACAGCTCTCCAGGGGAGAAACAAGCTGTGATGATGAGTACCTCCAAGGAGGATGAGGTCTCTTCAAATGTCTCACCCTCTCAACCTGCAGTCGCTGAGCCCCTCCATGTCTTGGACAGGGTAAAGGACCCTAGAAAGTTCTGGTGTTTAGACATGGGATGTTTAGAGATGACAGAAACTTTACTAGAAATGTTAGAGTTGGTAAAGATGAACTTACTGTATACTTGGGTATCTCTGCCGCAGTTGGACCAGGTGGTGCTGCGTAGCACCAATGGGTGGAGCCAAGTAGTACAGGCAGTGCTGGGAAACCGTGACCAACAGTGGAATTGGTGGGACCAATGGTTACCCATTTGGCACAGGATCTCCAGGTTCTCTGTGAGCGTACTTCTAGTTATTGATTGGTATGGAAGGCACACGAGAGAACTGCTTGAGATATCAGAGGTCTCTCCGTCTGGGGCGGTGACTAGAAAAATCTCTGCTGGTGTGGTCCGAGGTGCGGCGGAGCAGTGGTCAGTAGAGGGCGCAGATACTGCCTTACCCGCTAGGCCTCATGAGAAGGAAGGGCCCAGAATGGACTCAGCAGTAGCAGAGATGCTTTCTGTCACTGGCCCAGGGGTACAAGTTAAGGTGCCCAGAGACACTATGGGAGAAAGTGTTAATGTTGGTTGCCGTAACAATGTAATGTGTACACCTGGAAAAAATGGTTTATGCTTGGGTCAAGGTAGTTTGTTAGAACAGGTACCCATGGAGTGTTGGACAACGGGTGAGGTGGAGCTGTGCTATGGTCCCGTCGGATGTAGTCCCTCCTCGGGTCTTCTTCTAACAAACACTGAGTTGGAAAGCACTGATGATACGGAAAGCTGTGATCTGTTAAGAGTTCATTCTGCAAACAATGATTTGGTTGCCATGGGTAACAAGAGAAACAGTTTTAAACCTGAAATACCGATGGTGAAGGGTAAAATGGGTATTTGTAAGGTGAAAAGAAGAGGAAGGCTGAGTATAGGAAAATATAGGAACCTGTTAAGATCCAGGGGGGAATGTTCCTGGAAGCGCACCCGGAAAAAGGGTTGGGCCTACGTGGCTGACAGCCAGCACAGAGGTGTCCCAACCATCGTGATGGGTGCTGGTGTTCCTCCCTCCGGATCGAAACAAAGGGGGGGGATATGTGACAGAGCGAGGCTCTGTCCCTATGAAATTGGAGGAAAACAAGACGCAGACACAGAGTTTGCATATCTGCAGGCTGCAAGACTACAGAGTGTAGCTTTTAAATGGAGAAAACTGCTCTGTCAGTTTTCTCCAGGTTTTGCTAGCTCCAGATGGGATTCTGTAGTTTGGAGATCCCTGAGAGTCATGGGTGGGACGGGATCTCCAGCCCTGTGTCTGGGTCTTGATGTTAACGAGCAGGGTGTGTGCCCAGCTGCATATAGGCCATATAAATGAAGGGCTGTTGGTAGTGGAAGGTGGAGGAGTGTGAACAGCTTGCTGCTGGCTGAAGAGTGGTTTGCCCTGTGGGAGACTGTAGTCCGTGTAAGGGACTGGGAAAGGCTGACAACCTTGAGAGTCAGGAAGACTAAGGAAGTCGGTGAGTCCAGGGGGCTGGAAAGAGTTGACAAATCTGTTGGGAGCAAGCAGAGGAACTGTTGACAATTGAGAGCCAGGTGGCTTGGTATGTTCATTTGTGTGCTGAATGAATTTAAACCCCTGCGTGGTATTACTGGATGAACTAAATATTTTTGTTTTCTTATAATAAACGTGGGCTACCAGGCCCTTAACCATAAAACGCCTGCCTGATGTAGACTAAAATGTGCATCTACCAATTGTGCTTAATCACCCCAACATTACAAGTGGTGTTCGAATGCGGGCATGTAGACGGTGGAATCCGGGTCCTTGCTCCATGGTGAGTCGCATCAGGAACTACTGCTAGCTGTGTGTGGCAGCCAGGCGAACAGCATTGTGTATACGTTTATTTGATGGACTGTGTTGCATGCAGGTTGTGTACCTGTGAAGGAAGAATCAAACATCAGATTTTTTATTTTTTTTTTGTCCTTTGCTGAGAACTGTTACAAGCTGCTGTGTGCATGTGATTGCAAGGATGAGGCAGTCAAAAAGCAAGTTCATGTTTAATCAAGTTAAAGAGGATGTGAGCTCAGCATGGCCTGGGAAGATGTCTCCACCTTGTAGGGCCAGTCAAAAGGGGCCAGTGATTTGTGAGACAGTGAATGCATGGTTCAAGCGGAATCGCAAAGAGTGGGGCGCAGTGCAAGGAGCTGAAATCTTGGCCTCTGACTATATGCAACCCATGCTGCCTACAGAGGAGGTGGGAGACTTCCTTGTAAGATTTGAAAAAGTTGCTGTAAAGAGAAAATGGCCTAGGGACCGGTGGCCAAAACTGCTGCAAACCTTATTGCGGATAGAGTTCCGGTCGGTTTACCATTTGATGGATGGGGGCCAGGATGACTATCGCAAGTTTAAAAAGGAAATCCTTCTTAGAGGAGAGTTCCATCGTATCATGGGCCGCCAGCAATGCTCCAGGATGGGAGAAGTGTCGCCGGAAGTCCTAGGAATTGGAAATCCAGAGAAACGTAAGGTTTTCTGTCATGGCCACTTAGGCCAAGGGGTCAGTCCAGAGAGGAGAGTATATCAGCCTGAATCCTGCATGAGGTATAGCCAACCAGCTTTGGAGCGCCAGTCTGCAGTTACCCCTAGCAACAAGGATCTTGTGTTACCTACAGGGGGCGTCAGTGGGTCCAGAAAGGCTGCAGTTTTGCTCCATGGCCACATGGGGGAGTCAGCCTGTGGAGACACCACACCAGTGAGACAACGCACTCAAGTGAAGGCTATGACACCAGCTGCAGGAACTGGTAAGACTGTTTCAGTTTATGATGCTGAATCCAGTGAAGTGGGAGTATGTCCAGTGGGGAGATCCGCAGTACAAATGGACATAGACTTTCTGCATTGTGCTACCCAGAGCAGTGGGGAGGCGCAGCGTAAAGCCCAACTAGACGCAGGGCTAAAGACTGAAAAGGACATGGGGACTCTGCATATGCCTGCTATGATCCAGCAGATGGCTGGGAAAATTGAGCTAGGGGTGACCAAAACAGTGCTGGTACCATGTTCCCTAGTGACAGCTGCTGCAGGGTTGCCCAGGGAAACTTCCAAGGAGCTTGCAGTGTTGGAGCAGAGAGTTTCCCAGGTCAGCTATGGAGCTGCCCAAATAGGCAAAAGTGCCCCTTTACAGAGAGCAGGTGCTGTGAAGAGTCGCTCAGAGGTTATGGTGGCTCATAAACAAACCACAAAAACAGCAGTTGTGTCTACATGTAATGAGAATGCTAATGATCGTACTAACAAAAGTGATACTATTGCTAAACGTGATGAGTGTAATGACATTGAAACATGTATTTCTTGTAATGTCATATCTGAGAGTGAGGTTGGTAATGTGTTCACTACCAGTGATGAGAGTAGGAGATCTCCCATGACAGGCAGAGGCACAGGATTGTCCATGGAAGTCTCATGGGGACTCCATGTGTTGGAGTCAGAGGCTGCCCAGGATGGCTCTGGTGCTATGCTGGTGGAACAAGGGGGGACTAATTCACACAGTGAGAGCGTGTGGGCGCAGCCCCACAACCCTACATGTAGCCCAGTGGGCAAGGGGTTAATTCAGCCTGCAAAAGTTGAGTGTACAAAGCTGAATGTGTCTGTAATGCCACCAGAAAAAGGTGTTCAAAATGGTGTGCTGCACCAAGCTTTAGGTGATGAAGCATCACCCCAATGCAACGTTGATAAAAGTGTGGTGTTACAAAATGATGTATATAGAAATGACGAATGTGCAGTTAAAGCTAATGAATCCCAGGGTTCTGTGCGGCTTTCTACAGCAGGTGATGCAACGCTGTGGAACACTCATGGTGGAACCACAATGGACTGGGACAGCTGGGCCAAACAATTGCTAGCCTTGCTGGCTAAGGCTAGCTTAAGTAACAAGGGTGTGGACACAACTGCTATGCCAGACAGGGGGATCGCAGAGCCGCCGGTGGTTGAGGGCGTCCTGGTCCCTGCAAAGGTTGCTGCCCTCCACTCTGAAGAAACAGTTCAGGGCACTGGCATCGCAGATGTGTTGGCCACAGCCCCACAGCTAAATGATATTGAGTATCAAAGTGATAGTGTGACTTGTAATGACCTGCAGAGGCTCACCAACACTGGTGCAGAAGGAATAAGTGTGAGACAGGTGTCTGACAGCTCTCCAGGGGAGAAACAAGCTGTGATGATGAGTACCTCCAAGGAGGATGAGGTCTCTTCAAATGTCTCACCCTCTCAACCTGCAGTCGCTGAGCCCCTCCATGTCTTGGACAGGGTAAAGGACCCTAGAAAGTTCTGGTGTTTAGACATGGGATGTTTAGAGATGACAGAAACTTTACTAGAAATGTTAGAGTTGGTAAAGATGAACTTACTGTATACTTGGGTATCTCTGCCGCAGTTGGACCAGGTGGTGCTGCGTAGCACCAATGGGTGGAGCCAAGTAGTACAGGCAGTGCTGGGAAACCGTGACCAACAGTGGAATTGGTGGGACCAATGGTTACCCATTTGGCACAGGATCTCCAGGTTCTCTGTGAGCGTACTTCTAGTTATTGATTGGTATGGAAGGCACACGAGAGAACTGCTTGAGATATCAGAGGTCTCTCCGTCTGGGGCGGTGACTAGAAAAATCTCTGCTGGTGTGGTCCGAGGTGCGGCGGAGCAGTGGTCAGTAGAGGGCGCAGATACTGCCTTACCCGCTAGGCCTCATGAGAAGGAAGGGCCCAGAATGGACTCAGCAGTAGCAGAGATGCTTTCTGTCACTGGCCCAGGGGTACAAGTTAAGGTGCCCAGAGACACTATGGGAGAAAGTGTTAATGTTGGTTGCCGTAACAATGTAATGTGTACACCTGGAAAAAATGGTTTATGCTTGGGTCAAGGTAGTTTGTTAGAACAGGTACCCATGGAGTGTTGGACAACGGGTGAGGTGGAGCTGTGCTATGGTCCCGTCGGATGTAGTCCCTCCTCGGGTCTTCTTCTAACAAACACTGAGTTGGAAAGCACTGATGATACGGAAAGCTGTGATCTGTTAAGAGTTCATTCTGCAAACAATGATTTGGTTGCCATGGGTAACAAGAGAAACAGTTTTAAACCTGAAATACCGATGGTGAAGGGTAAAATGGGTATTTGTAAGGTGAAAAGAAGAGGAAGGCTGAGTATAGGAAAATATAGGAACCTGTTAAGATCCAGGGGGGAATGTTCCTGGAAGCGCACCCGGAAAAAGGGTTGGGCCTACGTGGCTGACAGCCAGCACAGAGGTGTCCCAACCATCGTGATGGGTGCTGGTGTTCCTCCCTCCGGATCGAAACAAAGGGGGGGGATATGTGACAGAGCGAGGCTCTGTCCCTATGAAATTGGAGGAAAACAAGACGCAGACACAGAGTTTGCATATCTGCAGGCTGCAAGACTACAGAGTGTAGCTTTTAAATGGAGAAAACTGCTCTGTCAGTTTTCTCCAGGTTTTGCTAGCTCCAGATGGGATTCTGTAGTTTGGAGATCCCTGAGAGTCATGGGTGGGACGGGATCTCCAGCCCTGTGTCTGGGTCTTGATGTTAACGAGCAGGGTGTGTGCCCAGCTGCATATAGGCCATATACCGTATATACTCGAGTATAAGCCGAGATTTTCAGCCTCTTTTTTGAGGCTGAAAGTGCCCCCCTCGGCTTATACTCGAGTCATCGCTGTCTGCCCGCTCGATCAGCGTGTCGAGCAGACAGACAGCGGCCATTCTATAATTCAAAAGCCGCGCCTCCGGCTCCGCCTTCGCCTGTGATAGGCGGAACACTGAATTTCCCAGCAGCCTGTGTTCCGCCTATCACGGGCATCGTCTCATCCTCGTACTACGGACGAGGATGATACGATGTCCGTGATAGGCGGAACACAGGCTGCTGGGAAATTCAGTGTTCCGCCTATCACAGGCGAAGGAGGAGGCGCGGCTTTTGAATTTTACAATGGCCGCCGAGGCGCCGACGAAGAGGGCACGGGACGGAGGCAAGGCAAGGCACGGCACGGCACGGCACGGGACGGGACGGAGGCAAGGCAAGGCAAGGCACGACACGGGACGGAGGCAAGGCACGGCACGGGACGGAGGCAAGGAGGCAAGGCACGGGACGGAGGCTCGGGACAAAGGCTCGGGACACAGGTAGGCTGGACACACACACACACACACACACACACACACACACACACACACACACACACACACACACACACACACACACACACACACACACATGGATGGAGACACACACACACACAGGGATGGATGGATGGATGGAGACACACACACACAGGGATGGATGGATGGAGACACACACACACAGGGATGGATGGATGGATGGATGGAGACACACACACACAGGGATGGATGGATGGATGGACACACACACACACAGGGATGGATGGACGGACACACAGGGATGGACGGACACACACACAGGGATGGACGGACACACACACAGGGATGGACAGGCATGTCTCACCCTCGGCTTATACACGAGTCAATAAGTTTGCCAGTTTTTTTGGGGGTAAATTGGGGGCCTCGGCTTATATTCGGGTCGGCCTATACTCGAGTATATACGGTAAATGAAGGGCTGTTGGTAGTGGAAGGTGGAGGAGTGTGAACAGCTTGCTGCTGGCTGAAGAGTGGTTTGCCCTGTGGGAGACTGTAGTCCGTGTAAGGGACTGGGAAAGGCTGACAACCTTGAGAGTCAGGAAGACTAAGGAAGTCGGTGAGTCCAGGGGGCTGGAAAGAGTTGACAAATCTGTTGGGAGCAAGCAGAGGAACTGTTGACAATTGAGAGCCAGGTGGCTTGGTATGTTCATTTGTGTGCTGAATGAATTTAAACCCCTGCGTGGGATTACTGGATGAACTAAATATTTTTGTTTTCTTATAATAAACGTGGGCTACCAGGCCCTTAACCATAAAACGCCTGCCTGATGTAGACTAAAATGTGCATCTACCAATTGTGCTTAATCACCCCAACATTACAATATATATATATATATATATATATATATATATATATATATATATATATATATATATATATATATATAGCAAAGGATGTGGTGCTAAATAAAATAACATAAAAAATCAATTTGGTGAAAATAATGGTTAAAATAATATGCAAAATCCAACATAGCTAAAAGTTCACCAAAATTAATTAATATTAAAATGTGCATACAAATATTTTCAGCAAAAAAATCATATATAAAAAATGCTTATAATTAAAAACCCCACTTTTTTTGCACTCTTTTTGCACTTTAATACCAAGGACATAGTTTGGATAAAATGGTTTTAATTATAAGCATGGTTTATATATGAATTTTTTGCTGAAAATTTTTTTTATGCACATTTCAATATTAATTGACACGTTTGATGTACTTTTAGCTATGTTGGATTTTTTGTATTATTTGAATCATTATTTGCACCAAATGGATTTTTTTTGTTATTTTGGTTAGCATCACATCCTTTGCTATATATTCAATTTATCTGTGGGTTTGTGTTAGGCCCCTTTCACACATGCGGATGATATGTCCGTATTTCATCCATCCGTTTGCGGATGAAATACGGGCATACATTCATCCCTATGGGATAGCGGGTGTCTGCGGATGAACATCCGCAGACACCCGATTTCCTCCGCAACAGTCCGATTCTGCAGACGGAGGAAAATCCTATTTTTCTATCTGTCTGCAGAGCGGATCGGATGAACACGGACAGACGGTCCGTATGCATCCGATCCCCATAGAGGAGAGCGGAGAGCTGACAGGGCGGTCCCCGCACAGTGTGCGGAGACCGCCCTGTCCGCAGCCGGCTCAGCGGACAACGGATCGATCCCCGCTGAGCGAGCGGATCATAGGGGGCGGATCATTACTGATCCGTCCCGTGTGAAAGGGGCCTAAACCTGTTTGATGTTGGCAGCTTCTCATTACTGCGGTTGACCAAAAATAGGTGTGTGCATTAGTTGTTTATTTTAAAATATATAATGCAGAGCCAGACTTCGGGCAGGTGACAGGGGGACACCAGGGGGTAGAGGGGGGGGGGGCTGGAAAATAAAAGATCACCAGCAGTGTGCTGTCGGCTTCTGAGTTTGCATACTCCTGCTATGTGTCTAGCCGGGCCGTGATGACGTCACTCTCGCGCAAGTGCGCAGCATACTGTTTTTGTGCGTGTTTGCAAAATTGGAGTGGGCCGGTCTGGATGAAGTCCAGGGCCAAATTTTGGTCCCAGTCCAGCCCTGGTACCCAGGCTGTGGTACTTCAACCAACTGCGGTTTCCGACCAGACTGAAGTCAGGGAATCACTTTCTACCCCCTGCAGCCTTCCCTCCACCCCTCCCTCAACCCCAGCAGAGGCTTACGAGGAACAACCTGGGCCTTCGAACTGGTGTGCCCAGCTGGAGCCAGGTATAATATTTTTAGACATATTTATTGTCCTAATATTAATGATGTTAACTAGATGTTATAATTCATAACAAATTAATGATTTAAAACAAAGAGATTTACATATCAATAGACAGTAGTGGCCAAAAATGTCTGACAAGACTGAAAAATTCTGGCATCAGAATAATAGTCTTTTCTGTTTATTAACAATCAATTTGCAAGTCATGAGCTGAAAATAGTGTGTGATTTTTATACACAGGATGAGCTCAGCCAGGAGGAGGCCGGGCCCAGTGTCAGCCAGGAGGAGGCCGGGCCCAGTGTCAGCCAGGAGGAGGCCGGGCCCAGTGTCAGCCAGGAGGAGGCCGGGCCCAGTGTCAGCCAGGAGGAGGCCGGGCCCAGTGTCAGCCAGGAGGAGGCCGGGTCCAGTGTCAGCCAGGTGGTGAGCAGGCCCAATAGGAGTCTCACCCAATCCCAGGTGCCTCCCCTCCACCTCACAACAAAAAGGCCCAGGAAGGGGACGATGACAGAAGAGGCAGCACTGGGCCTCATTAGGGAAGCAAGTGATGTCCTCAGAAGCCCCACCAATGCTGAAGAGGCCTATGGCTGCTATCTAGCCACAAGATTGCTGAAATTGAAAGGTCAACACCTCCTCTGACAGGGAATTATTGGTGAGGCCCTTCAGAAGGGGTTGCGGGGTCAGCTGACTGAGAACAGCCACATATATGAGCTCGCTCATCCTCCTTCTCCTCCTCCTCCTGCCACAAGTCCACCACCAGAGGCACAGCCTCCAAGGAAGGCTGCAGGGAAGGATATGTCATCTGCTGCTGTTCTTAATCTCTGGGATTCCTGGACCAGATTGTGCTCCAAATTATATGGACTCCTCAAACTACCAATTTTATTTTCCAAAGACTTGATTTGTGCTTGATGGGCCAAAAGCCTTTGCAAATTCCAAAAGTCTCTCCAGCATTGCCCTACACTTTATTTGGTTATCAATCAAAATAAGTGGAGATTATTTTCTGAAAATACTGTGTTTTTCTACAAAAAGGACAGTTTGTTTGTGAGTAGGCAGGTACATTTCTAAAAGACAATGTCAAATTGACAAGGGACACCAACCTCCCTGAGGTTAATAAAAAATACAAAATAATAATATTATTGTCGTAACTTGACACACAAAAAATTTAATTATATATGGAGTACACTAGACAATAATTTTTCAATAATCCAAAAAAAAAAAAGGAGATCTTGATGAAATTAAAAAAGAGACTATAAAATTAATTCTAAACATTATTATGGAGATCTGGCTTTTAAAAATTAACATATTATTCGTAAGATCAGGATAAATACTCAAGAAATACGTTTGTGAAAACTCTGTGTGAATATGAGCAGCAAAACAACTTCATTATTCTAGCATTAAAAGAAGAAAAGAATGAGCTGCATTAAAGATCACAGAATTTGCTGTGTGAGGAATGTGCTAGCTCCATTACGAATGCTAGTTTTACCACACCGAACGCTTCCGTTTCATACTTGCTTCAGAGCATGCGCCGTTTTTGGTACGTCGAAACATACATACAGACTAGCGGTTTTCCCCATATAAATTGGTTCCGTCTGAAATATTTAAAACATGTTCTATGGGGCATACACACGATCGGAAAATATATGATGAAACGCTTCCGTCTGACTTTTTCTGTCTGACATTCCGCTGGTGTATACACGGCATAACAGGTTTCCCTCTAACATTGCCCTGTATTTGGCTCCATCCATCTTACCATCAACTCGGACCAGTTTCCTTGTCCCTGCTGAAGAAAAGAAAATGATGCTGCCACCACCATGTTTCATGGTGGAAATGGTGTGTTCAGGGTGATGTGCAGTGTTAGTTTTCCACCATATATAGTGCTTTGCTTTTAGGCCAAAAAGTTCAATTTTGGCCTCATCTGACCAGAGCACCTTCTTCCACATATTTGCTGTGTCCCCCACATGACTTCTCAAAAAACTGCAAATAGGACTTCTTATGGCTTTCTTTCAACAATGGCTTTCTTCTTGCTGCTCTTCCATAAAGGCCAGATTTGTGGAGTTGTCCTTTGGACAGATTCTCCCACTTGAGCTGTGGATCTCTACAGCTGCTCCAGAGTTACCATGGGCCTCTTGATTGATTTTATGATTAATTCTCTCCTTGCCCGGCCTGTCAGTTTGGGTGGATGGCCATGTCTTGGTGGTTTTGCAGTTGTGCCATACTTTTTCCATTTATGAATGATGGATTGAACAGAACAGTGCTCTGGGAGATGTTCAAAGCTTGGGATATTTTTTTTATAACCTAACCCTGCTTTAAACATCTCAATTACTTTATCACTGACCTGTCTAGTGTGTTCCTTGGCCTTCATGATGCTGTTTGTTTACTGAGGTTCTCTAACAAACCTCTGAGCATCACAGAACAGCTGTATTCATACTGAGATTAAATTACACACAGGTGGGCTATATTTACTAATTAGCTGACTCCTGAAGGCAATTGGTTCCATTAGATTTTAGTTAGGGATATGAGAGTAAGACTCCTTTCACACTGGGGTGCTTTTCAGGCATCATAGTGCTAAAAATAGCACCTGTAAAGCACCTGAAAAGCACCTCTCAAGCCATCCCAGTGTGAAAGCCTGAGTGCTTTCACACTGGGATGGTACGTTTGCAGGACGTGAAAAAAAAAGTCCTGCAAGCAGCATCTTTGGGGCGTGCAGGAGTGGTGTAAACACTGCTCCCAAAATGCCCTGCCCATTGAAATGAATAGGCAGGGCCGCCGAAGTGCCTGAAAAGCTCTTCGGCAGTGCTGCAACACGGCGGATAAAGCGATTTTCCTTCCACTTTACAATTATACGCCACTTTGTTTTGGTCTATCACATAAAATCCCAATAAAGTACATTGGTAGGTTCTAACATGACAAAATGTGGAAAATTTCAAGGGGTATGAATACTTTTTCGAGGCACTGTAGTCACTCTCCAGGCTAGAGATAACAGTCTGTGTGGTTGGTCTAATGTACACGGGTATTATAAAGAAAAATTAAAGCCCTGTAATATTACTTTGAATTGCAAATCATCTGATGTTCATCACCAGATAAACTAGGGAATTAATGATGGACACAAGCTTGTTTTTTTTGTATATATATTCTGCCCCTTATAAATTGTGATGGGTAAGATACAAAATAATGCTGGGCTACAAGTAAATCATGTACACTGTATACCAACATTTAAATTAAATAAAATAAATAATAAAATAAAATAATAAAATAAAAATTAAATAATTAAACTTTGTTGTGAAAAAAAGTCCATTCAATTCTTCTAAATTACAAAATTTCAAGTAAAAATTCTAATTATTACCTTATTCGTGATATGCAAAAACCCAGTAATAGGCCTCTATCTATATCTATATCTATATCTATATCTATATCTATATCTATATATACACAGTGGGAAGAACAAGTATTTGATACACTGCCAATTTTGCAGGTTTTCCTACTTACAAAGCATGTAGGAGGTCTGTAATTTTTTATCATAGGTACTCTTCAACTGCAAGAGACGGAATCTAAAACAAAAATCCTGAAAATCACATTGTATGATTTTTAAAAAATTAATTTGCATTTTATTGCATGACATAAGTATTTGATCACCTACCAACCGGTAAGAATTCCGGCTCTCACAGACCTGTTAATTTTTTACTTTAGCCACTTCAGCCCTGGAGGATTTGGCAGCTCAACGACCAGGGGACTTTTTACAATTTGGCACTGCGTTGCTTTAACTGGTAATGCAATGTTGTACCCAAAAGAAATTTGCGTCCTTTTTTTCCCACAAATAGAGCTTTCTTTTGATGGTATGTGATTGCCTCTGTGATTTTTCTTTTTTGCGAAATAAACGGAAAAAGACCAAAAATTTTATAAAAATATGATATTTTCTACTTTTTGTTATGAAAAAAAATTAATAAAAATTTTTTAGTCATACATTTAGGCCAAGGGTCGTGTCCGGACGGGAAGGAGGAAGGACACACTGTGGTTGTGCTCCGCCGATCGCCACCGAATCCACAGCCATCCTTCCCTGTGGATCTTGCCACCAAACACTGCATCCTCTCTACTGGGCTCCCGCTGAGTTGCCCTATAAGAGTTTGGACACTCTTAGCCACCTGCAAGCCGCGCAATCCGGCTCGTCGCTGGCTCCATCTACAGACCATCGGCCGCCATCTTGAGGCCTTTGGGATCACCGGAACCGTCGTGCTCGCCTGCCGTACCCACCGTGATCTCATACATTGGCCGAGGGCGGGCACTCAGGGACGGTGTCTGCAGCTGATGGGGCCTTGGAATTGGGCGCCGCCTCCCGGACCTCCATTCAGGCCTTCTTCATCCCAGTCAGTCTCCCGAGGGGTTGTGACTCGATCCCCCCCTGGATATTCTCCCCACTGGGTGGGCGCTTTACTTCTGGGCTGCAGGGAGGCTGAAGGCTGGGTGGGCCCAGAAATATTCCTGAATTATCGCCAAAATACACCTGGCTGCAGTTACTCTTAGGAAAGGCCCTGGTTCCGGCCTACTCTGGAGGTCGGTGGCCATCTTGCTACACCCAGCACTCCATACCTATCATCACCACAACCTGCCAGTGTGAGGGGGGAGTAAAATAACTGTCAAATAACGCTAAGAGCCCCACCATCATCACCCAACATGTCTTTTAAATGAGTTTAAGGGCCTCTCTGCTCCCCAAGACCCCTGCAACGCTACGCTAGCCTGTAAACGATCCGGGGGTAAGCTTCCTCTTTCATTACATTACTAAATCACCCCATGGGCAAAATTGGACAGCAACAGGAATACTATAAACCCCTGCCTGAACAACAAAAATGGCCTATTATGGACCGCTTTGTTACCAGATATCAGCTCCCACCCCCCCCATTCCCCTGCGGACCCTTTCTCCAATATGGACCTACCTCTGGGAATGGAGCAGCTACCCCCCAGCTACCGCCTCCCAAGCCTACGACATGGGACCATCCCCCCCACAAGGGATCCTTACCCCAGATATTTTAGATGCTAAACTGGACGCTAAATTACATCTCCAGCTCCAACAAATCACAACTAACGTCTCAGCTGAGGTAAACAAACTAGCAGTGGAACTGAGAAAGGAAATTAACCAGCTTGGCGAACGCACAGACACACTTGAAAATAAATTTGACGACATGGTCAGCTATGTCCAGACCGTCGATGTCAGGAAATGTTCCATCCGCTGATAATATCTGTCTTTTGGCGTGCAGTACTGTGGTCCACCAGCAGGTGTCTCCTGTCAGTTTTGAGCTGTCAGGAGAGCTTTTCCCTGCTGATGTTATATCATCTTTGGGCTGCAGTACTGGCGTCCACCAGCGGATGGATCCTGGCAGTATGGAGCAGGCAGCACCTCCTGCAATCAGGTGTGACTTGAGGCCAATCACAGGCCTATAAATAGCTGGCAAGCACTCATATGTTTGCCCTGGTATTGTTCCTTGTGCCCTGACCTGCTGCTTGTAATCCTGAGCCTGATTCTGAACCTGTTCCTGTGCCCTGAACCTGTGACCCGTGGTTCTGATCCTGTTTCCCTGTCCTGGTCCCTACCCTGTCCCACCTGTTACCATTATCCCTGTCCTGCAGTCTGATCCGTCCTTCCTCTCCCTGTCCTGTGTTCCTTACCCCATCTGCTGATCTCCCCGTGTATGACCCTGGCCTGCCTATCGTTTACGATCCTGGTATTTCCCATTTATTGTACATATCTGTCTGTTGTTGTTTGGGGGTCTCTGTTGGTTGATTTAGTGCACTGTGTGGTTGTATTTATATTATTCACTTTCCTTAATAAATCATTATATTTCACTTATACACGTTTGGGTTTCCTCTGTTGCAGTCCACACAGTTCTGGTCTTATCTGATATGTGACAGAATACCAGGGCCATCCCTGACCAGAAGTGGCTACACAGAGGAACCATCTTGGTTCAGGTTGCCTACTGAAATTAATTTAGAGGTGATTCGTTATTATGCTTTGCTGGCGTCTGAGAGTGGAGACTATCTCCGCCAGACACTGAAAGAGTGGACCAGTGATCAGCTGTTGGAAACCATTTGTTTAGCTCACTCCTGGGTTGATCAGGGCTGTATGCTGTTTGGGGATGTTCAGCCGTTAATTCAAATCTGCACAGAGCTGGCCCTGCCCTGCATCCCAGGGGGCCATGATGATTTTTCTCCCCCTTTCAGTATTAATCAAGTCACATCTCTAGTATGGCTTCTGGAAGATGATTCCCCTTATTTTTAGAAAAGCATGATTCAGACTTCCATCAACACCCAAATTACATGGCACCTCATCCCTGTTAACAATATCAAGAGTTATTGGGAAACAGAGCCCAAAAAGAGGAGATGGGACATTAAGGGTGCAATATTTAAAGAAAAAAGTATATGTATAAAAGATTTTTAAATTTTATTATAACAACAATTCAATAAAAACAAACACAAAAAACAGCCTTATAATTATACAAGGGTGTTCTATATAACTTATATGTAGAGAGGCTCCTGCGCTCTATGGCAAAAAGAACAATTTTGGAAGTGGAGTGAAAAAGTAGTTCTAATTGGAGCAGCAGACACTTTTATGAGTGAACTCTCAATAAAAATAGACAAAACAGAGGGGGGGTGTGTTGCGCTTCCTTAGATACCAAGAGAAAAATAAACAATAAACTTATGTGATAAAAAGTGACTGTCAATACTTCTCAAAATATGAAAAACAGGTGCAATAGTGCATAGTATGTGGTACTATAAAATTGCATGGAAATGAACATCGGATATAAAATATTAATAGTGCATCATACCAGTGTCTATACAATAAGAAAAAAAGGGGGCTCCAGCTATAAAGTGCAAATAATGAATTGCAATAACTATATAAAAAGGAGTGAAACGTCTAAGATAAAACACAAAAAGAAAAATTCAAACATCTAAGATAAAACTACAAAAATTATGTACCGATAAATTAGTGTAGCAAATAATCCAAAAAAATTCTATGGATGGTTTAGATGTGCAAAAAAAACATAAAAAACAACAATATAATCCTTAGTAAAAAGGAAATAAAATAGCAGCAAAATAGCAGCGACAAATAGTGAATCTCGATAGTGTCCCATACACAGTCCAATCGTGCAGATCTAAAGTGTGATTTCACAACCAAACATAAAGTGCAATGTGCCAAAGTAGTTCTCCTCCAAGCGGTATCCCGTGTTAATGTGGATAATCCTAAATAATTACCTCACAGCTGTAAGGTTACAGCAAGAAAGTAAATCTGCAGGGGAAATTCCGGGGGATCAGATGGGCTGTGACTGGGACTTCTGACAGTGCCGCTCTTCCTTGTAGTTTTGGTCGACCAACAATGCTCAAAATAACAAGTAAAAGATATCCTCCATGGTGTAGTAGTTTTAAAAGGAACGATTTATTTGTAAAACAAACTATATCTACTCACAGACAGGAGCGAATAAACAGGCACACACAACTAGACGGATCGATGGATGATACGAACGTCACTTCCAATTTCCTACGCGTTACGTCACGAATGGACTTCGACTGGGATATTTCTAAAAGGATCGGTAGTGCTTATATGAGAGTACTGGGCGGATCGCGTCCGCCCACTGTTTACGTAACTAGAGTGTGTAATCACACAGACAGGCAATCGAATTGCCCAGCATTAGCATAGCTAGGATTAGTAGAACGGATCATTCGAATGCCGGAGATATGTCCCGTTCTATATCTCGACTCCCTCCGTACTCACAATAAATTCATTAGAGTAAAGAGTAACGAGTGGGTGCGGACAATATGAAAAGAAAGGAGAAAAACAACTACCGAACAAAAATTAAAATTTACGAATCCACCGTAAGACTATATGTCTAAGGCAAAGGTTCACATCGTATAACGTACTTATGTCACTCTGAGAGAAGTAGACACGAGTACTACATATTCTAATATATATACGATTATCCCGTCGGCCATTTTTTCGAAGTCCTAAATTGTCATCGAACAAAACGGTCTTTATTTTAATGACAATGGCCGGATTGAGATCATCGCAAAGACAGCTATTGATTTAATACTATAAAAAAATATAATAAAATAGTAGTTTTTTACTATTTAAAGATACAATCAAACATCCCAGAATTTAAAAACTTTTTTCTTTTTGGTTATTACTTTAAAATTAGGAGATAGTTCAAAGCACTCATAAATATATATATATATATATTGATACGAGTAAAATGCATTATACTAATGTCTATGTAAACAAAGTTTTGGATAAAAATACTTAAAAAAGAGAGGCGAGACCAATCACAGAAAAACTGTTAACAAGTTCAATTTTCCAAAGGCCTAAAATTTAAACGTATAGGGGGATCTCGGAAATGACGTATGTATTTACAGTGCAATTAGCATATAAAAATTCAGTCATTCTCCATAGATTAATCCTCTAAAATACAGTATAAAATTTAAAACCAGAGATTAAAAAATTATTAAATTATTAAATTATTAAAATATGCATATATCATAGTGTGTAATTGAGGCAAGAAATATAAGAGAGGAGATAAAAAAAGGCGTTAAAAATTACTGATAAAACAGTTTAAGTCAAACTCAATATTTAATCCTCTGGGGCTAAAAGTGTCGAGCGTGAATATCCACTTCGACTCTATTTGGCTTAGGGTCCTCACTTTATGTCCACCCCTCCAGTGTTTAGCATAAGGGACAATGCCCCAAAATTTCAAATCCCTGGGGTCTTTTTTGTAGTGAGTAGCAAAGTGCTTAGAAACACTGTGTTTATCATACCCCTTTAGGATATTCTGTATGTGCTCCTTGAGTCTGATCCTTAAAAGTCTCTTTGTGCGGCCAACATATTGTGGGCCGCAACTACATTCTAAAACGTATACGGCACCTTCTGTGTTACAGCATATAAAATCTTTGATTTTATATGAATTATCAGTACTTGTGGACGAAAATTCAAAAACTTTTTCAGGTTTGCTTGCTCTTGTGCATGCGAAGCACCTCTTACAGGGATAAAACCCCTTACCTGTAAAGAACGTGTAGTTGTTCACAGGGGGATCTGGTATATTTTTTACCAGCATATCTCTCAAAGTTGGGGCACGCCTATAAGTAAAATGCGGCCTAGGTGGTAAAACCTCATGCAGGTCCCTATCGTTCAATAGAATGTGCCAATGTTTTTTTATTATATTTTCTATACTTTTATATTGGCTATTATAGTCAAGTATTATTGTCCCTTCTTTACATCTCTTATTTTTGTCCAGTTCTGAGGTCTTTTCTTTCTCTTTAAGAAGATTTCGATGATCGATATTCTTGACTTCTGCTATTTTTTCCAGAATTATGTTCTTATCGTAGCCTTTCTCACAGAATCTCTGTCCCATGGAATTAGCCTGATCCAAAAAAACGTCCTTCCTTCAAAACTCTTTCATCATCCCTATAGTCTCTAAGAGGTGCATACTGGTTGTATGTAGGGACGGAATATTGATCGTATGGTCGCTGATACACCTGGGGTGGTACCCAGTCATTCCTTTCTCTCCGATTATACTCATAGTGGGGTGCAGAATGCCGTATGTATGGTGGATGGTAGGGACCCCGAGATTGATCATAGGGAGGCTGTTGCCAATTATCACCATAATTAGGCCTCTTGTTATTGGCTTTTTTCCAATGGGGTTTCTTCCACCCTTTTTTCGGAGTATGAGGATTCTGTGACGGTCTCCTTTCTAAATGTTGGGGTGTTGATTGTTTCGGAAAATTATGCCCATCATTTAATTTATTTGTCTTTGGGGGGTCATTTGTCTTATTCCTAGTTTGTCCATTAGGGGGAAGTAGTTTATAGGATCCAGAGGCAGTCTCCACTAGAGGTGCAGCTGCCTCAGGTCTAATCGGTCTTTCAGGTGTAGAGTATGTGGAGATAGGATCTACGCGTCCTAATTGGCTCTGCCATCTGAAAACTTGGTCATTCTTAAAATCTCCCATATCTCTAGTATATTTTTTACTTTTTCTAGTTTGTACTTCCTTATCTTTTTTAATCAGATCCTTATTCAGCTGTGTGGTCAGAGTGATAAACTCTGTAGAGTCTTTAAAGATCTCTAGGTCACTTTTTATTTGTTCCATATTTTGTTCTACTATTTTTATTTTTTTCTGTTTCCTATGTAGTAGAAAACGTAATAGTTCTAACCCTTTTTCATTGAAAAACCTAAACCACTCATCTACTGAGTCCTGATCCATTAGTCCGTCATTAGGTGGGATATCCCACCTAAGATGTCTAGGGACCAAACCATCTTTCAGGTACTGTTCAAAGGTGGTGGTGTCGCACCATAAACTAACTCTCTTTTCCATATTGTACCTCAGTTTTTTTACAAGATGTTCTACATTGTTATTTTTATTTTTAGTTTCTATATTGGTAGCATTGAACACTTCTTCCAAATTAATTGTTCTTTTCTCTAGAAAAGAGAAAACCTCCATATTTGCTGCAGGAGTAAAAAGTACAAAAAGATTTCCCAAGCTTTAAACATCCCAAGGAGCACTGTGCAAGCGATCATTTTGAAATGGAAGGAGTATCGGACCACTGCAAATCTACCAAGACCTGGCCGTCCCTCTAAACTTTCAGCTCAGACAAGGAGAAGACTGATCAGAGATGCAACCAAGAGGCCCATGATCACTCTGGATGAACTGCAGAGAACTACAGCTGAGGTGGAAGAGTCTGTCCATAGGACAACAATCAGTCGTACACTGCACAAATCTGGCCTTTATGGAAGAGTGGCAAGAAGAAAGCCATTTCTCAAAGATATCCATAAAAAGTCTTGTCTAAAGTTTGCCACAAGCCACCTGGGAGACACCCCAAACATGTGTAAGAAGGTGCTCTGGTCAGATGAAACCAAAATCGAACTTTTTGCCCACAATGCAAAACGATATGTTTGGCGTAAAAGCAACACAGCTCATCACCCTCAACACACCATCCCCACTGTCAAACGTGGTGGTAGCAGCATCATGGTTTGGGCCTGCTTTTCTTCAGCAGGGACAGGGAAGATGGTTAATAATTGAGGGGAAGATGGATGCAGCCAAATACAGGACCATTCTGGATGAAAACCTGTTGGAGTCTGCAAAAGACCTGAAACTGGGACGGAGATTTATCTTCTAAAAAGACAATGATCCCAAACATACAGCAAAATCTACAAAGGAATGGTTCACAAATAAACGTATCCAGGTGTTAGAATGGTCAAGTCAAAGTCCAGACCTGAATCCAATCGAGAATCTGTGGAAAGAGCTGAAAACTGATGTTCACAAACGCTCTCCATCCAACCTCACTGAGCTCGAGCTGTTTTGCAAGGAAGAATGGGCAAGAATTTCAGTCTCTCGATGTGCAAAACTGATAGAGACATACCACCAGCGACTTGCAGCTGTAATCGCAGCAAAAGGTGGCTCTACAAAGTATTAACGCAAAGGGGGCCGAATAATTTTGCACGCCACACTTTTCATTTTTTTATTAGTTAAAAAAGTTTCAAAAATTCAATAGATTTCGTTCCACTTCACAATTGTGTCCCACATGTTGGTGATTCTTCACAAAAAAAAAAATTTTTTTATATCTTTATGTTGGAAGCCTGAAATGTGGCAAAAGGTTGAAAAGTTCAAGGGGGCCGAATACTTTTGCAAGGCACTGTAAAAGTATAGAAAATATAATAAAAAAACATTGGCACATTCTATTGAACGATAGGGACCTGCATGAGGTTTTACCACCTAGGCCGCATTTTACTTATAGGCGTGCCCCAACTTTGAGAGATATGCTGGTAAAAAATATACCAGATCCCCCTGTGAACAACTACACGTTCTTTACAGGTAAGGGGTTTTATCCCTGTAAGAGGATTAATCTATGGAGAATGACTGAATTTTTATATGCTAATTGCACTGTAAATACATACGTCATTTCCGAGATCCCCCTATACGTTTAAATTTTAGGCCTTTGGAAAATTGAACTTGTTAAATGTTTTTCTGTGATTGGTCTCGCCTCTCTTTTTTAAGTATTTTTATCCAAAACTTTGTTTACATAGACATTAGTATAATGCATTTTACTCGTATCAATATATATATATATTTATGAGTGCTTTGAACTATCTCCTAATTTTAAAGTAATAACCAAAAAGAAAAAAGTTTTTAAATTCTGGGATGTTTGATTGTATCTTTAAATAGTAAAAAACTGGGGGGCGTGGCCGGCCGGAACCGAGGACGGACGCTTTTCAGCAGAGCTCCGCCAGGCCTCTGATAATCTATCGCCATCCTCAGCTCCAGAGTGCCCTAGGTGCCCGCAAACCATCACACCCTGCTCCTCGGACGAATCCCCACAAGCCTGGATGCTTTTGGCTGCTTTAATCCACTCGGGAACCGCAGGATTCAGCCCGTTTCGGCCGCTGGGGGCCGCCTCGCCGGACGCCATCTTGCGGCCTACTAGGCCTTTAGAATCCCCGGACTCTCCTACGGAGATATCCGGCGGCGGATCCGGACGTCCCGGAACGAACACACCGAGCCGCTACACCCGCTGCACCGCTGCATGTAGGAACCTCCTGGGACCCTCAGCTCCGCATCCCTCCGGCCTGGTGAGTCCCCTGTGGGGATATTTGAACTTGCACTTTTATCTACCTGCTCCCCTCCAAGTCTCTCCCCCTCTCCCCACATCCTCAGAAGCATTCCCTGCTGGGACATCCCCACAGATTCCTAAGGACTGGGTCATTGCTACCCGTATCCCACTGCACCAGGCAAACATCATCTCTGGCAGCACTCTCCCGGCAAGCCCCTGGCTTCGGCCTACATTGGAACCTAGTGGCCATCTTGCTACACCCTGCTACACCTAGTCTTTCATAGCCCATATTGCCACAGCTCCACAGGGTGTAGGCCTTAATCCAAACTAATCCAGGGGCATGGCTAGCCCCTAATTGAGATGGCCGCCTGAGTCAGCAGCTCCATTCCATAGCGGGGAGACGAGCTACTCACAGCTACTACACACCCCGAATAGGCATACCGCCTTGACTGGGAAACACATCCGGACTCCGGGGCATGTCGAAGAAGCGACAGAAACCCCCCTGCGCTGCGCCGCCTCACTCATTACTACACGTCCGCCGCCATGCAGGAGGCCCAAGATGGCGCCGGCTCAGGGAGCTCTCGCAGGTCTTCTCCCAGCCCTCAACGCTCCACCGGGCAACCCCGTCCTCGCCACGCAGAAGAGGAAAGCACCACTCTCCAACGGGCCGAGATGGACACCCTGCCACCACTACCTATGCCGCAGGGCACACCTCACGCAGATAGAGGTAAGAGATTGGCCTCTTCCCCTGCACAATCCCCAGGCAAGGAACCTCACGCGAAGAAGCAGCTTTGGTCTGCAGTTGTAGCGGGTGGACAGAATGCAGACCAAACCCCCTCTCTTGCAGCAGTCCCAGTATCAGATAATCTAGTATCTGAAGCCACGCTAAAAACCATGCTGCTCACCCTCCAAAAAGATCTCCACAGAGAACTGCAATTCTCTCTGTCCCAGATACACGACAGAGTGGATTGTCTGGAAGAGAGAACAGACACCATAGAGGAGACGTTGCAAGACTACTCCAAAGCTCACAATGAGCTTTTGGATGCACATGACCATCACTCCGCAGAAATTCATCATCTAAAGTTAAAAATGGCGGACTTGGAAGATCACGCCAGGCGCAATAATATTAAATTCAGAGGGGTTCCGGAATCCGTCAAGCCACCGGACATTATTCCATACCTACAGCAACTATTCACCACACTGGTGCCTCATTTGAGCAACACTGACATTTTAATTGACCGGGCCCACAGGATTTCTAAACCCGCTCACCTGCCTGATGACGTCCCCAGAGACATTCTAGCTCGAATCCATTTCTTTCATATTAAGGAGCAAATCCTTGCCACTACCAGATTGTCAAAGTCTCTACCTCCCCCCTACAACAATGTCAAACTATTCACAGACCTCTCCCCAGCAACCATGGAACTTCGCAGAGCTTTCTCTCCAGTCACATCCATCCTGCAACAAAAAAAGATCTAGGTGGGGCTTCCCCACGAAACTTCTGGTGAACTATCAACAGCAAGTGATTCCCATCCTCAACCCCAAAGATGGTTACAAGAAATTAACCAACTGGGGTTTCCTCCCGCTGCCCCCGAGAGACGCCCGCCGCACTAATGAGCATATTTCTTCGCTCCCTGCTGGAAAAGACACTACTTCGCGAAGAGATCGCGAAACCTAGCTCCGCGGTACACCCCGGTCCGAACATGGATCTCCCCGTTATGGACGGACTGACCCTTGCAAGTATACGAAATTACCACTGTTTGCTTTAGTTTCTTTGAACTTAAACAACGTTACTGTTTGTTTGTTGGTGCACCCTTCCTCTTTACACCCCCCAGATTAGAGTATGCTAGGCACACGAACAGATACCCGTACTCTTACGGTTTACCCCCTTAACACCCCTGATCTCTTGTTTTGTGTTCATCCGGTTTTTGTTTTTTGTTTTCTATTAGAGGTTTGCATACCTTGTTCTCACAGCACGCAATTGATACTTACTGTATTGCCTTTTCTTCCTTTGTGTTTGCTACAGTAATCTCTTTCTGAGCCTCCCTTTTCCATTGTCCTCCCTGCAGGCATGGCCCTCACGATCTCCACTATTAATGCCAAGGGCCTAAACTCCCCATTTAAACGCAGCCTCCTCTGGAGAGAGGCGTCTAATCTCCACTCTGACATCCTCTGTGTTCAAGAGACTCATTTCCCACAGACTGATCCCCCCAAATGTTCTAACAAACGCTACCCTCACACCTTCTTCGCGAATGCCTCACGGAAACAAAGGGGAGTGATGGTAGCTGTCAGCGCCTCATTGACTTTGAGCTACACCATTTCGAGAAGGATGCAGAGGGGAGATATATAATTCTATCCGCCACAGTCAATACCCGTCCTCTAACCATTGTCAATGTATATGCTCCTCATGTCGCACAAAAGAAATTCTTTACCACCCTTATGTCCAGACTAGCCCCTTACAGATCGTCACCATTAATTATGTGTGGAGACTTCAACGGTCTCTCTGACCCCGCACTGGACTCAACTTCCCACACCAAGCATAGACCCTCTGCCCTAGCAGCTATGCTTGCCCGCGAAGACCTTTATGACTCATGGAGGTGTATGCACGGCTCAGAAAGAGATTACACCTTCCCCCCCCCATCAGTCCTACTCCAGAATAGACCTGATTATCACAGATAAACACTTATTACAGTCAATATCTGATTCAAGTATAGGAATTATCTCGTGGTCCGACCACGCCCCTGTCACTATCAAACTAGCCCCGTTATCACAGTCACCCAGGCACACTCTCTGGAGATTAAATTCATGCCTCCTTAATGACCCTAAACTTGCCTCCCAAATACACACAGAAATCCTCTCCTATTTCCAATCTAATGACAAATTCCGTGGATGACCACGCTGTCATCTGGAATGCCCATAAAGCCTGCCTACGCGGCCTTTTTATCAAGCTGGGAGCGCAGCAAAAAAAGGCTTGTGCGGCCACGACGGTCTCCATGCTCCAGCAAATTCGAACCTTGGAAGCCATAAACAAATCCTCCCCTTCGGACATGATCTCCGCTGACTTAAAAAATCTTAGAGCTAAACTTAGTGAACACCTTCACATGAAATTTGAATACTACATAAAACGCCTTAAGCTACAATCATACTCCTCAGCGAACAAACCGACCGCATTTATGGCCAAACAGCTGAAACGACAACTGACTAACAAAAAAATCTCCTTTCTGACAACCTCCAATAAAACACGCATTACTAATCCCCTCGATATTGCCAACGAATTTAGCAGCTTCTATCATGCTCTTTATAACCTCAATGCCACGACCCCTCCCCCCACCTTCCCAAGCCGATATAGCTAGTTTCCTGGCGTCCATATCGCTCCCTACGATCACCCCTGAACAACTAGACTCCTTATCGGCCCCCTTCCTCCCTGAAGAAATCCATTCTCTCATTAAGAAGCTTCCCCTACATAAAGCCCCGGGCCCAGATGGCATTACCGAGTACTATAAGAAATATGCTGACATCATCGTACCCTATCTCTGCAAAACCTATAACCAATTTTCGAGCACTGGACAGATCCCCAAGGAATCCCTAGAAGCACTTGTAGTTACTATCCCTAAACCAGGGAAACCTCCTGATAGCCCAGCAAACTACCGTCCCATATCACTCCTCAACACAGACACCAAACTTTATGCCAAACTTCTCGCCCAACGATTGGCCATAATTCTCCCAGACCTTATACATCGCGATCAAGTGGGCTTCGTCCCGGGAAGGCAGACAGCAGATGGAACCAGACGGTTTATCGACCTGATTCAATGGGTCGAATGTAAGCGAACGCCTTCTCTCTTCCTCTCTCTGGACGCAGAGAAGGCGTTCGATAGAGTCTCCTGGCCTTATATGGAGGCAGTCCTCCGTAAGGTCAGGATTTCAAGCTCCTTCCTGTCAGCCATTCTGGGACTGTATACACACCCTAGTGCACGCGTATGGACCTCGGGCATAATATCGAACCCTTTTCAAATCACCAATGGCACACGACAAGGATGCCCTCTGTCCCCACTGATATTTGCCCTGGTAATGGAGCCCTTAGCGCAGACTATCAGGCAAAACCCCCAAATTAAAGGCATTACGGTGGCAGACACAGAGCACAAAATTGGCCTCCACGCCGATGATGTTATCATTGCCCTCACGGACCCACTTACCTCACTCCCTGAGGTTCAACGTACGCTGGACTCCTTCAGTGCTGTTTCAATGTACAAAGTTAACCATTCCAAATCCCTAATGCTGAATCTTGGCCTAGACCCACACACCGTGTCCCAGATTTCAGAGAAAGACCTCTTTCACGTGGGCCACCAACTCTTTCCTCCCGTATTTAGGTGTACAACTGACATACCCCAGCTCCATATTAGTAAGAACCAATCTTGAAATTCTACTGGGCAAACTTCACCGCCTCTCCAAAGACCTATTGACCACACCGGCTTCCTGGGCAGGTAGAATTGCACAAACCAAAATGTATCTACTTCCCCATATCCTTTACTTCTTCCGTTCCATCCCCCTCCTGCCCCTTCAAGCCCATCTTAAAAAGCTCCAAGGGATACTTAATGCTTTCATTTGGCAGCACAAACACCCGAGAATTAGAAATAATACCCTCCTGACACCCAATCGCTTTGGTGGCTCGGGGGCCCCTAATCTCAAAGCATATTACCGATCTGTCTTACTAGACCAACTCAAAACGTGGTGGTCCTCAGACCTAAAACCTACCTGGAAGCAAATAGAACTTGCTGTCTTACCGACGGATCCAGTGAAAATTTTGACAGCTATCTGGTTGCGCTTTAAACCATCTCGTTACCCACTTGACTCAATTAACGCATCCCTTAGAGTATGGCAAACATACTTTCAAAACACTGCTCACGTCTCCCTGGCACTCCTCCCACTGGTCCCCCTAGAAGCCCTCCAAGTCCTCTCCCCTGATCTCCCCATAGGGGTCTGGGTCGCAGCTGGGGTTACTAATGTAAACGCATTATTTTCCTCAACAACTCTCCTATTCTTCTCCCAACTACAACACAAATATCATGTTCCCTCCACAACATTCTTCTTATATCTCCGGATCAGATCCATCCTAGCAAATCTCCCTCTTTCCTCCAAGAACCCACTCAAGGATCCCCTACTACAGTTCTTTGGGAATAAAACTCAAAAAAAGGGAGGCATTTCTCTCATCTACAGAACACTCACTTCACCAGACCCAGAAGTTGATCCCGCACGCACCGAATACTGGTCATCCAAACTGCAACACGTTGTTCCACCAGAAACATGGCAGAAGGCTCTGAATGCTCCTACACGCTTCTCTCACTGCATCTCCCATTGGGAATCTCTGATGAAACTCTACCACGGCTGGTACTACACACCGACCAGACTGGCTAAAATCTTTCCCTCTTCCTCGCCTAACTGCTGGAGGAACTGCGGTGACAGAGGTACACTACTACATATTTGGTGGGGTTGTCCCCATATACAACCATTCTGGAAAAAAATTTAAAACCTAATACACCATATTTGTAAAATAACTATCCCGCTCTCTCCCACCGACTTACTACTAGGTATATCTGTCCTCTCGTGGCCGCACCACCTGCACGCCCTACTGACCCACATCCTTATCGCTGCCCGACTAGCTATTGCAAAAAATTGGAAATCTGTACACTCCCCGACCCTGAAACAAGTCCTCATATTGCTGAATACCCACTTTAGACTCGAATACGCCTTTGCTAAAGCTAACCTCACAACTGATAAGTTCCTGAATGCCTGGAAACTTTGGATAGCGGACCCCAGGAGTAGCCCACTACACTGAACATCCCGGGCTATCATATTTATTTTATATCTGCTCCTAAAGATTAATGTTACCTGTACTCAGAGTATACCCAAGGTACCTATACTGAACTTACCCGTACATTTTTTTATCTGATTTTTCTCCTTCACTCAGTTATTGCCTATACCATGTGTGCAAATCAAACTCTGGTTATACCTGCTTTTTTTTATTTGTACTCTTATATATCCTCACTCCTCCCCTTTGCAAACCTCCCCTTCCTTTAAAGTCGAGTATCCTGCTAAAATTTTGATATGTTACTGTGTTGTACACCATACCTGCATACCTGTATCTGTATGTACCTTACCTTTTTGACAAGTTTACTGCCAGGGTATGCCCGTTTGGCTATGTACCTTTCTTCTGACTCTTCCTTTCATTTCATAATAAAAATTTATAAAAATAGTAAAAAACTACTATTTTATTATATTTTTTTATAGTATTAAATCAATAGCTGTCTTTGCGATGATCTCAATCCGGCCATTGTCATTAAAATAAAGACCGTTTTGTTCGATGACAATTTAGGACTTCGAAAAAATGGCCGACGGGATAATTGTATATATTAGAATATGTAGTACTCGTGTCTACTTCTGTCAGAGTGACATAAGTACGTTATACAATGTGAACCTTTGCCTTAGACATATAGTCTTACGGTGGATTCGTAATTTTAATTTTTGTTCGCTCGTTGTTTTTTCTCCTTTCTTTTCATATTGTCCGCACCCACTCGTTACTCTTTACTCTAACGAATTTATTGTGAGTACGGAGGGAGTCGAGATATAGAACGGGACATATCTCCGGCATTCGAATGATCCGTTCTACTAATCCTAGCTATGCTAATGCTGGGCGATTCGATTGCCGGTCTGTGTGATTACACACTCTAGTTACGTAAACAGTGGGCGGACGCAATCCGCCCAGTACTCTCATATAAGCACTACCGATCCTTTTAGAAATATCCCAGTCGAAGTCCATTCGTGACGTAACGGGTAGGAAATCGGAAGTGACGTTCGTATCATCCATCGATCCGTCTAGTTGTGTGTGCCTGTTTATTCGCTCCTGTCTGTGAGTAGATATAGTTTGTTTTACAAATAAATCGTTCGTTTTAAAACTACTACACCATGGAGGATATCTTTTTTTTTTTTTTTTTTTTTTTTGCAAATCTTTTTATTAAAGTTTATGCAGTAAACAACAGCAAGCAAACTAACAAACAAAAAAGAACACATACATTGGTCACGACTACAGTTACCAGCGTGATGTATACAGATTTGTAATACAAGACAGTTAGGTACATACAGAATATGACGGAGAGTCTAGGGCACCTCAATGGCCACAGATAGCTGACTTCATGTGCAGCAGGACAACTTGGAGTTACAACACGCTACTCAGACATATGACATTTCCACTGGTGCAGTTACCTGTGTACTAGCAAAGGGTAACTTGTTAAGTAGGCTGCGGGTTAGAGGCTGTGGAGGCGTCAGCCAGCCAGCTGGACCAGACCTTGTCATATTTTTGCGGGCAACCCCTATTAGCATAGCAGTCTTTGTAAAGAGGCAGGCTGCCGTTGACCAATTTTTTCCACAGGGAGAGAGGAGGGGGAATTGGCTTACGCCAGCTGAGGGCTATGGCCTTGCGGGCGTAGAAAAGTAGAAGCCCAACCAGGGTGCGTCGCGCCACAGTGAGAATAATATGATCTATCAGGCCCAGTATGCAAATTTCTATGGAGGGCTGGAGCGATATGGAGGTGACCTGTGTAATGACCCTCAGTATCTCCTTCCAATAGTCGACAATGGCCGGGCAGGTCCAAAAAATATGAGTGAAGTCCCCCGGTATTGTCCCACAACGCCAACTCCCCGGGGGGGGAGGCGGGGTTCATTTTGTGCAATCTATATGGGGTGAAATATGCTCGGTGGACCATTTTAAACTGTATTAGCCGGTCTCTCAGGGAGACCAGGGATCTGAAAGGGAAGTCCCACATGTCATCCCAATCATCATTATCGAAGGTGGGAATGTCGCGCACCCATTTGTCCCTGAGCTTTCCCAAGGTAGGGAGGGAGGTCGTTATCAAATGGGAGTAAAGTTTCGAGGTGGGCTTATTTTCACATCTGGATGTGAGGAGGTCCTCCAGTGCGGACTGGACGACCTTGGGGGGAGACCCGGAGAACTGGCATCTGAAGGCATGGGAGAGTTGTAGATATCTAAAAAAATAGCTCTGTGGGATGTTGAAGTCAGAAATCAACTTGGGGAAAGGGGCCAGCGATTGGTCGGAGATTATTTGGTCTGCTGTTTTAACGTTAAACTTAGTCCAAGCATGGGGTTCAGGTAGTTTGTAAAACTGCTCCAGGGAGGGGTTCAACCACAAGGGGGCAGCTGGAGAAAGGGCATTGGCAGGGTATTTTTCAAGTTTAAGTCCTGCCCCCCATGCCTGCAACGTGGTTCGCATGGAGGGGGTCAACGGGTATGGGGCTTTTGGGCCACGATACAGTAAAAATTTCAGCGCTTCCAGTGACTTCACCACCGCCGTCTCAACCAAGGTGGCAGGGTTCGTCCTATCAGGAGTGAGCCACCAAGCCGCAGTAACCAGCTGGGTGGCTAAAAAATATTTGTACAGGTCGGGGCATGCCAGTCCTCCCTGGGAGGACGGACGTGTAAGCGTTGACCATCCATACCTGGGGGACTGGCCCCCCCAGATAAAGGAGGTAAAAAGGCTATGCAGTCGGGAGAAAAATGATTTAGGGATCCATTGTGGGGATTGGCGAAGTAGGTAAAGAAATTTGGGCAGGATTTTCATTTTGATCAGGTTTATCCGCCCTAGCATTGATAGGGGTAGAGATTCCCATGCCTTCAGTCGCAGCCGCGTCTCCTGAACCACTGGGGATAAATTCAGGGGTAAGAAGTCCGAAGCCTGCCTCGAGACCACCACCCCAAGGTACCTGAAGCTCTCCACCCACTGTAGAGGTATATCGGGGGGGGGGGGGGCGGTGTCGCTGACCGCTGGGTCTATAGGGAACAGAAGTGACTTTGACCAATTAACCTTAAGGCCCGTGATCGTGGAGAAGGAGTTCAGAATTTGTAATGCCCCTCAGAGAGGAGTCCGCGTCGTTAAGAAAAAGGAGGTCGTCCGCATACAGGGCGACCCTCTCCTCCAGCCAGCCAACACGCAGGCCCCTAATGTGCAGGGAGGTACGTAAGGCCTCCGCCAGGGGTTCCATTGCGATGGCGAACAGGGCCGGAGAAAGAGGGCAGCCCTGTCTCGTGCCCCTGGACAGAGGGAAGGACCGGGAGAGACCCCCCCCCCCCAGCTTAATGGCTGACGTGGGGTGCTGGTAGAGCGTCTGTAACCATGTAATAAATACCAAGGGGAACCCCATCCTGCGGAGGACTTCCCACAGAAAAGGCCAGTGTCGAAGGCCTTCTGTATGTCCAGGGAGGCCACCACCCGGGAACCCTCATTGAGGTGTTGTGCATGGATGTTGGTAAACAGGCGTCTTAAGTTGATGTCAGTGGCTCTATTGGGCATAAAACCGGTCTGATCCGTCTCTATCACAGATGGCAGAAGGGGCTGTAGTCTCGTAGTGAGCAATTTGGTAAGGATTTTGAAGTCTGCATTTAGGAGGGTGATAGGCCTATAGGAGGCGCAGGATGTGGGGTCCTTAGGGGCTTTGTGGATTAGTATTATGTGTGCATGACTCATGGAGGTGGGAAGGGTGCCCTCTGCCAGACAGTGAGTATAGAGCTGGGCCAGCTGGGGGGCAAGAAGGGCCCCGTGGGTTTTGTAGAACTCCATAGGGAGACCATCTGGACCCGGGGATTTTCCTGCAGGAAAGGAGCAAATTGCCCTCTGTACCTCCTCTGGGGTAATGGGCTTCACCAAATTTTCTCTCTCGGCGTCCGAGAGCCAGCCGAGTGCCAGGGGGTCCAGCCAAGGCGCCAGGTCCTGTGGCATGAGATCCGAGGGAAGCGCAGAGGTATAAAGGGAACCATAGTATTGCCGAAATGCGTCCAATATGTCTGGGAGAGAGGAGACCGATTCACCCGAAGGGGACACCACACTAGGTATCACTGTCAGGGGCAGGTCGTGTTGAGCTAACATTGCCAGGAGGTGACCGTTCCGGTCCCCCTGCTCGAAAAATCTTTGCTTGTTGCGGTAAAGATCCAGTCTGGTAAGCTCTGTGAGGTGGAGGTGTAATTCACGTTTCGCCGCATTAAGGGCTTCAAAACTAGAGTCGGTGGGGTCAGCTGTGTAGGCCTCAGTCTGGGTATCTACCTTGCTCTGTAGCTCAGTCATGGTGGCGGCTTGCTCTCTACGGATCCCAGCTATGGAGGAAATATACTGACCTCTACTGAAGGCCTTGAATGCGTCCCAAGCAACCCCTGGGGAGGAGGACCCTGCATTAATTTGCCAGTATTCGGCAAGGCGGGGCGGGATAGTGTTGGTCAAGTCGGCGTGGGAGAGCCAGTGGGTTCCCAGGCGCCAAAGGGCCGAGGTCCGGGAAGAGGGGGAGCGGACATTAAGGAGGAGGGGGCAGTGGTCCGACAGCCCGCTGGGCAAATACGTGGCGTCTAGCACGTCTGATAGCATGGCTGGATTGGCAAAAGCTAAGTCGATGCGTGAGGACGTTTTATAGGTGGTGGAAAAGCAGGAGTAGGCCCTAGTCGAGGGGTGTTTCCACCTCCAGACCTCCGTCACTCCCATGGCCTGCGCCCAATTGGGTAGGTCTGAGGAGCCGGCCTGGGGGGGGACCGGCCTGTCTAAGTCTGAAGCTATAATAGCGTTAAAATCGCCCATAAGCAGCAGCCTAGCAGGGCAGTATGGGGTAACCTTTTCCAGGATAGTGTATAAGGTTGATGCTGAAAAGGGAGGAGGCAGGTATACATTAACCACAATATATCTCGTACCCCAAACTGTGAAAACTTCTATCACGCATTTGCCCTGAGGGTCGGTGTGAATCTGCTCCACTGCACAGGGAAATTATTTGCTGATCAGCACCGAGACCCCCCTGGCATAGGTAGAATAGGAGGCATGAAAGGCTCTCTGGATCCACGGCTTCTTCAGTGCCAACAGTTTGCTGCCCATGAGGTGTGTCTCCTGGAGCAGTATCATATGGGGGGAGTGCAATTTAAGATATTTAAACAGAACTGCTCTTTTAAATTTAGAATTGAGCCCCCGGACATTCCAAGATAGGATATTAAAAGAGGACATGTCACATGTGGCCATCAGATGGTTCCGTTAATATTGCAAGGAGGCGCCCATGGGTGCCAATATCATGTACCAAGAGCCGCCTAGACCCAGAGAGCCCACTGTAGAAAGAGTCATGACCAAACATTAACCATACAAACAAAAAAGTAAATACATAGACAAAAAACAAAAATACCCTTGGTGACCTCCAGGGGTCAACCCTGCCCGTATCTGGTGGCATCCCTGGAAACTGGGGAGCGACCAGATCGGGCCTATACCCAAAAAATAAAAATTTAACCCCCTAAACCGAGCACGGCAACAGTGCAATGCCGTGTGTAAGAACGTGTAAAAGTCCTCTAGGGGGAAGTCCGCTGCAGGTTAGCAGCAACACTCCGTGCTAACCCGAGTACCTCGAGTGCGACTTAAAAAAAAAAAAAAAAAAAAAAGGGGGGGCGGAGAAGAAGGGGAACAGAAAACAAAAAACAACACCCCCCCCAAAACAAGGGGGAAATATAGCTTCCACGGTGTATTTCAGCCGGGATGGAGAGGTATATCCCAGGCTCAGCTACAATCGTCACCGAGACAAGCCAGAAGGGGGGGGAGCAACAACTTAGCTTGTAAAGTTCCGTGTGGATAGCTCACTCAATCATAGGAGGTCACAGACATGTAAGGATGTTGGGCCGATACTTGGGCCTGAAATAACATAAGAGTTCAGTGTGTCCGTTCATGTTCATTGCCTTCCCCCAGTGAGCCCCAGACGACCCCCGGGCCCCCATGACGGAGCAATGCACGCCACCTCAGCGCAGCCCAGTAAGCCAGGCATCCGCCTCGGCCGGCGTGTCGAAAAATTTGACAGTGCCCTCGTGCTGGACCTGCAGGCGACTAGGATAGAGCATTCCATATTTAATGTTGCGGTCTCGTAGTCTGCGTCGAACATCAGTGAAGGTCTGTCGTTTTCTCTGTAGATCCGGGGAGAAATCGGGGAACAGCATGATGTGCGCATTACCATATTGCAGATTCGGGTGCTTCCTGGCCTCTGCGAGTATGCGATCTCGATCGCGGTAGTTGAGGAAACGCACCAGGAAGGCACGTGGGGGTGCACCCGAGATAGGTCGACCCATCGGAACCCGATGAGCACGTTCTGCCACATACGTAGGGAGGAGATCGGTCAGACCAAGTAGATCTTTGAAGAAGGTTTCCGCAAAGGCTGCCGGGTGGTCTCCCTCCGATCCTTCAGGAAGGCCCAGGACCCGAACATTGTTACGACGCATCCGGTTTTCGGCGTCATCTGACTTCGCCACTAAAGCTTTAACCGCGTTGCGTAGGTCGGTGAGTTGGTCGGCATGTTGTCCCGTTCGATCCTCCACCTCCGAGATCCGGTGTTCAGATTCCGAGAGACGCCCCCGAATTTTATCCAGATTGTTGCGGATAAGGTTGCACTCCTCTGCCAGGTGATCGATTCGTACCAATAGAGATGTCCTGCTGCTTTCAATCGCTGCTAAGATCATGTTGGTGTCACCCGTGGGAGGCTGGGGTGAGGAGGGCGTGGGAATGTCAGTCGGGGGACCATCCTCCATGTCAACCAACAAGGCCTGCAGTTTCTGGAGTAAGGCGGGGTCCCCGCGGGGGGGTGGGGCTGCAGCCGGTGTCCTGGGCTGTTGCACAGTCTTTGGAGTCTTCTTCGAAGGCATCAGAGGGCTCTCCGGCAGCGGATCTCTGTAGCCGGAGCAAAGCAAGAGCCGGGGACTGCGGAGATAGGAGGGCCAGCAGTTGGTATTATGGCGTAGTAGTATGGCTGCTACGTGCAAGGCTGGCGGTGCGGACAATGTCCCGGGGAATCCAAAAAAAAGGGGGGCAGAGCCTCAGTTGTAGATGTTGCGGGCGGCAGTCTGGCCGGGGGGGGGGGCAGCTCTGGTGGCAGTGAGCTACAAGGGGAGGAGTCAGGGGGACCAGGATTGTGCACAGTACAGCTGGGTGGAGCAAGAAGGACACTACACGTGGCACCGGAGTCAGGAAGGCAAACCACAAAAGGTCTGGAAGTAGAGTCTGATGTCCAGCACTGCTGGCAGGCCAGGGTGTCCTTAGAAGGAGTACGGAGCAAGTGCAGAGGAGGCAGGAGATCCCCGGGTGTAGCAAGATGGCCGCCAAGTGTCCGTCCGGAGCCACAAAGCGCTGTGCAGGAGGGCCAAAGTACGGGCTGCAGAGGGGTTATGGCACTGAGGGAGGCTAATAAGCTGGGAACAGGCCCAGGGTGTCCAGGAGGCTGGGGGTGGATTCCAGGCGGCAGCCGGGCGTACCAAGATGGCCGCCGGACCGGGTGCAGGGCCCAAGCCTAGGCCCAGCAAAACAGTGGCTGGAACAGAGGGATGGAGGGATGGCAGGGCGGCAGGAGGGTTGGCAGAGTGGCAGCGACCATGTCCCAGCAATCGGCGCCGGCCGTCCGGCGGTGTAGGAAAGTCCGGTAGGCTGGAGGCTCTACTAGGCCGCACTAGGCTGCACCAGGCCGCGGCCTTGACGAGCGGCACCGGGGGTCCCTCGGGCCACCAGGCCCCACCGGAGGTGTAGGGAAGCTGGCTGGAGGAGAAGGGGGGGTCCCTTACCGCACCGCTGGTCCAGGAAAGGAGCTTCTTGGAAAGCACAGGCCTGAAAGATGGCGGCCGTCACCCGCACGCAGGCTCCCAGCCAATCGCGGGTCAGAATCCGCCCAATGGAGCCACGGACTGCAGCAGGCAATAGAGGAGAGCAAGGAGGTAGGGTCTCCGGCCGTTTTAAGATCTGAAATAAGAAGGATGATGAAGGATTGAGCTCAGGATGGCAGGAGCTCTCCACTTAGACGTCCGTCGCCTTTCACATGCGGACACGCCCCCCATGGAGGATATCTTTTACTTGTTATTTTGAGCATTGTTGGTCGACCAAAACTACAAGGAAGAGCGGCACTGTCAGAAGTCCCAGTCACAGCCCATCTGATCCCCCGGAATTTCCCCTGCAGATTTACTTTCTTGCTGTAACCTTACAGCTGTGAGGTAATTATTTAGGATTATCCACATTAACACGGGATACCGCTTGGAGGAGAACTACTTTGGCACATTGCACTTTATGTTTGGTTGTGAAATCACACTTTAGATCTGCACGATTGGACTGTGTATGGGACACTATCGAGATTCCCTATTTGTCACTGCTATTTTGCTGCTATTTTATTTCCTTTTTACTAAGGATTATATTGTTGTTTTTTATGGGTTTTTTTTGCACATCTAAACCATCCATAGAATTTTTTTGGATTATTTGCTACACTAATTTATCGGTACATAATTTTTGTAGTTTTATCTTAGATGTTTGAATTTTTCTTTTTGTGTTTTATCTTAGACGTTTCACTCCTTTTTATATACCGTAGTTATTGCAATTCACTATTTGCACTTTATAGCTGGAGCCCCCTTTTTTTCTTATTGTATAGACACTGGTATGATGCACTATTAATATTTTATATCCGATGTTCATTTCCATGCAATTTTATAGTACCACATATTAACCACTTGCCGACCGCCTAACGCCGATGTACGTCGGCAGAATGGCACGGGCAGGCATAAGCACGTACATGTACGTGATTTGCCTCCCGCGGGTCGGGGGCCCGATCGGGCCCCCGCCCGGTGCCTGCGGCGGTCGGTTTTCGTTCGGGAGCGATCCCGGACGAGGGGACGGCCATTCATTCATGGCCACCCCCTCGCGATCGCTCCCGACGAATAGAAATCCCCGGTGACATCACTTCCTCTCCTGTAATGTAAACACAGGAGAGGAAGTGATGTATTCTCTCCTCCGTGTCGGTATTTTTCGTTCCGACACGGAGGAGAGCGGATCAGTGAGTTGCACCAACACATCCCACACACAGTAGAACATGCCAGGCACACTCACACCCCCCCTTTACCCCCCGATCACCCCCCCAATTACCCCTGCCCCCCAGTCACAGTGACACCAATGTCATTTTTTTTTTTTTTTTTTTGCATTGGTGTCATTTGTGACTGTAATAACTGTTAGGGCAGTTAGAGTTAGCCCCCTTTAGTTCTAATGTACCCCCCTAACCCCCCCAATAAAGGTTTAACCCCGTGATCACCCCCCGTCGCCAGTGTCACTAAGGCTGGGTTCACATTGCAGCGGTTTATGAGAACGAATGTGATTCGCACCGCACTGCAGTGCAAATCACATCCGATCTCTGTGCGATTCGAGTTCAGCCATTCGCCGCACCCGCCGCACCCGCCACACCCGCCGCACCCGCCGCAAATTCGCACGGGACCCTTTTTTTGGCCCGCAGCAGAATCGGATCGCATGGGTGTTCACACCATGCGATCCGAGTTTGCAGATCGCACTGCGATATGCGAACTGATCTGGGGGTGTCAGTAACATTTCACTGACACTCCCAGCAGTTCGCATAGGGCAGTGTGAACTGCCGCCGGGAGGCATGCGATGCGGGAACCCGCCGCGGATTCGCGGCGTTTCCGCATCGCTCCAGTGTGAACCCAGCCTAATAAGCGATCATTTTTCTGATCGCCGTATTAGTGTCCCAGGTGACGCTAGTTAGGCAGGTAGGTATTTAGGTTCGCCGCAGCTTTTTATAGCGCCAGGGACCCCCATATACTACCGCATAAAGCCCCCTGATTGCCCCCTAGTTAACCCTTTCACCAGTGATCACCATATAACTGTTACAGGTGACGCTGGTTGGTTAGTTATTTTTTTATAGTTTCAGGGCACCCGCCATTTATTACCTAATAAAGGTTTAACCCCCTGATCACCCGGCGGGTGTCATTTGTGACTAATAACTGTTAGGGCAGTTAGGGTTAGCCCCCTTTAGTTCTAAGGTACCCCCCTAACCCCCCCAATAAAGGTTTAACCCCGTGATCACCCCCCGTCGCCAGTGTCACTAAGGCTGGGTTCAGATTGCAGCGGTTTGAGAACGGATGTGATTCGCACTGCAGTGCAAATCACATCCGATCTCTGTGCGATTCGAGTTCAGCCATTCGCCGCACCCGCCACACCCGCCGCACCCGCCGCAAATTCGCACGGGACCCTTTTTTTGGCCCGCAGCAGAATCGGATCGCATGGGTGTTCACACCATGCGATCCGAGTTTGCAGATCGCACTGCGATATGCGAACTGATCTGGGGGTGTCAGTAACATTTCACTGACACTCCCAGCAGTTCGCATAGGGCAGTGTGAACTGCCGCCGGGAGGCATGCGATGCGGGAACCCGCCGCGCATTCGTGGCGTTCCCGCATCGCTCCAGTGTGAACCCAGCCTAATAAGCGATCGTTTTTCTGATCGCTGTATTAGTGTCACAGGTGACGCTAGTTAGGCAAGTAGGTATTTAGGTTCGCCGCAGCTTTTTATAGCGCCAGGGACCCCCATATACTACCGCATAAAGCCCCCTGATTGCCCCCTAGTTAACCCTTTCACCAGTGATCACCATATAACTGTTACAGGTGACGCTGGTTGGTTAGTTATTTTTTTATAGTTTCAGGGCACCCGCCATTTATTACCTAGTCTCACTAGTGTACCCCTAAATTTAGGGGTGTCTACTTTCCAAAATGGGGTCATTTGGGGGGGGTTTGTGCCATCTTGGCATTTTATGGCCTTCAAAACTGTAACGCCCTTAGAAAGCCTGAAGGCGGTGCTTGGTTTTCGGGGCCCCGTACGCGGCTAGGCTCCCAAAAAGTCCCACATATGTGGTATCCCCGTACTCAGGAGAAGCAGCAGAATTTATTTTGGGGTGTCATTTCACATATGCCCATGGCATGCGTGAGCAATATATCATTTAGTGACAACTTTGTGAAAAAAAAAAAAAAAAAAAAAAAGTTTGTAATTTTCCCGCAACTTGTGGCAAAATATAAAATATTCCATGGACTCAACATGCCTCTCAGCAAATAGCTTGGGGTGTCTACTTTCTAAAATGGGGTCATTTGTGGGGGTTTTGTGCCATCTTGGCATTTTATGGCCTTCAAAACTGTAATAGGTAGTGAGGAGTGAAGTCAAATATTTACGCCCTTAGAAAGCCTGAAGGCGGTGCTTGGTTTTCGGGGCCCCGTACGCGGCTAGGCTCCCAAAAAGTCCCACATATGTGGTATCCCCGTACTCAGGAGAAGCAGCAGAATTTATTTTGGGGTGTCATTTCACATATGCCCATGGCATGTGTGAGCAATATATCATTTAGTGACAACTTTGTGAAAAAAAAAAAAAAAAAAAAAAAGTTTGTAATTTTCCCGCAACTTGTGGCAAAATATAAAATATTCCATGAACTCAACATGCCTCTCAGCAAATAGCTTGGGGTGTCTACTTTCTAAAATGGGGTCATTTGTGGGGGTTTTGTGCCATCTTGGCATTTTATGGCCTTCAAAACTGTAATAGGTAGTGAGAAGTGAACTCAAAAATTTACGCCCTTAGAAAGCCTGAAGGCGGTGCTTGGTTTTCGGGGCCCCGTACGCGGCTAGGCTCCCAAAAAGTCCCACATATGTGGTATCCCCGTACTCAGGAGAAGCAGCAGAATTTATTTTGGGGTGTCATTTCACATACGCCCATAGCATGTGTGAGCAATATATCATTTAGTGACAACTTTGTGTAAAAAAAAAAAAAAAAATTTTTTTTTGTCATTATTCAATCGCTTGAGGCAAAAAAATAAAATATTCAATGGGCTCAACATGCCTCTTATCAATTTCCTTAGGGGGTCTACTTTCCAAAATGGGGTCATTTGGGGGGGTTTTGTACTGCCCTGCCATTTTAGCACCTCAAGAAATGAGATAGGCAGTCGTAAACTAAAAGCTGCGTAAATTCCAGAAAACGTACCTTAGTTTGTAGATGTGACAACTTTTGCGCAAACCAATAAATATACAATTATTGACTTTTTTTTTACCAAAGACATGTGGCTGAATACATTTTGGCCTAAATGTATGACTAAAATTGAGTTTATTGGATTTTTCTAATAACAAAAAGTAGAAAATATCATTTTTTTTCAAAATTTGCGGTCTTTTTACGTTTATATCGCAAAAAATAAAAATCGCAGAGGCAATCAAATACCATCAAAAGAAAGCTCTATTTGTGGGAAGAAAAGGACGCAAATTTTGTTTGGGTACAACATTGCATGACCGCGCAATTACCAGTTAAAGCAGCGCAGTGCCAAAGTGTAAAAAGACCTCTGGTCATTTACCAGCAAAATGGTCCGGTCTGAAAGTGGTTAAGCACTATTGCACCTGTTTTTCATATTTTGAGAAGTATTGACAGTCACTTTTTATCACATAAGTTTATTGTTTATTTTTCTCTTGGTATCTAAGGAAGAGTTCACTCATAAAAGTGTCTGCTGCTCCGATTAGAACTACTTTTTCACTCCACTTCCAAAATTTTTCTTTTTGCCATAGAGCGCAGGAGCCTCTCTACATATATACTATCTGAAATAAAAACTTTTTACTCCTGCAGCAAATATGGAGGTTTTCTCTTTTCTAGAGAAAAGAACAATTAATTTGGAAGAAGTGTTCAATGCTACCAATATAGAAACTAAAAATAACAATGTAGAACATCTTGTAAAAAAACTGAGGTGCAATATGGAAAAGAGAGTTAGTCTATGGTGGGACACCACCACCTTTGAACAGTACCTGAAAGATGGTTTGGTCACTAGACGTCTTAGGTGGGATATCCCACCTAATGACGGACTAATGGATCAGGACTCAGTAGATGAGTGGTTTAGGTTTTTCAATGAAAAAGGGTTAGAACTATTACATTTTCTACTACATAGAAAACAGAAAAAAATAAAAATAGTAGAACAAAATATAGAACAAATAAAAAGTGACCTAGAGATCTTTAAAGACTCTACGAAGTTTATCACTCTGACCACACAGCTGAATAAGGATCTGATTAAAAAAGATAAGGAAGTACAAACTAGAAAAAGTAAAAAATATACTAGAGATATGGGAGATTTTAAGAATGACCAAGTTTTCAGATGGCAGAGCCAATTAGGACGCGTAGATCCTATCTCCACATACTCTACACATGAGAGACCAATTAGACCTGAGGCAGCTGCACCTCTAGTGGAGACTGCCTCTGGATCCTATAAACTACCTCTCCCTAATGGACAAACTAGGAATAAGACAAATGACCCCCCAAAGACAAATAAATTAAATGATGGGCATAATTTTCCGAAACAATCAACACCCCAACATTTAGAAAGGAGACCGCCACAGAATCCTCATACTCCGAAAAAAGGGTGGAAGAAACCCCATTGGAAAAAAGCCAATAACAAGAGGCCTAATTATGGTGATAATTGGCAACAGCCTCCCTATGATCAATCTCGGGGTCCCTACCATCCACCATACATACGGCATTCTGCACCCCACTATGAGTATAATCGGAGAGAAAGGGATGACTGGGTACCACCCCAGGTGTATCAGCGACCATACGATCAATATTCCGTCCCTACATACAACCAGTATGCACCTCTTAGAGACTATAGGGATGATGAAAGAGAAGATAACTACTATCAGACTTACTATCCCGATCCATATGAAAATAGGGCTTTTTTAGGGAGAGGTCCGGATCACCACCCTCCAAGGGCAAGAGATGTACAAGTGGAAAGAGATGTAAGTCCAAAAAGAAGAGAGGCAGAAGAGCGGGAGCGCGAGAACAAGCGAAAAAGAGAATAAAAGGCGAAGGGGTATTTAATCTGAGTGGTGTACCCCTAACATCAGAAGAAACAGTGCCCTTGCTCTAAAAAGAAACCTTCCTTTTTATTTGTCCAGACTAGCCATCGTCTGTGCTCCCCTTGCTGTATTACTTGGCTGTTGGGTTCGCTGCCCTTGCACCCTTTATTATACCTGGATGATTTTTCCTGCAGGAGATAGGTTGGTGAAGTGGGGGTAAGCACACCTTTCTATCTAAAGCCCTGTTCATATCCCTCTAGTTGTATGCATATATATAAACCTATATAAATTACCTTGGAATGTATTTTTTGTATTTAAACCTGATTTTTATGTTATCTTGTTATTATTATTCTGCTAGTTTGTATATCCTCTGATGAAGCCAAAGCGAAACATGTCGGGATAAGCAAATTACAAGTACCCCAACTGAACCACTATCTGGACCGCAAGTTATATAGAACACCCTTGTATAATTATAAGGCTGTTTTTTGTGTTTGTTTTTATTGAATTGTTGTTATAATAAAATTTAAAAATCTTTTATACATATACTTTTTTCTTTAAATATTGCACCCTTAATGTCCCATCTCCTCTTTTTGGGCTCTGTTTCCCAATAACTCTTGACATGATTCCCCTTACTTTTTTGAGCATTACACAGCCTGTTCCCCACAGATGATAATAGAATGTGTTGATTCCGTACAACCCCTTGTTAGACAGGCAGTATGTAACCCGCAGTTTGTACAACCACTACTTTTAGCATGGTCTGGTATTTTGCAATCAGCCACAGCCAGCCCACAACAAGCCATCTCTGCTACCAAACACCTGCCTGCCCAAGAGTCTCTTCCTCCATCACCTATGGCAACCTCAGTTTCAGCCCAATATACTCTACTCCCCACCAAATATCAATACCCTGTTTCTTCCTGCTGCACATATCCTGCCTTTAATCCAACTGCCTCTTTCCCGTGGCCCACTATCCCTCAAGAACTTCCCCCAGCCACTGTTACCTCTTCCCTGCCATATTCCAACCCTTCTCTCCAGTCTGCTTCATCCCCTACCTATAGATCTGCAGCTACCTACAGGACTTCTGTAGCTAAATCTAAAAAGAGACGGAAGTTCTTTCCTACCCATTTGATCCTGCCAGTAACGCAACCTGCCTCCACACCAACCAACCTGCTCCAGTCTGCCTGCATGCCAGCTGAACCTGATCACCCACCTGATTCTGCCAAACATCTGCCTGCTATCCAGCCAGTGTCTCCGCCTGATGTTCCTGTGCTCCAGCCTGACGCCTTCCAGCCTGATGTCCCGGCCTTCCAGCCTGACGCCTTCCAGCCTGATGTCCCGGCCTTCCAACCTGACGCCTTCCAGCCTGATGTCCCGGCCTTCCAGCCTGACGCCTTCCAGCCTGATGTCCCGGCTTTCCAGCCTGACGCCTTGCAGCCCGATGCCCTGGCCTTGCAGCCCGATGTCCCGGCCTTGCAGTCTGATGTCCCGGCCTTGCAGTCTGATGTCCCGGCCTTGCAGTCTGATGTCTTGCAGTCTGATGTCTTGCAGTCTGATGTCTTGCAGTCTGATGTCCCGGCCTTGCAGTCTGATGTCTTGCAGTCTGATGTCCCGGCCTTGCAGTCTGATGTCTTGCAGTCTGATGTCCCGGCCTTGCAGTCTGATGTCTTGCAGTCTGATGTCCCGGCCTTCCAGTCTGATGCCTTCCAGTCTGATGCCCCGGCCTTCCAGTCTGATGCCTTCCAGTCTGATGCCCCGGCCTTCCAGTCTGATGCCTTCCAGTCTGATGCCCCGGCCTTCCAGTCTGATGCCTTCCAGTCTGAGGCCCCGGCCTTCCAGTCTGATGCCTTCCAGTATGACACCTTCCAGTCTGATGTCCCGGCCTTCCAGTCTGATGCCTTCCAGTCTGATGTCCCGGCCTTCCAGTCTGATGCCTTCCAGTCTGATGTCCCGGCCTTCCAGTCTGACGCCTTCCAGTCTGATGTCCCGGCCTTCCAGTCTGACGCCTTCCAGTCTGATGTCCCGGCCTTCCAGTCTGACGCCTTCCAGTCTGATGTCCCGCCTTCCAGTCTGACTCCTTCCAGTCTGATGTCCCGGCCTTCCAGTCCGATGCCTTCCAGTCTGATGTCCCGGCCTTCCAGTCCGATGCCTTTCAGTCTGAGGCCTTCCAGTCTGATGTGCCTGCCTTCCAGCCTGCCATTCCGGTGCCTGCCTTACAGCTTCCCGGTCTGATGTGCCAGCCTCCCGGTCTGATGTGCCAGCCTCCCGATCTGATGTGCCAGCCTCCCGGCCTGAGGTGTTCCTGTTCCGCTGTCCAGCCTGAAGTGCTGGTGCCCACTGTCCAGCCTGAAGTGCCGGTGCCCGCTGTCCAGCCTGCGGTGCCCGCTGCACCAGCTTGATGTGCCTGTGCCGGCTGCCCAGCCTGATGTGCCAGTTGCACAGTTCAAGGTGACTGCTGCCCAGTCCGACAATCTGGACCCTGCCGATGACCTGGACCCTTCCGCCTAACCCAACGACCTGAAGCCTGCCGCCCAGTTTGATGTGCCTGCTGCTAAACCTGTTATGACTCCGCCTGCTGCCCAGCTTGATGCCATGGACTTGTCCCAGCAGCAGCTAGTTGGAGTGTCCGGAGGCCGCTCCTTTGAGGGGGGTACTGTCAGGAAATGTTCCATCCGCTGATAATATCTGTCTTTTGGCGTGCAGTACTGTGGTCCACCAGCAGGTGTCTCCTGTCAGTTTTGAGCTGTCAGGAGAGCTTTTCCCTGCTGATGTTATATCATCTTTGGGCTGCAGTACTGGCGTCCACCAGCGGATGGATCCTGGCAGTATGGAGCAGGCAGCACCTCCTGCAATCAGGTGTGACTTGAGGCCAATCATAGGCCTATAAATAGCTGGCAAGCACTCATATGGTATTGTTCCTTGCCCTGACATGCTGCTTGTAATCCTGAGCCTGATTCTGAACCTGTTCCTGCGCCCTGAACCTGTGACCCGTGGTTCTGATCCTGTTTCCCTGTCCTGGTCCTTACCCTGTCCCACCTGTTACCATTATCCCTGTCCTGCAGTCTGATCCGTCCTTCCTCTCCCTGTCCTGTGTTCCTTACCCCATCTGCTGATCTCCCCGTGTATGACCCTGGCCTGCCTATCGTTTACGATCCTGGTATTTCCCATTTATTGTACATATCTGTCTGTTGTTGTTTGGGGGTCTCTGTTGGTTGATTTATTGCACTGTGTGGTTGTATTTATATTATTCACTTTCCTTAATAAATCATTATATTTCACTTATACACGTTTGGGTTTCCTCTGTTGCAGTCCACACAGTTCTGGTCTTATCTGATATGTGACAGTCGAGGAGGAAAACCCCAACTTGCGCCTCTCAGTATCTCAACTACAGCTGCAACAGGAAGACTTGGAAAATAGAGAGAGGCGCCAGAACCTGAGCTTCAGAGGTATCCCTGAGAATGTGGGAGACTGTGGGAGATCCTGATTTATGAGCCTACCTGCTAGGCTTCTTCAATACCCTAGCTCTTAAGGTTGTGGACATAGACTGGCGCCTTGATAGGGCCCACCGATCTCTGGCCCCCAAACCTCCTGCAGGAACCAGACCCAGAGATGTCATCATCCGGTTCCATTTCTTTGAAAGCAAATAGGCACTGATCCAATCCACGCGCAATAAACCCCAAATTGTCTATAAAGGGGCGAAGTTGCAGATTTTTAGTCACCTCTCTCCCATCACCCTGGCCAAACGCAAGAATATTCATCCAATTACCACCTACTTGCAACACCATAAGGTCCCATACTACTGGGGGTTCCCCTTCCGTCAGCCAGTGTCTAAGAATGGAGCCCAGTACACCTTATGTGATCTTCTGGAGAGCGAATCTTTTATAAAGAACCTTGGTCTGCCTCCCCTTCCTGAGGAGGACATGCACCATGCTAATGTCCAGACTCGCCCACTCCCCAATACTCCAAGCCCCATCTGGACGCCCATGAGGAGCAAGCCTAGGAGGCACCTCTCCACCCCTCAGCGTCCACGGTTCTCCAAGCAACCCCCTTGACCTCTCCCAGCAGCCCCCATATGGTCCAGTTTTGAATGCTGTCCGCATTCCCCCATCTTTCTTTTTCTTTTGAGATTTAAAAGAAAAGAACCTGTTGCTATGATTATACTAAGTTTGTCTTTTGTCTTGTTTATTCAAGGCGGGACGCTGCTTCCCCACCCCATGGGGTTTTTCTCTTACCAATGACTATATGTTGTTAATGCAATTTTGAATACTTCAGAGTTCATAAGGAGAGCAGATGGCCCTCCTCATCCTTATATACGGCCTCCTCGGGCTTTCAAGATGTTCAGTTCTTTTTTGTTTTCGTTTTCTTTTTTTTCTGATGCTTTTGTTATTGTTTCTTTCCAATGTTTTATGTTCTACTGCGTCCATTCTCATAGATTCGTTTCATTATTTACAGATGCAATGCTTATGCTGGTACGGCCTCAGGCCATCCAGTCTCGAGGTTTACCTAGTTTTTCTCCACTACCAGGGAGTGACTAACACTAATGACACCTATTACCAGTTAGAGTTTTGGTTCACTGTTATTTATTTTTCGATGTATTGTAATCTTACAACTCCTATATATGCTTCCCCACCTAGTCCGCCCATATGGCTTGAAAGCTTTTGTCATACAATGTAAAGGGCTTCGATTCTATACGTAAGCGCTGGCTGGCCCTGAAGGAATTCAGGTCTTCCGGAGCAGACGTGATTATGTTACAAGAAACCCATTTTAAAGCAGATGGCTCCCTTAAATTTGCCTCTAAACACTTCCCCACCTCCTTCCTAGCCCCTGACCCCACAGGTAGGGCAGGAGTGGCGATCCTGATCAAAAAGTCATGGCCCATTAAGGTTAAAAACTCCCATGTAGAACCCCATGGTAGATACCACATCCTAGACTGCCAATATTTCAATACCTCTCTGACCCTCATCAACCTATATGCCCCTAATACCGGTCAGATTGACTTCCTTAATGGCTTGTTTGACTCCACCCACTATCCGTCACAGCCCTTCATGATAGCTACAATACGGGATCTCCCTTCGCATAAATCTCCTGGCCCTGACGGCCTCCCCTATTTCTATTATAAAACCTTTTCGGATATTTTAGGACCACACATGCTGACCCTATTCGACTCTCTACTTGGGAGTACTCCCCCCCACCCGCAATTCCTACATTTCAGTAATTTCCAAGCCGGGTAAGGACTCCTCCATCCCAGACAATTACAGACCTATAGCCCTTCTAAATTCGGATATTTACGAAAATCCTTGCTTCTAGACTATCTGGGCTTGTCCCTAAACTTATTCACAGGGATTGGGTGGGGTTTGTCCCTGGCAGGCACGTCAGGGAGATAATACCCGATGCACAAACAACCTGATAGTCCTCCTGGATAGGACCAAAAGACCAGCTCTGATCCTTAGTTTAGATGCACAAAAGGCCTTCGATAGGCTCAGCTGGCCCTATATGTTCGCTACGCTAAAAGTGTATGGCTTTATTGGCCCCTTTTTAAAAGCATTAGAGGCTCTGTACTCAACTGTTACTGCCCAGGTACAGATGTCGTCCTTCATGTTGCCTCGCTTCCCCATGATGAATGGTACTCAGCAGGGGTGTCCCTTATCACCGCTTCTATTCATTTTATGCCTTGAACCTCTAGCCGAGTCCATACGATCTCATCCAGATATACGTGGGGTGGTGATGCGACAGGGGGAGTATAAATTATCACTCTTTGCGGACGACATCTTGCTAACTGTTACCAACCCATTAGTCTCCTTCCCCTCGTTACATAAAGTACTCTCCTCATTTGGTGGTATCTCTGGTTACAAAGTAAATACCTCAAAGACCGAAGCTCTACCCATATACATTCCCGGAACACAACTTTCCAGGCTCAGGGTAACGTATCCTTATAGATAGTGCAATGTCTCTCTCAAATACCTGGGTGTACTTTTGACCCCTTCATATTCCCACCTATACCACGTAAACTTCCCTCCCCTATTTCAAGACATAAATAGCTCCTTATAATCCTGGTCCAAATACCCCCTGTCCCTCCTGGAGAGGATCAACGTCCTTAAAATATCAATTCTGCCCAGGCTGCTCTATCATTTTGAGACGCTGCCGGTTGCCATCCCATCCCCACAACTAAAACTTCTTCAGAGGCACTTTTTACAATTTATATGGTACAATAGATCCCACCGCCTAGCCAGTACTTGCGCCTAGATCCCGGGGAGGCCTGGGGGCTCCGGATATCGTGAAATACTATCACGGTACTCATTTAAGAATCATTGCCACATGGTCCTCTCTAAATGCCAGTGGGCTGCTATTGAGAAGGGGGTGCTGTATCCGACCCACCCATGCTCCTTGATCTGAAGCACTCCGTCCCCTCTGCATCCCAACTTTAGGCGTCAATGTACGGCTCCAATGTCCTTTACCCGGGACATATGGCAAAAATTTTAAAAAAAAATACTCCTTTACCTCACCCTGCCCCCCCTCACGAATGTGCTGTTTAGCCCAACTATTCCTGATGTATTGTCCCTGGGTAGGATCTATACATGGCTCGATCCCCCCCAAAAGGTTATTTTACCTTTTATAAACTATATGTTATTTACTTTCTCTGTTATAGCTATGCAGTTCACCCCTGTGTCTGCATACGTGGACGATAACCTCTAGCTTTTATAGTCAAAGTTTATGTTATATCCTTTATTCATTTATGCTCACTGATTATTTCAATGCTTAATTATATTGTATTTGCTCTGAAAATTAATAAAAAATACAATTATAAATGACAAAAAAGAAAATTACACAAAGTTGTCACTAAATGATATATTGCTCACACATGGCATGGTTATATGTGGAATTAAACCCCAAAATACATCCTACTGTTTCTGAGTATGGGGATACCTCATTTGTGAGACTTTTTGGGAGCCTAGCCGCGTACAGGACCCCAAAAACCAATCAAAGCCTTCAGGAATTCTAAGGGTGTCAATTTTTGATTTCATGCCTCACTATATCACAGTTTCGAAGACCATAAAATGCCAAGATAGCACAAACACCCCCCTTCCCCCCCCCCAAAGCTATTTGATGAGTGGCATGTTGAGTCCATGGAATATTTTATATTTTTCCACAAGTTGCGGGAAAATTATTATTTTTTATTTTTTTTGCACAAAGTTGTCACAAAATGATCTATTGCTGTCATGGTTATGCAGTAATCTTTCTCTATCAGTTTACCTCTCTTCATGTGTTCAGACCAAGAGGTCAGCCACTCTCACCTGGCTGTTTTTATAACCTCTCCTCTAAGCATGGCTCCACCCCTATCAGTAAACCCAATATTAACCTGTACACCACAAGCCAGTGGTGCTGCTCAACCATTGTGTGTATTTGCCTTCCTGTTTCCCGTGTGCTCTACGTTTGTCTCTGTTACCGACCTTGGCGTGTTCTCGACTATTCCTGTCTGCTTGTGACCTTCACCTATTGGCGTGTCCCTGACTATCCCTGTTTGCCTGTGACCCTGAACCTTTGGCGTGTACTCTGTTGTTCCTGTCTGCTAGTCGCCCTGACCTCTGCCTTATCCGTTACTGTCCTTGTTGTTCCTGCCTGCTGCTTCTTTCACCTGTAGTCTACCATGAACGTGAGCTGTAAGACCCTGGAGCCAGACTGCAGCACAGTCCATCCTCACCACTAGAGGTTCTGGTGAACACCCTCTTGCTCTTAGACTCCACGACCTGTGGAATCTATGCTCTAGCTCCCACTGGGATCTTTGTTAGTGATTCAGTAGACCTGCTTCCTGAACCACCTAGGGTTCAATCCGCAGCAGGCAGTCCTAGGGTCCACTACCTTAGTGGTGCACTCCTGACTCCTAAGGAGTGCATCTGTCACCTGGTCTCAGGTGACCTGACAGTTTGGTCAGCCATGGACCTGGCTGACATGCCTCTTCCTGCAGATGATCCATTACAGGGCTTAGTCCCCAGACTTGAGACCCAGAAATCACATCAGACCCAGGTGATGCGATTCCTATGGGATTTGGCCTCCCTTTTTGAACAGGTTCAGGCCTCATTAGGATCCCCAGTTTAACCCCCAAACGCTATCTGCTGCTGCACCTATCGCAGCCACACATTCATTACAACTGCCAGCTCCAGCCCGCTTCTCTGGGGACTCCAAGGCCTGCAGGGGGTTCCTTAGCCAGTGCACAATTCATTTTGAACTCCAGCCCCAAAACTTCCTGTCTGATCAGGCGAAGGTAGCCTACAGTATATCCCTCCTGTCCGGCGAGGTGTTCTGTGGGAACTGAATCATCCAGTGGTTTCTAGCCTGTCTGATTTCTTGAAACTTTTTCGGATTATCTTCGAGGAACCGGGTCGTGACTCCTCAGCGGCCAGCACTCTTTTACGTCTATGTCAAGAGTCACCTTCTGTGGGACAGCATGCTCTTCAGTTCCGTATCCTCACAGCTGAATTGAGCTGGAATAATGAGGCCCTAGTTGCAACCTTTTTACATGATAGATCCCTCCCTGCTGATCTGGACGGTGTCATTACCTTGTGTAGCCAGATCGATATTTGCTTTCAGGAGATGGCCCTGGAAAAAAGATACCAGCACTCCCCATTCTTTAGCCTGAGCTCCCTGTCCCTTCTTTTCGATCCAAGGAGCACCCCCTGCCTGCTGAGAAACCTATGCAACTAGGTCGGACCAAGTTATCTCCCGTAGAACGGTCATTTTCGTGGCACTTGTTCTTTGTCCAGAAAAACACTTGGGGCTAATACATCTGGTAGGTGGAGTATTAGACCCTGAAATATCACCTTCACCTTCTCATCTTCTCCTTTTTGTATTCCTTCATGTCGGCACTCCCTCTCGTTCAGTTTCAACACATCTGAATTCCAGGGCCACTGGCAATTTCATGGATTGGGAAACTGCATCTTCCATGACACTTACCCTTTTGCCCCTTACAACGCCATTGGTGGTCTTGGCGATTGATGGCAGTGGTCTCCCAGGGGGCCCTATCTGCTTCCAGACCCTCCCTGTTAGGATGTCAGTAGGGACACTCCCCCAGGGGTGGGTATCCTTCCTTGTCTTACCTAGGGATGAGCTTCATGTTCGAGTCGAACCCATCTTCGGCTCAAACATCATCTGTTCAGCAAATTCTGAACGTTATGGATCATTTGTGACAAAATTCGAGTGGCGCGTCACGGCCCATAATTCACTGTGGCATCGCAGTGCATTGCTGGCTGCTGATTGGCTAAGCATGCACTATGACCCTCATGTTTTGGCCAATCACAGTGCAGAAAAAATGGAGAGTCATGATTGGCCAAAGCCAGGGTGGCTTTGGCCAATTATGTCTCGGGGGGTTTAGTACAGGCCCCACACTATAAAGGGCCGCCTGCGTGGCGGCCTTGTGTAGTGTGTTGCAGTGACGGAGAGAGATAGACATAGAGACAGTGTCATTTGATTTAAATTAGATAGAATAGGCAGGCGAGTCAGTTAGCTTTAGTTACAGTGTGTAGAGGATAAATATGCATCCCAGGTGTGTTGTATATATTTATACACTGTATTCAGTTTAGCTAGATCCATTCCTGTTATTCTCTTCATAATATACTGGCAGGCAGGGACCTGCACTATTTTCACTTAGTGTACTGTGTCCTTTGCACAGTGTGCACCTAAAGCTTTACCTGAATACAATTGCCAGTGTTCTCATACTAATAATACTACAGGCAGGCAGTCGATTCTACTAGCTGCGGTATAATCAGCATATATATATATATATATATATATATATATATATATATATATATATATATATATATATATATATATATATATATATATATATATATTGTGACAGAGCGAGGCTCTGTCCCTATGAAATTGGAGGAAAACGAGACGCAGACACAGAGTTTGCATATCTCCAGCCCTGTGTCTGGGTCTTGATGTTAACGAGCAGGGTGTGTGCCCAGCTGCATATAAGCCATATAAATGAAGGGCTGTTGGTGTGGAAGGTGGAGGAGTGTGAACAGCTTGCTGCTGGCTGAAGAGTGGTTTGCCCTGTGGGAGACTGTAGTCCGTGTAAGGGACTGGGAAAGGCTGACAACCTTGAGAGTCAGGAAGACTAAGGAAGTCGGTGAGTCCAGGGGGCTGGAAAGAGTTGACAAATCTGTTGGGAGCAAGCAGAGGAACTGTTGACAATTGAGAGCCAGGTGGCTTGGTATGTTCATTTGTGTGCTGAATGAATTTAAACCCCTGCGTGGGATTACTGGATGAACTAAATATTTTGTTTTCTTATAATAAACGTGGGCTACCAGGCCCTTAACCATAAAACGCCTGCCTGATGTAGACTAAAACGTGCATCTACCAATTGTGCTTAATCACCCGAACATTACAATATATATATGTCCCATCTTTGTGCAGCTACATATCCCTGCAGGCCATTAGTATGTCTGGAAGGCCAACAAGAAGAGGCAGACAGTGAGGAGCCAATAAAAGAGGCCAAGCAGGCTCTGTGTCTAGAGAAGGCTCTGATGGTACCCAGCTAGAGGAAGGCAGTAACATGAGCCCAGAGAGAGGGGGTGCCCAAGAAGGACAGCAATCTGGCAGTCATGTTCCCCAGCTGCAGCACACTGCCAGGTTTACTCCAGTGATGAGGAGGGAGGGGATGATGAGGTAACGGACTCCACATGGATGCCTGATGGGAGAGAGGAGGAGGAGGCACATCTCAAATGAGGCAGGATGCCCTCCAGGGGTCAGCTTAAGGGCAGCACACTGACTGCATGACACCGCAGAGCTCCACATGTGCAGGGCGCTGCTGTCTCTGCGCGTTATTCCAAAACTTCTTTGGTGTGGGCCTTTTTTGAGACAAGTGCATCAGATCACATCACTGCTATTTGCAACATATGTCTCAAGTGACACACCTCTCACCTCCAACCCCTCCCCTTCTTCATCCATGGCCTCTTTCTGTGCTTTGTCCTTGGAACCAGTGGAGCTCCGTAAGCATTCAAGGGGCTACGCAAGTACGCAGGCAAAAAGATGCTATGCGGTGCTTGTGCTGGTATGCTTGGGGGACAGGAGCCACACTGGGGCAGAGATTCTGTCAAGCCAGGAATGGTGATTTGCGACAATGGCACCAACCTCCTCTCCGTCCTCCAACAGGGACAACTGAGCCATGACTGTTTGGCTCACGTACTTAATTTGGTGGTGCAGCGGTTCTTGGGTAGGTACCCGGGCTTACAGGATGTCCTGAGGCAGGCCAGGAAACTCTGTGTGTATTTCCACCGGTCATATAATGCCAGTGCTTGGCTGGCTGACCTCCAAAAGGAATTTAACCTGCCCAAGAAGCGCCTAATCTGCGACATGCCCAACAGGTGGAACTCAACGTTGGCCATGCTGCAGCGGCTGCACACGCAGCAGAGGGCCATCAATATGTACCGGTGCGACTATGGCCCCAGGACAGGGTCAGGGGAGCTTTTTTTCCCCACGCCATGGTGGGCCATGATCAGGGATGCATGCACTGTCCTGTCACCATTTGAGGAGGCCACGAGGATGGTGAGCAGTGACAGTGCATGCATCAGTGACACTGTCCCTCTTGTCCCCCTGTTGGAGCACACGCTGCATGGAACAATGGACAGGGCACTTGAGGCAGAACAGAGGCAGGAAGAGGAGGATTTATTTACCTCCCAAGGCCCCCTTTATCCAGACAGTGTTCCTGCTGGCCTGCTGATCACACAGGAGAGGATGAGGAGGAGGAGGAGGATTGTGTCAGCATGGAGGTGGAGCCTAGCACTCAGTATCAGCAGAAGTCTTTAAGGGATCATTTACAGTCCCAAGAAACCCATGGACTTGTACGTGCCTGGGCGGCGGTGGCTGTGGATCATGTTGTCCTTAGTGACCCAGAGGACTCCAGACCGAATGCCTCAGCTAATCTACACTGCATGGCCTCCCTGATCCTGCAAAGCCTGCGGAAAGATCCTCGTATTCGTCGGATCAAGGAGAGGAATCAATACTGGCTGGCAACCCTCCTTGATACACGTTAAAAGGGTAAGGTTGCGGACCTTATCTTGCCATCGCAGAGGATGAAACATCTTCGGGAGGCCTTGCAGGAAGGTCTGTGCAAAACGTTCCCAGAGACTGGGAGGTTACAAATTCCTGGTCCTGAACAATGTGTTGCTGAGGCTTCGGTCAATCACAGAAGGAGCGTTGGAGAATGTGACCGTCTGACCGATGCATTCAGACAATTTTTTAGTCCACAGCCCCAAGGTATGATCGGTTCCAGCAACCATCGCCAGCGCCTGATTTACATGGTGCAGGAATACCTAGGGGCAAGGTCGGACTTGGACACCTTTCCCACCGAAAATCCTCTGGGTTACTGGGTCTTAAGGATGGATCACTGGCCAGAGCTTACACAGTATGCAATTGAGCTACTGGCCTGTCCTGCATCCAGGAGGCTTTGTAACCGATCACAGGGTGTGCCTGTCCACCGACTCGGTTGACCGACTGACCTTCATAAAAATGAATCAGTCTTGGATCACCACCAGCTACCAAGCATCTGATGCTGATGTAACCGAATATTTTTTTTTTTAAATGTCAGATCCCTTCAAGACTGCTGATGCTGAGTGGCTATACTGTTATGCTGAGTGACTATCCTCTTCCTTCTCAATGATCATGCTAATAGCTTGTAAGAACATTTTGGTTTTGGGCGCCGACACCAGTGGCTAAGGCCCAAATTTTCAGCCCCTCTTTAACAGGGGTGTGTAATTACAATTTTTGATGCAATACTTTGCAGCAGAGCTCATTCCTGCGCTCAAACTAGAGTTTCTGTGAGGTGTAGCAGTGTTGTGGCACCAGTGCCTAAGGCCCAATTTTTCTGCCCCTGTTCAATAGGGACATGTAATTACAATTCTTGATCTAATATTTCACAGCAGTGCCCGTTCCAGCGCCCACCAAGAGTAACTGTGAGGACTTACAGTGTTGTGGCACCAGCACCACCACCACCAAAGGCCCAATTTTTCTACCACCGTTCAACAATGGCATGTAATTACAATTCTTGATATAATAGTTCACAGCAGGTTGTTCAGCGCCCACCAAGAGTAACTGTGAGGGCTTACAGTGTTGTGGCAACACCAACATCTTAGGCCCAAATTTCTGTAAAGCATATAGGGTAGGTCCCTACTTTCGAACATCCAACTTACAAACATCTCCTACTTGCAAACGGAAGGAGACAACAAGAAGTGAGATGAAATCTACCCCTAGGAAGGGAAATTCTCTCTTGATATGGGAAAACGTGTCTCCTCTCCACTGATGCTTTATCACCATTCCTTGTTTCACTAAAACCCCCAAATTTTCAAAAAACATTTGTCATTGGGACAGAAAGTGAGGTGAAATCTTCTGAAGAGGTGCACAGACAGTAGAAAAAAAAATGTTAGCCCTTGTACACACGGTCAGAGAATCCGTCGGAATGTGTCCTATCGGACCGTTTTGTCGGATAATCCGACTGTGTGTGTTATGCATCGGACTGTTTCCGTCGGAATATCCGTCAGACCAAAGTTTCCAACTTGCTGGAACTGGTCCGATCGGACATACTCCGATCATGTGTAGAGAATTCCGATCGGATAAAGTGCCACGCATGCTCAGATCAAATTCCTAGACCAAAGCTATTGGCTACTAGCCTGAACGTAGTCCCGTCGTAACGAAATAATGTCATCACGTTCTGAACGACCGGATTTTCCGACAACTTCGTCCGACCGTGTGTATGCAACAGTTTCAGACAAGATCCATCGGACAAAATCCGTCGGATTTGGTTGTCGGAATCTCCGACCGTGTGTACAAGGGCTTACAGAGGTAATAACCCTTCCCTATGTTTTCCAAAAAGCTTAAAAATAGATTTTTTGACTAGAGCTACACTTCAAAAATGTACCAGTTCAAAATTACAAACAGATTCTACTTAACAACAAACCTACAGTCCCTGTCTTGTTTGACTGTATACTGCAGTTCAGAGTATATAGGGCCTGGGGGCCTTTCCTTTTTCTAATTTGGGTGCGGGGTTCCCCTTAATATCCATACAAGACCCAAAAAGCCTGGTAATGGACTGGGGGGGGGGGGGGGGTACACATGCCATTTGTCTCACTGATTTTCATCCATATTGCTGGGACCAGACATTACATTACAGCCGCAAGCAGTTTTAAATGACTTTTATTCCTTGAAAAATGTCATTTTGTGCAGGGACTGTTCTAAGCACGGGAAACACCCGCCACTTTATAGGCATACTATAGACAACTACCAGATACTATATTTAAAGGAATATTTCACTTTTTTTTCACTTTAAGCTTCATCAAAATCACTGCTCCTGAAAAAATGGAAATTTTTAAAACTTTTTTTTTGCATTGATACATGTCCCCTGGGGCAGGACCCGGGTCCCCAAACCCTTTTTGATTTTGAACATTCACGTCCCATAAACTTTAATGGGGTTCTAACGTTTGCGCAAATTTTCGGTCCGTTCGCAGGTTCTGGTGCGATCTGAACCAGGTTGTTCGGCTCATCCCTAGTCTTACCTAAGGCTTCATCTCCTATCATATTAGGTCTTCCTTGTTTACGACTCCATTCTCCACATGTTGACTGGACTGCGGACCGAACCTGGCTTGGGATTCCTCCTGTTCCTCATCCTGCCTACTCAAGGTTACCCCAAAAGAGAAACTTCCTGTTGCCACCATCCCAGTATCTTCTGCTCTTCCCACTGTATATAGCGATTTCTGGGATGTGTCCTGCAATAATCGGACTGATGCACAGAGATCATGTGGCACTCTGGATGAGGAGCCCACCTATGAACCTGAGCCGATCATTCACTCCAGTTTGCATAACCATTTACCTTTGCCTATCCCTAAACACCCCTGGACGCACAGCCAGGCTAACTTGTCCGCAAGTTCCATAGTCGCTACGCCCTGTGATGCGATTGAGATAGTTGCTACACCTGGCGATACTATTCAGTCGGCCTCTGCACCAGTTATGCCAGTCCAGCCCATTCCCAGTGCGCTTCCTGCTTTTTCTTATTTAGGACCTTCTGTAGCCTGGTCTCACCCCACTACTACTATGTCCATTCAAACCTGTCTAAGAGGCTCAATCCATCCTTTGGATAGACTGCCCTATTCAGCCAGTTTTCAACCTTTCTTTTCAGAACTCTCTGAATTCTGCTTGTGTTTCAGCTATCCAGCTTGACTCCTGTGACACATCACCTTCTAACCAACCTGGTCTCAGGGTTCCACTGACCTCTGCCCAGTCTGATGATTATGTGCTGGATGTCCAGCTCATCTTTTAGGGTCTGGGGAACCCTGCTTAGACTCCTGATGGTCTTCTCATGCCCTTACCCATTCCTGAGAAGCCTTTCTCGTCCTCTCCCTACCTCTGTTTCAGTCTCTGAGGATAATCTAAGGTACAAGGTTTGTCAAGTCCAGGATTCCCAGCGCCGTAGAGGCATTCTTCAGTACCTTGTACATTGGAAAGTGTTTAGTCCCAAGGAGAGGTCTTGGATCACTGCATCTGTGATCTTTGCGCCTCATCTGGAGTTTCCCTTTAAGCCAGGCAGGGGAGGGGGAAGCCTCGTAAGAGTCCTGTCAAGGGTACTGTCATGGTTATGCAGTAATCATTCTCTGTCAGCTTACCTCTCCTCCTGTGTTCAGACTAAGAGGCCAGCCACTCTCACCTGGCTGTTTTGATAACTTCTCCTCTAAGCATAGTTCCACCCCGGGTCCTATCAGGAAACACTATATTAATCTATGCACTGCAAGCCAGCAGTGCTGATCAACCATTGTGTGTGTTTGACTTCCTGCTTCCTGCTTGCTGTATGCTCTATATTTGTCTCTGTTACCGACCTTGGCGTGTTCTCAATTATTTCTGTCTGCTTGTGACCTTGACCTATTGGCATGTCCCGACTATCCTTGTTTGCCTGTGACCCTGAACCTTTGGACCTCTGTCTTATCCTTTACTGTCCTTGTTGTTCTAGCCTGCTGCTTCCTTCTCCTGTAGTCTACCGTGAGTGTGAGCTGTGAGATCCTGGGGGCTGCGACCTGGAGCCAGACTGCAGCACAGGCCATCCTCACCACTAGAGGTTCTGGTGAACACCCTCTGGCTCTTAGACTCCACGCCCTGGGGAATCTATGCTCTAGCTCCCACTGGGATCTGTTTTAGTGATTCAGTAGACCTGCTTCCTGAACCACCCAGGGTTCAAACCGCAGCAGGCAGTCCTAGGGTCCACTACCTTAGTGGTGCACTCCTGACTCCTAAGGAGTGCATCTGTCACCTGGTCTCAGGTGACCTGACAATTGTTCAAAAATGCCATGGGCATATGTGAAATGACACCCCAAAATACAGTCTGCTGCTTCTCCTGAGTACGGGGATACCACACGTGTGAGAATTTTTGACAGTCTAACCGTGTACAGGACCCCGAAAACCAATCACCACCTATAGGCTTTCTAAGGGCGTACATTTTTGATTTCACTCCTCACTGCCTATCACAGTTTCGGAGGCCATAAAATGCCCAGATAGCACCATCCAGCCCTTCAAATGACCCCATTTTGGAAAGTAGACACCCCAAGCTATCGGCTGAGAGGCATGTTGAGTATTTTGCACATCTCACTTTTTTGTCACAAAGTTTTGAAAATGTAAAAAATAAAAAAATAAAATTTTTTATTTTATTAATTTTTAAAAATAAATGAGATCTGCAAAATACTCACCATGCCTCTTAGCAAATACCTTGGGGTGTCTACTTTCCAAAATGGGGTCTTTAGGGGGGTTTTGTGCTATCTGGACATTTCAGGGCCTCCGTAACTGTGATAGGTAGTGAGGAGTAAAATCACAATTTTACACCTTGAGAAAGCCTGAATGTAGTGCTTGATTTTTGGGGTCCTGTACGTGGCTAGGCTCCCAAAAAGTCTCACATATGTGGTATCCCCTTAATCAGGAGAAGCAGCAGAATGTATTTTGGGGTGTAATTCCACATATAACCATGCCATGTTTGAACAATATATAATTTATGCCGCGTACACACGATCGGACTATCCTGCGGACTTAGTCCGGCGGACAAACCGCTTGACTTTGCAGCTGAGGTCCGCCGGACTTTCCGAATGATCGGACCTGCCCACACACGACTGGACCTTTCTGGTCGGCTAGGTCCGGTGGACAACCCGCCTGACTATGCCGGGAGTCCGCAGGAATTTTAAAATGAACGGACTTGCCCACACATGGAGTAAAGTCTGTTCATTTTGAACGTGGCTCTAGGTAGACGGGACTAGCAAAGGAAGTGAATGTCGCCGCCTCCATCGGTGAGGTTTACACCTCGCTAGCCCCGTTGCCTGGTATGGATTTAAAGGGGAAGCCCTACGCTGAAGAAATGCCATGGGGGTCCCCCCAAAGTCCATATCAGACCCTTATTCAAGCAGACAGCCCGGCCAGTCAGGAAAGGGGGTGGGGAAGAGCGGGCGCCCCCCCCCTCCATACCAGGCTGCATGCCCTCAACAGAGCTATAAGAAGATAGCAGAGGCCCGGCAGAAGAACCGAATAGCAAGACAAGACCCCAGAAGAGCGGGACAAGGCCCCCGGGAGGCGGGGAAGGCGAAGAAGAAAGCCAGGCTTCTCCGCTAGTAAAATAGCTAGCAGAAGATAGCGGAGGAGTCCGGTGAGAAAACCCCCCCAAGACGGAAGAAGACAACCGGAGCTGTCTAATAAATTATTTTAAAAACTTGTGTTGTGTTTTTTTTATTTACATGTTTTTCACCAGGTAAATGGGTAGGGGTACAATGTACCCCATACTCATTCACATAGGGTGGGGGGCTGGGATCTGGGGGCCCCCTTATTAAAGGGGGCTCCTGGATTTCGATAAGCCACCCGCCCGCAGACCCCAACAACCAACGGCCAGGGTTGCCGGGAAGAGGCCCTTGTCCTCATCAACATGGGGACAAGGTGCTTTGGGGTGCTATAAGCCCAAAATAATGTCTCCCAAATGACACTATAATTTTGAATCAGCAGCTAGTGTTGCACATGTCTCATAAATCATGCAAAGATCATCCAATATTCGAAAGTACGCTGCGCTTTCAAACTTAAAATCCAAATAGTGAAATGAAAAAATGTGCTATGTAACAACAGCAATAAAGTGATAATGTGTTAAAATACATACAATATTCCAAATAAAGTGCTTTCATGCAGGATATGATAAAATGTCCATAAGCAATCAATAAAATAAAATCCTTAAACCAATATAATGGTGAACCAAACTATAAAAATAAAATAAAATAAATATATATATATATATATATATATATATATATATATATATATATATATGTGTGTGTATGTGTGTGTGTGTGTGTGTGTGTGTGTGAGAAAAAAGCACTACGGTGTGTTGTGCAATCAAAAAAAGTTCAAAAGTGGTTGCTGTGATATCAATCCAATATTAAGGTGCTGCGTGTACGCTCAGGTGTTCCCCCCAGATAATGGCTGCTCACCTTAGAGCATGTGACCTTGCTGATTAGGCTGGGTCAATACATGCATTGGAACCTGTAAATGGTTCAGTGGTAAATACGGATTCCTGTGGTGGCCTCACTCTGTGCTTCAATATGGTAATGGAGTCCCTTTTGTGCCTCGGTAATACCAATAGAAAAAGGAGGACTTCATAGTGTAATATATTAAAACTTTTAATATCAACACAGTAAAAAATCCCTTGCAGGGCACTCACATTTGCATGGCGCGTCAGGGCTCCACTCTAAAATGGCATAAATAACAAGCTGTAGTGGCTGATATCAGGGTGGTATGCTGATCGTCCTTAGTGCGTGCACTGGCTAGTGTTCCGTCCTGTCCCCTTCCCCTACGCATGTCGATACAAGGAGTTAATTCGTATCTTCCTCAGGGGGTAATTTGATTGGACGATAAAGCTGTCATTTAATATAGGGCATCCATTTTGTTGTAGAACGGGGACACTCTAGTGTTGGATTAGTGTAGTTCAATGGGAAAAACGTCTAAGGCCGCGTACACACGCGCGGACTGTTCGCCCAACTTTGTCCGTCCAACAGTTTCGGCAAACAGTCCGCTCAAACTTAGCATGGACGGACATGGCCACACACGACGGACGAACAGTTTGCTGAAACCGTGCGCGATGACGTGAACGGCACGTACGACGGGACGAAAAATACGACGTCCTATACACTGCAATGCAACCTTCCGACGTGGAAATCCTTTCTGAGCATGCGCGAGACTTAGTTGGCCGAACAATCCTACACACGAGCGAACAGTCCGCTGAAACCTTGTTTCAGCGGACAGTTTTTCGGAATTTCCGTAAGACCTTGTTCGTCCAACTGTCCGCTGAAACTGTCCGCTGAAGCCCCACACACGAGCGGACTGTCCGCCCAAACACTGTTCAGCGGACAAGGTTGGGCGAACAGTCCGCGCGTGTGTACGCGGCCTAAGAATCCAATAGATGGATACAAAAACTGACCTCTAAGGTTTAATATAACTCCATGATGCCTGTGATCTATAGTGGCCTGAATAGAACAAACAGCGTTGCAAATGGCTAAATGTAAGCCTGAATAAAAAAAAATTATATATATATATATATATATATACACACCCAGGATGGACGCTATGACTGATCAGCATCCCATACGATAATCAGCCTTTATGTTATACATGCATCATTAAACATATGAATTTAGGCTGTGGCTGCACTCCAGTCAGTGAAGACCCCGGGCCCAGATAGGATTCCAGCGGAATTCTACAAGACCAACGCTGATGTGTCCCAGCTACATGCCCTGCTGCTCTCCATGTTGAGGGAGGGGGAGCTTCCGGCTACGATGTCTGAGGCAATAATTGTAGTGATCCCCAAGCCCGGCAAGGACCCGAATCTCTGCTCCTCGTACCGCCCAATCTCACTACTCAATGTAGATGCAAAAATTGTCACTAAAATCCTGGCCACTCTACTCAACTCGGTCATTTTAACACTGATACAGGGTGATCAGACGGGGTTTATGCCGGGCAAGGGTACCGACATAAACCTCAGATGTTTATATACCCATATTTCCCTTGCTGCTACCGAGAATTCACAAAAAGTTGTCGCCTCATTAGATGCCGAAAAGACGTTTGATTCAGTTGAGTGGCAGTTCCTTTGGAAAGTCCTAGAGAGATTTAACTTCGGACCCCAATTTATTTCCTGGGTTAAATTGTTCTATAAGAATCCCACTGCCAGAGTGCACGCCAACGGTCTACTCTCTGGGGGCTTCTCCTTGGGTAGGGGCACAAGGCAAGGATGCCCTCTTTCCCCGGGCCTGTTTGCGCTAGCTATTTAACCCCTGGCGGTGCTCCTGCGAGACTCGGTGGAGGTGGGGGGACTGAGGGTGGGAACAGTGTGTGAAAAAGTTTCACTGTACGCAGACGATACTGTCCTCTATCTTCCAGATGCGTCCTCGACATTGGAAATGGCCCTTAAACTCATAGACGAATTTGGCTCCTTCTCAGGGGGTGCACATCAACTGGGATAAATCTTTACTGTACCCTCTGTCACCTGCCCCCCTTGTTGTATCCACCTGTACCTCTCTGCGGATTGTAGATACATTTCGCTATCTAGGAATAGAGGTTCAGAGGGTGCCCAAACACTATCTGGCAGATAATCTCTACCCAGTCTTACAGAACCTGGTGGCCAAGTGCCAGGTGTGGAGAACTCTACCCCTGACACCAGTGGGTAGGGTCAATCTGCTCAAGATGACGTTTCTCCCAAAATGTTTGTATGTTTTTCGTAACACCCTGGTCCCGATCCCTAATTCCTTTTTTAAGAAGGTAGACCAGGCAGTGAATTCCTTCATATGGGCCGGGGCGACCCCAAGAATAGCGCAAACTACCCTTCAACTGCCCCTCACACTTGGGGGTCTAGCCCTTCCCTGTCTGAGGGAATACTATTGGGCGGCTGTACTGGTCACGGTGCGGTGGTGGTTCATGCAGCTCCGTTCTAACCCGTCTGTTAATCTGGAGGCGGCAATTTTGGGATCCCATGCTGCATTGAGTACCTTGGTATATAGAGGACCGAAGGCTCACCCTGGGATCACTACCCCCATGCAAACTACGCCTCGGGTTTGGTCTCAGGTTGCGACTCGATTGAACCCGCCCGCTGCACTGTCACCACTAGGGATGAGCTTGGTGTTCGAGTCGAACATATGTTCGACTCGAACATCGGCTGTTCGCCCGTTTGGCAAATTCCGAAAGTTATGGGCCGTTCGCGCCAAATTCGTGTGGCGCTCACGGCCCACAATGCACTGCGGTGGCGCAGTGCATTGCTGGCTCATGATTGGCCAAGCATGCACTGTGACCCACGCATGCTTGGCCAATCACAACGCCGGCAGCGAGGATAGCCATGATTGGCCACAGGCAGGATGCCTGTGGCCAATCATAGCTCAGGCTGTGTAGTACACGCCCCACACTATATAAGGCCGCCAGCGCAGCGGCCTTGTGTAGTGTGTTGGGGTCTGAAGCAGTTAGTAGGTGTTCTGTGTACCTTCAACACAGTATACACTGATCGTTACCGGCCGATTTTTCGTTCTTGCTCTTCTGTAGTGGTTGTTGTCTGCGTGCCCTGACCGCAGTATACACCACTATATTCACCTATATAGCTAGCGATATATCCATCTTTTATAATAGAGCTTGCAGTCAGTGTTAGGAGCTTGTGCGTGCTGTCTGCGTGCTCTGAACCCAGTATACACCGCTATATCCACCTATATAGCAAACTATCTTGCTCGTTTTAAATAGAGCTTGCAGTCAGCGGTAGGAGCTTGTGCGTGCTGTCTGCGTGCTCTGAACCCAGTATACACTGCTATATCCACCTATATAGCAAACTATCTTGCTCGTTTTAAATAGAGCTTGCAGTCAGCGGTAGGAGCTTGTGCGTGCTGTCTTCGTGCTCTGAACCCAGTATACACCGCTATATCCACCTATATAGCAAACTATCTTGCTCGTTTTAAATAGAGCTTGCAGTCAGCGGTAGGAGCTTGTGCGTGCTTTCTGCGTGCTCTGAACCCAGTATACACCGCTATATCCACCTATATAACAAACTATCTTGCTCGTTTTAAATAGAGCTTGCAGTCAGCGGTAGGAGCTTGTGCGTGCTGTCTGCGGGCTCTGAACCCAGTATACACCGCTATATCCACCTACATAGCTCTTCTCTATTTGAGCCATCTGCCATCTGCAAGAGTTAGTGGAAGTTGTGTGTGCCTCCAGCACAATATACACTACCCAATTGCTGTTTTTCCCAACTCCCTTCAGGCCATTACCATGTCTGGAAGGCCAGCAAGGAGAGGCAGACAGGCGCAAGCCGATAAAAGAGGGCAAGCAGGCTCTGTGTCTAGAGACAACAGTGCTGGTCGTGGACGCGGTGCATCGTCATCATCAGCACGTGGCCATGGGACACGCTTGTCCTTCTTTTCGACAGCTGGACATGTTGAGCCGCAACATGCCAATGACTTGGTAGAGTGGATGACCAAGCCCTCTTCATCTTCCTCATCCTCTCTCACCCAGTCTCAGGGTACTAGCAAAGCAGCTGCCAATGCATCGTCTTCCCTCCTCTCAATGTCATCATCAGTGACTCCTTCCCTAGACCCACCACGTCCTCCTGAGGAGTCTCCTGAACTCTTTGAGCACAGTGTTGGGTACATGCTCCAGGAGGATGCCCCGTGTTTTGTAGGCTCTGGTGATGATACTCAGCTAGAGGAAGGCAGTAGCGTGAATGCAGAGAGAGGGGATGCTCAAGAAGGACAGCAATCTGGCAGTCATGTTCCACAAGCTACAGCATACTGCCAGGTTTGCTCCAGCGATGAAGAGGGAGGGGATGATGAGGGCACTGACTCCACGTGGGTGCCTGGTAGGAGAGAGGAGGAGGAGGAGGCACATGTCCAGCGAGGCAGGATGCCCTCCGGGGGCCAGCTTAGGGGCAGCACACCGACTGAATCACACCGCAGAGCTCCGCCTGTGTAGGGCGCTGCCTCTGCGCGCTATTCTAAAAGTTCTTTGGTGTGGGCCTTTTTTGAGACAAGTGCATCAGATTGCACCGCTGCTATTTGCAACATATGTCTCAAGCGTATCTCCTGTGGCCAAAACATCAGCCCCTTGGGCACCACATGCTTGACCTGACATATGTTGACCTGCCATGCAGCTCGTTGGCAAGCATACCTCAAAGACCCACACCAAAGAACAAAGCGGACCTCTCCTTGCTCCTCATCAGCTGGGATCTCCAACCCCACTAGACCTTCAGTCCTCTCTGAAACCTGCTCTGAGAGGAATGAAGGTGTAGAATTAGGTGTGTCAAAGCCAAATGCTTCCGGGAACTCTGCTAGCAGTAAACCCACGTCCGATTATAGCAGGAAAATGTCCCTGCCCCAGCTGCTGGACTGGCGAAAGAAGTTCACTCCCAGCCATCCACATGCCCAGTGGTTGAATGCTAGCTTGGCTAAATTGCTAGCACTTCAACTGCTGCCTTTTCAGTTGGTAGACTTGGCCCCCTTCCGTGAGTTTGTACAATGTGCAGTTCCTCAGTGGCAGGTCCCCAAACGCCACTTTTTCTCACGGAAGGCGATTCCGGCTCTCTACCGGCATGTGGAAGGCAATGTCCTTGCCTCGCTGGACAGGGCGATCAGCGGTAAGGTGCATATTACCGCTGACTCATGGTCCAGCAGGCATGGACAGGGACGTTACCTGCCTTTAATGGCCCATTGGGTCACTCTTCTGGCAGCTGGGAAGGATGCAGGATAAGGTGCAGTAGTGTTGGAGGTTGTTCCGCCACCACGCCTCCAAAATGCTACTATTGGTTGTGACACACCTCTCTCCTCCACCCCCTCCTCTTCTTCTTCCTCCATGGCCTCTTCCAGTGCTCTGTCCTCAGAACCAGCGGTGCTCCGTAGGCGTTCCAGGGGCTACGTAGGCAAAACGATGCCATGCCGTGCTTGCGCTGGTTTGTTTGGGGGACAGGAGCCACACTGGGGTGGATGTTTTGTCAGTTCTGCAGGGGCAGGCTGAGAGGTGGTTGACGCCACGCCAGCTTAAGCCAGGAATGGTGGTTTGCGACAATGGCACCAACCTCCTCTCCGCCCTCCAACAGGGACAACTGACCCATGTTCCCTGTGTAGCTCACGTTCTTAACCTGGTGGTGCAGCGGTTGTTGGGCAGGTACCCGGGCTTACAGGATGTCCTGAAGCAGGCCAGGAAAGTCTGTGTGCATTTCTGCTGATCATTTAATGCCTGTGCTCGGCTGGCTGAGCTCCAAAAGGAGTTGAACCTGCCCAAGAACCGCCTTATATGTGACATGCCCACCAGGTGGAACTCAACGTCGGCCATGCTGCAGCGGCTGCACATGCAGCAGAGGGCCATCAATGAGTACCTGTGCGACTACGGCACAAGGACAGGGTCAGGGGAGCTCGGTTTTTTCTCACCACGCCAGTGGGGCATGATCAGGGATGCATGCACTGTCCTGTCACCATTTGAGGAGGCCACAAGGATGGTGAGCAATGACAGTGCATGCATCAGTGACACTGTACCTCTTGTCCACCTCTTGGAGCATACGCTGCGTGGAATAATGGACAGGGCACTTGAGGCAGAACAGAGGCAGGAAGAGGAGGACTTCCTTGCCTCTCAAGGCCCCCTTTATCCAGACAGTGTTCCTGCTGTGCCACCCATCACACAGGAAGAGGATGAGGAGGAGGAGGAGGAGGAGGAGGATGATTGTGTCAGCATGGAGGTATAGGCTGGCACTCAGCATCAGCAGCAGCAGCAGTCTTGTAGGGATGATTTACAGTCCCAAGAAACCCGTGGACTTGTACGTGGCTGGGAGGAGGTAGCTGCGGATCATGTTGTCCTTAGTGATCCAGAGGACTCTGGACCGAATACCTCAACTAACCTACGCTGCATGGCCTCCCTGATCCTGCAAAGCCTGCGGAAGGATCCTCGTATTCTTCGGATCAAGGAGAGGGACCATTACTGGCTGGCCACTCTTCTTGATTCACGGTACAAGGGTAAGGTTGCCGACCTTATCTTGCCACCGCAGAGGGAGCAGAGGATGAGACATCTCCGGGAGGCCTTGCATAAAGGTCTGTGCAATGCGTTCCCAGAGACTGGGAGGTTACAAACTCCTGGTCATGGACAACGTGTTGCTGAGGCATCGGTCAGAAGGAGCGGTGGAGAAGGTGGCCGTCTGACCGATGCTTTCAGACAATTTTTTTAGTCCGCAGCCCCAAGGTATGATCGGTTCCAGCAACCATCGCCAGCCTCTGATTTACATGGTGCAGGAATACCTAGGGGCAAGGTCAGACTTGGACACCTTTCCCACCGAAAATCCTCTGGCTTACTGGGTCTTGAGGATGGATCACTGGCCAGAGCTTGCACAGTATGCAATTGAGCTACCGGCCTGTCCTGCACCCAGCGTTCTTTCGGAACGCACCTTCAGTGCTGCTGGTGGCTTTGTTACCAATCACAGGGTGCGCCTGTCCACCGAATCAGTTGATCGACTGACCTTCATCAAGATGAATCAGTCTTGGATCACCCACAGCTACCAAGCACCTGAAGCTGATGTAACCGAATAATTCTTTTTGAAATATCACATCCCTTCAAGACTGCCTATGCTGATGCTGAGTGACTGTCCTGTTATGTTGATTGTCTATCCTCTTCCTCCTCCGCTGATATGTTGGAAGAACATTTCTGGTTCTGGGTGATGCCATCAGCCCAATTTTTCTGCCCCTGTTTAACAGGGGCTTATTCCTGCACTACAATTAGAGTATATGGGAGAGGTTGCGTGTGTGGCACCAGCACCACTGCCTAAGGCCCAATTTTTCTGCCCCTGTTTAACAGGGTTGTTTAATTACAATTTTTGATGCAATGCTTTGCAGCAGGGCTAATTCCTGCACTAAAACTAGAGTATATGGGAGAGGTTGCAGTGTTGTGGCACCAGCACCAGTGCCTAAGGCCCAATTTTTCTGCCCCTGTTTAACAGGGTTGTTTAATTACAATTTTTGATGCAATGCTTTGCAGCAGGGCTAATTTCTGCACTAAAACTAGAGTAAATGGGAGAGGTTGCAGTGTCGTGGCACCAGCACCAGTGCCTAAGGCCCAATTTTTCTGCCCCTGTTTAACAGGGACATGTAATTACAATTCTTGATATAATATTTCACAGGAGGGCCCGTTCCTGTGCCCATCCAGAGTAACTGTAAGGACTTATAGTGTTGTGGCACCAGCACCACAACCACCAAAGGTCAATTTTTCTACCACTGTTCAACAATGGCATGTAATTACAATTGTTGATATAGTCGTTCACAGCAGGGCGCTCCAGCACCCACCAAGAGTCACTTTGAGGGCTTACAATGTTGTGGCAAAACCAACACCTTGTTCCGCCATTTCTGCAGAGCATATAGGGCAGGCCCTTACTTTCAAACATCCAACTTACAAACATCTCCTACTTGCAAACAGAAGGAAACAACAGCAAGTGAGATGAAAAAAGATGTAAGACAAAACAAATTATACAGGGGTGATAACCCTTCCCTATGTTTTCCAAAAAGCTTAAAAATAGTTTTTTTGACTGGAGCTACACTTTAAAAATGTACCAGTTGAAAATTACAAACAGATTCAACTTAACACAACAAACCTACACAGTCCCTGTCTTGTTTGCACCGCCTGTATACTGCTGTTCTGAGTATATAGGGCCTGGGGGCCACACGCATTTCCTTTTTTTAATATGGGTACGGGGTTCTCCTTAATATGCGTACAAGACCCAAAGGGGCTGGTAATGGGCAGGGAGGGCTACCCATGCCATTTTTCTCAATGATTTTCAACCATATGGCAGGAACCAGATATAACATTAAAACCGCAAGCAGTTTTAAATGACGTTATTTCCGTTAAATGTCATTTTGTGCAGGGACTGTTCTAAACACGGGAAACACGTGGCACTTCACAGGCATACTACAGACACCCCCCAGGCACGATATTTAAAGGAATACTTCACTTTTTTTTCACTTTAATCATCATTAAAATCAGTGCTCCTGCCAAAACGGCCATTTTTAAAAACATTTTAGGCATTGACCCATGTTCCCTGGGGCAGGAGCCAGGTCCCCAAACCCTTTTTAGGACAGCATCTTGCATATTAGCCGTTAAAATTAGCACTTTTAATTTCGAACGTTCGAGTCTCATAGACTTCAATGGGGTTCTAAAGTTCGTACGAATTTGGGGTCCGTTCGAAAGTTCTGGTGCGAACCGAACCGGGGGGATGTTCGGCTCATCCCTAGTCACCACATACAATGCTGTGAGGAAATACAAGGTTGAAACACCTCCACTAGGTCCCGGACCCTGCCCTCTGGGTTGGGTATGGTTTCAAAACTCTGCAACAGGTGATGTGGGGAAATCCAAGGTTGAAACACCTCCACTAGGTCCCGGACCCTGCCCTCTGGGTTGGGTATGGTTTCACAACTCTGCAACAGGTGATGCCGGGGGGCTCACTTATCCCCTTTGATTCCCTTAGAGAAGAATACCAATTCCCCTCTCGAATGATTTTTCGCTACATACAATTACGCCATGCCCTGAGAGCACAATTTCCCACAGGGGTAAACCTCCATTCCCATATCGTTGAGAAATTCCTCCTGGCTCAGGAGGCAGATCGTATCCTCTCCTCTCTTTATCTTAGAATCTCGACAGGGTCGGAAAGGGGGGGGGGGGTCTAGCCTCTTCCATAAATGGCAGGGGGACATCCCCACCCTGGCGCCTGATGATTGGGAGGAGGGGATTCAACAATACTTGCCACTAATGATATCAGCTAAGGATAGGTATATACAGTTGAAATTTGTTCACAGGGCGTATTATACCCCGCACCGCATTTCTAGAATATACCCAGGACATTCGGATAGATGCCCGAAGTGCACCACTGAGGTGGGATCTTTTATGCATGTGGTGTGGGACTGCCCAATTATAAGACAGTTTTGGGAGGATGTGGTGCGGGTGGTCAACGAAGTGGAGGACCTCTCGGTAGGGTTAGACCCGGTGGTTCTACTGCTGGGCGTGTGTGACAGAGTGGCACCAAACACATATAAACAGCTGCTTGTGTTCTATACGGCATTCTATGACAGAAAGACTATTCTTATGCAGTGGAAGAAATCTGACCCACCTAGTGTAGCCCACTGGAAATCCATGATTGATTCTGCTCTCCCGCTGTATAAGCTTACCTATATGAGTCGTAAATGCCCTAAAAAGTTTACTAGGATCTGGGGAAGCTGGGTGCAGGAATGAGGCACACGATGAGACACAGGCATTTCCGGTATTGATGAGTTGACCCTTAGCTTTCTGGGCCCTTCCGCTTGCACGGCCCCCCCCCCCCTTCGCCCTGACATGGCGGGGTGCTATACTGTGGTTAAATGGTTTGGCCCAATATAACAGCCAAATTAAAAGTTGTCCCCTATGACTGCTGGAATAGGTGCAGTGCAGATACGCTCCGCGGAATGTGACTGCTAACTAGGATTGTACGCTATACTTTGCCGTCTGATTCGGTTCTGTTTCCCTTTTTGTTTTCTTTTCTTTTTTTGTGCTTATTACGCTGTATTTCATATTTTAAATGTAAAAAATATCCTGTGATGCTTTGATGTATCCGTTTAGAGACCAATAAAAAACGTTTCTGTTAAAAAAAAAAAACATATGAATTTAAGTTTAACTCAATATAATTATGCCTATAATATATATTCAACAAACTCACGCTGTATGTTATTTAAATTGAATTGGGAGGTAATAGCTGTTTAGATATGGAGAAAAATCAACTAATGCAAACGATATTAGACTTGTGCAGAGTAAAAAATTTTGTTTCGGAATTTTGTTTTCATCCGAAAAATTAATTTATTTAGTTACTCCCGAAATTCGTTTTTATTTATTTAGTTTTTCGTTCAAAAATTGCATTCGTCCGAAAATCCACATGAATTACGGTCGAATCTGTCTTTGAAAGCTTATGGTGTCTGTCGAATGTATAAAGAAGATTCGACGGAGCTAGTATATAGCATACTTCATGTGAACTTTAGAACCCTATTAAAGTCTATGGGACTCCAACGTTCAAAATCGAAAGTGCTAATTTTAAAGGCTAATTTGCAAGTTACTGTCCTAAAAAGTGTTTGGGGACCCGGGTCCTGCCCCAGGGGACATGTATCAATGCAAACAATTTTTTTAAAAACGGACGTTTTTTCGGGAGCAGTGATTTTAATAATGATTAAAGTGAAACAATAAAGTGTAATATTCCTTTAAATTTCGTAGCTGGGGGGTGTCTATAGTATGCCTGTGAAGGGGCGCATGTTTCTGGTGCTTAGAACTGTCCCTGCACAAAGTGTCATTTATGCAGGAAAAAAAGTCCTTTAAAATCACTCGCAGCTATTATGAATTGCCGGCTCCGTAATACAGAGAACACTCATTGAAAGTCATTGATAAAAAATAAAAATAAATAAAAAAGTGTGGGGGTCCCCCAAATTCAATTCACAGGCCCTTCAGGTCTGGTATGGATATTAAGGGGAACCCCGCATCAAATTAAAAAAAAATTAACGTGGGAGTCCCCCTAAAAATCCATACCAGACCCTTTATCCGAGCACGCAACCTGGCAGGCCGCAGGAAAAGAGGGGGGACGAGAGAGCGGCCCCCCTCCCTCCTGAAACGTACAAGGCCACATGCCCTCAACATTGGGAGGATGCTTTGGGGGTCTGTGACCCCTCAAAGCACCATGTCCCCATGTTGATGGGGACAAGGGCCTCATCCCCACAACCCTGGCCGGTGGTTGTGGGGGTCTGCGGCCGGGGGGCTTATCAGAATCTGGAAGCCCCCTTTAACAAGGGGACCCCTAGATCCCGGTCCCCCCTGTTTGAAATGGTAAGGAGGTACAAAAGTACCCCTACCATTTCACAAAGAAAGTGTAAAAAATTGTTAAATAAGACAAACACACTTTTGAAAAATTCCTTTATTAAAAATAAAAAAAATTAAAAAAGATTCCAGCGGTGGTAATCCACTCTTGCTATCCAGCGATGGACGATCATCTCTCCGGGGTCCAGCGATGGCTCATCTCAATCAGCGCAACGAATCCATCCATCTTCTGTCTCCATGGAGGAGACACTGCGGGGATTCCGGCGGCCTGACGTTTGTTATATGCGGAGGGCGGGGCCACCCGTCACCTGACCCCGCCCCCTCTGACGCAAGGGGAAACCTGGGGTTCCCCGTGACGTATGGGTGACCCCGCACCCCTCTGATGTAACACAGGCAGGTTTCCGTTACATCAGTCATTAGTAGGCACATTTGACCACAGGTTCTATAGACACAGATTGTTATTGTCAGAGTCCCGTCGAATCTCCTATTCTATATCGAACTGTTGTAACAATGAAAACGAAAATAAAGCATTTATTTATGTCGGATCTTTCGTTTTTCGGATTCTGTGCTTTCGTTATCGTTTGTCAAAATGAAAACGAAAATAGCTGAAATTCGGACGAAAATGCATTCGAACTAAAACGAATTCACATGTCTAATCGATATAGGACATATTTATAAAGTCCAAATGTGAACTATTCATATATATTTCTATATATATTTAAGAAATTTACTCCTTTGCATATATGTATATAAACGCATATATCTTGCGTTTATATCCACTAATAGCCACTAATCAGTGCAAATGGTGACGGTTCACAATAAAATGAAGACTAAAAATATGTGTATGTAAAATACTAAAATAAGCAGGTTTGGAATAAGATATGAAAAATATATATAAAATTCATGCATATGGGAATTACTTACACTATTATAATACCCCTTGCTAATTTTGCAGTCGGGACCCCCTAAAATATATCGTCGGAAAAAAACTCCTTAAAAGTATTCCTTAAAATAATACCCTGTTCTATATGTCGTTAAGGTGTATGTAATCAATAGTTTCTTAAAAAACATTTTAGGTAAAATTCTTTGTTCAACCCTCCAGGCGCAAATGAACCTAACTAGTGTATCCACCATGATTCTCTCTTGCTGATTTCCCTTATATAATTTGAGCCTCTCTAGTGTCGCTTGGGTGCCTCTATGCCCCAAAATTGCATGTCATCTGTATTTTTATTGTGTACATCCCTAAAATGGATAGATAGAAAATGTTTGTCCAACCCCTTGATGTTCCTTACATGTTCTTCCATGCGTTCTTTTAATGCCCTTATTGTTCTACCAACGTAGATAAAATCGCATGGGCATTTTACTACAGAGACAACTCCAACCGTGTCACATGAGATAAAATCCCCAATAGTGTATTGTTGACTGTTTTGCAGAGTTGTGAATTCTTTTACTTTCTTGGTGTTTCTAGGCACCCTAATGCAACTGTAGCAATGTCCACAGCCGTGGAAACCCTTTATATACCACATTATGCACCAGTATGTCATGCAAATTGGGTGCCCTCTTATATACTATCTTTGGTCTTTCAGATATAGACCCTTTAAGTTGGGTGTCCTGTTTTAAAACATTCCAAGGCATAATTATATTGAGTAAAACTTAAATTCATATGTTTAATGATGCATGTATAGCATAAAGGCTGATTATCGTATGGGATGCTGTTCGGTCATAGCGTCCATCCTGGGTGTGTATAATATATATATATATATATATATATATATATATATATATATATATATATATATATATATATACTTCTATATGGTTCTGGGTTCCGTTCCAGAAGTTGTTGCTGACTCCGTGGTCCTGGTCCTCCTGACCAGCCCCCAGGGGCCCTCATGGCCTTGGGTGTGGATCCATCCATTTCCGAGCCTCAGAACTGGCTAGTTCGAGGCGCAGTAACTGGAAGGAGGATTCTAATGTGTTCTGCTGCCGTTTCGGGTTTGGAGAGGCACAGCAACTCTACACGCAACTAGGGGAGGACTCTTCGGTAAGGGAGCCACGCACAAGGCTGGCTGCTCGGTAAGAGCCTGGAAGCTGAGCTGCCATGGGCATTGAATTAATCCACAATTCTTACAGTATCACTGGACCAGCTGAAAGATTCTGGTACAGTAAGAAAAGTTCCTACTTCTATCCTTCCAGTTATAAATAAGTTTCCAACCAAGTCTGTGTGAGAGACTTTGAAAAGCTAGAATTACCTGTTGGCTGCTAAACCTAAACTTAAGTATTTATCCAACAGTTAAAGAATCCAGTTGCAAGTGGCTATTCCCTGGATTGTGTACAGAGAGAGAGACTTTTATTGAAGTCAGCAGTTCCAAGCACCTGAGCTAAACTTTGCCCTGATACCCTCTATCCCCAACTTAGAGACTGAGTTTGTTCAACTGTTTTATGCAAAAAAAAAATCCTAGCAAGGAATTCAAGTTCCTTGAAGGAAGTGTCGGTCTCTACAGTCACTGGGTCATCAACCCTGGGAACCCCTAGACAAGAACAACAAGTACGAGCGGGTAGAGGTAATCGGTAAGCCCAGAAAAATTCAGCAGCTCCTTCGGGGTTAGTGCTACATATATACATGTATATATATATGTATGTATATATATATATATATATATATATATATATATATATATGATATAGCCAGGACAGAAGCTGTTGGAAGGGACAGAAGCTGTTGGAAGGGACAGAATGCGAGCCTCTTGCCTTGCGATTATGGGCCCTGGCATTTGGGGGAACGGTACTCTTTGTGAGCTGCATGCCTGTGGACCCCTGAGGTGTTGTTACTTGGATTAAGATCCATGTCCCCCCCCCAAGACACACAGACTCTGGATATGTATTTGGCATATTAGTAATAGACTGAATCACACTGTTGGGACACAAACTATTAGATGCTAATGTCATCAACTCCAGCCACCTGTCTGTTGAGTAAATGAGTCTAGTCCTGCTTGTAAGAATATTCCACACATTGTTGTTTGTGCTAATTAACCCTGTGTTTATGATTATGGTAATGTGTATTGAATAGTCAATCAGTGAGCTAGGAGATAAAGTCTTACCCTGAAAAATCCTATCTCTCAGACAACTAGTCTGGGTCAATGATTAGATAATTAGCTCATGCTAATTAGGTTAGGTTTTGGTCTACTACTGTATTATAAATACTTGTCATTTTGGTTCTAATAAATCAGTCCATGTTGAGCAGCTAAGCAAGTGTCGTCTTGTTTTGTGCTTGTGAGTGGTTGGAATATCTGATATCTATATTCAGACTTAGGAAGCGGTATACTGACAGAAACACTCAATCGGAGTGTGGGATCGGTTCCGTCACAATATATATTTATTCAGGCTTACATTTAGCATTTGCAGCGCTGTTTGTTCTATTCAGGCCGCTATAGATCAGAGGCATCATGGAGTTATATTAAACCTTAGAGCTCAGTTTTTGTATCCATCTGTTGGATTCTTAAACGTTTTTCCCATTGAACTGCACTAATCCAACACTAGAGTGTCCCCGGTCTACAACAAAATGGCCACGGACACCCTATATTAAATTACAGCTTTATTGTCCAATCAAATTACCCCCGAGGAAAATATGAATTAACTCCTTGTGTCGATACACGTAGGGGAATGGGACAGGACCGAACGCGAGTCAGTGCACCCACTAAGGACGATCAGCATACCACCCTGATATCAGCCGCTACAGCTTTTTTTATGCTATTTTAGAGTGGCGCCCTGACGTGCCATGCAAATGTGAGTACCCTGCAAGGGATTATTTACTGTGTTGATATTAAAGGTTTTAATATATTACACTATGAAGTCCTCCTTTTTCTATTGGTATTACTGAGGCACAAAAGGACTCCATTACCATATTGAAGCACTCAGTGAGGCCACCACAGGAATACAGATTTACCACTGAACCATTTACAGGTTCCAATGCGTGTATTGACCAAGCCTAATCAGCAAGGTCACACACTGAAGGTGACCTGGGGGGGAACACCTGAGTGCACACGCAGCAACCTTAATATTGGATTGATATATATATCATCTTTTTTTTATCTGGATTTTTATGGTTGGGTTCACCATCATATTATTATTGATTGCTTTTTTTCTCACTATATGGACGTCTTATCATATCCTGCATGAAAGCACTTTATTTGGAATATTGTATGTATTTTAGCAGGTTATCACTTTATTGCTCTTGTTACATAGCACTTTTTTTTTCATTTCACTATTTGGATTATAAGTTTGAAAGTGCAGCGTACTTTAGAATATTGGTTTTGTAAGGAGGAATGGTCCAAAATACATTCATTCAAAATCCAGACACTCATTACAGGCTATAGGAGGCGTTTTGATGCATATTGCACATTTTCTGTTAATCCAATAAACCTCATTTCACTACTGGAATATTACTGTGTACTTCAGTTATTTGATAGATCAAAATGAAATTGCTGATCCAAACACCCAAATATTTATAAATTACAATCATGGAAATTGTCAGAGGTTCCTAAATTTTTGCATACAACTGTAGGTAGTGAGGTGCGAAATCAAAAATTTACACCCTTCGAAATCCTGAAGGCGGTGATTGGTTTTCAGGGTCTTGTGCACAGCTAGGCTCTCAAAAAGTCTCATACATGAAGTATCCCCATACTCAGGAGAAGCAGCAGAATGCATTTTGGGTTGTAATTCCACATATAACCATGCCATGTTTGAACAATATATAATTTAGTGACAACTTTGTGAAAAAAAAAACAAAGTGTAATTTTCCTGAAAAGTGTGGTAAAATATAAAATATTCCATAGACTCAACATGCCTATCAAAATTACTTATAATTATATATTTTTTTTAAAGTAAAGGCCCTACAGATTAAAACGGTGGGTGTTACAATTTTATTTTTCACATAGTATTTGCACAGCAATTTTTCAAACGCAATTTTTTTGGGAAAAAACACGCTTTTTTAAATTTTAATGCACAAAAACACACTATATGGTCCAAATGTTTGATGAAATAAAAAGATGATCTTATGCTGAGTACATGGATAGCAATACATGGATACCAGACACAACATGCTTTAAATTTGCGCACAAACGTGCAGTGGTGACAAACTACATACATTTTTAAAAGCCTTTAAAAGCCTTTACAGGTTACCATTTTAGATTTACAGAGGAGGTCTACTACTAAAATGACTGCCCTTAATCTGACCTTCACGGTGATACCTCACATGCATGGTGGAATTTATGTTTACATATGACACCAGACCAATGCTTGCGTTCACCTTTGCCCGTGAGCACAGAGTGTTTTTTTTTTATTATTATTATTTATTTTGCTTTTTTATTTTTAAACTGTTCCTTTCTTTTCTTTTTTTTTTCATTTTTATTGTTATCTCAGGGAATGTAAGTATCCCCTATGACAGCAATAGGTAGTTACGGGTACTCTTTTTGAAAATAATTGTGGTCTATTAGACCCTAGATCTCTCCTCTGCCCTCAAAGCATCTGACCACTTCAAGATCAGTGTGTTAAAATGCTTTGCCAATTTCCCAATGGCACTGTTTATATCCGGCGAAACCTAAGTCATGAAATGATCGTAGCTTCTGGTTTCTTAGGCCATAGTGATGATTGGAGCCATTCTGATCTCCGATCAGCTCTATGGTCAGCTGGCTGAACCACCGGCTGCATTCCCGGGTTCCCTGTTGGGACAGGAGAGCCTGAGAAAACCATGAAAGCTGGGGGGGGAGGGACGTTCCCTCCCACTGCTTATAAAAGCAGTCTAGAGGCGAATTAGCCACTAGGATTGCTTTTATATGAAAGTCAACCTCTGGCTGAAAAGAATGATACCTAAACCTACAGGCATCATTCTAGTATAACCACTCAAAGTCCCGCAACATACCAATATGTTGCTGGTCCTTGTTGGGCATACATTGTAATGTTATTTTTTTCATGTAGCCTGTGGGCTGAACGAAAAAAAAAGATTAATGGTGGGCTTAGCCACCGATCAGAATACCACCCTTCATCCACCAAACTTCTATTGATGGGCATACATGCACCATTTTTTTTTAACTGTGGTGGTGAAATTACCTCCGACAGTGCTAGAGTCACAGCTTTATGTATCATGGGAGCAAACGCTGTTGCTGTCAAGATGAAACCCATGCTGCAGCTGAATGGTACCTGCTAAGAAAATGATGGTTAACAATAAAACAAAGTAACATTGCACTATAACAGTAATGCCCCATACATACAGTCGGACATTCCGACAACGAAATCCATTAGATTTTTTCCGAAGGATGTTGGTCCAAACTTGTCTTGCATACACACAGTCACACAAAGTTGTCAGGAAATCCGATCGTTCAGAACGTGGTGACCTATAACACGTATGACGGGACTTTAAAGAGGCCAGTAGCCAATAGCTTTCATCTCCTAGTCTATTCTGAGCATGCGTGGCACTTTGTCCGTCAGAACTGTCTACACACGATCAAAATTGAAATGATCGGATTTTGTTGTCGGAAAATTTTAGATCTTGCTCTCAAACTTTGTGCGTCGGAAAATCCGATGGAAAAAGTCTAATGGAACCCACACACGATGGGATTTTCCGACAACATGATCCGATCGCACATTTTCCATCGGAAAATCCGACCATGTGTATGGGGCATAAGACTTACCATACCTGCAAAGCAAATACAATAAACTAAAACATTGCAATCTGTGCCTAAAAAATATATATGCCGAAGCATGGGGATAATCTGCCCCTAATGTTAGGAGCAAATCGTTCCTCCACCCCTACCCCCATGCTTCGACATATATGCTCTTTTTTTTTTAGCTGTGGTGGTGAAATCACCTCCGACAGCACTGGAGTCACGGTTTTATTTATCGTGGGAGCAAACGCTGTTGCTATCAAGATAAATAAACCCATGCTGCAGCTGAATGGCGTACCTGCTAAGCAAATGATGGTTAACAATAAAACAAACATTACAGTATAACATACCATACCTGCAAAGCAAATACAATAAAACATAGTAAAAATAAAACAGAGAGAACGATAGATATATAACAATAGTGAGCGAACAGTAGAGCGGACAGTAGAGACCAAACATAAGAGAGAGAACAATAGAGAAAGAAGAAAAATACAACCACAACTATTTTTGGATTTTTTATTTTATATATGTTTTTTTCACTTTTATAAAAACTGTAAAAAAAAATGTAAACTGGATGTTGCAGATTAGGGTCTCTCAAAATGCGATGGCCATCACATCTTTCGAGACCCTGAGATCCTGTGTTAGTGTGCCTAGGACTGTGTGGTGCTGTACCCTATTCTATTTCAAAATATTTTATTATGCAAAACAAAGTGAAAGTATTTGACAATGATGTTCCATACATCTATCAAAAAATAACAAGTAGATTGTACACTGTAGCCACAACTTTGAGGTTGGCAATAATATAAGAACAGTATAATGAACATTTTAAGACAACCCTGGGGGGAAAAGGGGTACATGGGAGGATACCTAGTGGTGTGGCGGGAGGGCTCCCCCCCCACCTGGCACCCTGAGTGGGATCAATCTGTGCTCGGTAGGGGAAACCCAGACTCCACACCCCAAGGCTTATTGCTTGTTAAACATTTAAGTAACCTTCTCCTTTGGAGATATAAAACTCAGTTCGGTATCCGTGTAGAGATACATGTCCTTTTCCAGAAAATTATTAACATAGGAGAAGTGAAGTGTATGGAATAGAGGAGGACAAAGGGAGAAAGGAGAGGCTAGGAGGAGGAGTAGAACAAAAGGGGGGAGAAAGAGGAAGAAGAGAGTGGAACATCAATTTGGTTATGCCAATCAACTCATGAAGGCAGCGAGTTAGTGGTCAATGGAGAGCCTACAAAAATGGCCCATGGCTCCCAGGTGGATTCAAATCTGCCAGCCGAGTCTGAGATTATGTTGGATAACTTCTCCTGTGACATTATCCAGGAGACCTTTCTGATCACCGCTGGAAAGGGAATCTTGGGGTTTTTCCAGGCTTTTGCCACTGTAAGTTTGCCTCCCAAGAGAATGAACTGGATAAGTCTCCGAGAGGCTTTAGGGATGTTTGGGATGTGTGCATTGAGAAGTGCTACCATTGGGGTCCTGGGGATCTGGCTTCCCACAAGCTTTTCAATCAAGTTGAATACTTTTTTCCAGAATGAATGTATTCTGGGGCATTCCCACCAGATGTGGGGCATCGAGCCATAGAGTTAGAAAACTCTAAAACATAGAGGGTCTGCTGCCGGAAAAATTAAGGCAAGACGTGAGGGGGTGTGGTACCATCTCAAGATGATTTTTAGGCTTGCTTCAATTAGCATTGTGTTTAGAATACACTTGAAAGAGTTGAAGCTTGCTTTCTGCCATTCCCCCAGATCCCAATGGAATTGGAAGTCAGACTCCCATTGCTGCATATAGGGGGACTTAGTGGATAGAGAGGTAAGTGACGAGTAGACAATCGATACTCCCCCTTTTTAGTCCATGGCCTGACCACACCACAGTTCGTATTCAGTAAATTCGTTTGGAAAGAAAATGAAGGATCTGTCCAAATCTGAACTTTTCTGAGTTCGGTAGGTCTAACTTTTTGTTACAGTAGGAGAGGGTAATAGGACCTGTTGCTGTAAAAAAAGTGTCTGATTCGGTATAGCCCCTTATCCAGCTACCATTTAAATGCTTGGATATTTTCTCCTGGGGGAAAGGCCGGGTTATTAAAGATGTGGGTTAATGGTTTGTATGTTGATACTAAAGTTGCATTGAGAGAGGGTGGGGGCCAAGTTCGGAGGGCAGGTTTTTGGATTGGACTAAAGCAGGTAGTCAAGGGTTAATCGCGGTACTGCCTGCCTTTCTATAAGGACCAAATCCGGTTTTTCGTATCTGGAATAGATCACTCAGAGTTGGGCTATTCTGGCTGCTAAGTAATATTTATGCAGGTGAGGTAACCCTAGGCCCCCTTTTTTTCTGTGTAAATACAGTGTTTGTTGTGGGATCCTGTAACCTGCTTTCCCCCAAATAAATTTTAGGATTTTGCTCTAAAATGATTTAATGTGGTCCCTCTTTATAGGGATTGGTAGTGATCAAAACAGGTAGAGGAGTCTGGGAAGCAATGTCATCTTTACAGAATTGATCCTCCCGGTCCAAGATAGGTTATGTTTAGACCACATCATGGGATAATGTTCCAGTTTCCTATACATAGGGGGGGTGGGGTAATTTCTACTATAGAGAGTCAAAGGCCTTTTGAAGGTCTAGAGAAAGAAGCATGCCTGATTGTTTAGAGCCCCCAGTCCAGTTTGTCTGGAGGATGGAGACTATGCGAATGGCGCTCCTGGTTTGATTAGCACCTTGTCTTCCCGGGATGAACTCCACTTGATCCTTATGAATATACTGGTTAATTAAAGAAGCCAGACGATTCAATAGAATTTTGGTGAGAATTTTTAAATCACTATTGATGAGAGAGATGGGTCTGTAATTGCTAACCTCTTCTGGGTTTTTGGTATTACTGCAATATAGGTAGTGTTAAGATTAGGATCAAGTGGGGTTCCCTGCATCTTTGTATTAAGGAATTTAGTCAGGAAGGGGGACAGAGTAGAGTAGAATGTCTTATAGTAGGGATTTGATAGACCGTCCGGACCCAACGGTGAGCCCGCCTTAAGGGCTTTGATAACTGCCTGAACCTCCTCTTCTGAGAAGGGGGCTTCCGGTATGTCTCTATGGTCTGCAGATAGAGAGGGGATAGGGAGGGCACCAAGATACTCCGAGATGAGAGTTGTGTAGTTGGTGTCATGGGAGCTGTATAATTTGGAATAAAAGTCATGAAAGACCTCGAGGATTTTTGTTGGGTTAGCTGAGGCGCCTTGTCCTGGGATTCTAATCTTGGGCATAATGAAGGAACGGAATTTAGGTGTAAGTTTAGAAGCCAGACTGGACCCCAATCTATCTCCCTGGGTATAGAATTTGTTTTCGCTCCACCTTATTTGTTTTTCAGCCTTAACTGTGAGGGCAAGGTTGAGATCCAGTCTGGCTTTGTCAAGTTGAGTCCTCAACGAGGGAGAGGTGTGTCTTTTGTGTCAGGAACTCAAAGAGGAATATTCATCATCTAATCTCTTTATGTCTGCTTCCCTTTCTCGTTTTATTTGAGTGGTCATTTTTATAATTTACCCTCTCATAAACGTTTTGTGGGCTACCCACAAGGTTTCTGCAGTCTGGTTAAGAGTAAAGTATTCCTTAATGGATCTCTCTAGCATATTTACTCTTACTGGGTCAGAGAGTAGGGATTAGTTTAGTCTCCAATGCCCCATTCCTGGTTTTGGGTGTTGACTATGTAGTGTCATGCATACTAGTGAGTGATCCGATAGAACTGTATCGTGGATTTTTGATGAAACCATGAGAGGGGTAGTGCGGGTCTGGACTAGGAGGTGTTCAATCCTGGAGTATAACTTGTGGGGATTGGAGACGTGGGAAAAGTCGTGTTTACCAGGATTAAGTTCTCTCCAGGCATCAGCCAAGCCCTCAGCATTTATGAGTCTGGCTATCTTAAGGCTCTCCTTGGTTGGGCGGGTGAGTTGCAAAGTGGGGCCTGTTCCTGTGTGACATAGAGAGTGAGGTTTCTGGACTGCTTTGACTCGGTAGAAGTGTAGACCATGCGATTGTCCTTATTGAAAGATAAAGAGGAGTTAAAATATAAGTTTAAGGTATTCTCGCGCAAAACTAAATAACCTAAAACAGAATAAAGACTATGGTTGCAGCAAAACACCGGCAGGGGTACTAACCCTCCCCTAAATGTGTGTAATACTAAATTAATAAGTGGTGTTGCGCTCCAAATAGATAATCAGTGAATAGATATATAAATAAATAAACTGGATAAATTATCTTAGTATCAATAAATAAATAAATAAATAAATAAAATAAATTACATAAAATAGCTAGGTGCCAGTGAATGCATAAGTGCTCAAAAAACTCTGGATAATATATATATCCGCTCAAAATTGATTAGATCAAGATGTGCACCTTCACAGTGCTAACAGTATCCAATCAAGTACAATGTGAACAATCAGTAATCCACGCATAAGAGCATAAAATTAAAGTGAAAAATGTGCAACATCAAAATAAATAATAAATGCAATGCAATAAAAATCCAGTGTATCTTAATCCATAAAGTGCATAAAGTGTAAAAAAATGTAAAAAAATATACAATCAAAGTCCAAACAAGCATCCAATGTGTCTTAGAACTATGGCATCAAAAACAACTGTATTCAATCGTGCAATCTGTGAGTCCATACAGTGCCAAAAAATAAACAAGCTACGTGAACAAAAAGGCTGATTCCACCGGTGCTCTTGTGAATCCTCAGTAATAAGGTGTTCACACACTAGGTGCAATGGCTACCTTACCTCCCTGCTGTAAGGTAAACAGCATTCCAACAAATATAATGTTGCTATCAGCTGGTACAGATACTGTAGGTAGTTCCCTCTGGGTGCTCAGCCGTAAATCATAAGCAATATTCATAGAAGAAAAAAGGGGGAGGCTCCAATGGTGAAGTAAGTAATAAAGGTTTCTATTTTATTAAATAAAGGACATAGTCCTGGGTACTCACATTTAATGGCATAAAAGCACACAGTATACAACAAACGAGCGCCGCGCTCGTGCTCCGGACGTCACTTCCGGTGTCCTCGCTCTCCTATAGTGTTCCTACGCGTATCGTCACTAGTCATGTGACTTCATCAGGGAATAACAACTAGCGTGACGACAGATGTTTAAATAGTGTCAACAATTAGCGGCCATTTTCTTGTAGCCCGCAACCCATAATCATGCCGGTAATTGTTGATCACAACCGCGGCCATTTTCTTGTGGATAATATAGATGTAATGAGGATTAAACATCCAACCGGTCACTGGCAGCCATTTTCCTGTAGCCAGCAATACATAGTCATCATAATGACCATGGGCTACACCCGCGGCCATTTTCTCGTGGATAATTAAGTATATTCACATTCATGACCATAGACTACACTCGTGGCCATTTTCCTATAGATGATATGGAATGACCAGGCGAACGGACACCCGCTATGTTAACAGAATAGGCAATGCAGATGAAGACTGAATTACCTATAATGCACCTCTATCCGGTAAATTAGTACTTTAAAATTGGCAATACACAAAGAAGGTAATAATGTATGCCATTATGCACCAATCAAAGAAGACATTTCTAAAACCAGTAATTCAATCATTGGCGCTAACTGCACTAAAAACCGCATTAAAAGGTATCAGGAATAAGAATTTTTTTAAATTATTTTTTATTTTTTAAAACTAAAAAAAGAGAAAAATAAGCTAAGATCGGTTAAAAAAATATCACTAATAGGGCAATAAAAGCAGCAACAGATGGCCATCTTTTTAAAGGGTAGAATCAATACAGGGATCCAAAACCATTTGTTATGGATCACCATAGGCTCGTATGGTCCTAACAGGTGCCCGCACCAACCTGAAACGAACCATGAGCAACAAGAGAAAGAAAAAATCTATAAATAAATAAAATCCTACTCCCAATATGTCAATCCCCATAATATAAAAAAAGGGGAAAAAGGGAAACAGTTTACAAGGTAAAAATATCTAGTTTTTTTCTCCCAGGGGACACCGGAAATGAAGTCTGAAGCGAATAACAAATGGTTTTGGATCCCTGTATTGATCCTACCCTTTAAAAAGATGGCCATCTGTTGCTGCTTTTATTGCCCTATTAGTGATATTTTTTTAACTGATCTTAGCTTATTTTTCTCTTTTTTTATTTTTAAAAAATAAAAAATATTAAAAAAAAATGCTTATTCCTGATACCTTTTAATGCGGTTTTTAGTGCAGTTAGCGCCAATGATTAAAATACTGGTTTTAGAAATGTCTTCTTTGATTGTTGCATAATGGCATACATTATTACCTTCTTTGTGTATTGCCAATTTTAAAGTACTAATTTACCGGATAGAGGTGCATTATAGGTAATTCAGTCTTTATCTGCATTGCCTATTCTGTTAACATAGCGGGTGTCCGTTCGCCTGGCCATTCCATATCATCTATAGGAAAATGGCCACGAGTGTAGTCTATGGTCATGAATGTGAATATACTTAATTATCCACGAGAAAATGGCCGCGGGTGTAGCCCATGGTCATTATGATGACTATGTATTGCTGGCTACAGGAAAATGGCTGCCAGTGACCGGTTGGATGTTTAATCCTCATTACATCTATATTATCCACAAGAAAATGGCCGCGGTTGTGATCAACAATTACCGGCATGATTATGGGTTGCGGGCTACAAGAAAATGGCAGCTAATTGTTGACACTATTTAAACATCTGTCCTCACGCTAGTTGTTATTCCCTGATGAAGTCACATGACTAGTGACGATACGCGTAGGAACACTATAGGAGAGCGAGGACACCGGAAGTGACGTCCGGAGCACGAGCGCGGCGCTCGTTTGTTGTATACTGTGTGCTTTTATGCCATTAAATGTGAGTACCCAGGACTATGTCCTTTATTTAATAAAATAGAAACCTTTATTACTTACTTCACCATTGGAGCCTCCCCCTTTTTTCTTCTATGAATATTGCTTATGATTTACGGCTGAGCACCCAGAGGGAACTACCTACAGTATCTGTACCAGCTGATAGCAACATTATATTTGTTGGAATGCTGTTTACCTTACAGCAGGGAGGTAAGTTAGCCATTGCACCTAGTGTGTGAACACCTTATTACTGAGGATTCACAAGAGCACTGGTGGAATCAGCCTTTTTGTTCACGTAGCTTGTTTATTTTTTGGCACTGTATGGACTCACAGATTGCACAATTGAATACAGTTGTTTTTGATGCCATAGTTCTAAGACACATTGGATTCTTGTTTGGACTTTGATTATATATTTTTTTACATTTTTTTACACTTTATGCACTTTATGGATTAAGATACACTGGATTTTTATTGCATTGCATTTATTATTTATTTTGATGTTGCACATTTTTCACTTTAATTTTATGCTCTTATGCATGGATTACTGATTGTTCACATTGCACTTGATTGGATACTGTTAGCACCGTGAAGGTGCACATCTTGATCTAATCAATTTTGAGCGGATATATATATTATCCAGAGTTTTTTGAGCACTTATGCATTCACTGGCACCTAGCTATTTTATGTAATTTATTTATTTTATTTATTTATTTATTGATACTAATATAATTTATCCAGTTTATTTATTTATATATCTATTCACTGATTATCTATTTGGAGCGCAACACCACTTATTAATTTAGTATAAAGAGGAGTTAATTGATGTTCCGGAAGGAGGAAGAGAGAAGAGAGGTTTAGAGAGAGGAGTAGAGGAAGGCAATGTTCTTCCCCCCTGGGTAAAAAGACACCCGGGGCAGAGAAACTGGACAAAAAGGCTCTCCCACACTTAGAAGTGCAGGGAATCAAAAAAAAAAAAAGCTCCATACCAAACAAGGCTTGGAGAGCCTATCCCCCCGAATCCAGAAGGAATCAAAGGGATAGGAGGATGCGCATGTGTACCACCGCAGACCAGGGCACCCTGGGTCTGAGGGAGTGTAGAAATGAGCAACATAATATTCAAACAGCCCTGTAAATTAGATTCTTGTCAGACAGGAGTAAGGCATCAGATCAACCAAAGTTGACAACGTTTAACCATGTTCAGGAAGGTTTCTACAACCCCCAAAAGTCTCTTGAACCTCCCCATCTCTCCCCCACCCCAAGGGGTAAGGCGAAAGGGGAACACAGGGAAGGAGAGTGTCGTGTCCTCCCATCTGGATCCCAGAGGAGAAGATGTTGCATATGGGACGTTGGTGTATCCTCCATAGTCTTGCTTGAAGAATTGTGTTCAGTAGTCACGTAGCCAAAGCTGGTAGAGGTGAATGTGCAACCATAAAGTTAGAGGGACCAAAGGCAGTCTTGGGAAGCAGAACTCGAAGATAATCAGGAATTAAGGCAATTCTATTAAAGAGTGGAAAAACTCTGAGGAATGTCATTTAGTTGGGGAGAAAGAAAACACGACATTTCTGCGTCGAGATGACAGTCAGGGAGGACTGTTTTGGGCCGATCTACGTGTCTTGGATTTATTCCATAGGGGATTCAGCAGATGTAAAAATTGAGTTATTACTGTATTAATAACTATATTTCAATAATTCATATTAATGAGGAAAGTTCCAAGAAAATCCGTTCAGTTCTCGTGTAAAAACTCCAAAATTGATTTAATAATAAAAATAGCAAAATATTACAAAAACAGTGTCAAAATGTAGAATATAAAATAGCATCGATAAGCTTCTTATTCTTGAAATGAAGATTGTATAAATGTATCTTTGTGTGTGTGTGTGTGTGTGTGAGAAGGTTCGTCAGCCTCCTCCAATGTCTCCTCGTGTCTGCCGGAGTGCAAGTCTGCTCTCTTTACTAACTTATTACTCCTACAACTAAACCCCCACCCTTTTCCCAATTAAGGATGGTTGAAAGTTCCTCTGAGCTCTGTTCTTCCACAGAAAGCCCGCAAATTCTGAATGAGCAAGTTCGCTCCCACCTCATCCAACAGGATGTTGAAATACAAAACCATCTCTAATCAAAACATTCCATTGGGATAGCAAATATGTATATATATATTTCACTTTATCCATATCTAGAATATATAATGATATACATAAGCAAGTCAATCATTCTCAAAAGACCCAAACCATTTATAAATTTTAATATTCTATCAGCGGGCTCACTGGTGGCGGGCATTTGTTCGAGCCCATGGGAGGGCACGAGATTTCCATGTCCGCATCTTGGGTGTTCACTTTCAGCTTCATAGTTCATAGTTCATAGTTAGCAAGGTTGAATAAAGACACTAGTTCATCCAGTTCAACCTGAGTGAGTGTCTACCCCTATCCCTGTACATTGCACACTCACATTAGTCCCTACCCTCAAGGAGCCCACAATCCAAGGTTCCCATTCATATACTAGGGCCAATTTTGGACAGAAGCCAATTAACCTACCTGCATGTCTTTGGAGTGTGGGAGGAAACCAGAGTACCTGGAGGACCTGGAGGCACAGGGAGAACATGCAAACTCCAGGCAGGTAGTGTCGTGGTTGGGATTTGAACGAGTGACCCTTTTTACTGCTAGGTGAGAGTGCTAACCACTACACCACTGTGCCGCCCAAGCTTGAGGAGCAGGGTTTCACCCGCCGCAAAATTGGAGAAGGAGTAATCTTGGCCTCTAGATCAGAATTTCACTGCGAATGGAAAGGCCCATCTGTACTTTATTTCCTTCTTTGCTAGAGCTTGTAGAAGTGGTTTCAGAGTCCTTCTGCGCGTTGTATAGTTGAGGGAGCGAGGTCGGCAAAGATTTGCACAGAGTGCCCTTGGCATGTCACCTGAGGGAGAGCCCATGCTTGTCTCATGACTGCCTCCTTTACTGTGGAAAAATTAGGTTTGATGATGAGATCCCTGGGTGTGCCGTCCTTTCTGGGGGGGCCAAGTGATCTATGAGCCCTATCTAGCTCCAGTCGGTGTGCTGGGATATTCGGGAACAGTGTTTTCATAAGGTCCTTTTTTGCCGAAGTGACGTCTTGGATGGATTCAGGTAGACTTCTGATCCTAAAGTTGCACCTCCTGGATCTGTTCTCCAAGTCATCAATGCAGAACATAGCAGAGTCCAATTGATCTTGGAGGGTAGAAATGAGGTCAGAATTTTGGTGTGCGGTTGCATTAGTCTGGTCTAACTTTTTTCAATGGTGTCAATTCTAGACCTTATATTCTGGAGGTCTGCCTTGATCCCCCCGGTGATTTTGGCAGCTGTGGAGGCTAAGCCCCTGTCTAGAAGAGTAGATAATTTGAGGCAGAGTTCTTCCATATTAAAATGCTGGTCCCTGGCGGGGGAATCATAGTGGAGAGAGTCAGTGTGTGCGGCCATGACAGGCCCTGCAGGGGAAAATGGAGGGTCTCCAAATGAATGTCCTAGGAGCGACTCTGTGGAGGCTGGGGAGGGTAGCATCTCCTGCTGGCAGAGTCCTTGTTGCCCGGGGGATAGTGTAGGTGTGCTGGGGAGATGACTTGCCTGTGGTCAAGCTGCGTGTCTATGCTAGAGACATGAGGCAGGCTTGCAGAGTCTGCAGCTGCAGCCATCTTGGTACACCCAGGTCGGGTGGAGGCTGTGAAGATTTCCAGATTTCGCCTGGGGACCCCGAACGGACATGCAGGGGGTGATCTCTGCGGGGGGCTGTTCGCCACAAAATTGCGGGCTTGTGATGGCTCTGGCCAGTGCTGTGGGTGCTGCTCAGTCTGGGTTGGCGCGGAGCTCCGTGACTAGGCATCCATCACGGATCTCTCATGCATGCGCATTCATTGTATCCTATTCTAATACTCAATTAGTGTGTGGTAGCCTTTGAAACATTCGCCAGTGCAGAGGCCAGGTTGGTCAGGACAGGAGGGACAATAAAAGCGGGTGTCACGCCTAAATCCGTGTTTACTGCAGACACGACATCTTCTTTGGGGTGTTCTTTGGGAAGGGGTACCAAAGAGTGCATAAGGAAAATGCCGGCTCACTTAATTTGCGTTGGGAAGTTGGGCAAGAGCACTGTCTGGAAACAGAAGGGCTCTGATGATCTCTTCCTGTAATTTAAGGAAGAATCCAGTCCATCCTGAAGCTTTGTATAACACAAAAGTGTTCAGCAAACAAAGCCAATTGAAATAAATAAACAGACACTTTTTTGTACCAGTGTCTGGTCTTACGGGCAATTAGGTATGGCGCCAACAACTGGTCGTTGAGGTCCACCTCTCCCATGTTATGGTTGTATACATGGACACAGAGGGGTTTCTCCACAACACCAGTCACCATAGGAATTTGGACTGCCGTGTCTGCGAGAAGCGAGGACATAACGAAAAAATTCTGAGAATCCCTCCACTTCACTGCTAGTAAATTACTACACTTCAAGCAGGCTTGGGGGAAGCCCCGGTGATTATATCGCACAATGCCACATGCGCAAATTCCATAATAAAAAAGGTGGCTAGAAAGTGGCACGCTTTTGTGATAATTGTCCATGTACAAGTGGTACCCCTTTCTGAATAAGGGTGACACCAAGTCCCACTATCTTACCAGTGCTCCCTATGTAGTCTGGGCAGTTCTCTGGCTCTACGTGACTATCTTTTCCCTCGTAAACGATAAATCTATATGTATAGCCTGTTTCCCTGTCACAGAGCTTATACATCTTGACCGTATCTGGCACACCTGCTGGGAAGATACTATTTAATAGATGTTACAGACTCACCCGCAACAGAGGATTTTGGAGAGGACAGAAAGCCAGCCTCTTGCCTTGCGATTATGGTCCCTTGCATTTGGGGGAACGGTGCTATTTGTGAGCTGTATGCCTGGGGACCCCTAAGGTGGTGTTACTTTGGATTCAGGTCCATGTCCCCCCCAAGACACACAGACTCTAGATATGTATATGCAATATTAGCAACAGTTACTGAATCATACTGTTGGGACACAAACTGTTAGATGCTAATATCATCAACTCCTGCCACCTGTCTGTTGTCTTATATAATGTAAATTAGTCTAGTCTGGCTTGACACAGAGTATTTCACTATTGTTGTTTGTGTTAATTAACATGCTAATTATATAGTTGTCTGCTATATGTTTACTAGAGGGGCGGGCGGGGGGGGGGGATTATCCAGGAGACAGCCTACCTTGTTATCTAACCCCTAGTGTATAAAAAGACTGTATTCTGGTTCTAATAAAGAGTACATGTGAGCAGCTAAGCAAGTCTCATCTTGTTTTGTGCTTGGGAGTGGTTGGAATATCTGATATCTATATTCAGACTGGGAGGAAGTGGTATATGACGAAAGCACTCAAGCGGAGTGTAGGGACGTTTCGTCACAATAGACAAGCAGCCAGAAAACTTAATCAGGGACTCATCAACGCAGAAAACTTGATCGGGAGTAAAGAAGGCTGCAAAATGTTGGTTCAAGTGGTTTACGAGAGGCCAAATTTTGTAGAGCCGATCAAATCCAGGGTCACCCCGAGGATGACAGAGTTCATTGTCATTGAAGTGCATATACCATAAGATGTGCTTGTATCGTGTCCTGTCATGGAGGTAGAGAACAAGGGCATATGATGAATTGGGTCAGTGGACCAATATGACCGCAACTCATTCTTTTTAGTTATGTCCATGAGGGATTGGTTTCCAATCTCTGGCAAGTGTCAGCTGGGGATTAGCGCGATGAATTGACCAGCATACAAATTGCTTTGGCCCACAATAGATCTTTATGCCCCATACACACGAGCGGAATTTCCGTCTGAAAAATCTTGGATGGTTTTTCAGACGGAATTCCGCTCAAGCTTGGCTTGCATACACACGGTCACACAAAAGTTCTCAGAACTTTCGACCACCAAGAACGTAGTGATGTACAACACTACGGCGAGCTGAGAACATGAAGTTCAATGCTTCCAAGCATGCGTTGTATTCTTGTGTGTTTTTTTGTGCGTCGGAATTGCATACAGATGATTGGAATTTCCGATAGGAAATTTTTCTAATGGAAAAATAGACAACCTGCTCTCAATCTTTTGCTGGCGGAAATATCACCAGCAAAAGTCTAATGGAGCATACACACGTCCGAACAAAAACTCCCATCAGACTTTTGCTGGTGGAATTTCCACTCGTGTGTATGGGGCAGTAGAGATCTTCAGTGAAAAACAGTGAATAAAAATCAAGTGACGTAAAATCAACTGTTTCCAACTAAATTCCGGTTTGGCCAGTGAATGGGGGAAATACGGGTGCTGCAGAAGTGGTGCGCTCCTAATTAGGATTGGCGAATGGAGCAGGAAGGGCACTATGGGCTTGATGGGCCTGTGTTTGTCTTCTTCTTGGTGGCAGCAGGACACTACTCATGCTTGCCACCTCGCCAGCTTGAACTGCACTTATGGGACTCGCCACGTCACCAAGTGTTACTGCAGTGCCGGATGTACAACCAGGATGTACTAGGCTGGTGTTGCTTGCCAGTTCAACAGAAGGATGAGCAGCACTAGTACTGGCTCTCTGCTCCATACAAGGGACCTGCAGTTCTTGCACCTCAACGACAGCAGAAGAATGGGGTCTGGTACTCCTGACCTTGGCAGGGACCACAACGCCATCGTCAGAGTGCCACTGCTGTCTACAGGTTCGTATTCTGAGCCTTAATCTGACAGACGAATGACTTCCACTTCACTACCTGTCATGCTCAGAAATGTGTAGGCCTCTTTACTGCTGTACCTTCAATTTAATATTTTGGTCTCTAAATTTACTGGTACATTAGTGAGACTCACAGGTAAAAAAAGGTCTGACTGATTCAACGACTGTTTCAAACGCTACCAAAAAAACTGTTAGCTTTCGCAGGGATCAGGCCTGACTCTGCGAACCCTGCAATTGTGTTTAGTGTTTTGTAAGTGACAGTGGTCAATTGATACTGCACTTGGGTGGGCTGGGCAGAGGGACTAAACGCAGGTGCTAGCAGGTATCTGGGCCAATTCCACTAACACTGCATTTTTGGGAACCCTAAACTGCTGAGGATGCTAGTATAGATCTGATCAGATCAGATATTGATCTGTTCAGACACTATACTACTAAAGAGAGGTATATGGTGTGCGTGAGGGTGTTAGCACTACTGGCATTGATCTGACACTGCCTGGGGTGATGCAGACCCTATCTGATGCTAAAACCTAACTTTGATCACCCGCCGGGTGATCAGGGGGTAAAACCTTTATTGGGTAAAATACAATGGGTGCCCCGGCGCTATGAAAAAATCTAGCTAAACTGTGTCACCCGTGACACTTACAGGTGACAGGGGGTAATCAATGGGTTAAACCTTTTTTGGGGGTGTTAGGAGGGGTCCCTAGACCTATATGGGGCTAATACTAATTGCCCTAACGCTGATTTTTGTCACTAATGATACTAATACAGCAATAAAAAAAATATGATTGCTTTTCTGGGTGACACGGTGACAGGTGGTGAAGGGGTTAACAGGGGGGTGATCGGGATGAATTGTGTGTCTACATGACCTGGTGCCTACATGACACTGGTGTCAGTGTAGTGTTGTGCAACTCACTTTTAGATGTCATCTCTCCTCGGTCTGGAACAGAAATAACCAAGATGAGAGATGACGTATAGCTACGACGCTTTGCACAGCCATACCAACCTGCCACAGTACAATTGCAGCGGCTGGTCCGGAACCGGTTAAGAAGCCCTCCTGTTCTTCCACTTATTACCTGTATTAACTACACCTGTTTGAACTTGTTATATGTATAAAAGACACCTGTCCCCACACTCAAACAGACTCCAACCTCTCCACAATGGCCAAGACCAGAGAGCTGTGTAAGGACATCAGGAATAATATTGTAGCCCTGCACAAGGCTGGGATGGGCTACAGGACAATAGGCAATCATCTTGAACAAAAAAATCCACTAGGTAATCAGCTTGGTGAAAAGACAACCGTTGGCACAATTATTAGAAAATGGAAGAAGTTCAAGATGATGGTCAATCTCCCTTGGTCTGGGGCTCCATGCAAGTTCTCATCTTGTGGGGCATCAATGATCATGAGGAAGGTGAGGGATCAGCCCAGAACTACATGGCAGAACCTGAAGAGAGCTGGGACCAAAGTCACAAAGAAAACCATTAGTAACACACTACGCCGTCACGGATTAAAATCCTGCAGCGCATGCAAGGTAGGGGGACCTCAAGTCAGCACATGTCCAGGCCCGAAGTTTGCCAATGACCATCTGAATGATCCAGAGGAGGAATGGGAGAAGGTCATGTGGTCTGATGAGAAAAAATAGAGCTTTTTGGTCTAAACTCCACTCGCCGTGTTTGGAGAAAGAAGAAGGATGAGTACAACCCCAAGAACACGATCCCAACTGTGAAGCATAGAGGTGGAAACATCATTCTTTGGGGCTGCTTTTATGCAAAGGACACAGGACGACTGTGCCGCATAGAGGGGAGGATGGATGGGGCCATGTATCATGAGATCTTGGCCAACAATCTCCTTCCCTCAGTTAGAGCATTGAAGATGGGTCGTGGCTGAGTCTTGCAGCATGACAACAACCCAAAACACACAGCCAGGGCAACTAAGGAGTGGCTCCATAAGAAGCATCTCAAGGTCCTGGAGTAGCCTAGCCAGTCTCCAGACCTGAACCTAATAGAAAATCTTTGGAGGGAGCTGAAAGTCTGTATTGCTCTGCGACAGCCTCAAAACCTGAAGGATCTGGAGAAGGTCTGTTTGGAGGAGTGGGCCAAAATCCATGCTGCAGTATGTGCAAACTTGGTCAACTACAGAAAACGTCTGTAATTGCAAACAGAGGTTTCTGTACCAAATATTAAGTTCTGCTTTTATGATGTATCAAATACTTATGTAATGCAATAAAATGCAAATTATTTACTTAAAAAATCATACAATGTGATTTTCAGGATTTTTGTTTTAGATTCCGTCTCTCACAGTTGAAGAGTACCTGTGATAAAATTACAGACCTCTACATGCTTTGTAAGTAGGAAAACCTGCAAAATCGGCAGTGTCAAATACTTGTTCTCCCCACTGTATATGGAATAATACATGTGTCAGTACCTGCACTCCAAGGATCCCAAAAATGATGAAGAAGGCACAACAAATCAGTACAATATTTCCAATTGGTTTTAAAGAAGATATTAAGGTTTCCACCACCAGCTTCAAGCCTGGAGCTCTGCTGATTACTCTGAATCAAAGGGAAAAAAAATGAATAGTAATGAATTCCTCTATTGTTAATAGTAATCTATTGTAAAAAAAAATGTATTATTTATAATGTCACATACTGTATTGAATCATAAATATTGCATGTCCTACACCATTGTAAACCTGATTTTCCCATTTTCCCAAGTGGTAGATCACATACTGTAGGTTTTATTTCAGACACAGTATTAAGGCATAGTTAGTTATACCTAAAGCCGCATACACACTATCAGTTTTTCTGCTGAGTTTTTCCTTCAGACTTACCAAAACCATATAATATGAGGTCAAACCTGTTTCAATTTGTATGTAATCAGGCAGGCCCTTGCACTACATGGTTTTGGTAAACCTGAAGGAAAAACTCAGCAGAAAAACTGATAGTGTGTATGGGGCTAAAATGATATGGACTTGTATGTTAACGCAGCAAACAAAGGCCTCATGAACACTGGTTTATTGTAAATGCCATTTATCCTGACAGGACATCATTAAAAACAAACCTAAGCCGCATATTTTTGAATGCATTTAGGCACGTTTAGCGGCATTTGGGCATTTAATTGGCTATAATTTTAATTTATTCTGGCCATTGAAATAAGTAATCACTCAAGAGCTAAACATGCCTAGTGCTTAGTCGCATTTAGATGCGTTTAGCCGTTTTTGGCATTTTCTTTTTATGCCCAAAAGTTCCTCCCCCAAACACGATTCTTCCATGTTGGAGCACACTTCAGATTTAATAAAGTATTTTTTTTTTCACAGGGCTATGTGTTTAGCTTTGTGTTTAGTTCACTTTGCACTGTATAGTACACTGGTTAGGGGCCCCTAAAACCAGTTTACTAAGTGCCACCTTTGCCACCTGGCTGACGAAGAGTTTAGTGCTCATCAGCATTGGGCACTGGTGCTATAGAGTGAGATTCCCATATTATGGGGGGGGGATACCCATCTCAAAGCACTCTTCAAAGCTGAAGGCATGTAAGCCGGTTGGAGCACAGTAGCAGAGCTAAATGCACACCGCTCCCTTGCTATAGGGGAACCATATATCTGAAATGAACTATTTTTTAATACAGTAGGTGCTCTTTGCTACTTTGTAATAATATATATAGTATATATATATTGTGTATGGAAAAGAGGTGGTAAAGAAGGCACCCCCTCCTGCGTGCCAGAGGTAAATAAAAAATATGATTGTTATAGGCAACGGATGCATTTTGCTTTTAGATACCTTTAAACAAATCAAACCCATTATTTCTAAGAGGACTGTATTCTGGTAACTATACAGTTTTAATAAGCTTGTTATATTTAGGAATGCAAATAGAAAAAAATACAGTGCAATGAACATGTATTATTGTACATAATAATCTATTAGTTTTAGAGTCAAGAAATCGAATTTCAATACTGTGTTGGCAAAGGACAGTAAAAAGTTCTAAAAAGTGCCATAGGAGTGCTGGCTCCATAATTGGTAGGTGGGAGATCCCTAGATAGGCTTATATAAGGAAAATAACTCAGTATGGTCATGTGTAGAATTGCAGGGTCTGAAGAGATGCTGTCATCTACTTTACACTCTAAAGCAGTGTTTCTCAACTGCAGTCCTCAAGGCGCCCCAACATAACAGGTTTTCAGGATTTTCCTTAGATGAAATGGCTGTAGTAATTACTAAGGCAGTGATGCTGATCAAATCACCTGTGCAAAATAATGGACATCCTGAAAACATGACCTGTTGTGGTGCCTTGAGGACTGGAGTTGACAAACACTGCTCTAAAGCCATACAGCACAACCGGGGTACTATGCATATTACTTTTGACAGGTAAAAAGTTATTGTGTCTGTGTTTTAAGGAATATTAATTTGTTTGCTTGCAGCTACCCTTTAATTGTGTCATCTTTTTAAGCTTGCTACATATAAACTCTGACTTTTTCATTAAGAGTTCTTGGAAGATGTATAACAACTAATTAAAATGACATATAGTATCTGGGTTTTTTTTCACCTTAGAGGCCGTAAAGTACGTAGAAGTCGCAGCACCCTCAGAACTCCAAGAATCTTGGCTCCTCCAGCAGATGCCACAGAAACCACAATATCAATCAGTGATACAAAGACAAGGAAACCATCTAGAATGTTCCAGCTGCTGCGGAGGTATGCTCGGTCCCCAAAATAAAGTCCTAAAGAAACCACCTAGAGGAACAAAAGAAACTAGCTATATTCCACTGGAATGAGAGCAAAATAACCAGTTTTTCACTAAATAGGGAGCTGTAATTTCATACAGCAACATACCTTTAATGTCATCTCAGCTACAAATATAGCAGTAAAAATATAGTTTGATATACTGAGAAACAACCTCTCCTGGAAAAAAAGGAAAGTATCATTACTGATAACAGAAACATAAGAGAATATTCTGTAATGAAATAATATTTAATATGAGATTAAATAAATGTAACACTGTGAAAAAAATAAAGCTCCAAGGAATTTGTATTTATTTCTGTGATATGCATTGTAAATTACACAATAAAAACATTTGGTTTGGTGTAAATAGTCTGTAAGAAAGAGTATTTCATTACAGTGTTCAATTATTGTGTGAATATGGCAACCGAGGTCTAGGAAGGATCTGGAACCAATCTGGAACTCATATAACTCTGTTTACTAATCTTCAAACGTGAAAATTATGGACTGAGATTAGCAAATCCTTATAAAACAGTGAATGTGCAGGTCTTGACATCTGATTCTATCGTATACAGTATTGTCAGAACTACTGAGGTGAAAATAAATATAGAAGTACTTTACTGTACATATCATATTATTTTTCCCATGTTTTTATGAACTCAGAAGCCATCTTGTTCAAATTTTTTTTTTAGACGTTAACTTAAAGTGGATGTAAACACACTACTCATGATAATCAACTATTACTCCTGCATGTATCCCTACCTTTCAAAAATCACCCCCTTCTGCACACCGAGCCCCGCAAATCCTCAAAATCTAAGGGTGGGGCTATGATCTGGAGTTCGGTTGGTGGAGTTGTGACATCACTAGACTCCCCGCTCACCTCTACGCTCCCCTATGGGCAGGCAGCTTTGCGAGGACGAACCTTGCGTTTGGTATATGCGGAGTGTGCTCACGGCCCCCCTGTGACTCCTGTGCATGTGCTAAACAACACAGGCTGTAGTGGAGAGCTGTGGTAATAGCTGTGAGATGCTGAAAGAGGAGGATGATGATGCTGGGAAAGTACACAGAATGCCTCTCTCATGCCCACTCCTGCATGAGATAAGGAAATTACCTGTCACTCACAGCAAGGGGGAGAAAAGGACATCTGTTTCTCTGTCTGACTGTTTTTATCTCACTGAAAAAAGATAAGAGGTCTACTCAGAGCTGGATTAACTCTTTGTGGCAAGACTGTGCACAGATGACATGAAATCCTATACTGTACAAGGTGCAAGCCTTAATTAAAATAGTTTTTTTCAGGTTTACATCCACCTTAAGTTCATTGTCTTTAAAACTAAGAAACCCTCACAAGAAGGTTTTAAGTGTCTTATTTTAAGTTCTCTCAGATCGTAAATTCCATTTCTCTATTTATGTATAATAATGTCACATATTTTGGTGTATATATATATATATATATATATATATGTACACATACACACACACACACACACACACACACACACACACATATACACACAGTCATGGCCAAAATTGTTAGCACCCCAGAATGTTTTCCAGAAAATCACGTATTTCTCACAGAAAGGTATTGCAGTAACACATGTTTTGCTATATATACTGTATGTTTATTCCCTTTGTATGTATTGGAACAAAACAAAAAAATGGAGGAAAAAAAGCAAATTGGACATAATGTCACACAAAATTCCAAAAATGGACTGGTCAAAATTTTTGGCAGCCTTAACTTAATATTTGTTTGCACACCCTTTGGAAAAAAATGAAATCAGTCACTTCCTTTAACCATGAATAAGCTTTTTACACCTCTCACCTGAAATTTTGGACCACTCTTCCTTTACAAATTGCTCCAGGTCTCTCTTATTGGAAGGGCGCCTTTTCTCAACAGAAATTTTAAGATCTCTCCACAGGTGTTCAATGGGATTTAGATCTGGTCTCACTGCTGGCCACTTTAGAACGCTCCAGTGATTTGTTGCCATTAATTTCTAGGTGCTTTTTGACCCAAGATCTCAGACGCAAACCCAGCTTTCTGACACTGGGCTCTACAGTGCGACCCAACATCCTTTGGTAATTAGTGATGGACGAACTTCCGACGGGACGTTTTGCGAATGCGGACCGTGAACGCGGCCGATAGTTTTGTGAACCGTAACGTTCGTGGCGGGCCCCATTGACTTCAATGGGAGGCGAACTTTGCAAACCTAGAGGTCAAATTTGCAGCCACAAAATAATTACTAGCTGTGCAAACATAGTCCCACCACATGGCCAATGACATAACACATGTATGAGGTGAATCCGGGATCGACAACTACAAGCATTCTTTTTTTATATGTGAAATTGTAACAATTCAGGACTGTGGAGCGCATGAAGGCAATGGAGGAGAGGGAAGGTCAGGGTAGGCAAAGAAGAGGGTGCAGGAGATGATCACCAGCAGCGTGACATACAGCAATGACACCTGCTCCGGGATAGAATGATCTGACACCAGCACCGTGATAGACAGCACTAACATCAGCAGCATGACATAAAGCAGTGACACCATCACCGTGATATACAGCACTGACACCTGCACCGTAAGCAGCCCCAGGAGGAAGTCAGCATAGCACAGGGATGGTGGGAGCCCCTCATAATAAGCAGCCCCAGGAGGAAGTCAGCACATCACAGGGATGGTGAACTTTACAAACCTACAGGTCATATTTGCAGCCACAAAATAATTACTAGCTGTGCACACATAGTCCCACCACATGGTCAATGACATAACACATGTATGAGGTGAATCTGGTATCGACAACTACAAGCATTCTTTTTTTATATGTGAAATTCTGAAAATTCAGGAATCTTGAGACAATGGAGGCGAGGGAAGGTGAGGGTAGGCAAAGAAGAGGGTGCAGGAGATGATCACCAGCACCAGCACCGTGATATAGAGCACTGACACCTGCACCGTGATAGAGTGATCTGACACCAGCACTGTGACATAACACATGTATGAGGTGAATCTGGGATCGACAACTACAAGCATTCTTTTTTTATATGTGAAATTCTGAAAATTCAGGAATCTTGAGAAAATGGAGGCGAGGGAAGGTGAGGGTGGGCAAAGAAGAGGGTGCAGAAGATGATCACCAGCACCAGCACCGTGATATAGAGCACTGACACCTGCACCGTGATAGAGTGATCTGACACCAGCACCGTGATAGAGAGCACTGACATCAGCAGCGTGACATAAAGCACTGACACCAGCACCGTGATATACAGCACTGACACCAGCACCGTGATATACAGCAATGACACCTGCAGCGTGACATACAGCAATGACACCTGCACCGTGATAGAGTGATCTGACACCAGCAGCATGACACAAAGCACTGAGACCAGCACCGTGATATACAACACTGACACCAGCACCGTGATATACAGCACTGACACCTGCAGCGTGACATACAGCAATGACACCTGCACCGTGATAGAGTGATCTGACACCAGCACCGTGATAGAGAGCACTGACATCAGCCGCGTGACATAAAGCACTGACACCTGCACCGTGATATACAGCACTGACACCTGCAGCGTGACATACAGCAATGACACCTGAACCGTGATAGAGTGATTTGACTCCAGCACCGTGATAAAGAGCACTGACATCAGCAGCATGACATAAAGCACTGACACCAGCACCGTGATAAACAGCACTGACACCAGCACCGTGATATACAGCACTATCATCTGCACCGTAAGCAGCCCCAGGAGGAAGTCAGCATAGCACAGGGATGGTGAGAGCCCCTCATAATAAGCAGCCCCAGGAGGAAGTCAGCACATCACAGGGATGGTGAACTTTACAAACCTACAGGTCATATTTGCAGCCACAAAATAATTACTAGCTGTGCACACATAGTCCCACCACATGGCCAATGACATAACACATGTATGAGGTGAATCTGGGATCGACAACTACAAGCATTCTTTTTTTAAATGTGAAATTCTGAAAATTCAGGAATCTTGAGACAATGGAGGCGAGGGAAGGTGAGGGTAGGCAAAGAAGAGGGTGCATGAGATGATCACCAGCACCAGCACCGTGATATAGGGCACTGACACCTGCACCGTGATAGAGTGATCTGACACCAGCACCGTGACATAACACATGTATGAGGTGAATCTGGGATTGACAACTACAAGCATTCTTTTTTTATATATGAAATTCTGTAAATTCAGGAATCTTGAGACAATGGAGGTGAAGGAAGGTGAGGGTAGGCAAAGAAGAGGGTGCAGGAGATGATCACCCGCACCAGCACCGTGATATAGAGCACTGATACCTGCACCGTGATAGAGTGATCTGACACCAGCACCGTGACATAACACATGTATGAGGTGAATCTGGGATCGACAACTACAAGCATTCTTTTTTTTTATGTGAAATTCTGAAAATTCAGGAATCTTGAGACAATGGAGGCGAGGGAAGGTGAGGGTAGGCAAAGAAGAGGGTGCAGGAGATGATCACCAGCACCAGCACCGTGATATAGAGCACTGACACCTGCACCGTGATAGAGTGTTCTGACACCAGCACCGTGACATAACACATGTATGAGGTGAATCTGGGATCGACAACTACAAGCATTCTTTTTTTATATGTGAAATTCTGAAAATTCAGGAATCTTGAGACAATGGAGGCGAGGGAAGGTGAGGGTAGGCAAAGAAGAGGGTGCAGGAGATGATCACCAGCACCGTGATATAGAGCACTGACACCTGCACCGAGATAGAGAGCACTAACAGCAGAACTGATACCAGCAACATGCTACTGGGCCCCAAAAATATGACACTGCTCAACCTCTTCAAACAGGAGGGTACGGGCATATAGTACGGTGTGCTTTTTTTGGACAAGGAAGTGAGCCAAATGAAGAAAGAAGGTCTGTGTGCTCGATTAAAAAAATCGTTTATAGACATATACATGGTCTACTGGTCACATGTGTTGAATTCCTCCGAGATCCATGCCTCATTCATTTTTAGAAATGTGAGGTAGTTAACACTGTCGTGAGCTAGGCGAGTACGCTTATCGGTCACGATCCCCCCTGCTGCGCTGAACGTCCTTTCGGACAGGACACTGGACGAGGGGCAAGCCAACAGTTCAATTGCAAATTGGGCAAGCTCTGGCCAGAGGTCAAGCCTGCCCACCCAGTAGTCCAGGGGTTCATCACTCCTCAGAGCGTTCACATCGGACGTTAACCCGATGTAGTCGGACACCTGGCGGTCTAGGCATTCCCTGATGCTGGATCCGGATGACACCTCTCGATGGTCGGCTGAAAGAATGACCTCATATCAGAAGTCCCCAACACATCTTCAAACCGGCCTCTTCTTGCAGGCGCTGTTGGATTGGTACCCGCAACTCCTTCTCTGGGAGTGGGAATTACTCCTCTGCCAGCGCACGCAAAAGCAGAATGCAGCATTTCTCCAAGCAATGCCTGGAAGTGCTCCATTCTGACAGCCCTCTGTGACGGCGGTAACATTTCCGCCATTTTGTGTTTGTACCGAGGGTCTAAGTACGTTGTCACCCAGTACTGGTCCTTGACCCTTATGCTTTTTATACGGGGGTCCCTATTAAAACACTGGAGCATGAAGGCCCCCATTTGCACTAAACTGGAAGCGGTGTGGTGGCCTGGCTCCTGCTCATCATCCAGGATAATGTCGTCCTCTTCATTCTCCTCTCCCCATCCACGCACAACAACAGGGATCCCAGAAAGGTTTAAAGCATGCTCTTCTTGCTCTTCTTGCTCCTCCTCATCCGCCCCGGCACCATCCTCCTCTGACTCCTCTTCAGACTCCTGTTGTTGACTTGTCTCAGATAGAGTAGCCACCCCTGGGAATTCATCCAGCATTGCGAATTCCTCATCTTCCCGCTCCTGCTCTTCCACAACTTGATCAATGACACGATGCAATGCACGCTCCATAAAGAAGGCATAAGGTACCATGTCACTGATGGCGCCATGGCTGCGACTGACCAGTTTGGTGATCTCCTCAAATGGCCACAGAAGTCTGCATGCGTCGCCCATGAGCAGCCACTGGCGCGGTGAAAAAAAACCCAGCTCCCCAGAACCTGTTGTCATGGTTATGAAGTGATCTTCCTGTGTTTGCTTACCTCCCCTCATGTCTTCAGACTAATAGGCCAGCCACTTCCACCTGGTGGTTTTTAGAACCTCTCCTCTAAGCATGGCTCCACCCCAGGCCCTATCAGGGAGCCCAATATTAACCTGTACACTGCAGGCCATCAGTGCTGATCAACCATTGTGTATTCCTTTGTGTGTTAGCTTCCTGTTTCCTGCCGTGTGCTCTGCTACTGGTTTCCGTTACCGACTTTGGCGTGTCTTGACTATCCTTGTTTGCCTGTGATCCCGACCTAGGCGTGTACCTGACTATTCTTGTCTGCTTGTGGAACCGACCTTGGCCTTGTCCCTCACCATCCCTATCCTCCTGTTGCCTACTGTGGGTGTGAGCTGGGGGACCCTGGAGCCAGTTGCAGCCAAGTCCATCCTCACCACCAGAGGCGCTGGTGAACACCTGCTGGCTTTTAGACTCCGTGCCCCAGGGAATCTTATGCTCTAACCCCAGTAGGATCTGTCCCCCGTCTGCAGCAGTCAGCCGTAGGGTCCACAACCTTGCGGTGCACTCCTGATCCCTACGGTGTGCACCTGTCACCTCGCCTCAAGGTGACCTGACAGTTTGATCAGCCATGGACCCGGCTGACGTGCCGCTTCCTGCAGATGATCCATTGCAGAGCTTAGTTCGGCGACTTGAGACCCAAGAATCGCATCAGACCCAGGTGATGCGATTCCTTCAGGATTTGGCATCCCATTTTGAACAGGTTCAGGCCTCATTAGGACCCCCAGCTCAACAACCGCAACCGCTATCTGCTGCTGCACCTATCGCATCAGTCGCAGCCACACATTCATTACTACTACCAGCTCCGGTCCGTTTCTCTGGGGACTCCAAGGCTTGCAGGGGGTTCGTTAGCCAGTGCACCATTCATTTTGAACTTCAGCCCCAAAACTTCCTGTCCGATCGGGCAAAAGTCACATATATCATATCCCTCCTGTCCGGCGAGGCATTAGCTTGGGCCGCCCCTCTGTGGGAACTGAATGATCCAGTGGTTTCTAGCCTGTCTGATTTCTTGAAACTTTTTCGGAATATCTTCGAGGAACCGGGTCGTGTCTCCTCAGCGGCTAGCGCTCTTTTACGCCTCCGTCAAGAGTCTGCTTCTGTGGGACAGTATGCTCTTCAGTTCCGTATCCTCACAGCTGAATTGAGCTGGAATAATGAGGCCCTAGTTGCAACCTTTTTACATGGCCTCTCTAATAGAGTGAAGGATGAATTAGCAGAAAGATCCCTTCCTGCTGATCTGGACAGTGTTATCACCTTGTGTAACCAGATCGATATTCGCTTTCAGGAGAGGGCCCTGGAAAAAAGACGCCAGCACTCCCCGTTCTTTAGGCAGCCTGAGCCCGAGTCCCTTCTCTGTGATCCGAGGAACACCCCCTGCCTACTGAGGAACCTATGCAGTTGGGCTGGACTAAATTATCTCCCGAAGAACGTGCTAGGCGCAGAACTCTGGGCCTATGCCTCTATTGTGGGGCCAAAGGTCATTTCCGTGACACTTGTTCTCTTCGTCCGGAAAAACGCTCGGGGCTAATACATCTAGAAGGTGGAGTATTAGACCCTGAAATATCACCTTCACCTTCTTGTCTTCTCCTTTCTGTGTTGCTTCATGTCGGTGCTTCCTCTCGTTCGGTCTCAGCGCATCTGGATTCCGGAGCCGCTGGCAATTTCATGGATTGGGAAACTGCATCCTCCTTGAGATTTACCCTTTTGCCCCTTACAATGACATTGGTGGTCTTGGCGATTGATGGCACGGTTCTCCCAGGGGGCCTTATCTGCTTTCAGACTCTTCCTGTTAAGATGTCAGTAGGGAAACTCCACCAGGAGTGGATATCCTTTCTTGTCTTACCTAAGGCTTCATCTCCTATCATATTAGGTCTTCCTTGGTTACGACTCCATTCTCCACACGTTGACTGGTCTGCTGGACAGATCCTGGCTTGGGGTTCCTCCTGTTCCTCTTCCTGCCTACTCAAGGGTACCCCAAAGGAGAAACTTCCTGTTACCACCATCCCAGTATCTTCTGCTCTTCCTGCTGTATATAGCGATCTCTAGGATGCGTCCTGCAATAGTCGGACTGATGCACTCTCTAGGTCATGTGGTACTCTGGATGAGGGGCCCACCTATGAACCTGAGTCGATCATTCACTCCAGTTCGCATAACCATTTACATTTGTCTGTCCCTAATTTCCCTTGGATGCACAGCCAGGCTAACTTGTCTGCAAATTCCACAGTTGCTATGCCCTGTGATGCGATTGAGATGGTCGCTACACCTGACAATACTATTCAGTCGACCTCTGCACCAGTTATGCCAGTCCAGCCCATACCCAATGAGCTTCCTGCTTCTTGTTCATCACCTTCGGTGACCTGGCCTCACCCTACTGCTACTATGTCCGTTCAAACCCGTTTAAGAGGCTCAATCCATCCTTTGGATAGAATACCTAATTCGGCCAGGAGGGGTTTTCAATCTTTTTCTCAGGGTTCTCTGCATTCTGTTTGTGTTGCAGCTACCCAGCTTGACTCTTGTGACATGTCACTTTCTAACCAACATGACCTCAGGGATCCACTGACCTCTGCCCAGTCTGGTGGTCCTGTTATGGATGCCCAGCTCATTCTTAAGGGTGTGGGGGTCCCTGCTCAGACTCCCGATCTTCTCATGCCCTTACCCATTCCTAAAAAGCCTTTAGTCCTCTCGTCCTCTCCCTACCTCTGTTTCAGTCTCTGAGGATAATCTAAAATACGAGGTTAGTCAAGTTTTGGATTCCCGCCTCCGTAAAGGCATTCTTCAATACCTCGTACTTTGGAAAGGGTTGGGTCATGAGGAGAGGTCTTGGATCACTGCATCTGAGGTCTTTGCTCCCTGTCTGTTAAGGAGGTTCCATCTGAAGTTTCCCTTTAAGCCTGGACCCAGGCGGGGGAGGGGGAGGCCTCGTAAGAGGGAGGGTACTGTCATGGTTATGCAGTGATCTTCCTGTGTTTGCTTACCTCCCCTCATGTCTTCAGACTAAGAGGCCAGCCACTTCCACCTGGTGGTTTTTAGAACCTCTCCTCTAAGCATGGCTCCACCCCAGGCCCTATCAGGGAGCCCTATATTAACCTGTGCACTGCAGGCCATCAGTGCTGATCAACCATTGTGTATTCCTTTGTGTGATAGCTTCCTGTTTCCTGCCGTGTGCTCTGCTACTGGTTTCCGTTACCCACTTTGGCGTGTCTTGACTATCCTTGTTTGCCTGTGATCCTGACCTTGGCGTGTACCCGACTATTCTTGTCTGCTTGTGGCCCCGACCTTGACTTTGTCCCTCACCATCCCTATCCTCCTGTTGCCTACTGTGGGTGTGAGCTGGGGGACCCTGGGGGTCACGACCTGGAGCCAGTTGCAGCCAAGTCCATCCTCACCACCAGAGGCGCTGGTGAACACCTGCTGGCTCTTAGACTCCGCGCCCCAGGGAATCTTATGCTCTAACTCCAGTAGGATCTGTCCCCCATCTGCAGCAGTCAGCTGTAGGGTCCACAACCTTGCGGTGCACTCCTGATCCCTACCATCTGTCACCTCGCCTCAAGGTGACCTGACACCTGTTCTGCCACCAAGTTCATACAGGTAGATGTTAACTGCACGTTTCTGCTGTAGCAGCCTATCAAGCATATAGAAGGTTGAGTTCCATCGTGTCGGGCAATCGCAAATAAGATGTCTGACCGGCAGATTGTGTCGCCGCTGAATGTCAGCAAGGCGAGCCATGGCCGTGTAAGATCTTCTGAAATGGGCCGAGATTTTCCTTGCCTGCCGCAAGATGTCCTAGACCCCAGGGTATTTGACAACGAATCGCTGCACGACCAAGTTTAAAACATGTGCCATGCATGGCACGTGCGTAATTTTGCCCTGTTTCAATGCGCTAAGCAGATTGGCACTGTTGTCACACACCACTTTAACAACTGTCAAATTGAGCGGTGTTAGCCACTGATCTGCCTGTGAACGCAAAGCTGAAAGGAGTACCGGGCCAGTGTGGCTCTTGGCTTCCAGGCACAACAGATGCAGCACGGAATGGCAACGTCTCACCTGGCATGTCTAATAGGTTCTGGGGAGCTTGGGCGGCGCAGCGGAAGAGACGCTAGCAGCGGAAAAGGAGGAGTCAGCCGAGGAGGAGAGGAAGGAGGATGGAGTAGGAGGAGGAGGAGGAGAAGAAGAGCCAGGCCTGTATGCAATCCATGGCGGTAAAACCAAATCTACACGGGTGCCACGGGTTACATGCTTGACGGCCGTCAGAAGGTTCACCCAGTGGGCAGTAAAAGTGATATACCTTCCCTGCCTGTGTTTGCTATACCACGTGTCTGTGGTCAGATGTATCTTGGCACTGACACTGTGTGCCAGAGATACATTCACTTGCCGCTGAACATGGCCATATAGCTCTGGGATGCCCTTCTGTGAGAAATCCTTCCTTCCTGGGACCTTCCATTGTGGTGTTCCAATGGCCACAAATTTTCGAAAGGCCTCCGAGTCCACCAGTTTATATGGCAGTAGTTGGCGGCCTATCAGTTCTGACAAGCCAGCCGTCAACCGTTGGGCAAGAGGGTTATCCGGCGTCATCATTTTTTTACGCTCGAACATTAGGCCCACGAAAGCCTGCATTTTTGCAGAAAAACGTGAGCTTGGCGTAATGGAGGGTGGAGTGGAGGACAATTGTGAGGAGAGAGGAGAAGGAGAAGTAGAAGACGAGGCTGGACGGTGAGAGCCTGGAGTGTGGCTTTGTGTGTTCCGTTGCTCCCACTGGGCTCGGTGATGGCAGCTCATGTGCCTTCTTAAGGCGGTCATCCCTAGGTGAGTGTTGGGCTTACTGCGACTAATGCGTTGACTGCAAAGATTTCAGATGGCAACACTATTGTCAGCAGAGGACATGTTAAAAAAAGCCCACACTGCGGAGCCATGTGAAGGCGTCCTGGGAGCTGGTCCATATCTCCCTCTGAACTCCCCTCCTCTTCCTCTCTTGTTGGCACCGATGTGACATCACTAGACACGTCATCATCAACGTCACCTTCCCCACCGCTATAAGTAGAGATCTCGGAGTAGGCAGCAACACCGGGGACCAACCTCCTCCTTGGGCTGATCTGGGTACTGTTGTCAGACTGCTGAGTGGCGGTTCATGCTACCTCCTCTTCCTGATCCAATGCCAAGAGTGGCTGCGCATCAGAAATGTCTTGGATCGGAAAATAATTCCTGTGACTCAAGCGGAAGATATGTGTTGGTGGTGGTGTTGTTGGTGGTAGTGTCTTTGGGGGTGCACATAGCAGAGAGTGAAGAAGAGGGTGCAGATCGAGAGGATGAGGAGGGTGCAGAAGAGTAAGGCTGAGTGAGCAACAATGACTTGAATAGCAGTGCCTCAAACCTATATCCTGAACTACACCTAACACCTATACCATACCAGTCCTTAAAAGAACTTTTGTGGATCTAATAGCTAGCGATTTGGGTCACTGCAGTCTCTCCCTGCTCCACACAGCATCCTCTCCCTATAGTGACATACGAAGGAATGTAAAATGGCCGCCGGATCGGGTCTATTTATAAGTTAGGGGGAATGTCCAAGTGTCGATGTGCTGTAATGTCTCAATTGGCTGTCCTGTACCACATGATGGATGTGTCATCATAGGTCAAAGTTCTTTTACACAGTAAAAACACGGAAGTCCGCCGGGCGAACAGCGGCAATAGTCCGCCGATCGGGCGGACCACGAACAGCCGAAATTCGCCGCAAACCGACCGACGGGCGAACCGTTCGGCCATCCCTATTGGTAATCCTCAGATTTCATGATGCCTTGTACTCATTCAAGGCACCCAGTGCTAGAGGCAGCAAAACAACCCAAAAACATAATTGAACCTCCACCATATTTCACTGTAGGTACTGTGTTCTTTTCTTTGTAGGCCTCATTCCATTTTCAGTAAACAGTAGAATAATGTGCTTTAGCAAAAAGCTCTATCTCGGTCTCATCTGTCCACAAGATGTTTTGCCAGAAGGATTTTGGCTTACTCAAATACATTTTGGTAAAATGTAGTCTTGCTTTTTTATGTCTCTGTGTCAGCAGTGGGGTCCTCCTGGGTCTCCTACCATAGCGTTTCATTTCATTTAAATGTCGATGGCGCTGACACTGATGCTCCCTGAGCCTGCAGGACAGCTTGAATTTCTTCAAATCTAGATCTCTGGAGATGGACTTTTAACCTTGAGATTGTTGATATTTTCCCAAAAGTTTGGTTCTCAAGTCCTCAGGCAGTTCTCTTCTCCTCTTTCTGTTGTCCATGCTTAGTGTGGCACACACAGACACACAATGCAAAGACTAAGTGAATTTCTCTCCTTTTTATCTGCTTTCAGGTGTGATTTTTATATTGCCCACACCTGTTACTTGCCCCAGGTGAGTTTAAAGGAGTGCCAAGAATTTTGACCAGCCCATTTTTGGAAATTTGTGTGACATTATGTCCAATTTGCTTTTTTTCCACCCTTTTTTTGTTTTGTTCCAATACACACAAAGGGAATAAACATGTGTATAGTAAAACATGTGTTACTCCAATACTTTTCTGTGAGACATCAGTGCTAGGAGACAGCTCCTAGCACTGATGTCCCAGCATTGGACCGGTGTTATGTCCATCATAGGATCCGGGCCAAGGGGCGGGACTGGGCGTGAAGCCAAGTCGAGTACACAGGAGAACCAGCTCTGTCTATTTTGGCAAGGCTGCAGATGGACACTGATCAGGCTGCAGTGAGGAGCAATGCTGCAGATGGGCACTAATCAGGCTGCAGTGAGGAGCAATGCTGCAGATGGGCACTGATTAGGCTGCAGACGGGCACCGATTAGACTGCAGTGAGGAGCAAGGCTGAAGATGGGTACAGGTTAGGGTGCAGATGGGCACAGATCAGGCTGCACTGAAGTTGCAGATGGGCACAATTCAGGCTGCATTGAGGTTGCAGATGGAGGTAAGTATGACATGATTGTTATTTGAAAAAACAAATGATCCTTTACAATCACTTTAACCCCTTCCCTGCCAGTGTCATTTATACAGTAACGAGTGGCTATTTGTAGCTCTGATAACTGTATAAATGTCAATGGTCTCAAAATAGTGTCAAAAGTGTCTGATCTGTCCGCCATAATGTCTCAGTCCCAATAAAAATTGCAGATCGGCTCCATTACTAGTAAAAAAAAGAAATTATAATAAAAATGCCATAAATCTATCCCCTATTTTGTAGGCGCTATAACTTTTATGCAAACCAATCAAACCAATCAATATACACTTATTGCAATTTTTTCTTTTACGAAAAATATGTATAAGAATACATAGTGGCCTAAAATGTGAAAGAAAGGTGTTTTCTTATATTTTGGGGGAATATTTATTGTAGCAAAAAATTAAAAAATATTGCTTTTTTTTCAAAATTGTCAGTCTTTTTCGTTTATAGTTTATATTAAAGAATAAAAAACGCAGAGGTGATCAAATAACACCAAAAGAAAGCTTGATTTGTGGGGAAGAAAAATATTTTGTTTGCTGTACAACATCGCACGACCGCGCAATTTTCAGTTAAAGCGACGCAGTGCTAAAAAAACACAAAAAAATGCTCTGGTCAGAAAGGGGGTAAATCCTTCTGGGGCTGAAGTGGTTAAAATGTAAGCTTGAAGGTCTTTGTGAAGAAATCACATGTGATCACACCTAATTTGTTTTCAGAAGTCTGTGGAGCCATGGAAAGCTATTTACTAAGTGTTACTATATCTAAGTTTACTAAGACATAAAGTGTTGAAACATGATATTTTGTAACAAGCTTGTGGTAAAATTTCTCATCATCTGTATCACCCATATATTTGATATTTTAAGTTACTTTTTTTTGTATTATCACCAATCTTAATTGATGTTATTGTACGCTGAATTTTTAGTTAATGAATATATAAATTTTAGCACATCGCTGTATTCACTCTTGTATTCAAACTAGCATGGATTAACAAACTTGAATTATTTGTGTAAAAATGTGAAAATCTCCTTAACCACAGATTTGTTTGCATAATTCCATAATTATAATACTGTTTTAATATTTCAGTATAAACATCTGACAGTATAATGATAGTTTAACGTTGTCATTAAGGGATTCTGCCTCCCGTCTCATGCTTTAGCACCAAGATATCTCTTCCAGCACACACAATGAGGCTTTCATCAATTAGATCCATTTTTCATCACACACATTCAATTTTCCCCTGTAACCTTCATTCAGTTTGCACAATCTCCTGTTTCCCATACTAGCAGTCCTCATTGGGCAGTAACCACATCCCACCACACCACACATTGCATATTGAATTGTGCCCTCTCACAGTCACAGTTCTCCAGTGTATGAGCATTAACATTCAGTGACTAGCCTTCACATAATAAGTGTTAACCCCAACAAACCCTCTAGCTCCACCTTATGAGACTCTTTAGTGATCAGTTACCAGCATATATGTTTTGACCTTCTCGGTAATCAATCTGCCCTTATTGTGCATTTCCCCCTTAGTATTCTGTAACGTATATGCATTGATACCCTGTAACCTGTTCCTGGCATAGAGTGTGAGCATTCACTCCCCACTGTATGTGTGCTAATAACTAAGCACCCAGTCTCCAGTGCATGTTATATAGTTACATAGCTAGGTTGAAAAAAAATAAACCATCTAGTTCAACCAAAAAAAAAAACATGCAATCCCATATACACAATCCTATACCCAAAGTTGATCCAGAGGAAAGTGAAAAACCCCAGCAAAGCATGATCCAATTTGCTACAGCAGGGGAAAAATTCCTTCCTGATCCCCCAAGAGGCCATCGGATAGTCCCTGGATCAAATTTACCTATAACTGTTAGTACCCAGTTATATTATGTACATCTAGGAAAGAATCCAGGCCTTTTTAACCACTAAAATACAGGGTACTTTAATCCCGTTCCTTCCCAGCCCAATTTTCACTTTCAGTGCTCTCGCATTTTCAATGACAATTGCGCTGTCATGCTACGCTGTACCCAAATGAAATTTTTATCATTTTGTTTGCACACATTTATTTTGCTTTATTTTGCTGGTATTTATTCACGACTCTGTTTTTTATTTTTTGCGATATAAGCGAAAAAAGAGAGGAAATTTGATAAAATTTGATAAAAAAACAATATTTTCTTCTATTTTAACCACCTAAGGACTGCCTAATGCCGATGTACGTCGGCAGAATGGCACGGCTGGGCACAAGCACATACAGGTACGTTGACCTTTAAGTGCCCAGCCGTGGATCGCAAGTGTGCTGCCGGCGGTGCACTTGCAACCCGGTCCTAAGCTCCGTGACCGTGGCCGCGGGACCCGCGGACCCGATCGCCGCCAGTGTCCCTCGATCGGGTCACAGAGCTGAAGAACAAGGAGTGGTAAGTGTAAACAAACCTCTCCTCGTGCTTTCTACTGAGGCTGTCACTGATTGTCTGTTCCCTGTTATAGGGAAAGACGATCAGTGATGTCAGACGCTAAGCCACGCCCCCCTACAGTTAAAAATACACACACACTTAACCCCTACACTGCCCCCTAGTGGCTAACCCCTTCACTGCCAGTGACATTTTTACAGTAATCAGTGCATTTTTAATTGCACTGATTGCTGTATTAATGCCAATGGTCCCAAAAATGTGTCAAAATTGTCTGACGTGTCTACCATAATGTCGCAGTCACAATAAAAATCGCTGATCGCCGCCATTACTAGTAAATGCGCATACCAATCAATAAATTCTTATTGATGAATACGTATCGGCCTAAACTGAGGAAAAAAAATGTTTTTTTTATATATTTTTGGGGGATATTTATTATAGCAAAATGTGAACAATAATGCGTTTTTTTCAAAATTGTTGCTTTTTTTTGTTTATAGCGCGAAAAATAAAAACTGCAGGGGTGATCAAATACTACCAAAAGAAAGCTCTATTTGTGGGAAAAAAAGGACATCAATTTTGTTTCAGAGCCACATCTCACGACGGCAATTTTCAGTTAAAGCGATGCAGTGCCAAATCGCAAAAAGGGGCTTGGTGGTCATTTAGCTGGAAAATGGTTCGGGGCATAAGTGGTTAAAAGAAATCCAATAAAATCGAATTTTGTCATAAATGTAAGACAAAATGTATTCTGCTACATGTTTTTAGTAAAAAAAAAATCCGTTAAGTGTATAATAATTGGTTTGTGTGATCACGGACATATGTACGCAAATGAGTTGCCCAATGAAACAATGCATTGAGGCGCATGCACAAAGCTCTTTGTGACAGACATGCCCGACTAGAGCTCCACTCTGCAGCGCAACGGTAAGCCACACAAAGCCATAGCCAGACACAGTCGTTGCTGCCCGCCACCTCTGCCAGCCTCATCTATCACCCAGCCAGCCGCACCATGGTCACGGTTGGGCTCTAAAACTAAGCTTTTTTTATTACGTATCAAAAAGATTCCTTTAAATATACAACAAAGCAGTTCCTTAGAAAAAATCTATTTTTTACCAGACCTTAAATTGTGTTACTAAAAGACGAATTGAACAAGACAGGACAAAACATAAAACAACACTAAACACACCCCATAAGTCCAGACACGTTGCTATAGTCTGCTAAAACCACTTTATACCAATAAAGTTATCTGTTCTATTTGGGAGGACAATTGGTCCCGTAACCAAAACACTAAGTGGGTATTAATCAGACTAGATCAACAAGGATAGGAAGGTTAGGAGCAGGAATGAGGAGGATTAATCGATTTTAAGCTAAAACTGCAGCCTGAAAAGCAATAGAGATAGTTCGTTTGTTAGAGATGGCAAGCAGATTTATCCTCTGACACACCTGGTTGAATGAAAGTTACTGCAAGCACTTAGTGCTCATGCACATGGATGTTTTAAAAAACTGGCTGCAAAGCTAGCTCCGACGCCTGGAAAAATCGGCGTTAAAAACTCGATTTTTACCGCATTTTGCATTGGCGTTCTTGCGTGTTTTTGCGCGTTTTTTAGCATTAAGTAGCGTTTTTAAAGAAACACATCTCTTGGCTATAGCACTCAGAAAACAAAGAAAATATGTTGCGCGTTTGTGCGCGTTTTTGCGCGTTTTCCCGCGATTCGCGTTTTTACAGCTCTAGCTCCGCGCCAGGGAACGCACTGGTCCTGGGTTTTTTTTACAGCTTAAAAACGCCTATGCCATTTGCAGCTCAAAAACGCCTAGGTGGGCATGAAGCCATAGACTAACATGGACAGGCCTTTTTAAGCTGCAAAAAACGCTCAAAAAAGCGGCTGTAAAAACGTCCGTGTGCATGAGGCCTTATAAGAACATGAGTCTATACTCACTATACTATGTTCTTATAAGTGCTTGCAGTAACTTTCATTCAACCAGGTGTGTCAGAGGATACCTCAATACCTTTAACTTGGTTGTGAATTAGTACCAGGAAAGAGATACAAAACTGTTTGGTGGTAAATGAACTGAATGTATTGGTATGGTTTAGAGTAAATGGTGGTTTGAGCATAAATTAACCATATAGAAGGTAGATTCAGACACAGAAAGCATCCAAACAAGAGGTGCTACTACCACAAAATCAGACACAGTCTGCTAGGGACGACCCCCTTAAGAAGGCACATGAGCAGCCATCACCGAGCCCAGTGGGAGCAACGGAACACACAAAGCCACACTCCAGGCTCTCACCATCCAGCTTCGTCTTCTACTTCTCCTTCTCCTCTCTCCTCACAATTGTCCTCCACTCCACCTTCCATCACGCCAAGCTCACGTTTTTTTGCAAAAAGGCAGGCTTCCGTGGGCCTAATGTTCGAGCGTAAAAAAAATGATGACGCCGGATAACCCTCCAACGGTTGACGGCTGGCTTATCAGAACTGATAGCCCGCCAACTACTGCCATATAAACTGGTGGACTAGGAGGCCTTTCAAAAATTTGTGGCCATTGGAACACCACAATGGAAGGTCCCAGGAAGGAAGTATTTCTCAGAGAAGGGCATCCCGTGTTCAGCGGCAAGTGAATGTATCTCTGGCACACAGTGTCGGTGCCAAGATACATCTGACCACAGACCCGTGGTTTAGCAAACACGGGCAGGGAAGGTATATCACTTTTACTGCCCACTGGGTGAACCTTTTGACGGCCATCAAGCATGTAACCCGTGGCACCCGTGTAGATTTGGTTTTACCGCCACGGATTGCATGCAGGCCTGGCTCTTCTTCTCCTCCTCCTCCTACTCCATCCTCCTCCCTCTCCTCCTCGGCTGACTCCTCCTTTTCCGCTGCTAGCATCTCTTCCGCTGCCCCGCCCAAGCTCCCCAGAACCTATTCGACATGCCAGATGAGACGTTGCCATGCCGTGCTGCGTCTGTTGTGCCTGGAAGCCAAGAGCCACACTCGCCCGGCACTCCTTTCAGCTTTGCGTTCACAGGCAGATCAGTGGCTAACACCGCTCAATTTGACAGTTAGTAAAGTGGTGTATGACAACGGTGCCAATCTGCTTAGCACATTGAAACAGGGCAAAATTACGCACGTGCCATGCATGGCACACGTCTTAAACTTGGTTGTCCAGCGATTCGTTGTCAAATACCCTGGGGTCCAGGACATCTTGCGGCAGGCAAGGAAAATCTCGGCCCATTTCAGAAGATCTTACACAGCCATGGCTCGCCTTGCTGACATTCAGCGGCGACACAATCTGCCGGTCAGACGTCTTATTTGCGATTGTCCGACACGATGGAACTCAACCTTCTATATGCTTGATAGGCTGCTCCAGCAGAAACGTGCAGTTAACGTCTACCTGTATGAACTCTGCGGCAGAACAGGTTCTGGGGAGCTGGGGGTTTTTTCACCGCCCCAGTGGCTGCTCATGCGCGACGCATGCAGACTTCTGTGGCCATTTGAGGAGATCACCAAACTGGTCAGTCGCAGCCATGGCGCCATCAGTGACATGGTACCTTATGCCTTCTTTATGGAGCATGCATTACATTGTGTCATTGATCAAGCTTTGGAGGAGCAGGAGCGGGAAGATGAGGAAGTCGCAATGCTGGATGAATTCCCAGGGGGGGCTACTCTATCTGAGACAAGTCAACAACAGGAGTCTGAAGAGGAGTCAGAGGAGGATGGTGCCGGGGCGGATGAGGAGGAGCAAGAAGAGCATGCTTTAAACCTTTCTGGGATCCCTGTTGTTGTGTGTGGATGAGGAGAGGAGAATGAAGAGGATGATATTATCCTGGATGATGAGCAGGAGCCAGGCCACCACACCGCTTCCAGTTTAGTGCAAATGGGGGCCTTCATGCTCCAGTGTTTTAATAGGGACCCCCGTATAAAAAGCATAAGGGTCAAGGACCAGTACTGGGTGGCAACATGCTTAGACCCCCGGTACAAACACAAAATGGTGGAAATGTTACCGCCGTCACAGAGAGCTGTCAGAATGGAGCACTTCCAGGCCTTGCTTCGAGAAATGCTGCATTCTGCTTTTCCGTGCGCTGGCAGAGGAGCAATTCCCACTCCCAGAGAAGGAGTTGCGGGTACCAATCCAACAACGCCTGCAAGAAGAGGCCGGTTTGAAGATGTGTTGGTGACTTCGAATATGAGGTCATTCTTTCAGCCGACCCATCGACAGGTGTCATCCGGATCAGGCCCGGACTGGGACAAAAAATAGGCCCGGGCATTTTAGATTGAGCAGCCAACCTTTCCAGGGACCGGGGGGGGGGTGGGTTCGGTAGACATTAGCGGGGGTGGCTGGTGTTGGTCCTCCACACTGTAATGTGCAGCGACACTGTGATATAAAGGGAACTGCACTAAAAAGGGGCACTGCAATGATTACAATGCCCTTTTACGGGGCAGTCCCCTTTATATTATAGTGTCCCAGTCCTATTGTGGCCATGCCAGTACTGTCTGTCTCCTATTGTGTCCATGGCCCAGTGACACTGACCTGCTCTCTGGCGCTGCGGGTACAGGGTGGCTCCCTCTGGTGCTGCAGGTGCAGCGTGGCTCTCTCTGGGGGTGCGGTGCAGCGTCGCTCTCTCTGGTGGTGCGGTGCAGCGTTGCTCTCTCTGGTGGTGAGGTGAAGCGTCGCTCTCTCTGGTGGTGCGGTGCAGCGTCGCGCTCTCTCTGGTGGTGCGGTGCAGCGTCGCGCTCTCTCTGGTGGTGCGGTGCAGCGTCGCGCTCTCTCTGGTGGTGCGGTGCAGCGTCGCGCTCTCTCTGGTGGTGCAGCGTCACTCTCTCTGGTGGTGTAGCGTCACTCTCTCTCTCTGGTGGTGCAGTGCTGCGTCACTCTCTCTCTCTCTGGTGGTGCGGTGCAGCGTCACTCTCTCTCTCTGGTGGTGCGGTGCAGCGTCTCTCTCTCTCTCTGGTGGTGCGGTGCAGCGTCACTCTCTCTCTCTGGTGGTGCGGTGCAGCGTCACTCTCTCTCTCTGGTGGTGCGGTGCAGCGTCACTCTCTCTCTCTGGTGGTGCGGTGCAGCGTCACTCTCTCTCTCTGGTGGTGCAGTGCAGCGTCACTCTCTCTGGTGGTGCGGTGCAGCGTGGCTGGTTGTGCTGGGGCTATTAGTTCCCCCAGCACAGTCCTCTGTTTCATTTGCCATGTCTCCTGTAGTAACTGCTACAAGCACTCCTCAGCTTGTTTCTGGGTTTTCTCTTTCACCCCAGCAGAGTGCATGCTGGGGACAGTAGTCTGCTCCCTGCTGAGACCAATGGTGCCATGTATCTCTGGGACTACATTTCCCATGATGCCCCTCTAGTTTCTTCTGATTGGCCCGCTGTGTTGGCCAATGGGGAGGGAAAACTACCAAAAAGGAACGCCTTCTCTTCCCCTGCTGCTGACGTGAGAAGGGGAGGGGGAGCGAGGGGGGGAATAGTGACAGCAGCCTGAAGCTCTCCCCACCGCGCGGACGGCCACAGCTGGAGGAGGAGAGCGGAACTGTCAGCGTGGCGCTGAGGCTGAGCTGTGTGTGAGAGAGACACACAGCACAGCCCATGCAGCCGCCAGTTCCGCAGGACACAGGCACGGCCGTATGGTGGTAGGCAAGCGGCGGCCGTGGCCTGTGTTACCCACGATCAGGCCGGGGCCGCTGCTTACCTCCTGCCGTGCAGCCTGGTCATCAACAGGCCACGGGCGGCCCCGGCCCACCGGGCAAATGCCCGGTCTGCCCTATGGCCAGTCCGGGCCTGACCCGGATCCAGCATCAGGGAACGCCTAGACCGTCAGGTGTCCGACTACATCGGGTTAACGCCCGATGTGAATGCTCTGAGGAGTGATGAACCCCTGGACTACTGGGTGGGCAGGCTTGACCTCTGGCCAGAGCTTGCCCAATTTGCAATCGAACTGTTGGCTTGCCCCTCGTCCAGTGTCCTGTCCGAAAGGACGTTCAGCGCAGCAGGGGGGATCGTGACCTATAAGCATACTCGCCTAGCTCACGACAGTGTTAACTACCTCACATTTCTAAAAATTAATGAGGCATGGATCTCGGAGGAATTCAACACATGTGACCAGTAGACCATGTATATATCTATAAACAATTTTTTTAATCGAGCACACAGACTTTCTTTCTTCATTTGGCTCACTTCCTTGTCCAAAAAAAGTACTATATGCCCGTACCCTCCTGTTTGAAGAGGTTGAGCGGTATCATATTTCTACTGGGGCTGCTTATTATGAGGGGCTCCCACCATCCCTGTGCTGTGCTGACTTGCTCCTGGGGCTGCTTATTATGAGGGGCTCCCACCATCCCTGTGCTGTGCTGACTTCCTCCTGGGGCTGTACCTCTGCTGTGCATATTATAAGGGGCTCCCACCATCCCTGTGCTATGCTCATTATGAGGGGCACCCACCATCCCTGTGCTGTGCTGACTTCCTCCTGAGGCTGTACCTCTGCTGTGCATATTATGAGGGGCTCCCACCATCCCTGTGCTATGCTCATTATGAGGGGCTCCCACCATCCCTGTGCTGGGCTGACTTCCTCCTGGGGCTGCTTATTATGAGGGGCTCCCACCATCCCTGTGCTATGCTGACATCCTCCTGGGGCTGCTTATTATGAGGGGCTCCCACCATCCCTGTGCTGTGCCGACTTCCTCCTGGGGCTGCTTATTATGAGGGGCTCCCACCATCCCTGTGCTATGCTGACATCCTCCTGGGGCTGCTTATTATGAGGGGCTCCCACCATCCCTGTGCTGTGCTGACTTCCTCCTGGGGCTGTACCTCTGCTGTGCATATTATGAGGGGCTCCCACCATCCCTGTGCTATGCTCATTTTGAGGGGCTCCCACCATCTCTGTGCTATGCTGACTTCCTCCTGGGGCTGCTTACGGTGCAGGTGTCAGTGCTGTATATCACGGTGCTGGTGTCAGTGCTGTATATCACGGTGCTGGTGTGAGTGCTTTATGTCACGCTGCTGATGTCAGTGCTCTCTATCACGGTGCTGGTGTCAGTGCTGTATATCACGGTGCTGGTGTCAGTGCTTTAAGTCACGCTGCTGATGTCAGTGCTCTCTATCACGGTGCTGGTGTCAGATCACTCTATCACGGTGCAGGTGTCATTGCTGTATGTCACGCTGCTGATGTCAGTGCTCTCTATCACGGTGCTGGTGTCAGATGACTCTATCACGGTGCAGGTGTCATTGCTGTATGTCACGCTGCTGGTGATCATCTCCTGCACCCTCTTCTTTGCCTACCCTGACCTTCCCTCTCCTCCATTGCCTTCATGCGCTCCATAGTCCTGAATTGTCACAACAATTTCACATATTAAAAAAGAATGCTTGTAGTTGTCGATCCCAGATTCACCTCATACATGTGTTATGTCATTGGCAATGTGGTGGGACTATGTTTGCACAGCTAGTAATTATTTTTTGGCTGCAAATTTGACCTGTAGGTTTGCAAAGTTCGCCTCCCATTGACGTCAATGGGGCCCGCTGTGAACATTACGGTTCGCGAACTATCGGCCGCGTTCGTGAAACGTCCCGTCGGAAGTTCGTCCATCACTATTTGCGTCATGCTAATGATAGGTACAGACTCCATGCTGACCGCAGACGCCTGCCAGTGCCTTCCTACCAGGTTGTTGACAGGGTCTGGCTGTCATCTCGCCACCTCCGGCTTCGTGTTCCCTCACTGAAGTTTGCACCTCAGTTTATTGGGCCTTTCCGTATCCTTCGCAGGATTAACCCAGTAGCTTACGCGTTGGAACTTCCTCCTAGTATGCGCATCTCAAATGTGTTTCATGTCTCCTTATTGAAACCGTTGGTCTGTAACCGATTTACCACCTTGGTGCCACGTCCTCACCCTATTCAGGTTGAGAACCATGAGGAGTATGAGGTACAATCCATTGTTGACTCCTGTAGGTTCTGTGGGCGCATACAGTACCTGGTGCATTGGAAGGGGTACGGTCCGGAGGAACGCTCCTGGGTTTCATCCTCTGGCGCACATGGCCCTGTCCTCCTCCGCAAGTTCCATAGACGGTTTCCCCTCAAGCCCGGTGGCCCTCCGAGGGAGAGGGGTCATTGAGGGGGGGTACTGCCAGGGCTGGCTTAACCTTTCCTCCTCTGGGCTGGCCGCTTAGCTGTTGGCTAATTGCCAGCTCTCTTCTCTGTCCACAGTTACCAGCTGTTCCCGATGACCTGCCTATTTAAAGTCTTCCAGCTCATTTCTACATTGCCTTCACATTTGGTCACATCACTAGGAACCATCTTCTGCTGTTTGTTTCAAGACTGGCTGGCTGACATCCCTCCTGGCTTCTTATCCGGCTTGCAGTTGCTCTCTTTGGATCCCTGACTTCTGGACTGGCTGATTATCCGATCTGGTTTATGAACTTTGGACTGGCTGACTACCTGATCTGGCTACTGGACTCTGGCTACGCTTGACTATGCTTTTTTCTATTTACCTTTTTATTTTTATTATTAATAAACAAGTGTGATTTGATTGTACTTCTGTCTCAGTCTGTTTCATGGTTCCTGACAAATAAAAATTAACAAGCAGCTGTAGCTGAATGGTGATAAAAGATCTAGAATGAATATTGGACCGCAAACCTAATGTTTGTAGAACAGGATAAGGGTAAGATAGACATCAGTGCTGACGTATGCACTGCTGAGCAATGATATAAAATAACACAATGATATCAGTATGGATAAAATAATGTAGTACCTAAAAAGAATATAAAATCACAGACTTTAAAATTAACGATATCCAGTGTGAGGGGTTAGCTCGGTAGCGGGTGTGTGTGACCCCCTGGATGGGTTCACAACACAAAGTCAGGCACAGCAGACAGCGTTGTAGGTGCAAAAAACAAAAGATCCGGTTTATTTAGGCTACATGCAGTGATACATATAACAGCCAAACAAAATAAAACAAGAAAATAAATCCTGGTCAGCTTGACCTCTAACTACACACGTAGACTCCCTGTCTAACAACTGGGTACAGCCTTGTGCTGCCCCAGTCCCAGTCTCTATTGTAGGGGTTTTTTGTAGAGGCCTTAATGAGCCCACTTACTTCAGCTGGGCTCATTAACTCTTCCCCTCTAATTGTAAAAGTCTGCATAAAGCCTGAATCTAGGACACACATATTTACCATCCTGGATACAACCAGGTGACTTTACCTGCCTGCTGCCACATACCCCCCCCTCTTGTTTCAACCTTGGGGTTGTAACACCAGCAGTCAGACACGCATGTATCCGAGACAAAGCATCCACATTCCCCATTTTAACACCAGGGCGATGCTTAACTGTAAAGTTAAATTCCTGTAGGGCTAGGAACCACCTATTTACCCTTCTATTGGTCTCCTTGTTCTGAGCCATCCACTTTAAAGGAGCGTGATCAGTCACCAGGTCAAAGTGCCTACCTAGCAGATAGTACCGAAGGGAATCTAGAGCCCACTTCACTGCTAAACATTCCTTCTCAATCGTGGAGTAATTTACCTCATGGGAGTTTAACTTCCTGCTGAGGTAAATGACTGGGTGCTCTTCCCCGTTCCAGACCTGGGATAACACTGCTCCTAACCCAACGTCTGAGGCATCAGTTTGTACAACAAAGTCCTTAGAGAAGTCTGGTGAGTACAACACTGGCTGGCTACATAAGGCTGTTTTTAAGGACTGAAATGCTTCCTCAGCCTCTGGGGACCATTTAACCATGACCGACTCTTTCCCTTTTGTCAGGTTGGTGAGGGGCACAGCCTGGGAAGCAAAATGGGGAATGAAGCGTCGATAATAGCCAGCGATTCCCAGAAAGGCTCGTACCTGTTTCTTGCTGTTGGGACGTGGCCAACTCTGTATGGCCTCGACTTTATTGACTTGGGGTTTTATCACCCCCCTCCCAATAGTGTACCCAAGATATTTGGCCTCCTCCTGTCCAATGGTACACTTCTTTGGATTGGCCGTAAACCCAGCTTCCCGGATAGAGTCTAGGACTGCTTGTACTTTTGGCAAATGTGAGACCCAGTCTGTGCTATGGATAATCACATCATCCAGGTAAGCTGCAGCATATTTCTGATGGGGCCTCAGAATCTTATCCATTTTCCGTTGGAATGTTGCCGGTGCATTCTGTAACCCAAACGACATTCTCTTATATTGGAATGCCCCATCTGGGGTTACAAACGCAGTTTTCTCCTTGGCCGATTCGGCCAGGGGAATTTGCCAATACCCTTTGGTGAGATCAAGAGTTGTCATATATCGGGCTGTTCCCAGCCGGTCAATCAACTCATCTATACGCGGCATGGGGTAGGTGTCAAATTTTGTAACTTTATTCAATTGTCGAAAATCGTTACAAAACCGCCAGCTCCCATCAGGTTTGGGCACTAGTACGATAGGACTGGACCAGTCACTCTGGGACTCCTCTATCACACCCAATTCCAACATCCTTTGAACCTCCCCACGTATTGCCTCCCGTCGGGCCTCTGGTATTCTATAAGGTTTTAGTTTTATCCTTTCTCCTGGCGGGGTGATAATGTCATGCTCTACACCAGATGTTTGTCCCGGAAGATCAGAGAAAATCTCTTTGTTACGAAGTACAAACTCTTTAACCTCCTGTTGTTGGGGTTTCGATAAGGTGTCTGCTATTCCAACCTCAGGAACTAAGCAATTAGGCTGTACTTGTGACAAAGTCTCTGCGACTAGGGATTCCCTATCCCTCCAGGCTTTCAGCAGATTGACGTGATAGATCTGCTCCGGCTTTCGCCTTCCTGGCTGTCTAACCCTGTAGTTCACCTCACTAATTTTTTCAATTACTTCATATGGACCTTGCCATTTGGCCAGAAATTTGCTTTCAACCGTAGGGACTAGCACCAAGACCCTATCCCCCGGGGAAAAAGTACGTGTCTTGGCCCCACGGTTGTACACTCTCTGCTGTGCTAACTGCGCTTGGGTTAAATGTTCCTTTACAATTGGCATTACCTGTGCAATTCTATCTTGCATCAGGGCGACATGCTCAATCACACTCCTGTGAGGAGAACTCTCATTTTCCCAAGTTTCCTTGGCGATATCCAGCAGCCCTCTTGGGTGTCTCCCATAGAGCAACTCGAAGGGTGAGAAACCCGTAGAGGATTGGGGTACCTCCCTAATGGCAAACATCAGATAGGGTATTAGACAATCCCAATTCTTTCCATCTCTATCCACCACCTTCTTTAACATTTGTTTTAGGGTTTTGTTGAATCTTTCAACCAACCCATCTGTTTGGGGGTGATACACAGATGTACGCAATTGCTTCACTTTGTACAACTTGCATAATTCTTTCATAACCCGGGACATAAAGGGTGTACCTTGGTCCGTAAGCAGTTCCTTACAAATACCCACGCGGCTAAAAACAAGAGATAGCTCTTTGGCTATGGTTTTGGCCGAGGTATTTCGGAGAGGAATTGCTTCCGGATAACGGGTGGCATAGTCCAATATAACCAAAATGTACTGATGCCCCCTGGCGGACTTCATTATCGGACCTACCAAATCCATTGCGATCCTTTCAAAGGGGACCTCAATGATAGGAAGAGGTACCAGTGGGTTACGGAAATGTGGCATAGGTGCCGACTTCTGACACACAGGGCAGGAGGAACAATAATTTTCTATTTCCTTCATGACCCCAGGCCAATAGAATTTCTGCAATACCCTCTCTCTGGTTTTCTCTGTCCCCAGATGACCTCCCAGAATGTGCCCATGGGCCAATTCTAACACCAACTTCCTGTAAGGTTTGGGCACTACAAGTTGCTCAATGGTTTCTTCTGCCCTTTGAGCCACTCGATACAGCAGGTCCCTTTCCACAGTGAAGTACGGATAAGTGCAAGTCTTATCTGGGTTCACTAACTCGCCATCTATTTTCACCACATTTTCCCGTGCCTTTATTAATGTGGGGTCTTTTAACTGTTCTGTGGCAACATTTTCCCTGTGAACCTCAAGATCCGAAAACTCCACAGACGGCATGTTTTCATCTGAGGATGTTGGCTCCTCCCCAGTTTCTCGAGTTTCCCCCGCCAATACCGACAAGGGAAATTCAGGAGAGTCCTCACCACCCCTAGAGGAATTCTGGTCATCTTCCTGGCTTATAGGGGCACCAGTGGGGGGCTCAGGACAATCCCAGAGTTCCCAGAATTTTGGAAAATCCCTTCCCACAATAGCATCATGTGGTAAGTGAGACACTAACCCCACCTGATGAGAAAGGTTACCTTTGGGGGTCTCAAAAAACACTGAAGTTACAGGATACTCTCGGGTGTCCCCATGCACACAAATAACAGCCACCCTGTTCTTCCCAGAGACCTCTGTAGTAACTAATTCAGCTTTTATCAACGTTACCAGGCTACCTGAATCTAGCAACACATCAACATGTCTACCATTAATACACATTTTACATAAATGTTTCTCAGGTCCCCGAATGGCAGTGCATGCAACTGTCGCAAACAGCGACTGACGTCTCTCCCTTATAAAGTCACATTGCATAGGCTCATCCACAACTGGGCAATTGGCTGCAATATGTCCCTCTTGCCGGCAGCGGTAGCAAATAATCTTTTTCGCTGCCTCTTGCAGCATGGGCTTCCTGGGCTGCTCCCGCCAGACCTTAGGTAGAACTCCCACCCTCTCACTCTCTCCACCCTCACCCCTTGGAGTCATCTTACCCGCCACTGGGGATGATCTGGTCTTAGGGGGGAAAGTCCGTGAGTCCCTGGAAGAGGTGGTCAGGTTCTCTGTAGCCAAGTACCTCTCAACCAGATCCACAAGTTTATCTGCATTTTCTGGGTCTCCATGGCTTACCCATTTTTGGATGGCAGTAGGAAGAGCTCTCAGGAAACGATCCATAACCACACGTTCCACAATGTTTGGTGCGGTCAAAATCTCTGGCTGCAGCCACTTCCTGCTCAGGTGAATGAGATCATACATTTGAGATCTGGGGGGTTTTCCAACCTGAAAAGTCCAATTATGCACACGCTGAGCCCGGACGGCCAGGGTGACACCCAGCCGTGCCAATATTTCTGTTTTTAGTACCACATAGTCTTTTGCTTGGTCAGGCTCTAGGTCATAATAAGCTTTCTGCAATTCCCCAGTTAACAGAGGGGCCACCAGTCCAGCCCACTGCTCCTTAGGCCACTTTTCCCTTTCAGCAGTCCTTTCAAATGTGGTTAAAAACACCTCCGGATCATCCTCTCCAGTCATTTTTGTCAGTAAACGGCTCACACCAAAGGATGCGGTATTATTGTAACCACTTGCTTCATTGGTCTGCGGACGTTGCTGTATCAATGTCTCTATTTGCTGTTGAAAGCTCTGCTCTTGCTTCTGCAACAGGTCTATGAAGCGGGCTTCAGATCGCTGCTGGGCTTGTTGCTGAGCTTCCAAACTCTGCTGCAAAGTTGCATTTATCTGCTGCTGATTTGCATTTGTCTGCTGCTGGGCTTGTTGCTGAGCTTCCATACTCTGCTGATGAGCTTTCTGCTGGGCTGCAAGGCTCTTTTGTAAAGCCGCATTTGTTTGCTGCTGATTTGCATTTGCTTGCTGCTGATTTGCATTTGCTAGAGCCAGCTGTCTCAGTATCTCCTCCATGCTGGCCTTTTTAAAAAAAAAATGAAAAAAAAACTGCCAAAATTCTCCACCAACTGTGAGGGGTTAGCTCGGTAGCGGGTGTGTGTGACCCCCTGGATGGGTTCACAACACAAAGTCAGGCACAGCAGACAGCGTTGTAGGTGCAAAAAACAAAAGATCCGGTTTATTTAGGCTACATGCAGTGATACATATAACAGCCATACAAAATAAAACAAGAAAATAAATCCTGGTCAGCTTGACCTCTAACTACACACGTAGACTCCCTGTCTAACAACTGGGTGCAGCCTTGTGCTGCCCCAGTCCCTGTCTCTATTGTAGGGGTTTTTTGTAGAGGCCTTAATGAGCCCACTTACTTCAGCTGGGCTCATTAACTCTTCCCCTCTAATTGTAAAAGTCTGCATAAAGCCTGAATCTAGGACACACATATTTACCATCCTGGATACAACCAGGTGACTTTACCTGCCTGCTGCCACACCAGGTAAAAGGATATATTAATGTATGTATATATATATATATATATATATATATATATATATATATATATATATATATATATATATAAATACATGTAAAACTACATATATAATATATATATATATATATATATATATATATATATATATACATATACAGTATATATATATATATATATATATATATATATATATACACACACATAAGAAAGTAAAAAAAAGGGGATGGGGTGTATCTAGGCGGGCATATAGCATCAGATGAAATAGCACACTGACAAAAGCAATAAAAGAGAGTCTAAAGATAAAACTTTATAAAAAATATTAAAAATAAAATTCCTAAAAATTGCTAAGGAAGCAGTTGAGGTCAAATTCAATGTTCGGGTCACGGAGCGAAAAAGTATCTAGTGTAAAAATGCATTTGGACTCTGACTGAGGGTCCTAACCCAATGTTTGATGTATGGTTCTATTTGTTTGCAGGGATAAAAGCCCTTTCCCGTGTAGAAAGTGAAACCTCTTGTTGGTGGATCCAGAATATTTTTCACTACTTTGTCTAGAGAAGCCCGGCACCACAGGGGTTAACAAAACCCCATAGTCAGAGGGCTTGGCATGACTGTGTGAACAGTGCATGTCAGCCCTGCATGATAAAGGGCACGGGATTGGACAGAAGTGGAGGGGGAGGGGTTTTCAGTGCCGGGAAGGCGATCCTGCCCCCTCCACAAGGCAGCATTCTGGAGAAAAGGTTCAGCAGGACAGGTAAACCATGGCGGCCGCAGAGGAGCTACTTTTGTGGCTGAGGGAGGAGGCAGCCACTCGGGGGGAGGATTGGCTGAAGGAGGCTTTAGGGACTTTAATCGGGCAGCCGGTGGAGACGTCCACAGACGGCGGGAGGGGGGGCACACCCAGGGGTTTTGGCCGCTATCTCGATTTTCCCCAGACCCCCTAGGAGAGAGAGGACGGATGCTGTTAGTCCGGGGTGGGCTCCATCGTCCATGTGGGCCCCCCCCCTTGCATGGCACAGGCAGGGATAGGGCCTCAGCAGGGGAGATCTCATGCCACGGGGGAGGGCCTCCCCCCCAGGGCTAGTGTCCCCAGGTCGGGCGAGGAGGGCCGGAGGCTTGTGTCATCGAGTGGGGAACAGTCAGACGGGGCTGCAGTGGTCCGCACCAGCCCGGCGAAGGCAACCAGAAAATCCACGAGCGGGTATGCAACACGGCGGCAGGCCAGGTCGGCTGCTTTACCCTCGGCAGCCAGGGCCGTGTCCTCTGGTGGGTTGTCTGGAGAAGAAGCAACGATGTCCGGTCAAGGTCAAGGTAAGGTGTCCGGATCAGAGGAGGAGGTTAATCCCTGCAAGGGTGTCCGAGAGATCGGCTGGTGGGATTCCTCCTGTGCAGCCCGTTGAGTACCCTTTAAGTTTACCTATTGGGGGGTTGTATCGGCTGATGCGGGCTGTGCTGGGGGAGCGGGTACAGGTAGGGCTGTCGGGGCCAAGAGTGGGCTATTGGGTTTTTTGGCCGGTATTAAGGAGCTAGTAGGCAGGTTTGAGAACCAGGAGAGGGCCACCTGCTGGCCCGGTGGCTTGGGTCCCCGCAGGTGGGGTTTTGGGGGGCCACAAAAAGCGTGGGAGAGTCGGCCGGCTCCCAAGTGGCGGTTGTCAATGCGGTGGCTGGGCCCGCAGGGCAGGAAACGCCAGTGCCCCCTAAGGCCTCAAGCGGGGGTGAGTCCTCCAACAGGCAGGAAATTGTACGTTTGGCAGACTCACAGAAATGCGAGGTGTATGTCTGCTTTGGGGGCTGTGGACCGGCAGGGGAGAGAATGGGGGGTTTGGGTGACCACGTCGCTGGATTGTGGGAGAGGTGGGTGTCTTTTTATTAAAAGTCAGAAGATACACTTTTTCACTTTTTTTGTAGCTGCTAACTTTTAATAAATAAAAAAAATGAATTAAAAATAACCTCACTGGTTAGAGTTCCATCCAAAAGTGGGACTTCTGCTTTAAGCACTCCTCGCTCCCTGATATGCCACATTTGGCATGTCATTTTTTTGGGGGAGGGGAGTATGTGTCCTCTTTTTAGTGGGACTTCCTGTCCCGGCCGCCTAGGCGACTCCTCCTCTCGCCCTAGGCGGCCCCCCCCTGCCAGCGATCTTCTGGGTCACAACACAGGTCGCAGGAGATTGGCTGGCCAATGGCAGAGCACAGTGTGGCTCGTGCAGTGCGCACCCGGCCGTTAAGCCGTAAGCTGTCACGGCGCATGTCACTGCCCACAGTAGATATGATGGCGCCAAGAAGAGGAGTGAAAGGAGTGGTGCTCCGTGTGGTCGCATCGATGGACCATGGACAGGTGAGTGTCTGTTTATTAAAAGTCAGCAGCTAAACTTTTTGTAACTGCTGACTTTTAATAAACTAAAAAACGGGTGGAAATCCGCTTTAAGGAGTGCACTAATCCGGTGCACTACAGGGTACAGGAGTTTACAAAAAACGGCTGCTGGGAGGTCAGGAGGGAATAGAATCCACAACTGACAAACAAGAGAAGAGTAAAAAGGGAAGCACCACCTGAATGCGGTATTAAAATGTATGTTTTAATGATTACACTTACAAGACAACGAAGATAAAAAGGCTCATCTGTTATTCAGTGGTCCATGGAGATTTCCTCAATTCTCAATCCGGGTGATGCTGCAGAGATGTGGGGCTGCAGATGGATGATTATCGGCAGAGAGTACTTCCTGTGGCCATCAGGAAGACGCTGAGGTCGGCATGCAACACTTCCGAGGAAGGGCTTCCAACAAGGAGACAAGCTGGTACTGGATGGGCGGATAGGCTACACGCTCGGAGCAGCTGCCTATCTGGGATGGAGCCGGGGAAATGTCATCACAGAGCACGTGTAGGAGCCAGTGTATGCAGGGTACAAACACATTTGCACTCTACATACTGCTGTTAAACTAACTGTGTGTCAATAAATTCAGTTATAATCCATTAAGTGCCCACCGCTATATGTGCATTTTAAAATATATGCAGCTTCAATTTCCTACCTCGTTTCTTAGTCTGTGTATAACTGTATATGCCGCTAATGTGACTGCCAGGTCTGGCCCGCCTCTCTCTCTCCTCTCGGTCTCTCGTCAGTGAGAGTTCTCAGCCCCGCCCATCGACTGTAGCTATCAAATTAGGGGAGGAGGGTGGGGCTGACGTCAGGAGAGATGTGCGAGAGAGAGGCGGGCTGGACTGAGCAGTCACATGAGCGGCATATACAGTTGTTATACCTGACACACTAAGAAATTAGGTATGAGCTGCATATATTTAAAAAAAAAAACACATACAGTGGTGGCCACTTAATAGATTCCAACTCTGTATTTATTACAAAATCTATTTTTAAGGACACGCTTGGAGCGCTCTTCCAGGAGGGGCGGGGCAAGTTGGGAGGTCGTCACCCGACAACGATTTTTTGGGTCGCATGCATCGATGCCGCATCGGGGACCCCCGAATAGCGATGCATAGATGCAGCGATTAATTTCAGCACCCCTAATGGACTCTGAAGTAGATTTTACGTCCCGTGCACAGCGGACTGGGATGGCTCAGTGGAAGTCACTTAAAAAGAAATTAAGCCAACATCAATTGATGGATGCATGGAGAATACAACATGCAAAAATACGTGACTACATGTTCCACTCCGCTGTACATGGGACATATTCAAGAATTGATTTAGTTTTGTTAGTGCATAGGATGCTGAATGCGGTGATAGGCTCAAACATAGAAATTGGGACCTTTTCAGATCATGCCCCAGTATCAAAAGACAGAGGGTGTACAAAACAGGACCAATATATTGAGACTGAATGAAGAACTGATACAGGATGTAGAGATTGTGAATAGGATAAAAAAAAGAGCTAGAATGGTATTTTACAACAAATAGTTTAGACACTACTTCAGAAGCCACAGTATGGGAGGCCTACATTAGGGGGATCTTGATCGCAATAGGAATGGTGAAAAAAAGGAGAGTAGGCGGAAAGGTGAAGAGTTACATAAAGAAATTTACGATCTTGAACAGAGCCATAAAAATATAGACGATCTTGGTATAAAACTGGAAATTATTACAAAGTGAGAGGAACTAAAGATTGTATTGAACAGCAAAATAGAGCACTCTTCTACCAGGTTAAGACAGAGAGGTATCAATGGGGAGATATGTCGAGTAAATATTTATCTAAAATATTAACCACCTCCCGCCCGCCCTATAGCTGAATGACGGCCGTAGAGCGGGCGGTTTCATCCGGGTGGCCGTCCCTGGACGTCCTTGTGTTTACTTCCGCAATGCGCGCCACCGCGGGCGCGCATCGCGGAAGTTTTGTGCTCGCCATGTCTCCCGGAGACAGGCAAACATAGATCGCCGTGAACAGCCAATCAAAGTGGCCGTTCACAGCGCGATCGCAGCTGCCAATGGGAGATGATCTCATATGTTTACATGCCGTGTCTCTCCCTCCTCACACAGAGACAGCATGTGAGGAGAGAGAGGATCTTTGAGTGACATTTTTTTACTGTGACTAAAATCTGTCAGCCCCAGTGCCATCTGTCAGCCCCAGTGCCATCTGTCAGCCCAGTGCCATCTGCCAGTAGTGCCATCTGCCAGTAGTGCCAGTGCCACCTGCCAGCGCCTGTGCCATCCGTCAGCCCCAGTGATGTCAGCCCCAGTGCCGTCAGCCCCAGTGCCGCCAGTGCCAGTGCCACCTGCCAGTGCCAGTGCCACCTGCCAGTGCCAGTGCCATCTGCCAGCAGCAGTGCCATCTGCCAGCCCCATTTGCCAGAGCAATTAGCCAGAGCAAATAGCCAGCACCATCTGCCAGTGCCAGTGCCATCTGCCAGTGCCAGCCCCAGTGCCATCTGTCAGCGACATCTGCCAGCGACATCTGTCAGCGACATCTGTCAGCGCCATCTGTCAGCCCCATCTGTCAACCCCATCTGCTTCCAGTGCCATCTGCCTCCAGTGCCATCTGCCTCCAGTGCCATTTGTCAGTGCCACGTGTTGTCAGTGCCACGTGTTGTCAGTGCCACGTGTCGTCAGTGCCACCTGCCACGTCAGTGTCACCTGTGATCAGTGCTGTCAGTGTCACCTGCCACATCAGCGTCACCTGTCAGTGTCATCTGCCAGATCAGCGTCACCTGTCAGTGCCATTTGTGATCAATAAAAATGTCACAAAGATTATATTCAGCTGAGGAGGCATATGATATTCTTGCAGCCGACGAGAGCAACGGGGAGGTTTCTGCTTTGGATTCCTCCTCATATTCAGATTCTGAGTCTGACGTGGACTACGAGCCTGTCCTCAGCAGCGGTACCATGACAGCCTCAGAGGAGGAAGATGATAGTCCGCCCGTCAGACGAAGGCATACTGGTGAGGAGGCGGTACCATCCACCAGCACCGCAGAGCCATCCACCGACAACCCAGTGCCATCCACCGGCACCACAGTACCTCGGCAAAGGCCAAGTACCAGTGTGTCAACTCGGCCCCAAAGGGTTAGGTCCCATGCCAGCCTTCCCTATTCCCTCCAGAACCCCTTGTGGCTTCCTCCTAACTCAGGAGAAGCTAACGTTCCCCCTTTCACTGCCAACCCAGGAGTCCAGGTGGACACACACACTTTTTCCCTGATGGACTTTTTCCACCTAATTTTTACAGAGGACATGCTTGAATCCATTGTGGTCCAGTCCAACCTATATGCCCAACAATTTATTGAAAGCAACCCAACGTCCTCTTATGCCCGTCCCTACAAGTGGAGAGCCCTAACAGTGGAAGAGTTTAAAAAAAATTTGGGCCTCACATTTTGTATGGGACTAAACAATAAAAATGAAATACGTGCATATTGGTCATCCTGCCCCATCTATCACATGCCCATCTTTTCCTCAATAATGCCCCGGACCAGATATCTCATGATAATGAGATTCCTACACTTTAACGACAATACCCAGTGCCTTCCCCGGAATGACCCAAATTTTGATAAACTTTACAAAATTCAGCCGCTAATAAATTATTTTTCTGAGATCTTCCCCTAGTTGTTTACCCCAGACCAACATATATGTGTGGATGAGTCCCTGATCAAATTTTCTGGCAGGCTGGGCCTAAAGCAATTTATTCCCTCCAAAAGGTCCCGCTATGGGGTGAAGATGTATAAATTGTGTGATCGAGCCACAGGGTATACATATTCCTTCATGGTATACAAAGGGAAGGACACCCAGCTACATCCCCCTAATTGCCCCGAATACATCGGATCGAGTGGGAAAGTTGTTTGGGAACTCATAAACCCACTCCTGGAGAAAGGCTACCATCTTTATGTGGATAATTTTTATACAAGTTTACCCCTGTTCCGCAACCTCCATAGAAAGCAAACTCCAGCATGTGGCACCGTAAGAACGAACCGGAAGGGCTTTCCTCAAAGCCTCGTCAACAAAAGGTTAAGAAAAGGCAAAGCGGCGAGTTTACGGAAGGAGGAAATTTTGGCTGTGAAGTGGAGGGACATAAGGGATGTGTACATGCTTTCTTCGATCCACAACAACACTTTTGTTGAGATCACCAGGAGGGATGGCCCAATACAAAAACCCACTTGTATCCATGAGTACAACATGTTCATGGGGGGTGTCGACTTGAACGACCAGATGCTCGAACCCTACCTTGCCACGAGAAGAACATACAAGTGGTATAAAAATAATTCAATTTATTTCTTTAATTTGGCCATATACAACACGTATGTAATCTATCGTAAATCCACAGAAAGACCCATACCCTTCCTTGGCTACCAGAAGGAAATCGTCACTGCCCTTCTATACCCCAACGGCCCACCACAAAACATTCGATCCGATGTAATTAGCAGACTCTCTGAACGCCACTTTCCTGATAAAATCCCTCCCAGACCAACAGGCCGAAGACATCAGAAAAAATGTCGGGTGTGCAGCAAACAAGGATTGAGAAGAGACACCACTTAGCATTGTGCCCAATGCCCTTCCCAACCAGGCCTCTGCATAGGTGACTGTTTCCGTCATTACCATACTTCAGTGAATTATTAGTGAAGTATGGTAACCATAACCCTCACTTCCTGCCATTTACCTTCACACCCCTTATGCCTCTGCTTGCTCTGTAACTGACCCTGGCTTGTTATTCGACCACGCTTCTGCCTACTGATTCTGTTTATGCCTCTGCCTGATCTGGAACTGACCCTGGACTGTTATTCGACAACGCTTCTGCCTACTGATTCTGTACATACCTCTGCCTGATCTGGAACTGACCCTGGACTGTTTGACTATGCCTTTTGCCTGCCTCTTGGACTGATCTTGTACCCTCTCAGTGGACTAGTGGGATTCATAACAGGGGTCTCACATATGTGAGGGGCTCCAGAATAGTTTTTTTGGATGAAGAAGACAATTTCCTTTGTTTTCTCATTCCTAGATTAGGGTCTGGAGACTCGGAGGCTTCGAAGAGATTTGGGTGGGAGAAGCCTCTACCCCTATCCCCATTCTGTCCTGAACAAGGCCCTACTTCTGCCTGCTGCCTGTAGGACCTATACCATCATGCCTCTGCCTGTCGCATGAACTGACCAAACCACATGGATGGACCATGTTCCTGCCTACTACCAGGACCAATATTTTGGCAATGCTGATGATCTCTGCCTGCACTGACCTTGGACTGTATATGGAAAGTATCCCTGCCTGCTGCCTATATTGACTATGGACAGTATACCTGCCTGTTGCCTGGAAAATTGTGTTCACTATTGCTGACCAAGTCCCTGCCTGCTGCCTGGACCAGTGCTATCATCCTGTGGACAACTGCGCTGCTAAAACCACAGGTAATCTTTTGTTTACTCTTTTCTCAGCAGAATGTATTTTGGGGTGTAATTCTTGGTATGTGCATGCTATGTGTCCCTGGAACACCTGATGGTGTTCCTTGCATGTTGGGCCTCTGTATGTGGCCAAGCTGTGTAAAAGTCTCACACATTTGGTATTGCCATACTCAGGAGGAGTAGCAGAACATATTTTGGGGTGTCATTTTTGCTATGTACATGCTATGTGTTGGAAATATCTTATAAATGGACAACTTTGCGTAAAAAAAAATGTGTTTTAATTTTTTTCCACATTTTCCCGAAACTTCTGGAAAAAAATAAACCATTCAAAAGACTTAATATGCCTCATAGATTATACATCGGGGTGTTAGCTTTCCAAAATGGGGTCACTTTGTGGGCATTTCCATTGTCCTGGTGCTCCAGGGCCTTCAAAACTGTAATAGGTGGTTGAGAAATAAGATGTGTAATTTATGCTCCTAGAACGCCTGATGGTGCTATTTCAATATTGGGCCTCTGTATGTGGCCAGGCTGTGTAAAAGTCTCACACATTTGGTATCGTTATACTCAGGAGGAGGAGTAGAACGTATTTTGGGGTGTCATTTTTGCTATGTACATGCTATGTGTTGGAAATATCTTATAAATGCACAACTTTGCGTAAAAAAAAAAATGCGTTTTCATTTTTTTTCCACATTTTCCCAAAACTTCTGGAAAAAAAATGAACCATTCAAACGACTCAATATGCCTCATAGATTATACGTTGGGGTGTTAGCTTTCCAAAATGGGGTCACTTTGTGGGCATTTCCATTGTCCTGGTGCTCCAGGGCCTTCAAAACTGTAATAGGTGGTTGAGAAATAAGATGTGTAATTTATGCTCCTAGAACGCCTGATGGTGCTATTTCAATATTGGGCCTCTGTATGTAGAAAGGCTGTGTAAAAGTCTCACACATTTGGTATTGTTTAAACTCAGGAGGAGTAGTAGAACGTATTTTGGGGTGTCATTTTTGCTATGTACATGCTATGTGTTGGAAATATCTTATAAATGGACAACTTTGGGTAAAAAAAATGCGTTTTCATTTTTTTTCCACATTTTCCCAAAACTTCTGGAAAAAAAATGAACCATTCAAACGACTCATTATGCCTTATAGATTTTACGTTAGGGTGTTAGCTTTCCAAAATGGGGTCACTTTGTGGGCATTTCCATTGTCCTGGTGCTCCAGGGCCTTCAAAAGTGTAATAGGTGGTTGAGAAATGAAATGTGTAATTTATGCTCCTAGAACGCCTGATGGTGCTATTTCAATATTGGGCCTCTGTATGTGGCCAGGCTGTGTAAAAGTCTCAAACATTTGGTATCGTAATACTCAGAAGGAGTAGCAGAACGTATTTTTGGGGTGCCATGTGCGAGAAATAACCTATTACATTGAAAATTTTGTGAAAAAAAAAAAAAAATCTTCATTTTGCAAAGAATTGTGGGAAAAAGATGACAACATCAAAAACCTCACCATGCATCTTAGTAAATACCTTGGAATGTCTACTTTCAAAAAAGGGGTCATTTGGGGGGTATTTGTACTTTCCTGGCTTGTTCTGGTCGCAAGAAATGAGATAGGCCACCAGTACATCAGGTGTGATCAATTTTTTATGATTCGCACCACAGCTTGTAGACTCTCTAACTTTCACAAAGACTAAATAATATCCACTAATTTGGGTTATTTTTATCAAAGATATGTAGCAGTATAAATTGTGGCCAATTTGGTCTTTTTTCATTTATAGCGCAAAAAATAAAAACCCCAGAGGTGATCAAATACCACCAAAAGAAATCTCTATTTGTGGGAAAAAAAGGACACAAAATTCATTTGGGTACAGTGTTGCATGACTTAGTAATTGTCATTCAAAGTGTGAGAGCACCAAAAGCTGAAAATTGGTCTGGGCAGGAAGGGTGTTTAAATGCCCAGTAAGCAAGTGGTTAAAAAAGAAAATTAGGGCCAACTTTATTGAAAGCATACAAACCAGTAACGGGGAAAAGGAATACTCAACCCCAGATATTGCGCGGGCTTTTTAAGAGTATTATGGGAAACTACAATCGATAACCAAAAAAGATCCCACAGAAGGTAAAAAAGAGGCTAGACAACACTAGAGCTCTATTGAATGGAATTGGTCTAAAAAGAATACAAAATTAGCCCACTAGAGGACCCTATAAACGGAAGCAGAGATACTTAAAATTCTAAAAGAGTTACCTGCTGGGAAAAGTCCAGGTCCCGATGGGCTGTCGGCCGGATATTATAAAAAGTTCAGTGACATTTTGGTGCCCAAAATGCGCTCATATATGAATGGAATAGGCGCTAACTGGGAGATACAATGGGAAGCACTAGAGGCCGTGATTACCATCATCCCTAAGGAAGGAAAGGACCCATAATTAAGCTCAAGCTACCATCTCCTTATTGAATGCTGACGTGAAGGCGTTTGCGAAGATATTAGCTAGCAGTATGAAGTAATATACCAAATATCCTGCACCATGTGTGCAGGATATTTGGATCGGTTACTGGCGACTTAGACACTATGGCTTGGGTCCCCTAGGAGATCAGCTCTATCTGTGGCACCACACATCACACCCTGGCCTCTGTTTATACTTATATCTGTCTGGTTAGGATTTGGTTTAAGTACATCCTTCTCTGGCTATCTATTCCTGTGGCTCATTGAGATTTGGTTTCAGTGGTTACCTGTTGAAATCCACCACCGGGTACCTTCGAATACAAATTTACTAACTCCCCCTCCACTTTTGGGGTGTGGCTTCTTATATAAAAGCTCTATACATTTATTAGTGGATCCTCGTCAAACTGTTGTGTATTTATTGAATAGTTCTCTGCGATTCCCCATTTAGTTCATCAGTTACATTAAGCTCCGGAAGAAGTGTTGAGAAACTGAGAGAAACGAAACATGTCAAGCATAGAGTATAACAACGCCACTCAATCCTCATTGATGTCTCGCTAGTGTTGGATTATTGTGTATATTTTTCCCTTTGGATAATCATGTGGATGTTCCACGAATATGAGAGTTTGTATAATAGAATTAAGTGATAACACAATTGATGAAGTATTGATGTGGATATCTGATGATATTTCTTTTATGTACTGACTGTTGTTTTCTGTAATAATTTTATAAATAAAATTAAGCTTTAATTATTCAATTGTTTACATTTTGTGCCTAAAAAGTCCATAGCCCCCCAAAAAATCTTCTCTTTTTTTAGCATCAAACATTGCCAGGGAGGCCATTTGGTTAGGACCCTCAGTCAGAGTCCAAATGGATATTTACATGAGATATTTTTTCTCCCCATGGTCTGACCACTGAAATTGACCACAATTTTTAGGAATTTTTATTTTTAATAATTATTTTTATTTTCTATTTTGCACATTTTGTTGGATTTTGCACAACATATTTGCACTTTGCACAAGAAATTATTTGCATATATTTGCACAGTTGACTTTGCAACTTTGCAAATTTGCACAGTTGGTGTTGTTTTTTTTAGATATTTTTCTTGCACATATCTAAGATACAGAAGTAATATTGCACTTTTAGCATTTATTATGTGTGACGGATCCTATCCCACACTCTGCTGAGTGCTTCTGTCAGTAATACCACTTGCTAAGTCCTGGAACACAAGTCCAATGGATCTGGCTATAGGAACCCCCAAGAACCAGACAACACCAGTCTTGAATTACATAAGGAATAGCCTTTTATTTGAGATCTCACACAAATATATACAGCAGGATGACAATACAAACTGTATCCAGAAACCCAATTAACATGAGGACAGCAGTGGTGTAGTGGTTAGCCCTCTCCTCTAGCAGTAAGAAGGGTCACTGGTTTGAATCCCAACCAAGACTCTACCTGCCTGGAGTTTGCATGTTCTCCCTGTGCCTGCGTGGGTTTCCTCTGGGTACTCTGGTTTCCTCCCACACTCCAAAGACATGCATTTAGGTTAATTGGCTTCTGTCCAAAATTGGCCCTAGTATATGAATGGGGACCTTGGATTGTGGGCTCCTTGAGGGTAGGGACCGATGTGCAATGTACAGGGATAGGGACAGTTGTAGACACTCACTCAGGATGGACTGGTGTCTTTATTCAACCTTACTAACTATGTAACTATGAGCTAATTATCTAATCCTTTAGACAGCCTAGGCAACTAAGAGACATGACCTTTAGGACAGACTTGTGATCACCAAGCTTCACACAATAGCAGAGTTACTTAACACAAACAACAATAGTTGGAGAGACTTAGAGCCCACACTAGACTTCTTTACAATAAACAAATTATAGCAGACAACAGATGGGTAGCTGGAGTTGATGACATTAGCATCTAACAGTATGAGTCCCAACAGTATGAATCAGTCACTATTCTAAAGGGTTCCCAGAGTCTCTGTGTCTTTGGATTCAGGTCCATGTCCCCCCAAGTAACACCACCTCTAGGGTCCCCAGGCACACAGATCAAAGAGAGCACCATTCCCCCAAATGCCAGGGCTCATGATCGGTGGGCAAGAGGCTAGCATTCAGTCCCAAAAGCCTCTGCCCTGGCTAGGTCTGTCACATAGGCACCTTGCACTTTGATATCAGTAGTAATTTATCATGCATTGTGCACTTTGATACCAGTCACATTTGCCATTTATTATTTGTATGAAATTGCATTTGTTTTATGTGTACTGCTACCTTTAGCAGTACAATTCTCTCTCTCTATTTGATACCAGTCACATTTGCCATTTATTATTTGTATGAAATTGCATTTGTTTTATGTGCACTGCTACCTTTAGCAACACGATTCTCTCTCTCTCTCTATTTGAATTATCTGTGAACAGCGGAGCACCAACCCCCACTCTATTTACTACATATGGGTATGGATTGGCCCTTATTCGGTGCTTGCAGCAGCTCCATCCTGATCCTCCCGGAAAAGGTAGCGTAGGAATAAATATTTAACTTCTGACTGAGTTATTATCATTCAAAGTGTGAGAGCACAGAAAGCTGAAAATTGGTCTGGAAAAGAGGAGGTGAAAGTGCCCAGTATTGAGGTAGTTAAAGGCATTGGTCACCCGGCCGCCTTCTCCACCACTCTTCCTTTGACCTAATGAATCCTCAGAAACACCTTGTCCAGGAAATGGTAACCTCCCAGTGTCTGGAAGGTGTTACACAAATTTTTCTTCAAGGGCATCCTTAAGATATTTTATCCTCTGCTCCCTCTGCGGAAGGCAGGATGAGCTATGCAACTTTACCCTTGTAATGTGGATTAAGATGGGTTGGTTCTTGCTCTGTAATGATCCCTCTCATTGATGAATACCATGAATGCTTGGGTCCTTTGCAGAATCAGGGAGCCCATGCAGCGTAAGTTTGAGGAGGCATGAGATTCCAAGTCTTCTGGGCCACTAAGGATTACATTGTGGGGACTGAAAACCATCTCTTGAAGATGGCTGTATGTTATCCTCTACATCCATGTTGCCACAATCTTTCCTCCTGTGTGTTCTGCAGCTGTGAGGGAATGGTATCTGTATAAAGGGGGCCTTAGAAAAAAAGGAAGTCCTCCTCTTCCTCCCACTGTTCTCAAGTGCCCTGTCCATGATTCCACAAAGCATGTGCTCCAGCAGGAAGATTAGAGGGATAGTGTCACTGATGAATGCATTGTCGCGGCTCACCATCATTGGGACTCCTCAAATGCTGACAGGACAGTGCATGCATCCTTTATCAGCAGCAACCGGCATGGCAAAAAGAAGTCAAGCTCCCCTGAGCCTGTCCTTGTGCCATACTCACACAGGTACTCATTGATGGCCCTCTGCTGGGTGTGCAGCTGCAGCATTGCCAATGTTGTTTCACATGGTGAGCGTCTCACAAATGAGGCAGTTGGTGGGCAGGTTGAATTCCCGATGAATGTCAGCCAGCCGAACATTGGCATTTTATGACCGCCGGAAGTGGCCACAGACTTTTCTGGCCTGCTTCATAAGATATTGTATGCCTGGGTACTTGTTCAAGACACGCTGCACCACCAAATTCAGGACATGTGTGTCAGAAACCATGAAACAGACTGAGACAGAAGTACAATCAAATCACACTTGTTTATTAATAAAAATAAAAAGTAAATAGAAAAAAGCGTAGTCAAGCATAGCCAGAGTCCAGTAGCCAGATCGGGTAGTCAGCCAGTCCAAAGTTCATTAACCAGATCAGGTAATCAGCCAGGCCAGAAGTCAGGGATCCAAGGAGAGCAACCGTAAGCAAGATAAGAAGCCAGGAGGGATGTCAGCAAGCCAGTCTTTGAAACAACAGCAGGAGATGGTTTGTTGTGATGTGACCAAAGCGAAGGCAAAGGAAAAAGTGAGCTGGAAGGCTTTAAATAGGCAGGTCAGACTAGCATCATCGGGAACAGCTGGTAACTGTGGAAAGACAAGAGAGCTGGCAATTAGCCGACAGCTGAGCGGCCAGCCCAGAGGAGGAAGGGCTAAGCCAGCCCTGACAGTACCCCCCCCCCAATGAACCCTCTCCCTCGGAGGGCCACCGGGCTTGAGGTGAAACTGTCTATGGAACTCGCGGAGGTGCACAGGGGCATGTACGTCAGAGGATGAAACCCAGGAGTGTTCCTCCGGACTGTACCCCTTCCAATGCACCAGGTACTGTATGCGCCCACAGAACCTATGGGAGTCAACAATGGATTGTACCTCATACTCCTCATGGTTCTCAACCTGAATAGGGTGAGGACGTGGCACCGAGGTGGTAAGTCGGTTACAATAAGGAGACATGAAACACATTTGAGATGCGCATACTAGGAGGAAGGTCCAACGCGTAAGCTACTGGGTTAATCCTGCGAAGGATACGGAAAGGCCCAATAAACCGAGGTGCAAACTTCAGTGAGGGAACATGAAGCCGGAGGTTGCGAGATGACAGCCAGACCCTGTCCCCAACCTGGTAGGAAGGCGCAGGCAGGCATCTGCGGTCAGCATGGAGTCTGTACCTATCATTAGCATGACGCAAAGCCTCCTAGACTTGTACCCAAGTCGAACAAAGACCACGGAGATGCTCCTCTAATGCAGGAATACTCTGCGGAACAAACGAGTCAGGCAACATGGAAGGTTGGAAACCATAATTCGCCATAAATGGAGACAATCGGGAGGCAGAATTCAAGGCACTGTTGTGAGCAAACTCTGCCCAAGGTAATAGGTCAGACCAGTTGTTATGATGGTCAGAAATATAGCAACGTAGGAATTGCTCCAAGGACTGATTAGCTCATTCTGTGGCCCCATTAGACTACGGGTGATACTCAGAAGAGAACGCAAGCTGCATTCCCAACTGTGCGCAAAAGGCTCGCCAGAACCGGGAGACAAACTGACTGCCCTTATCCGAGATAATCACCTTGGGTAGCCCATGTAAGCGAAAGATCTCCCGAGCAAAAATGGATGCCAGTTCCTTAGAGGTGGGCAACTTCTTATGCAGAATACAATGACACATCTTTGAGAGCCGGTCAACCACCATAAGGATAACAGTGTTGCCTTGGGAGTTGGGCAAGTCCACAATGAAATCCATAGACAGGTGAGTCCAGGGCCTCTCTCCATTTGGTATGGGTTGTAGGAGGCCCACTGGAAGGTGTTGTGGAGTCTTACTCTGAGCACACATGGGACAGGCAGCTATGAAGGCAGTAACATCAGCCCGTAGACTAGGCCACCAGAATTGTTGGGAGATGGTCCAAATTAGTTGATTCTTCCCAGGATGGCCAGCTGCCTTGGGAGAATGGTAAGTCTGGAGCACTGCAGTACGGAGACTCTCTGGGACAAAGCAGCGGTCACAAGGTTTATCAGGAAGAGCATGGACCTGAGCAGCAAGAATTTTGTCACCCAAAGGAGAAGTAAGACTGGTGCAAACCGTAGCCAAGATACGATCAAGAGGAATCATAGGAACCGTAACTGACTCCGACTTGGAAGTGGAGGAAAATTGCCGTGACAAGGCATCGGCCCTTACATTCTTAGTACCAGGTAAGAATGAGACAATGTAATTAAAGCTCGACAAGAAACGAGCCCATCGCGCCCTTCTGGGAGAGAGTCGCTTAGCCTCAGACAAGAATATAAGATTCTTATGGTCAGTAAGAATAAGAACGGGCACAGTGGTACCTTCAAGGAGATGTCTCCACTCTTTCAGGGCTAAAACAATCGCCAACAGCTCTCTGTCACCAATCTCATAATTGCACTCAGCAGGTGACAATTTCGTGGAAAAGTAGCCACACGGATGCATAGCGCTCTCAGAGTTAGGACGTTGAGACAGAAGGGCGCCAACTCCAGTCTCAGAAGCATCAACTTCTAGGATAAAAGGCAACGTAGGATCAGGATGTGCCAACACAGGAGCAGAAACAAAGGCAGCCTTGAGAGTCTCAAAGGCCTTAATGGACTCCGGAGACCAACTCTGTGGGTTACCGTCCTTTCTGATCATATCAGTCAGAGGCTTGACCAGGGACGAGAAGTTACGAATAAACTTCTGATAGTAGTTGGCAAAGGCCAGGAAACGTTGCAGAGGACGTAACCCCACGGGTCGAGGCCACTGTAGGACTGCCGACAGTTTCTCTGGGTCCATCGAAAAACCAGCAGTGGAAATGACAAATGCCCAGGAATGTAACCTGTTCACGATGGAATTCGCACTTCTCCAGTTTACAATAGAGATTGTTCTCTCTTAGTGATGGACGAACTTCCGACGGGACGTTTCGCGAACGCGAAACGCGAACGGGCACAAACGTTCGCGAAAACGACCGTTCGCCGCGGGCTCCATTGACTTCAATGGGAGGCGAATTTCGCAAACCTTTAGGTCGAATTTGCGGCCACGGGGTAATTATTAGGGGGTAGCACGTAGTCCCACCACCTGGACAATAGCATAATACATGTATGAGGTGAATTTGGGATCGATAACTACAAGCATTTTTTTTTTATTTGGGAAATTGTTCTGACAATTCAGGACTATGGAGCTAATGAAGGCAATGGAGGAGAGGGAAGGTCAGGGACCAGGGTAGGCAAACAAGAGGGTGCAGGAGATACAGAGCACTGACAGCAGCACCGTAATACAGAGCACTGACATCAGCACCGTGACATACAGCGCTGACAGCAGCTCCGTGACATACAGCGCTGACAGCAGCTCCGTGACATACAGCGCTGACAGCAGCTCCGTGACATACAGCGCTGACAGCAGCTCCGTGACATACAGCGCTGACAGCAGCTCCGTGACATACAGCGCTGACAGCAGCACCGTGACATACAGCGCTGACAGCAGCTCCGTGACATACAGCGCTGACAGCAGCTCCGTGACATACAGCGCTGACAGCAGCTCCGTGACATACAGCGCTGACAGCAGCTCCGTGACATACAGCGCTGACAGCAGCTCCGTGACATACAGCGCTGACAGCAGCACCGTGACATACAGCGCTGACAGCAGCTCCGTGACATACAGCGCTGACAGCAGCTCCGTGACATACAGCGCTGACAGCAGCTCCGTGACATACAGCACTGACAGCAGCTCCGTGACATACAGCGCTGACAGCAGCTCCGTGACATACAGCGCTGACAGCAGCACCGTGACATACAGCGCTGACAGCAGCTCCGTGACATACAGCGCTGACAGCAGCTCCGTGACATACAGCGCTGACAGCAGCTCCGTGACATACAGCGCTGACAGCAGCTCCGTGACATACAGCGCTGACAGCAGCTCCGTGACATACAGCGCTGACAGCAGCTCCGTGACATACAGCGCTGACAGCAGCTCCGTGACATACAGCGCTGACAGCAGCTCCGTGACATACAGCGCTGACAGCAGCACCGTAAGCAGCCCCAGGAGGAAGTCAGCACAGCACAGGGATGGTGTGATCCCCTCATAATAAGAACCCCCAGGAGGAAGTCAGCACAGCACAGGGATGGTGGGAGCCCCTCATAATAAGAACCCCCAGGAGGAAGTCAGCACAGCACAGGGATGGTGGGAGCCCCTCATAATAAGAACACCCAGGAGGAAGTCAGCACAGCACAGGGATGGTGGGAACCCCTCATAATAAGCAGCCCCAGTAGAAATATGACACCGCTCAACCTCTTCAAAGAGGAGGGTAGGGGCATATAGTACGGTGTGCTTTTTTGGGTCAGGGAAGTGAGCCAAATGAATTAAGAAGGTCTGTGTGCTTGATTCCAAAAATTGTTTATAGACATATACATGGTCTACTGATCACATGTGTTGAATTCCTCCGAGATCCATGCCTCATTCATTTTTAGAAATGTGAGGTAGTTAACACTGTCGTGAGCTAGGCGAGTACGCTTATCGGTCACAATCCCCCCTGCTGCGCTGAACGTCCTTTCGGACAGGACACTGGATGAGGGGCAAGCCAACAGTTCGATTGCAAATTGGGCAAGCTCTGGCCAGAGGTCAAGCCTGCCCACCCAGTAGTCTAGGGGTTCATCACTCCTCAGAGCGTCCACATCGGCCGTTAACCCAATGTAGTCGGACACCTGACGGTCTAGGCGTTCCCTGATGCTGGATCCGGATGACACCTGTCGATGGGTCGGCTGAAAGAATGACCTCATATCCGAAGTCACCAACACATCTTCAAACCGGCCTCTTCTTGCAGGCGCTGTTGGATTGGTACCCGCAAATCCTTCTCTGGGAGTGGGAATTGCTCCTCTGCCAGCGCACGCAAAAGCAGAATGCAGCATTTCTCGAAGCAAGGCCTGGAAGTGCTGCATTCTGACAGCCCTCTGCGACGGCGGTAACATTTCCGCCATTTTGTGTTTGTACCGGGGATCTAAGTACGTTGCCACCCAGTACTGGTCCTTGACCCTCATGCTTTTTATACGGGGGTCCCTATTAAAACACTGGAGCATGAAGGCCCCCATTTGCACTCAAGCGGAAGGTATGTGGTGGTGGTGGTGTTGTTGGTGGTAGTGTCTTTGGGGGTGCACATAGCAGAGAGTGAAGAAGAGGGTGCAGATCGAGAGGATGAGGAGGGTGCAGAAGAATAAGGCTGAGTGAGCCACTCAACCAAGTCTGGTGCGTCCTTTAAAGTAATTGAACGCACCTTCTGCAACTTCCCACTTTGGCTCAAGGCTGTTGCTCCTGCCCTACCCCTACCACCCCTGCGGAAGGGCCTGCCTCTTCCTCTGCCTGTCATTTTTTAAATCACCCTGTGACAAAACTCTTAGTCCCTATACCGCTGAAGGACTGCTGCAGTATAGGGCAGCGGTCAGCAGTAGTGCACGTCAACCCTATGTATTGTGGACCGATAGCGGTCCTTACAGAACAGCAGACTGTACTGCACTCAGGCCTATGTACCGTAGCACCCTATACCAAGTTACCAGTCCTTATAAGAACTTTTGTGGACCAAGCAGGTTGTGTGTTAGTGATTAGCAGACTGTACGTCAGTCCCTATACCAATGAAGGACTGCTGCAGTATAGGGCAGCGGTCAGCAGTAGTGCACGTCAACCCTATGTATTGTGGACCGATAGCGGTCCTTACAGAACAGCAGACTGTACTGCACTCAGGCCTATGTACCGTAGCACCCTATACCAAGTTACCAGTCCTTATAAAAACTTTTGTGGACCAAGCAGGTTGTGTGTTAGTGATTAGCAGACTGTACGTCAGTCCCTATACCAATGAAGGACTGCTGCAGTATAGGGCAGCGGTCAGCAGTAGTGCACGGCAACCCTATGTATTGTGGACCGATAGCGGTCCTTACAGAACAGCAGACTGTAACGCACTCAGGCCTATGTACCGTAGCACCCTATACCAAGTTACCAGTCCTTATAAGAACTTTTGTGGACCAAGCAGGTTGTGTGTTAGTGATTAGCAGACTGTACGTCAGTCCCTATACCAATGAAGGACTGCTGCAGTATAGGGCAGCGGTCAGCAGTAGTGCACGGCAACCCTATGTATTGTGGACCGATAGCGGTCCTTACAGAACAGCAGACTGTAACGCACTCAGGCCTATGTACCGTAGCACCCTATACCAAGTTACCAGTCCTTATAAGAACTTTTGTGGACCAAGCAGGTTGTGTGTTAGTGTTTAGCAGACTGTGCGTCAGTCCCTATACCGCTGAAGGACTGCTGCAGTATAGGGCAGCGGTCAGCAGTAGTGCACGGCAACCCTATGTATTGTGGACCGATAGCGGTCCTTACAGAACAGCAGACTGTACTGCACTCAGGCCTATGTACCGTAGCACCCTATACCAAGTTACCAGTCCTTATAAGAACTTTTGTGGACCAAGCAGGTTGTGTGTTAGTGTTTAGCAGACTGTGCGTCAGTCCCTATACCGCTGAAGGACTGCTGCAGTATAGGGCAGCGGTCAGCAGTAGTGCACGGCAACCCTATGTATTGTGGACCGATAGCGGTCCTTACAGAACAGCAGACTGTAACGCACTCAGGCCTATGTACCGTAGCACCCTATACCAAGTTACCAGTCCTTATAAGAACTTTTGTGGACCAAGCAGGTTGTGTGTTAGTGATTAGCAGACTGTACGTCAGTCCCTATACCAATGAAGGACTGCTGCAGTATAGGGCAGCGGTCAGCAGTAGTGCACGGCAACCCTATGTATTGTGGACCGATAGCGGTCCTTACAGAACAGCAGACTGTAACGCACTCAGGCCTATGTACCGTAGCACCCTATACCAAGTTACCAGTCCTTATAAGAACTTTTGTGGACCAAGCAGGTTGTGTGTTAGTGATTAGCAGACTGTACGTCAGTCCCTATACCAATGAAGGACTGCTGCAGTATAGGGCAGCGGTCAGCAGTAGTGCACGGCAACCCTATGTATTGTGGACCGATAGCGGTCCTTACAGAACAGCAGACTGTAACGCACTCAGGCCTATGTACCGTAGCACCCTATACCAAGTTACCAGTCCTTATAAGAACTTTTGTGGACCAAGCAGGTTGTGTGTTAGTGTTTAGCAGACTGTGCGTCAGTCCCTATACCGCTGAAGGACTGCTGCAGTATAGGGCAGCGGTCAGCAGTAGTGCACGGCAACCCTATGTATTGTGGACCGATAGCGGTCCTTACAGAACAGCAGACTGTACTGCACTCAGGCCTATGTACCGTAGCACCCTATACCAAGTTACCAGTCCTTATAAGAACTTTTGTGGACCAAGCAGGTTGTGTGTTAGTGTTTAGCAGACTGTGCGTCAGTCCCTATACCGCTGAAGGACTGCTGCAGTATAGGGCAGCGGTCAGCAGTAGTGCACGGCAACCCTATGTATTGTGGACCGATAGCGGTCCTTACAGAACAGCAGACTGTAACGCACTCAGGCCTATGTACCGTAGCACCCTATACCAAGTTACCAGTCCTTATAAGAACTTTTGTGGACCAAGCAGGTTGTGTGTTAGTGTTTAGCAGACTGTGCGTCAGTCCCTATACCGCTGAAGGACTGCTGCAGTATAGGGCAGCGGTCAGCAGTAGTGCACGGCAACCCTATGTATTGTGGACCGATAGCGGTCCTTACAGAACAGCAGACTGTAACGCACTCAGGCCTATGTACCGTAGCACCCTATACCAAGTTACCAGTCCTTATAAGAACTTTTGTGGACCAAGCAGGTTGTGTGTTAGTGATTAGCAGACTGTACGTCAGTCCCTATACCAATGAAGGACTGCTGCAGTATAGGGCAGCGGTCAGCAGTAGTGCACGGCAACCCTATGTATTGTGGACCGATAGCGGTCCTTACAGAACAGCAGACTGTAACACACTCAGGCCTATGTACCGTAGCACCCTATACCAAGTTACCAGTCCTTATAAGAACTTTTGTGGACCAAGCAGGTTGTGTGTTAGTGATTAGCAGACTGTACGTCAGTCCCTATACCAATGAAGGACTGCTGCAGTATAGGGCAGCGGTCAGCAGTAGTGCACGGCAACCCTATGTATTGTGGACCGATAGCGGTCCTTACAGAACAGCAGACTGTAACGCACTCAGGCCTATGTACCGTAGCACCCTATACCAAGTTACCAGTCCTTATAAGAACTTTTGTGGACCAAGCAGGTTGTGTGTTAGTGATTAGCAGACTGTACGTCAGTCCCTATACCAATGAAGGACTGCTGCAGTATAGGGCAGCGGTCAGCAGTAGTGCACGGCAACCCTATGTATTGTGGACCGATAGCGGTCCTTACAGAACAGCAGACTGTAACGCACTCAGGCCTATGTACCGTAGCACCCTATACCAAGTTACCAGTCCTTATAAGAACTTTTGTGGACCAAGCAGGTTGTGTATTAGTGTTTAGCAGACAATGCGTCAGTCCCTATACCGCTGAAGGACTGCTGCAGTATAGGGCAGCGGTCAGCAGTAGTGCACGGCAACCCTATGTATTGTGGACCGATAGCAGTCCTTACAGAACAGCAGACTGTACTGCACTCAGGCCTATGTACCGTAGCACCCTATACCAAGTTACCAGTCCTTATAAGAACTTTTGTGGACCAAGCAGGTTGTGTGTTAGTGTTTAGCAGACTGTGCGTCAGTCCCTATACCGCTGAAGGACTGCTGCAGTATAGGGCAGCGGTCAGCAGTAGTGCACGTCAACCCTATGTATTGTGGACCGATAGCGGTCCTTACAGAACAGCAGACTGTAACGCACTCAGGCCTATGTACCGTAGCACCTTATACCAAGTTACCAGTCCTTATAAGAACTTTTGTGGACCAAGCAGGTTGTGTATTAGTGTTTAGCAGACTGTGCGTCAGTCCCTATACCGCTGAAGGACTGCTGCAGTATAGGGCAGCGGTCAGCAGTAGTGCACGGCAACCCTATCTATTGTGGACCGATAGCGGTCCTTACAGAACAGCAGACTGTACCGCACCCAAGCCTATGTACCGTAGCACCCTAGACAGACCAAGTTACCAGTCCTTATAAGAACTTTTGTGGAACAAGTGAGTTGTGAATGATTAGCAGACTGCAGCAGAAGGGCAGCAGTCAAGTATAATATTCTTTCTATATTTGGAAGAAAGAATATTATACGTGTACAAGCCTATTACCGTACCACTGATACCAGTCCTGAAAAGAACCTTTGTGGAACTAATAGTAACAGCAAGTCTTTAAAATTATCCTCACTGCCTGACACACTGCTTCCTGCCTGTCCCTATACAAATTGGCAAAAAAGAGTAGGCTGGAACGATTAGCTGGAACAGCTCTTTTGTGGACCTGATAGTAACAGCTAATGATGATGATGATGATGATGATGAAGAAAGACTAATCTGGCTGAGCTGTCCCTAAAATAGCAGCATACAGCGCTCTGTCCCTTTATCTAAACTGACAAAAGAAGCTCAGGCTGCTGACCTAACACCTATACCAGTCCTGAAAAGAACTTTTGTGTACCAAATAGCTAGCGTTTTCTCTGTCCCTACTCCACACAGGATCCTTTCCCTACAGTGACAGAAGAAAGAATGTAAAATGGCCACCGGATCGGGTGTATTTATAGGTTAGGGGGAATGTCCAAGTGTCCATGAGCTGTCATGTCTCAATTGGTTGTCCTGTAACACATGATAAACGTGTCACGAAAGGTTAAAGTTCTTGTATACATTAAACACGTAAGTCCGCCGGGGCGAACGACGGAAAAAGGCGTTCGAACCCGCGGACGGCGAAAGTCGGAAATTCGCCGCGAAACGACCGCCGGGCGAACCGTTCGGCCATCACTATTCTCTCTTAGTTTCTGAAGTACACGACAGATATCTGTGTGGTGGCTCTCCAGGGACTTGGAAAATATGAGGATATCATCGAGATAAACCACCACACACAATTGCAACAAATCTCGGAGGACATCGTTAATAAATTCCTGGAAAACTGCCGGGGCATTACAAAGGCCAAAAGGCATTACCAGCTATTCATAATGGCCTGTTCTGGTATTAAACACAATTTTCCACTCATCCCCCCCTTAATGCACACGAGATTGTATGCCCCTCAGGTCAAGCTTTGTGAAAACCGTTGCTCCCTTGAGGCGGTCAAATAACTCTGTAATCAATGGAATTGGGTAGGCATTCTTAATCGTGACACGATTGAGACCCCTATAATCTATTCAAGGTCTCAGTTCACCGCTCTTCTTTTTCACAAATAAGAAACCATCACCAGCAGGAGACAGGGACTTGCAGATGAAACCTCGAGAAAGTGCGTCAGCAACATACTCCTCCGTGGCCTTATCCTCCAAGGCCGACAAAGGGTAAACCCGGCCACGAGGAGGTATGACACCAGGTTGAAGGTCAATTGCGCAATCATAAGGCCGGTGTGGAGGCAAACTACCGGCTTGACCTTTATCAAAGACATCGCCAAAATCACGATACTCCTCCGGCAGGGAGGGGAGTGAAGCGGTACACAGGACCTTGGATACCTACAGGAAGCATGTCTCACTGCATTGTGGTGACCAGGAGAGAACCTCAGCATGGAGCCAATCAAAAGAGGGGTTGTGCCCATGTAACCAAGGATAACCAATAACAAGTGGAAATCTGGGTGAGGAAATAACTTGGAATTGGATTATCTCATCGTGAAGAGCTTCTACGGCCATGGACAACGGAACCGTGTCATGAGTCACATGGGCAGGCTGTAAAGGTCTCCCGTCAAGAGCCTCAATGGCAAGTGGAGTGTCACGCAGCTGCAGCGGAATCAAGTGCTGCGAAACAAATGTAGCATCAATGAACAGGCCTGTGTCAGGTACTCACCAAAGCCGAAGTGCTGAGAGCGGCTTCCCTTGCAGCTGGGTGCACAGTACCCCTGAGGATGGAACAGTGGGTACAGGGCACAGAGAGGCACGGGTTGCCAGCAGGTGACTGGAATGCAGCAGGTCTACTGAAGGAAGAGATGCCCGTGCAGAAGATCTTGGGACTGGTAGAGGTAAACGCCTGCCAGGGGTTCCAACACCTGGAGTGAAGGCCGAGGGTCAAACACAGGTACAGTCCGTGAGACAAAGGATATTCCAGAGGCAGGCCGAGGGTCAAGCACAGGTATCAGTCCGTGAGATAAAGGATATTCCAGAGGCAGGTCGAGGGTCAAACACAGGTATCAGTCCGTGAGATAAAGGATATTCCAGAGGCAGGCCGAGGGTCAAGCACAGGTATCAGTCCGTGAGCCAGCAAGGCTAAGTGCAGAAAGTCCATTTAAACAAGCCAGGGGTCAGATCAGGAGAGAAGCAGAGTGGTCTTCAAACAAGCCGGGTCACAACAGGAAGTGGTCAACAGGAACAGGAAACAGGAACACAGGTGAGCTGAGGAGACAAACCAGCAAAGACACAGAGCACATTGATGCCTTTTATAGGACTGTCAGGCCAATCAGGTAAGGCCCATAGCCATGTGCATAGGCTTGCACATGCGTGTACGACATTGTATCGTACGACGCATATGCATGCGTCGTTGTGCAGCTCTTCCCCACAGGCACACAGGGAAGTGCCGACGTTGAAGTCTGGTGATTCTCTGACAGTGCCCCCCCCAAGGGGCAGCCTCCGGATGCCCAATCTGGCTGGTAGCTTGGGGTGTCTCCGGTAAAAATCCCGTATCAGGCGAGGAGCGTGGATGTTACTGGAGGGTTCCCAGGAACTGTCTTCAGGGGGATACCCTTTCCATTTTACCAGGTATTGGGTCTGTCTTCCCCTTTTTCGACAGTCCATTATGGCTTCAACCTCAAATTCTTCCTCACCTTCGACTTGGACGGGTGGAGGTGGTGCCACTTGTCTTCTGGTGAAGGAGCTTGGAATCACTGGTTTTAATAGGGATGCATGGAACACCGGGTGAATTTTGTTCGAACTAGGTAGCGCCAGTTCAAAAGCTACTGGGTTTACCACCCTTTTGATTCCAAAGGGGCCAATGAACTTGGGACGAGCTTCCGTGACGGGTATGGCAATCTCAGGTTGGCAGAAGATAACCAAACCTTATCCCCGATCTTGAAACTTGGGCAACTTCTTCTTCCTCTATTGTAGTACACCTCATAGTCTCTTTGAGCCTTCTTCATGGCCTCCTGAATCTGTAGGAAATTGTCCTGAATTGACTTTACCCGTTCTTGGACTGCAGGAGCGGAGACTTCAGGGACGGAATCTGGCAAGAAAGAAGGGTGGTAGCCATAGTTCGCCCAAAATGGAGTTTGGTTGGTGGCGGAATGTACAGAGTTATTATACGCAAATTCCGCGCAGGGCAGGAGAGAGGACCAATTGTCTTGAGAGCAGGAGCAGAAGCAACGAAGGTTCTAGTGTCTGATTTGTTTTTTCTGTTTGCCCGTTGCTTTGCGGGTGGTATGCGGAGGATAGTGAGGTCTTGATTTCTAGTGCTTTGCAGAGGTCTTTCCAGAATTTGGAGGTGAATTGGATTCCCCTATCAGACACGATGTTGGAAGGGACGCCATGTAGCCTCACGACTTCCTTGATAAAGATACTTGCTGTAGCTGAAGCAGAAGGGGTGCCATACATAGGTAGAAAATGTGCCATCTTCGAGAGACGATCTACCACTACTAGGATTGTAGTGAACTGGTCAGAAGGTGGTAAGTCAACAATAAAATCCATAGAGATCTCTCTCCAAGGGCGTTCGGGAACAGGAAGGACCTCAAAAGTCCCCAGGCCTTGGTGTTTGCCCCCTTGTTACGCTGGCAAGCGATACAGGATTGGACATAGTTCTTGCAGTCCCTTCTCCAACCCAGCCACCAGTACGAATGACTGATTAAATCGGAAGTCTTCTGGATCCCAAAATGTCCTGCCATCTTGTGGTCATGAAAGGTTTGCAAAATCTGAGGTCTTACTGAAGGAGGAATGAATACCTTGTTGTGTGCCCATAGCAAACCGTGTTTCTTTTCCAGGGAGGATGCTGTAGTTTTGGAGAGTTGGTTAGTGGCTTGTTTGATGGAAGTTTCTAGATCGGGCTGGACAATTTGGAGGAAGTTGTGTGGAGACAGAATAGTTGTGGGTTCAGGTGGTTCTTCGGCTTCTGGAAACATTCGGGAGAGTGCGTCTGCTTTCCCATTCTTGGAACCGGGACGGAAGGTGATATGGAAATTGAACCTGGAGAAAAAGAGAGCCCAGCGTGCTTGTCGGGGTCGGAGGCGTTTAGCAGCTCTGAGGTACTCCAGGTTCCTGTGATCTGTAAAGATCATGATGGGTTGAGACGCACCCTCCAGCAGGTACCTCCATTCTTCCAGTGCAAACTTTATAGCGAGAAGTTCTCGATCTCCGACATCGTAATTCCTCTCCGGAGGACTGAGTTTCCGAGAGGCGAAGGCAACTGGATGAAGGAGAGCCTTCGGCCCACTTCTTTGGGAGAGGATAGCACCTAATGCGAATTCAGAGGCGTCCACCTCCAACACATAGGGAAGGCTTGGATCTGGATGTAGGAGGATAGGAGCTGATATAAAGAGTCTCTTTAATTCATCGAAGGCTTCCTGTGCTTGTGGAGACCATCGAAATTTGACCTGCTGGCGGGTTAGTTGGGTGATGGGGGAAATAATCGTGGAGAAGCCCTGGATGAACCTGCGATAAAAATTGGCAAAGCCAACGAGTCGCTGTACAGACCTTTTGTCTGAAGGTGCCGGCCATTCTTGAATGGCTTTGATCGTCTTTGGATCCATTGAGATTCCTCCTGTGGAGATGATAAATCCAAGGAACTGGATGGTGTCTCTCTCAAATTCACACTTTTCTCCCTTTAGGTAGAGCCCATGTTCTCTGAGGACAAGGAGGACCTTCCTGACGTGAGTACGGTGCAGTTCCAAGGAATTGGAAAAAATCAGAATATCGTCAAGATATACTATCACGAAGTTGTCTAGATACTCACGGAATATATCGTTGACCAGATGTTGGAATGTGGCCGGGGCTTTGCAGAGCCCGAAGGGCATCACTAGATATTCAAAATGCCCGAATCTAGACCTGAAAGCCGTCTTCCACTCATCCCCATCACGGATTCGGACTAAGTTATATGCTCCCCGAAGATCTAGTTTAGTAAATATCTTGGCAGTTCTTAGGTGTTGAAAAAGTTCAGGGATGAGTGGAAGCGGGTACCTGTTCTTAATGGTAATTTTATTAAGTTCCCTGTAGTCCGCGCAAGGCCTGAGAGAACCGTCCTTTTTTTCGACAAAAAAGATGCCTGCACCAGCTGGAGAAGAGGATGGTCGGATGAATCCCTTTTCCAAGTTTTCATCTATGTAAGAGCGTAGGGCTTCTAGTTCAGTCTCTGATAATGGAAAGATCCGACCAAACGGAATTTTGGAACCGGGTAGCAAGTCTATCGGGCAATCATAGGGCCGATGGGGTGGCAGAGTATCAGCCTTCTTCTTGTCAAAGATGTCCAAAAAATTATGATAGGCTGAAGGGACATGTTGCAGGTTATCAGGAATGGTCTGTATGGTTAGGCAGGAGGTGGACTTGTGGGAGGTCGGCAGGTGACAGTGCTGTGAACAGTAGGCAGATGAAAAGAGTACTTCTTTCTTGTTCCAGTTGATCTGTGGGTCGTGGGCTTGTAACCAAGGGAAATCCAGAATGATTGGGAACATAGGAGAGTGGATAACGTCAAAGCGAAGAAATTCGCAGTGACCAGAGTCTGTGGATGTCAAGATTGGTACTGTTTCCTGGGTCACAGGACCAGAGCAGGGTAGGGAGCCATCGGCCAGATGAATCTGAAGGTGTTGTTTTTTAGAGCAGAGGGGAACGTGCAGGCTCCGAGCTAGGGTTATGTCCATAAAGCAACTGCAGGCCCCGGAGTCAATGATGGCTCCCAGCCGAACCTCCTCTTCCGCCACCTGTAATGAAACCGGGAGGACAAGGTGAGACCGGGTGGAAACCGCAATCTGGGAATTCACAGCAACATGAGGTCGGCACTTACTGGGTCTCACAGGGCAGCTGCGTAGGAAATGGCCCGCTTCACCACAATATAGACAAAGGTTGGCTTGACGCCGACGGAGTCTCTCGTCAGGGGTGAGTGGAGCCCGGACCAAGCCCAGCTGCATGGGTTCGCCATCAGTAGAGGAGGTGGGAGCTGGAACAGGTGCGGGTACCCGGGGTACCCGGGGTAGCATCCACATGGGTCTAGGTGACTGGAGGCGTTCGGAGCGACACTCCCGTAGACGTCGATCAAGTTTGGTAGCCAACTGGACCAGATCTTCCAGGGATGTAGGGGTGTCTACTCGGGCTAGTTCATCTTTTAAGGTCTCAGACAGGCCCAGACGGAACTGATACTTAAGGGCAGCCTCATTCCAGTTAGTGTCCCCAGACCATTTCCGAAATTCCACAATGTAATCCTCTACTGGTCTCTTTCCCTGGGTTAGGGAATGCAGGATGGCTTCAGCCGTAGCGGTGCGCTGGGGATCGTCATATAGTTGTGACATAGCTTAAAAAAAAGTCTCTACTGAATCAAGAAGGGGGCTCTTCTGTTCTAGGTGGTTATGGGCCCAGGACTGTGGCTCATCGGATAACAGGGAAATGATGAAACCCACCTTTACCGACTCAGAATGGAAGGTCCTGGGCTGCAAAGCCAAATACAGGAGGCATGCGTTTTTAAATTACCTAAACTTCTTCCGGCTGCCCGAAAAACGCTCAGGAGTAGGGACCCTGGGTTCCGGAAGGGTCATGACTACCGCAGGTGTTGCATCGCCTTGGGCTTGCGAAGTAGAAGGGCTGCTGGCTGTGGACGATGAAGAATCTGGTAGACTGGGAGTGACTGCCAAGTGCTGAAGGCGACCCTCAATCTGGAAGTAGCCATCTCGGAGTCGCTGTACGGCCTGGGTGAGGGCTGCAACCTGCTGGCAGAAAGCCTCCAAAGATGAGCCAGCCCTGTCGGCTTCTGACATGGCTGGTTTGTACTGTCAGGTACTCACCAAAGCCGAAGTGCTGAGAGCGGCTTCCCTTGCAGCTGGGTGCACAGTACCCCTGAGGATGGAACAGTGGGTACAGGGCACAGAGAGGCACGGGTTGCCAGCAGGTGACTGGAATGCAGCAGGTCTACTGAAGGAAGAGATGCCCGTGCAGAAGATCTTGGGACTGGTAGAGGTAAACGCCTGCCAGGGGTTCCAACACCTGGAGTGAAGGCCGAGGGTCAAACACAGGTACAGTCCGTGAGACAAAGGATATTCCAGAGGCAGGCCGAGGGTCAAGCACAGGTATCAGTCCGTGAGATAAAGGATATTCCAGAGGCAGGCCGAGGGTCAAGCACAGGTATCAGTCCGTGAGATAAATGATATTCCAGAGGCAGGCCGAGGGTCAAGCACAGGTATCAGTCCGTGAGCCAGCAAGGCTAAGTGCAGAAAGTCCGTTTACACAAGCCAGGGGTCAGATCAGGAGAGAAGCAGAGTGGTCTTCAAACAAGCCGGGTCACAACAGGAAGTGGTCAACAGGAACAGGAAACTTGAACACAGGTGAGCTGAGGAGACAAACCAGCAAAGACACAGAGCACATTGATGCCTTTTATAGGACTGTCAGGCCAATCAGGTAAGGCCCATAGCCGTGTGCATAGGCTTGCACATGCGTGTACGACATTGTATCGTACGACGCATATGCATGCGCCGTTGTGCAGCTCTTCCCCGCAGGCACACGGGGAAGTGCCGACGTTGAAGTCTGGTGATTCTCTGACAGCCTGCAGCCCCAGAGTCGATTAGAGCCTGTATCTCGATGGACGACTCAGCCCAAGAAAGGGTGACCAAAACCAGGGGCTTATCCTTCTGGATAACTGGGGACAAAACAACGCCACCTAAGGTCTGTCCATGACAGGACCTCAAGGTTTGGGCGTTCCCTGGACGGGTAGGACAAGACTTCAAAAAGTGATCTGCCTGGCCACAATAAAGGCACAATCTCTCCCTCCTCCTAAAGGCTCTCTCATCCGCAGAGAGATGCGTGAAGCCCAGGTGCATGGGTTCATCTTCACTGACCAACTCGGTACCAGCAGGCATGGGTGGTGAGGGAGGCATGGGTGGCACTACAAAGCTCGGAGGCAAACGTACAGGAGGCTTCCGCAAGTGCTCCTTAAGGGAAAGTCTTTCTCTGAGTCTGGAGTTAATGAGGATGGCAAACGAGATCAAGCTCTCCAGCTCCGTGGGTATATCTCGGGCTGCTATCTCATCCTTGATGGAATCCGAGAGACCATGAGCAAAAGCAACCAAGAGGACCTCATTGTTCCAAGCAACCTCTACTGCCAGAGTACGTAATTCAATGGCGTATTCGGCAACAGTTCTCGTACTCTGTTTGATGGACATGAGACACTTGGCAGCAGAAGCGGAGCACGCGGGAATGTCAAAAACCCTTTTAAAGGAGGCCACAAACTCAGGGTCACTCAAGACAACAGGTTTTTGTGTCTCCCATAGAGGGTTAGCCCAGGTCAAGGCTCTCTCAGAAAGCAAAGATATCACGAAACCTACTTTGCTTCTGTCTGTGGGAAACGCCTGGGGCAGCATTTCGAAGTATATCTCAACCTGATTGAGAAACCCTCTGCATTGAATTGGATCGCCCCCAAATTGCTGGGGAAGGGGAACAGAACCAGACATACCTCTTATAGAGGTAATACTCGAGGCGGGTGCCTGCACAGAGACTGGCACAGCAGCAGGGACGGCCTGCGACTCAGATTGTACCGGAGCAGCCACCGTGGGGGATTCCAGGTGAGCCGTGCGATTCAGGAGCGTTTGTAACGCCAAGGCAAACTGATCCATGTGGTGATCTTGCTCATCCAATTTGGAAAAAATATTACCAAGAAGTGGATTGACTGTATCTTCTGAATTCATGGCCTTCGCGTACTGTCAGAAATCATGAAACAGACTGAGACAGAAGTACAATTAAATCACACTTGTTTATTAATAAAAATAAAAGGTAAATAGAAAAAAGCATAGTCAAGAATAGCCAGAGTCGGGTAGTCAGCCAGTCCAAAGTTCATTAACCAGATTGGGTAATCAGCCAGGCCAAAAGTTAGGGATCCAAGGAGAGCAACCACAAGCAGGATAAGAAGCCAGGAGGGATGTCAGCAAGCCAGTCTTTGAAACAACAGCAGGAGATGGTTCCTTGTGGTGTGACCAACACGAAGGCAAAGGAAAAAGTGAGCTGGAAGGCTTTAAATAGGCAGGTCAGAGGAGCATCATCGGGAACAGCTGGTAACTGTGGAAAGAGAAGAGATCTGGCAATTAGCCGACAGCTGAGCGGCCAGCCCAGAGGAGGAAGGGCTAAGCCAGCCCTGACAATGTGCCAAGCATGGAACTTGTGTCAAGTGTCCCTGTAGGAGGGCGCAGAGAAGGTTGGTGCCATTGTCACATACAATCATTCCTGGCTAAAGCTGCTGTGGCTTCAACCACCTCATAGCCTGCCCCTGCAGAGCTGACATAATCTCTGCTCTCTCTGGTGTTGGAACAAGCTCCAGCACTGAACCCTGTCTTTCATCCTTCCCAGCTACCAGCAGAGTTACCCAGTGTGCCGTGAAGGAAATGTAACGCCCCTTACCATGCCTGTTTGACCACGTGTCAGCAGTAATGTGAACCTTGCTGCAGACTGTCCAATGTGGCCAAAACATTGCCTTACATATGATGGTTCAGAGCTGGAATGGCCTTATGTGAAAATAAATTTATTTTTGGAATCTGCCACTGTGGTACAGCACATTCCACAAGTTTACAAAAGGGGGCAGAGTCTAACAGATGAAAATGAAGCAGTTGCAGTGCTAGCAATTTGGGCAAGCTAGCATTTAGACACTGAGCATGTGGATGGCTGGGATAGTATTTTTTTTTTTTTTTTTTACTTTTCAGCAACTGGGGTAGCGAAATTTGCCTGGTGAAATCAACAGGTGGTGTACTGCTAGTAGATTGGGTTCAAATACATATGGCTACCAATGCTATACTATCATTCCTCTCAGTGAAGGTTTTTGAGAAGACTTGAGGTATAGTAGGGGTAGAGATCCCAGATGAGGAGCAAGAAGTCATCTGCATTTTTTTATGATGTGGGTCTTTCAGGTGCTGTTGCCAACAAACTGCGTGGCAGGTCGTCATATGTCTTGTCAAGCATGTGGTGCACAAGCGGCTGATGTACTGGACATTAGGGATGGCTGAACGGTTCGCCCGGCGGTCGGTTCGCGGCAAATTTCGGCTGTTCGCGGTCCGCCCGATCGGCGGACTATTGCCGCTGTTCGCCCGGCGGACTTCCGTGTTTACTGTGTAAAAGAACTTTGACCTATGATGACACATCCATCATGTGGTACAGGACAGCCAATTGAGACATTACAGCACATGGACACTTGGACATTCCCCCTAACTTATGAATAGACCCGATCCGGCGGCCATTTTACATTCTTTCTTCTGTCACTATAGGAAGAGGTTGCTGTGTGGAGCAGGGAGAGACTGCAGTGACCCAAATCGCTAGCTATTAGGTCCACAAAAGTTCTTTTAAGGACTGGTATGGTATAGGTGTAGTTCAGGATATAGGTTTGAGGCACTGCTATTCAAGTCATTGTTGCAGCAGCCTGTCTTTTAGAGGTGTAGAGAGAGGGACAGGATGCTGTGTGCAGCAGGGACAGTCAGTTTAATCATTAGCTGTTACTATTAGGTCCACAAAAGTCCTTTTCAGGACTGGTATGGTAAAGTAGTACAGGATATAGTTTTGAGTGCTATTCAAGTTCTTGTTGCAGGAGCCTGTGTTTTGTCAGTTTAAATAGGGAGAGGCAGGAAGCTGTGTGTGGCAGTGAGGGACAGTCAGTTTAATCAGTAGCTGTTACTATTAGGTCCACAAAGGTTCTTTTCAGGACTGGTATGGTAATAGGCTTGTACACATAAAATATTCTTTCTTCCAAATATAGAAAGAATAGTATACTTGACTGCTGCCCTTCTGCTGCAGTAGTCCTTTATGAGTATAGGGACTGAGGTCCACAATATATAGGGTTGAGGTGCACCACTGCTGACTGCTGCCCTATTCTGCAGCAGTCCTTTATCAGTATAGGGACTGAGGTACAGTCTGCTAATCACAACCTACTAGTTCCACAAAGGTCCTTATAAGGACTGGTAAGGTATAGCGTACTACAGTACATAGGGTTGAGTGAGGTACAGTCTGCTATTCCTTAAGGACTGGTATAGGTCCACAATATATAGGGTTGAGGTGCACTACTGCTGACTGCTGCCCTATTCTGCAGCAGTCCTTTATCAGTATAGGGACTGAGGTACAGTCTGCTAATCACAACCTACTAGTTGCACAACCTTATAAGGACTGGTAAGGTATAGTGTGCTACAGTACATAGGGTTGAGTGAGGTACAGTCTGCTATTCCTTAAGGACTGGTATAGGTCCACAATATATAGGGTTGAGGTGCACTACTGCTGACTGCTGCCCTATTCTGCAGCAGTCCTTTATCAGTATAGGGACTGAGGTACAGTCTGCTAATCACAACCTACTAGTTCCACAAAGGTCCTTATAAGGACTGGTAAGGTATAGTGTGCTACAGTACATAGGGTTGAGTGAGGTACAGTCTGCTATTCCTTAAGGACTGGTATAGGTCCACAATATATAGGGTTGAGGTGCACTACTGCTGACTGCTGCCCTATTCTGCAGCAGTCCTTTATCAGTATAGGGACTGAGGTACAGTCTGCTAATCACAACCTACTAGTTCCACAAAGGTCCTTATAAGGACTGGTAAGGTATAGTGTGCTACAGTACATAGGGTTGAGTGAGGTACAGTCTGCTATTCCTTAAGGACTGGTATAGGTCCACAATATATAGGGTTGATGTGCACTACTGCTGACTACTGCCCTATTCTGCAGCAGTCCTTTATCAGTATAGGGACTGAGGTACAGTCTGCTAATCACAGCCTACTAGTTCCACAAAGGTCCTTATAAGGACTGGTAAGGTATAGTGTGCTACAGTACATAGGGTTGAGTGAGGTACAGTCTGCTATTCCTTAAGGACTGGTATAGGTCCACAATATATAGGGTTGAGGTGCACCACTGCTGACTGCTGCCCTATTCTGCAGCAGTCCTTTATCAGTATAGGGACTGAGGTACAGTCTGCTAATCACAACCTACTAGTTCCACAAAGGTCCTTATAAGGACTGGTAAGGTATAGCGTACTACAGTACATAGGGTTGAGTGAGGTACAGTCTGCTATTCCTTAAGGACTGGTATAGGTCCACAATATATAGGGTTGAGGTGCACTACTGCTGACTGCTGCCCTATTCTGCAGCAGTCCTTTATCAGTATAGGGACTGAGGTACAGTCTGCTAATCACAACCTACTAGTTGCACAACCTTATAAGGACTGGTAAGGTATAGTGTGCTACAGTACATAGGGTTGAGTGAGGTACAGTCTGCTATTCCTTAAGGACTGGTATAGGTCCACAATATATAGGGTTGAGGTGCACTACTGCTGACTGCTGCCCTATTCTGCAGCAGTCCTTTATCAGTATAGGGACTGAGGTACAGTCTGCTAATCACAACCTACTAGTTCCACAAAGGTCCTTATAAGGACTGGTAAGGTATAGTGTGCTACAGTACATAGGGTTGAGTGAGGTACAGTCTGCTATTCCTAAAGGACTGGTATAGGTCCACAATATATAGGGTTGAGGTGCACTACTGCTGACTGCTGCCCTATTCTGCAGCAGTCCTTTATCAGTATAGGGACTGAGGTACAGTCTGCTAATCACAACCTACTAGTTCCACAAAGGTCCTTATAAGGACTGGTAAGGTATAGTGTGCTACAGTACATAGGGTTGAGTGAGGTACAGTCTGCTATTCCTTAAGGACTGGTATAGGTCCACAATATATAGGGTTGATGTGCACTACTGCTGACTACTGCCCTATTCTGCAGCAGTCCTTTATCAGTATAGGGACTGAGGTACAGTCTGCTAATCACAGCCTACTAGTTCCACAAAGGTCCTTATAAGGACTGGTAAGGTATAGTGTGCTACAGTACATAGGGTTGAGTGAGGTACAGTCTGCTATTCCTTAAGGACTGGTATAGGTCCACAATATATAGGGTTGAGGTGCACCACTGCTGACTGCTGCCCTATTCTGCAGCAGTCCTTTATCAGTATAGGGACTGAGGTACAGTCTGCTAATCACAACCTACTAGTTCCACAAAGGTCCTTATAAGGACTGGTAAGGTATAGCGTACTACAGTACATAGGGTTGAGTGAGGTACAGTCTGCTATTCCTTAAGGACTGGTATAGGTCCACAATATATAGGGTTGAGGTGCACTACTGCTGACTGCTGCCCTATTCTGCAGCAGTCCTTTATCAGTATAGGGACTGAGGTACAGTCTGCTAATCACAACCTACTAGTTGCACAAAGGTCCTTATAAGGACTGGTAAGGTATAGTGTACTACAGTACATAGGGTTGAGTGAGGTGCAGTCTGCTATTCCTTAAGGACTGGTATAGGTCCACAATATATAGGGTTGAGGTGCACTACTGCTGACTGCTGCCCTATTCAGCAGCAGTCCTTTATCAGTATAGGGACTGAGGTACAGTCTGCTAATCACAACCTACTAGTTCCACAAAGGTCCTTATAAGGACTGGTAAGGTATAGTGTGCTACAGTACATAGGGTTGAGTGAGGTACAGTCTGCTATTCCTTAAGGACTGGTATAGGTCCACAATATATAGGGTTGAGGTGCACTACTGCTGACTGCTGCCCTATTCTGCAGCAGTCCTTTATCAGTATAGGGACTGAGGTACAGTCTGCTAATCACAACCTACTAGTTCCACAAAGGTCCTTATAAGGACTGGTAAGGTATAGTGTGCTACAGTACATAGGGTTGAGTGAGGTACAGTCTTCTATTCCTTAAGGACTGGTATAGGTCCACAATATATAGGGTTGAGGTGCACTACTACTGACTGCTGCCCTATTCTGCAGCAGTCCTTTATCAGTATAGGGACTGAGAGTTTTGTCACAGGTTCATTTAAAAAAATTACAGGCAGAGGAAGAGGCAGGCCCTTCTGCAGGGGTGGTAGGGGTAGGGCAGGAGCAACAGGCTTGAGCCAAAGTGGGAAGTTGCAGAAGGTGCGTTCAATTACTTTAAAGGATGCACCAGACTTGGTTGAGTGGCTCACTCAGCCTTACTCTTCTGCACCCTCCTCATGCTCTCGATCTGCACCCTCTTCTTCACTCTCTGCTATGTGCACCCCCAAAGACACTACCACCAACAACACCACCACCAACACATATCTTCCGCTTGAGTCACAGGAATTATTTTCCGATCCAAGACATTTCTGATGCGCAGCCACTCTTGGCATTGGATCAGGAAGAGGAGGTAGCAAGAACCGCCACTCAGCAGTCTGACGACAGTACCCAGATCAGCCCAAGGAGGAGGTTGGTCCCCGGTACTTATAGCGGTGGGGAAGGTGACGTCGATGATGACGTGTCTAGTGATGTCACGTGGGTGCCCACAAGAGAGGAAGAGGAGGGGAGTTCAGAGGGAGATATGGACCATCAGATAGGGAGGAGAAGCAGGAATAACTTACATTGCACAGGAGGGACAAAGTAGACTGCTAATGTATCAGGAGCGAGTCATCGACCATGTACGGTCACATCTGGCGCTCCCAGGACGCCGGCACATGGCTCCGCAGTGTGGGCTTTTTTTAATGTGTCCGCTGCTGACAATAGTGTTGCCATCTGCAATCTTTGCAGTCAACGCATTAGTCACGGTAAGCCCAACACTCACCTAGGGACGACCGCCTTAAGAAGGCACATGAGCTGCCATCACCGAGCCCAGTGGGAGCAACGGAACACACAAAGCCACACTCCAGACTCTCACCGTCCAGCCTCGTCTTCTACTTCTCCTTCTCCTCTCTCCTCACAATTGTCCTCCACTCCACCTTCCATCACGCCAAGCTCACGTTTTTCTGCAAAAAGGCAGGCTTCCATGGGCCTAATGTTCGAGCGTAAAAAAAATGATGACGCCGGATAACTCTCTTGCCCAACGGTTGACGGCTGGCTTGTCAGAACTGATAGCCCGCCAACTACTGCCATATAAACTGGTGGACTCGGAGGCCTTTTGAAAATTTGTGGCCATTGGAACACCACAATGGAAGGTCCCAGGAAGGAAGTATTTCTCAGAGAAGGGCATCCCAGAGCTATATGGCCATGTTCAGCGGCAAGTGAATGTATCTCTGGCACACAGTGTCGGTGCCAAGATACATCTGACCACAGACCCGTGGTTTAGCAAACACGGGCAGGGAAGGTATATCACTTTTACTGCCCACTGGGTGAACCTTTTGACGGCCATCAAGCATGTAACCCATGGCACCCGTGTAGATTTGGTTTTACCGCCACGGATTGCATGCAGGCCTGGCTCTTCTTCTCCTCCTCCTCCTACTCCATCCTCCTCCCTCTCCTCCTCGGCTGACTCCTCCTTTTCCGCTGCTAGCATCTCTTCCGCTGCCCCGCCCAAGCTCCCCAGAACCTATTCGACATGCCAGGTGAAACGTTGCCATGCCGTGCTGCGTCTGTTGTGCCTGGAAGCCAAGAGCCACACTGGCCCGGCACTCCTTTCAGCTTTGCGTTCACAGCCAGATCAGTGGCTAACACTTCTCAACTTGACAGTTGGTAAAGTGGTGTGTGACAACGGTGCCAATCTGCTTAGCACATTGAAACAGGGCTAAATTACGCACGTGCCATGCATGGCACACGTCTTAAACTTGGTCGTGCAGCGATTCGTTGTCAAATACCCTGGGGTCCAGGACATCTTGCGGCAGACAAGGAAAATCTCGGCCCATTTCAGAAGATCTTATACGGCCATGGCTCGCCTTGCTGACATTCAGCGGCGACACAATCTGCCGGTCAGACGTCTTATTTGCGATTGTCCGACGCGATGGAACTCAACCTTCTATATGCTTGATAGGCTGCTCCAGCAGAAATGTGCAGTTAACGTCTACCTGTATGAACTCTGCGGCAGAACAGGTTCTGGGGAGCTGGGGTTTTTTTCACCGCGCCAGTGGCTGCTCATGCGCGATGCATGCAGACTTCTGCGGCCATTTGAGGAGATCACCAAACTGGTCAGTCGCAGCCATGGCGCCATCAGTGACATGGTACCTTATGCCTTCTTTATGGAGCGTGCATTGCGTCGTGTCATTGATCAAGCTGTAGAGGAGCAGGAGCGGGAAGATGAGGACGTCGCAATGCTGGATGAATTCCCAGGGGGGGCTACTCTATCTGAGACAAGTCAACAACAGGAGTCTGAAGAAGAGTCAGAGGAGGATGGTGCCGGGGCGGATGAGGAGGAGCAAGAAGAGCATGCTTTAAACCTTTCTGGGATCCCTGTTGTTGTGCGAGGATGGGGAGAGGAGAATGCAGAGGACGACATTATCCTGGATGATGAGCAGGAGCCAGGCCACCACACCGCTTCCAGTTTAGTGCAAATGGGGGCCTTCATGCTCCAGTGTTTTAATAGGGACCCCCGTATAAAAAGCATAAGGGTCAAGGACCAGTACTGGGTGACAACGTACTTAGACCCCCGGTACAAACACAAAATGGCAGAAATGTTACTGCCGTCACAGAGGGCTGTCAGAGTGGAGCACATCCAGGCCTTGCTTCGAGAAATGCTGCATTCTGCTTTTGCGTGCGCTGGCAGAGGAGCAATTCCCACTCCCAGAGAAGGAGTTGCGGGTACCAATCCAACAGCGCCTGCAAGAAGAGGCCGGTTTGAACATGTGTTGGTGACTTCTGATATGAGGTCATTCTTTCAGCCGACCCATCGACAGGTGTCATCCGGATCCAGAATCAGGGAACGCCTAGACCGTCAGGTGTCCGACTACATCGGGTTAACGGCCGATGTGGACGTTCTGAGGAGTGATGAACCCCTGGACTACTGGGTGGGCAGGCTTGACCTCTGGCCAGAGCTTGCCCAATTTGCAATCGAACTGTTGGCTTGCCCCTCATCCAGTGTCCTGTCCGAAAGGACGTTCAGCGCAGCAGGGGGGATCGTGACCGATAAGCGTACTCACCTAGCTCACGACAGTGTTAACTACCTCACATTTCTAAAAATGAATGAGGCATGGATCTCGGAGGAATTCAACACATGTGACCAGTAGACCATGTATATGTCTATAAACGATTTTTTTATTCAAGCACACAGACCTTCTTTCTTCATTTGGCTCACTTCCTTGTCCAAAAAAAGCACACCGTACTATATGCACGTACCCTACTGTTTGAAGAGGTTGAGCAGTGTCATATTTCTACTGGAGCTGCTTATTATGAGGGGCTCTCACCATCCCTGTGCTGTGCTGACTTCCTCCTGGGGCTGTACCTCTGCTGTGCATATTATGAGGGGCTCCCACCATCCCTGTGCTATGCTCATTATGAGGGGCTTCCACCATCCATGTGCTATGCTCATTATGAGGGGCTCCCACCATCCCTGTGCTGTGCTAACTTCCTCCTGGGGCTGTACCTCTGCTGTGCATATTATGAGGGGCTCCCACCATCCCTGTGCTATGCTGACTTCCTCCTGGGGCTGCTTACGGTGCAGGTGTCAGTGCTCTCTATCACGGTGCTGGTGTCAGTGCTGTATATCACGGTGCTGGTGTCAGTGCTTTATGTCACGCTGCTGATGTCAGTGCTCTCTATCACGGTGCTGGTGTCAGGTCACTCTATCACGGTGCACGTGTCATTGCTGTATGTCACGCTGCTGATGTCAGTGCTGTATATCATGGTGCTGTGTCAGTGCTGTATATCATGGTGCTGTGTCAGTGCTGTATATCATGGTGCTAGTGTCAGTGCTTTATGTCAGGCTGCTGATGTCAGTGCTCTCTCTCATGGTGTTGGTGTCAGATTACTCTATCACGGGGCAGGTGTCATTGCTCTCTATCACGGTGCTGGTGTCAGTGCTGTATATCACGGTGCTGGTGTCAGTGCTTTATGTCACGCTGCTGTTGTCAGTGCTCTCTATCATGGTGCTGGTGTCAGATCACTCTATCACGGTGCAGATGTCATTGCTGTATGTCACGCTGCTGATGTCAGTGCTGTTTATCACGGTGCTGGTGTCAGTGCTGTATATCACGGTGCTGGTGTCAGTGCTTTATGTCACGCTGCTGATGTCAGTGCTCTCTATCACGGTGCTGGTGTTAGATCACTCTATCACGGTGCAGGTGTCATTGCTGTATGTCACGCTGCTGATGTCAGTGCTCTCTATCACGGTGCTGGTGTCAGATCACTCTATCACGGTGCAGGTGTCATTGTTGTATGTCACGGTGCTGGTGATCATCTCCTGCACCCTCTTCTTTGCCTACCCTGACCTTCCACAGTCCTGTATTGTCACAATTTCACATATAAAAAAAGAATGCTTGTAGTTGTCGATCCCAGATTCACCTCATACATGTGTTATGTCATTGGCCATGTGGTGGGACTATGTTTGCACAGCTAGTAATTATTTTGTGGCTGCAAATTTGACCTGTAGGTTTGCAAAGTTTGCCTCCCATTGAAGTCAATGGGGCCCGCCGTGAAACGTTACAGTTCGAGAACTATCGGCCGCGTTCGCGGTCCATGTTCGCGAAACGTCCCGTCGGAAGTTCGTCCATCACTACTGGCCATGCTTGAGCCACTTCAGAGAGAAATTGCAAACAGCAATGCTATGGTCTGCTGCACGTGTGTTGAAAAAAGCCCACACAAATGAACTTTTGGAAGTCAGTGGGGAGTCAGCAGTGCCCTGCACTTGTGGAGCTCTGTGGTGTGATCCAATAGGGTGGCTGCCCTTAAGCCGGCGCCCTGGGGACATCCTGCCTCATTGGAGTTGTATCTCCTCCTTCTCATTTTCCTCCTCTGTTCTCTCAGGCACCCAAGTACAGTCAGTGACCTCATCATCCCCTTCCTCCTTGTCACTAGAGCAAATTTGACAGTATGCTGCAGGTGGAGGAACATGACTGCTAGTTTTGTTATCTGTCATTGGCACCTCCTCTTTCTAGGCTCATATTACTCCTCTCTTCAACCTGGGAACCAACATCAGAGCATTCAAATTGCTGCACATCTTCCAGCAGCATGTAACCGACACTATGATCAAATAATTCAGTTGACAATTCTGTGCATGATGATGGGGCTACGGAAGGAGTAGCTGTGGACAAGGAGCCAGTGGAATAGGCTGAACAGAACCTGATGCTGCAAAAAAAAAAAAATATCAATGAAAAAAAAATGAGATCAGTGGTGACACAGAAGTGTTTTACACACCAACACTTCAGTGGCACCATTGCACTGTGTTATTCACAACACTACACTACACTACACTGTCTGCACTAAACTGACTGAACATGCCGCCCACTACCATCCAAATCTACCAAGACATGGCCACCCACCGAAATTGACAGGCCAGGCAAGAAGAGCATTAAACAGAGAAGCAGCCAAGAGGCCCACGGTAATGTTGGAGGAGCTGCAGAGATCCACAGCTCAGGTAAAAGAATCTGTCCACAGGACAACTATTAGTCATGCACTAATCTCCCTGCCTAATCTCCACTAAGGCCGCGTACACACGGGCGGACTGTCTGCCCAACTAAGTTCGTCAGACAATCCGACAGACAGTCCGTCCAAACTTTTGAATGAACGGACGTGCCCACACACGGCACTTTTTGAGCGGACTAATTACAGCGGACTAAGTCCGCCAAACAATCCGCTCAACTTTTGAAATGAACGGACTCGCCCACACACGCGGAGGAAAGTCCGCTCATTTCGAGCGTGTCTCCAGGTAGGCGGGGCCCGTGACGGAGACGTCGCTGGCCCCGCCGCCTGGTATGGACTTAAAGGGCAACCCCAACGCCGAAAAAAATCGGCGTGGGGGTGCCCCCCAAGTCCACAACAGACCCTTGTACGAGCACGCTACCCGGCCGGCTAGGAAAGGGGGGCGAGCGAGCACCCCCCCTCCTGAGCCGTACCAGGCCGCGTGCCCTCAACATGAGGGGTGCCTTGGGCAAGGGGGGGCCGCGCGGCCCCCCCACCCCAAAGCACCTTGTCCCCATGTTGATGAGGACAAGGTCCTCTTCCCGACAACCCTGGCCGTTGGTTGTCGGGGTCTGCGGGCGGGGGGCTTATCGGAATCCGGCAGCCCCCTTTAATAAGGGGGCCCCGGATACCGGCCCCCCACCCTATGTGAATGAGTATGGGGTACAATGTACCCCTACCCATTCACCTGTGAAAAAAAGTACAAAAAAAAACACAACACAGGGTTAAAATATTTTATTGCACAGCTCCGGGGGTCTTCCGTCTTCGGGGGTCTTCTCGCCGGACTCCCCTGCTATCTTCTTGTAGCTCTTTTGCTAGCGGAGGAGTCCGGCTTTCTTCCTCCCCGCCGACGGCCTCTTCTTCTGACTTCGGGGGTCTTGTCCCCCTCTTCGGTTCTTCTGCCGGGCCACCGCGCCTTCTAATAGCTCTTTTACAGGTCCGGTCTTCTGTCGCCGCTGTCGCCGCCTTCCGTTCTTCTTCTTCTCCTTCTTCTTCTTCTTCTCCTTCTTCTTCTTCTTCTTCTTCTTCTTCTTCTCCAGGAGATGTTGCCTCGACGATCTCTCTGGCCGGAATGCCAGGGACGCGCTGCGCGGCCACTTATATAGTGACAATGGGGCGGTGTCACATGGTATATGTCACATGGGTTGGTCACATGGGTTGATGTCACATGGGGACTATGACATCGTAAGGGGGCGGGGTCACCATGTGACACCAACCCATGTGACATATACCATGTGACACTGCCCCTTGTCCCTATATAAGTGGCCGCGCAGTGCGTCCCTGGCATTCCGGCCGGAGAGATCGTCGAGGCAACATCTCCTGGGGAAGAAGAAGAAGAAGAAGAAGAACAGAAGGCGGCGACAGCGGCGACAGCGGCGACAGAAGACCGGTGGCCCGGCAGAAGAACCGAAGAGGGGGACAAGACCCCCGAAGTTGGGAGAAGAGGCCGGCGGCGAGGAAGAAAGCCGGACTCCTCCGCTAGCAAAAGAGCTACAAGAAGATAGCGGAGGAGTCCGGCGAGAAGACCCCCGAAGACGGAAGACCCCCGGAGCTGTGCAATAAAATATTTTAACCCTGTGTTGTGTTTTTTTTTGTACTTTTTTTCACAGGTGAATGGGTAGGGGTACATTGTACCCCATACTCATTCACATAGGGTCGGGGGCCGGTATCCGGGGCCCCCTTATTAAAGGGGGCTCCCGGATTCCGATAAGCCCCCCGCCCGCAGACCCCGACAACCAACGGCCAGGGTTGTCGGGAAGAGGCCCTTGTCCTCATCAACATAGGGACAAGGTGCTTTGGGGTGGGGGGGCCACGCGGCCCCCCCTTCCCCAAGGCACCCCCCATGTTGAGGGCACGCGGCCTGGTACGCCCCCCTTTCCTAGCCGGCCGGGTAGCGTGCTCGGACAAGGGTCTGTTGTGGACTTGGGGGGAACCCCCACGCCGATTTTTTTCGGCGTTGGGGTTCTCCTTTAAGTCAATACAAGGCGGCGGGGCCAGCGACGTCTCCGTCGCGGGCCCCGCCTACCTGGAGACGCGCTCGAAATGAGCAGACTTTTCTCCGGGTGGGAAAAGTCCGCTCATTTCGAAAGTACAGCGGACTGGCACACACACGGGCGGACTGTCCGCTCAAACCAAGTTTGGACGGACAGTTTTATGGAAATTCCGTAAGACTTTGTTCGTCAGAGAGTCCGCTGAAAAAGTCCGCTGAAGCCCACACACGAGCGGACTGTCCGCTCAAATGTGTTTCGGCGGACTAAGTTGGGCAGACAGTCCGCCCGTGTGTACGCGGCCTAAGGATGAGCCGAACACCCTCCGGTTCGGTTCGCACCAGAACCTGCAAACAGACCTAAACTTCTTGTGAGCTTTAGAACCCTATTAAAGTCTATGGGACTCGAACGTTCAAAATCGAAAGTGCTCATTTTAAAGGCTAATATGCAAGTTATTGTCCTAAAAAGTGTTTGGGGACCTGGGTCCTGCCCCAGGGGACATGTATCAATGCAAAAAAAAGTTTTAAAAACGTCTGTTTTTTCGGGAGCATTGATTTTAATAATGCTTAAAGTGAAACAATAAAAGTGTAATATTCCTTTAAATTTCGTACCTGGGGTGTGTATAGTATACCTGTAAAGGGGTGCATGTTTCCTGTGCTTAGAACTGTCCCTGCACAAAGTGTAATTTCTGCAGGAAAAAAAGTCATTTAAAATCACTCACGGCTATAATGAATTGTCAGCTCCCCATAATACAGAGAAGTCATTGATAAAAAAAAAGCGTGGGGTTCCCCCAAATTCAATTACCAGGCCCATCTGGTCTGGTATGGATATTAAGGGGAACCCCGCATCAAATTTAAAAAAACATTACGTGGGGTGCCCCCTAAATATCCATACCAGACCAAGGGTCTGGTATGGATTTTAAGGGGAACTCCACAACAAATTTTTTGTGTGGAGTTCCCCCTAAAAATCCATACCAGACCCTTTATCCGAGCACGCAACCTGGCAGGCCACAGGAAAAGAGGGGGGAGACAAGAGAGCGCCCCCCCTCCTGAACGGTACCAGGCCACATGCCCTCATCATTGGGAGGATGCTTTGGGTGTCACAGACCCCTCAAAGCAGCTTGTCCCCATGTTGATGAGGACAAGGGCCTCATCCCCACAACCCTGGCCACCCCCCCTGTTTGAAATGGTAAGGGGGTACAAAAGTACCCCTACCATTTCACAAAGAAAGTGTAAAAGAATGTTAAAAAAGACAAACACACTTTCGAAAAAGTCCTTTATTAAAAATAATTTTTTTAAAAAAAAGATTCCAGTGACAGGTGATCTCTCCGTCCAGCACAGCGCAGTCCATCCATCCTTCCTCTGTCTCCACTGGCGGAGATACTGCAGGATCCCGGCAGCCTGATATTTCTTATATGAGGAGGGCGGGCCACCCGTCACCTGACCCCACCCCCTTCTGACGCAAGTGGGGAAGCCTGGCTTCCCCAAAGACGTATGGGATGGATGGACTTCGCTGGACGGAGAGATCACCCATTGCTGGATCAGATCAGCCATCGCTGGACCCCGGAGAGATGATCATCCGTCGCTGGATAGCAAGAGTGGATTAACACCACTGGAATCTTTTTTTTATTTTTAATAAAGGACTTTTTCAAAAGTGTGTTTGTCTTTTTTAACCACTTAAAGAGGAAGTAAACCCTGATGAGTTTACTTCCTCTTTCATTCCCTGTAAAGGCAAAGCATAATGGACTACTATGCATCGCATAGTAGTCCATTATGTGTCACTTACCTGACACAGGAGCCAGCGAAGTCACCGCTGTCCCCTGTAGTTCCGAGCATCCATCTTCTTGGTGGGTCTCCGTGGGTCTCGCTGCTCCGGAGCTGTGATTCGCCGGAGCAGCGATGACGTCACTCCCGCGCATGCGCACGGGAGCCGAGACTCGCGGCATTGCCGTCATCGACGATGCCCCACTCAGTGCGCCTGCGCGCCGCTGTCTACGGCGCATGCGCCGTAGATAGCGGTGCCCGTCTTCGGGCAAATATCTCCTAAACCGTATAGGTTTGGGAGATATTTCTTGGACCTACAGGTAAGCCTTAATCTAGGCTTACCTGTGGGTCAAAGTGGTTTGTAAGGGTTTACAACCACTTTAAGGACCGCCGCATGCCAATGTACGTCGTCAGAATGGCATGTACAGGCACAAGCACGTACATGTACGTGCTTGCTTTCCAGCGGGTGGGGGGTCCGATCGGACCCCCTCCTACTGGATGCGGCGGTCCGCTTCGCTTCAGGAGCAATCCGGGATGAGGGGATGGCCGTTGGTTTCTGGCCACCCCCTCTCGATCGCTCCTGGCAAATGAGAAGCTTCCTCCCGCTGTGTATAGTAAACACAGGCAGGGAGGAAGTGATGTCATTCTCCTCGGGGCGGTCTTTTTGACCGGACTACGAGGAGAACACTGAAAGTAAGTGCACCAAACACTACACTAACATGTAGGCACACATAGGCACACAAACCCCCCCGATCGCCCCCCGCCCCCCCTCCCCCTCCCAGTCACAGTGTCACTGATTGCAGTGATCATTTATTTACTGATCACTGCATTCAGTGTCAGTTGTGACAGTAAAAAGTGTCAGGGCAGTTAGTGTTAGGTCCAGGGTAGCCCCCTACCACCCCCCAATAAAGGTTTAACCCCCTGATTGCCCCTAGAGTTAACATGTATGCACTGCATTAGTGTCGCTAGTGTCGCTAGGTAGCTAGTTATTTTTTTAGGTTCACCGCCAGGTTTTTATAGTGCTAGTTACCCCGATATACTACCCAATAATGGGGGTTTTTTTTCCAATATTTTTATTCAAATTTTCGACAAGAGAAGTTACAATTTCAGTATCTGACAACGTAGATACAGTGGTGTGAAAAAGTGTTTGCCCCCTTCCTCATTTCCTGTTCCTTTGCATGTTTGTCACACTTAAGTGTTTCGGAACATCAAACCAATTTAAACAATAGTCAAGGACAACACAAGTAAACACAAAATGCAATTTGTAAATGAAGGTGTTTATTATTAAAGGTGAAAAAAAATCCAAACCATCATGGCCCTGTGTGAAAAAGTGATTGCCCCCCTTGTTAAAACATACTATAACTGTGGTTGTCCACACCTGAGTTCAATTTCTCTAGCCACACCCAGGCCTGATTATTGCCACACCTGTTCACAATCAAGGCATCACTTAAATAGGAGCTGCTTGACACAGTAAGGTCCACCAGAAGATCCTTAAAAGCTACACATCATGCCGAGACCCAAAGAAATTCAGGAACAATTGAGAAAGAAAGTAATTGAGATCTATCAGTCTGGAAAGGGTTATAAAGCCATTTCCAAAGCTTTGGGAATCCAGTGAACCACAGTGAGAGCCATTATCCACAAATGGCGAAGACATGGAACAGTGGTGAACCTTCCCAGGAGTGGCCGGCAGCCCAAAATTACCCCAAGAGCGCAGTGACGACTCATCCAAGAGGTCACAAAAGACCCCACAACAACGTCCAAGGAACTGTAGGCCTCACTTGCCTCAGTTAAGGTCAGCGTTCATGCCTCCACCATCAGGAAAAGACTGGGCAAAAATGGCCTGCATGGCAGAGTTCCAAGGAGAAAACCACTGCTGAGCAAAAAGAACATCAAAGCTCGTCTCAATTTCTCCACAACACATCTTGATGATCCCCAAGACTTTTGGGACAACATTCTGTGGACCGATGAGACAAAAGTGGAACTCTTTGGAAGGTGTGTGTCCAAGTATATCTGGCTTAGAAGGAACACTGCATTTCATAAAAAGAACATTATACCAACAGTAAAATATGGTGGTGGTAGTGTGATGGTCTGGGGCTGTTTTGCTGCTTCAGGACCTGGAAGACTTGCCGTGATAAAAGGAACTATGAATTCTGCTGTCTACCAAGAGATCCTGAAGGAGAATGTCCGACCATCTGTTCGTGTACTCAAGCTGAAACGAACTTGGGTTCTGCAGCAGGACAGTGATCCTAAACACACCAGCAAGTCCACCACCGAATGGCTGAAGAAAAACAAAATGAAGACTTTGGAGTGGCCTAGCCAAAGTCCTGACCTGAATCCTATTGAGATGTTGTGGTATGACCTTAAAAAGGCCGTTCATGCTCGAAAACCCTCTAATGTAACTGAATTAGGACAATTCTGCAAAGATGAGTGGGCCAAAATTCCTCCAGGACGCTGTAAAAGCCTCATTGCACGTTATCGCAAACGCTTGGTTGCAGTTGTTGCTGCTAAGGGTGGCCCAACCAGTTATTAGGTTTAGGGGGCAATCACTTTTTCACACAGGGCCATGATGGTTTGGATTTTTTTTCACCTTTAATAATAAACACCTTCATTTACAAATTGCATTTTGTGTTTACTTGTGTTGTCCTTGACTATTGTTTAAATTGCTTTGATGTTCCGAAACACTTAAGTGTGACAAACATGCAAAGGAACAGGAAATGAGGAAGGGGGCAAACACTTTTTCACACCACTGTACATAAAAGCACAAGAAAAAAATACGAAACAATTTTCAAGTAGAGAGAAGAAGGAAGAAAAACTGGTAGTACATGTGTGAAGTTGCGAGGGTACTTCAAAGAGTTACTGGCCCACCCCCTCCAGGTAGTCGTCCTGTATCTTGCTTCATTTAGGAGTCAAGAGGCAAACATCTGAGCCCTTATTATCCAACCCTCCCTTTTGACTTCAGTGCTATAGTAAATCCTAAATAAATGATAATAGAAGAGGTGCTGGCACATGTGTTTTCAGGAGTACTCAAATAAAGAAGGAAAAGAAGGAAAGTAACTATAGTAAGAAAGGGTAAAGAAATAAGGAATAAAAAGCAAATAAATAGAAAAAGAAGAAGAAGAAGAGGCATGCACTCCAGTTCCCGGGGACCGCCCTCCAGCCTTACACCAGAAAAACCCCTTTACCCAGTTACGAGATCTCTAATCCAAGGTTCCCACACTCTTTTGAACCAAGCCATTCTATCAGCAAGTATTGCCGATAAACGTTCATTCACCATTATCCAGGACAATTTTGTTTTAAGTAAGTAAAACGGGACAATTGGTGATCTCCACGATTTGGCTATGGAGATCCTCGCTGCCACAAAGATAAAAGCTATGAGCTTGCTCATTGGCTTTGAAGCCCCTTCTACGGGGCGTCCCAGCAGCGCATGCAGGGGCGATTTGCGGAGGTTCACTCGGGTCAAAGAATATATAAAATTGTACGTGCGTATCCAAAACCGTCGCACCTTCGGGCACGACCACCATATATGATACATGGTACCATCCGCATTACAGCCCCTAAAACACCGCGGGGACGCCCCAGGGGCGAAGGTGGCCAGTCGAGCTGGGATCATATACCACCTCATCAGCACCTTATAGTTTGCTTCAATCAAAGAAGTGTTAATAAAAGATTTAGATGCACCTTGTATTATTTTGTTCCACTCCTCCATCTTCAAGGTGGTATGCATATCCCCTTCCCATTTCTCCATATAAGGCAATTTCTGAGAGGGTGGGAATAAAATATTGTATAGCCGAGATATGTGGCCCGTGAGGTTGTCGTGTGTTCTACAGATAGTTTCCATCGGGGTGCTTGCGGTGAGTGCAGAGATGCGACTTAGTGACACCAAAAAGTGCGCTATTTGAGTATAGCAGTAGAATTCCGACCTCGGGAGCTGATACCTTTCTTGTAGGGACGTTCGCGACAGAGCCCCCCTATGGTCACATAAGTCGGCTATACGTAGTAAACCTTTGTTGGTCCACCATGAGAAATCTTGGGGGCGGAGACCCGGGGCGAACATGGGATTGTTAAGCAAAGGGGCTAGTGGGACATGTCCGGATCTGAAGTTGTGGGTAGTAGCTAGCCTATCCCACAAATTTAGAGAGAGGGACAAAGTCGGGCACATCACCTTAGGCCTGTCTTTTGCCCTCATCCACATTAAGTGGCTAATTTCTTTTCCTGGAAATTGAGAGGATTCCAACAGCATCCAGAGCGGTCTGTCTCGATAGGTATGGAACCGAATTAATTGTGAAATTAGTGCCGCCTGGTGGTATTTAAACAAATCCGGCATGCCCAGGCCACCCCCCGCCTTCGGTGTATACATCGTCTGTCTATTCACCCTGGGTCTTCCGTGCTCCCATATATAGTCCAGCAGTTTACTCTGGAACCTCTGAAGCTCTCGCCTATCAATAGAGATCGGTAGGGTCCTGAATAGGTAGAGTACTTTAGGTAAAACTGTCATCTTGATTGAACACAACCTGCCAAACCATGACGGAGGGTTATTCGACCATCGTTTAAGATCTGCAGAGATTTTTTTAAACCGTGGAGGAAAATTATGTTTATACAATGATGTAAGAGTAGGGGTCAGTGTGATACCTAAGTATGGTAAGGCCTTGTCTTGCCATTGGAAGGGAAAAGAGCTCCGTAATGCTCGGACTATGTGTGGTTGTAGGGATACATTAAGTGCCTGAGATTTGGAGTGGTTTACCATTAACCCTGTGAATGTTGTAAAATGTTGCAATACCCCGTGCAAATTAGGTAAAGAGGTGACTGGGGAGGAGAGGAGCAGTAAGATATCGTCTGCGAACAAAGCGCATTTATGTTCCCGTCCGCCGCTTTTAATACCCAGTATGTCTGGATGTTCACGGATTTTAATAGCCAGTGGCTCCAAAGCTAATATAAACAATAGGGGGGACAGGGGGCACCCTTGGCGGGTCCCCCTGCGTATGTGAATGTTCGGTGACTGGTAACCTTTGATCATTAGATTCGTCGTGGGGCTGTCATAAATCATTTTAAGCGTGGTCAAGAAACTTGGTCCGAATCCATATTTACCCAAAATAAATAATAAATAATTCCAGGACAGAGAATCAAATGCTTTATGCAGGTCAAGAGTGACCAGTAGTGCTCCTCTCTGTCCCTCTCCATCCCAACCTGAGTTCAATGCAGAGATAAGATCAATGACGCGTCTGGTCTGATCTGGGGCTTGTCTAGTAGGGACAAACCCAGACTGGTCCAGGTGAATATAGTGTGCTAGGAACCCATTCAAACGTGTAGCCATTGACTTGGTCATTAATTTAAGGTCCACGTTGATTAAAGAAATGGGCCGATAATTTGTGCAATCACCGTGGTCCTTGTTTGGCTTGGGAATTACATGTATGTAAGCCCTATTCTCGTGTGGAGGCAAAGGGCAGCCCCTGCGTAGCTCATTGTAGAAAGAGCAGAGATGAGGAGTCAGTATCTCGCTATATTTGCGGTAATAATGGCCCGAGAGACCATCCGGGCCCGGCGATTTTGACGGGTGCAGGGATTTGATGGCCGCCGCTATTTCCCTCTCTGTAAACTATGACTCCATTATCTCCACATGATCTCTAGATAATGTGGGGAGCGGTAGATCCCGCAAGAATGCTTCCGCCTCCTGCCAATAATGGTTTTAACCCCCTGATTGCCCCTAGTTAACCCTTTCACCCCCTTTTGCCAGTGTCACTAAGTGATTGTTTTTCTGATCGCTGCATTAGTGTCACTGGTGCCGCTAGATAGCTAATTAATTTCTTAGGTTCACCGCCAGGTTTTTATAGCGCTAGGTACCCCCATATACTACCCAATAACGGTTTTAACCCCCTAATTGCCCTAGTTAACCCTTTCACCTCCTTTTGCCAGTATCACTAAGCAATAGTTTTTCTGATCGCTGCATTAGTGTCACTGATGCCGCTAGGTAGCTAGTTATTTTTTTAGGTTCACCGCCAGGTTTTTATAGCGCTAGGTACCCCGATATACTACCCAGTAATGGTTTTAACCCCCTGATTGCCCCTAGTTAACCCTTTCACTCCCTTTTGCCAGTGTCACTACGCGATCGTTTTTCTGATCGCTGCATTATTGTCACTAGTGTCTCTAGGTAGCTAGTTATTTTTTTAGGTTCACCGCAAGGTTTTTATAGCGCTAGGTACCCCCATATACTACCCAATAATGGTTTTAACCCCCTGATTGCCCCTAGTTAACCCTTTCACCAGCGATCACAGTATAAGTGTCACTGGTGTCGCTGGTTAGCCAGTTAGTTATTTAGGTTCCCCGTCAGGTTTTTATATAGCACCAGGGACCCCCATATACTACCTAATAAAAATTTGAACCCCCTGATTGCCCCTAGTTAACCCTTTCACCAGTGATCACCGTATAAGTGTTACGAGTGACTCTGGTTAGCTTGCTTTTTATAGCATCAGGGCACCCACCATTTATTACCAAATAAAGGTTTAACCCCCTGATCACCCAGCGGGTGATATCAATTAGGTTTTAGGGTCAGGGTCTGCGTCGCCCCAGGCAGCGCTAGGTTAGTGCCAGTACCGCTAACACCCACGCGCGAAGCATAAACCTCCCGTAGTGGTATAGAATCTGAACAAATCAATATCTGATCTGATCAGATCTATACTAGCGTCCCCAGCAGTTTAGGGTTCCAAAAAAATGCATTGTTAGCAGGATCAGCCCAGATACCTGCTAGCACCTGCGCTTTGCCCCTCCGCCCAGCCCACCCAAGTGCAGTATCGATCGATCATTGTCACTTACAAAACACTAAACACATAACTGCAGCGATCGCAGAGTCAGGCCTGATCCCTGCGATCGCTAACAGTTTTTTTTGGTAGCGTTTTATATTTAAATCCGAATTGTGCGAGGTATAAATTAAGATCCGCTTAATAGTAGCCAACATCCCAACATGAAATACTATAGAAGTTTTCCCCTTAAAAAAGGCGGGACTTTTTAGGCATAGACTGTGACACCAATTGATTTGGTAAAAATATATAAAAAAATTATTTTATTTCAACATAAACAAAGAATAATATATTAACATACATTTCCGAACAGGAGAAAGGGACACATTACTTCCTCCATGTGCATATATTTATAGAACCAGAAAACGTTTGCTTCCTACATCTTATTAAAAAAAAACAGACTTCTATGACATTGTATATAGGCGTATTCAAAGCATTCTACAAACAAGGTCAAATTGCGTTAATATTGTGCATCCAATGTAACCTACGCGTTATCTTACTCCTTCTTCAGGGATGATCCATTTTAGCATACTTAAATTTACAAAATAGTAGAATCTATAAAAAACATAAGAAATAATTATATATACGTACAATTAAAAAAAAAAAAAAAAACACAACGCACCACTAAAACGCACCACCTATATATACGATCTTCACTCCAAGATGCAGGTCTAGGCTCATAATGAGGGGGGGATGTTTGACCACCTTCTTGGATGGGAACCGGGACCGCAGACCACAATATTTACTTCACCTGGAAGGGGAGGGAAGGAGGTGGGGCGGTGAGATACTTTAATGGGCCAGGAGCAGTCTGTTATCAGTCTGCAATGGCCATGGAAGAGATGACTTGCTGAGAGATACAATTTAAGGTAAGGAAATATATATACTTTTTTATGTCGACCTGTATGCAGCCTTATGGAAAAATTAAGGGGAATTAACGGATATAACTGTCCTTCCCCTTCCCATTTTAGGCTGGACCTGACACGTTTATCTCTGGGGGGAATCTTTTTCTCCCATAGCACCAAAATCCTTGGACTACAGAGAGATTGCGGCGACTTTAAGCCAAATAGATTGCCTTAAACATTTGACAGAGTTGCAACATTTGGGCATCTCATTTTAACAATTCTAACATAGGAATCTCAGGTGTTTTCTCTTCGGGACACAGCAAACTACTCTATGAAACGCTTTTGGGTAAGATTTTTTTAAAAGATTTTGCAATATTATTATCTTTAGGAATGATCACTATGAGATAGCTTTTTTTAGATAACGTTCCCCCCTTTCTTTAGGGGTGTTTCCCTCTTAGTACAAATGTAATGACGAAAGTCATACAAGAGGGTTAACATATAGAACCTTTATCTGCCATTATTGGCGCTGCAGTAAAATACATGCAATACTTATTTAAAATCTAGGCATGTGAAAATTTGACATGCATTTACTTTACTTGTACACCTCCTCCCTTACAGTCCGCCTATCACTGCGGTCCCGGTTCCCATCCAAGAAGGTGGTCAAACATCCCCCCCTCATTATGAGCCTAGACCTGCATCTTGGAGTGAAGATTGTATATATAGGTGGTGCGTTTTAGTGGTGTGTTGGTTTTTTTTTTTTTTTTTTTTTTTTTTAAATTGTACGTATATATAATTATTTCTTATGTTTTTTATAGATTCTACTATTTTGTAAATTTAAGTATGCTAAAATGGATCATCCCTGAAGAAGGAGTAAGATAACTCCATAACGCGTAGGTTACATTGGATGCACAATATTAACACAATTTGACCTTGTTTGTAGAATGCTTTGAATACGCCTATATATACAATGTCAAAGAAGTCTGTTCTTTTTGAATAAGATGTAGGAAGCAAATGTTTTCTGGTTCTATAAATATATGCACATGGAGGAAGTAATGTGTCCCTTTCTCCTGTTCGGAAATGTATGTTAATATATTATTCTTTGTTTATGTTGAAATAAAATTATTTTTTTATATATTTTTACCAAATCAATTGGTGTCACAGTCTATGCCTAAAAAGTCCCGCCTTTTTTAAGGGGAAAACTTCTATAGTATTATATTGAAATCCGGAAGGCAGTGCTTGATTTTCGGGGTCCCGTACGTGGCTAGGCTCCCAAAAAGTCCCCCACATGTGATATCCCTGTACTCGGGAGAAGCAGCAGAATTTATTTTGGGGTGTAATTTGACTTATGCCCATAGCATGTGTGAGCAATATATCATTTAGTGACAACTTTGTGCAAAAAAAAAAATTTTTTTTAAATTCCTGCAACTTGTGGCAAAATATAAAATATTTCATGGACTCAACATGCCTCTCAGTAAATAGCTTGGGGTGTCTACTTTCCAAAATGGGGTCATTTTTTTTTTTTTTGCTATTTTGGCATTTTATGGCCTTCGAAACTGTGATAGGTAGTGAGGAGTGAAATCAAAAATTTGCACCCTTAGAAACCCTGAAGGCAGTGATTGGTTTTCGGGGTGCCGTACGCGGCTAGACTCCCAAAAAGTCCCACATATGTGGTATCCTCGTACTCAGGAGAAGCAGCAGAATATATTTTGAGGTGTAATTCCACATATAACTATGGCATGTGTGAGCAATATATCATTTAGTGACAACTTTTTGTAAATTTTTTTTTTTTTTGTGTCATTATTCAATCACTTGGGACAAAAAAAAAATATTCAATGGGCTCAACATGCCCCTCAGCAATTTCCTTGGTGTCTACTTTCCAAAATGGGGTCATTTGGGGGGGGGGGGGGGTTTGTACTGCCCTGCCATTTTAGCACCTCAAGAAATGAGATAGGCAGTCATAAATTAAAAGCTGTGTAAATTCCAGAAAATGTACTCTAGTTTGTAGACGCTATAACTTTTGCGCAAACCAATAAATATACGCTTATTGACATTTTTTTTACTAAAGACATGTGGCTGAATAAATTATTTACACATGTAGGATGAGTTCCTGCAACATTAGAATGGTGTTACTATGTTTATCCCTGCAGTGTCAGGGTTTTCCCCTCAGGTTTCTACAGATGCAGCAGCTGCAAAGGGCTATGCGGCTGTTTGTGGCTCACATTGGCTGGCGGGGCCTTGGCCAGATGAGGTAATGTCTATTCCAGGGTTTACAGAGACATCAGCCTTGTTCAAAATCTACCCGATTGTTGCGGCAGCACAGGTGTGGGGTCATTTGTGGGCAGGTCAGACTGTGTGTTTTTTTTCCCACGGATAATAAAGCCAGTTCAGAAATTTTTAACAGGGGCAGATCTAGGTCTTATACTTATTTACTTATAATGTCTTTTGTGGGTATTTTCATTTGGCTCTCCCTCCAATTTAACTTCCACATACACTGCAGATTCATCAATGGTGTAGAGAATGCAGCAGCAGATGCTCTCTGTCCTGGTTTAATTACCCACTATTTTTCCAGCAGGTCCCAGACGCTGACACTGGCGCCACTCCAGCCCCACATTTTCTTCAATTAATGATGGACTAGATACCCACTGGGCCGTTGCGGCAGCCTTGATTGACAAATCATTATCCGTGAACACCAGGAAGCAGAGGCGGCTCTCTAATTAGGCAAATTAGGCGGTTGCCTAAGGCCTTGCACTCACAGGGGCCTCGTGCCGCCTAATTTGCCTGTGCTTGATCAATAATATTGGCTAGATTACCCGCCGGGACTCTGTGGCCCAGGGCGGACTGACCGACTGGCTACAGGTGCCATCTGTACAAGGTGTACGGGCAGCCATAGGGCACACTGGGTGGGCCGCATGTCCATGTGGGGGAAGGCCCTAAAGCAGTTGAGATAGCTGGGCTGCTCCTTCAGCCTCTCTGCGGCTGCCAAGGCTGCCTGTTCGGGTCAGGCGGCGGAAACTATCCAGATCCTCTGGCAGGAGCAGGACACTGTCCCCACCCAGAATGAGAATGGACACTGCCTGCTGCTGGCTATCATGAACAACCTGCTGGCACGGAAGGTACTGTACCAAGCATCACACACACTTTCCCACAGACAGGCACTGCAGATTTGGACATGGGGCACAGGAGGGGCTGCAGACAGGGATGGGGCTAGGGATCTCTCTCTCACCTCCTCTCTCTCACTTCCTTCTCTCTCTGTCACCTCCCTCTCTCACACCCCCTCTCTCGTTCAACCCCTGTCTCTTTCTCTCTCTCTCTCTCTCTCTCTCTCTCTCTCTCTCTCTCTCTCTCTCTCTCTCTCTCTCTCTCTCTCTCTCTCTCTCTCTCTCTCTCTCTCCTTCTCTCTCTCTCCTTCTCTCTCTCCTTCTCTCTCTCTCCTTCTCTCTCTCCTTCTCCTTCTCCTTCTCTCTCTCCTTCTCCTTCTCCTTCTCTCTCTCCTTCTCTCTCTCTCTCCTTCTCTCTCTCTCTCCTTCTCTCTCTCTCTCCTTCTCTCTCTCTCTCCTTCTCTCTCTCTCTCCTTCTCCTTCTCCTTCTCTCTCTCTCTCTCCTTCTCTCTCTCTCTCTCCTTCTCCTTCTCCTTCTCTCTCTCTCTCTCCTTCTCTCTCTCTCCTTCTCCTTCTCTCTCTCTCTCCTTCTCCTTCTCTCTCTCTCTCCTTCTCCTTCTCTCTCTCTCTCCTTCTCCTTCTCTCTCTCTCTCCTTCTCCTTCTCCTTCTCCTTCTCTCTCCTTCTCCTTCTCTCTCTCCTTCTCCTTCTCTCTCTCCTTCTCCTTCTCTCTCTCCTTCTCCTTCTCTCTCTCTCTCCTTCTCCTTCTCTCTCTCTCTCCTTCTCTCTCTCTCT